>NC_059354.1:4740000-5387500 GCF_019703515.2 Myxocyprinus asiaticus | reverse complement strand
GCTTCATTTAATGAACCAAATAGCTTTCAACTGTGTTTGATATAATGGCAAGTGATTTTCTAGTACCAAATGATCAATTTATCATGATTACTCAAGGATAAGGTGTTGGAGTGATGGCTGCTGGAAATGGGGTCTGTCTAGATTTGATCAAAAATTACTTTTTTCAAATAGTGATGGTGCTGTTTTGTATATCAGTAATGTCCTGACTATACTTTGTGATCAGCTGAATGCCATTTTGGTGAATTAAAGTATCAATTTCCTTCCGAAACAGCAAAATCTGTACATTATTCCAAGCTTTTGTCTGCCAGTGTGTGTGTGTATATGTATATATACACATACAGTTGAAGTCAGAAGTTTACATACACCTTGTCCAAATACATTTAAATTCAGTTTTTCACAATTCCTGATATTAAATCGCAGTGCATCTCCTCCTCATGTACTGGACCAGATTTGCCAGTTCTTGCTGTGAGATGTTACCCCACTCTTCCACCAAGGCACTTGCAAGTTCCTGGACATTTCTGGGGGGAATGACCCTAGCCCTCACCCTCCAATTCAACAGGTCCCAGACGTGCTCAATGGGATTGAGATCCGGGCTCTTCGCTGGCCATGGCAGAACAATGACATTCCTGTCTTGCAGGAAATCACACACAGAACGAGCAGTATGGCTGGTGGCATTGTCATGCTGGAGGGTCATGTCAGGATGAGCCTGCAGGTAGGGTACCACATGAGGGAGGAGGATGTCTTCCCTGTAACGCATAGCATTGAGATTGCCTGCAATGACAACAAGCTCTGTCCGATGATGCTGTGATGCATCGTCCCAGACCATGACGGACCCTCCACCTCCAAATCGATCCCGCTCCAGAGTACAGTCCTCAGTGTAACGATCATTCCTTCAACGATAAACGAGAGTCCAACCATCACCCCTGGTGAGACAAAACCGCGACTCATCAGTGAAGAGCACTTTTTGCCAGTCCTGTCTGGTCCAGCGAAAGTGGGTTTGCGCCCATAGGCGACGTTGTTGCCGGTGAAGTCTGGTAAGGACCTGCCTTACAACAGGCCTACAAGCCCTCAGTCCAGCCTCTCTCAGCCTATTGTGGACAGTCTGAGCACTGATGGAGGGATTGTGCATTCCTGGTGTAACTCGGGCAGTTGTTGTTGCCATCCTGTACCTGTCCCGCAGGTGTGATATTCAGATGTACCGATCTTGTGCAGGTGTTGTTATACGTGGTCTGCCACTGCAAGGACAATCTGCTGTCCTTACTGTCTCCCTGTAGCGCTGTCTTAGGCATCTCACAGTACGGACATTGCAATTTATTGCCCTGGCCACACCTGCAGTCCTCATGCCTCCATGCAGCATGCCTAAGGCATGTTCACGCAGATGAGCAGGGACCCTGTGCATCTTTCTTTTGGTGTTTTTCAGAGTCAGTAGAAAGGTCTCTTTAGTGTCCTACGTTTTTATAACTGTGACCTTTATTGCCTACCGTCTGTAAGCTGTTAGTGTCTTAATGACCGTTCCACAGGTGCATGTTCATTAATTGTTTATGGTTCATTGAACAAGCATGGAAAACATTGTTTAAACCCTTTACAATAAAGATCTGTAAAATTATTTGGATTTTTACAAAATTATCATTAAAATACAGTGTCCTGAAAAAAGGACTTTTTTTTTTTTTTTTTTTTTTTGAGTTTAGTGGAGATAATTATTTATTTCAGCTTTTATTTCTTTCATCACATTGCCAGTGGGTCTGAAGTTTACATACACTTTGTTAGTATTTGGTAGCCTTGCCTTTAAATTGTTTAACTTGGGTCAAATGTTTTGGGTAGACTTCCACAAGCTTCTCGTTACATTTATATAGCACTTTTCTGACACTACACAAAAAGCGCTTTACACAGTGAACAGGGGACTCTCCATAACCACCACTAGTGCTGATGATGATGCTGGCGCCCCCATGCTTCACGGATGGTGTTCTTCGGCTTGCAAGCCTCACCATTTTCCCTCCAAACATAACAATGGTCATTATGGTGAAACAGTTAAATTTTTGTTTCATTAGACCAGAGGACATTTCTTCAAAAAGTAAGATCTTTGTCCCCATGTGCACTAGCAAACTGTAGTCCAGCTTTTTTATGGCGGTTCTGGAGCAGTGGCTTCTTCCATGCTGAGCAGCCTTTCAGGTTATGTCAATATAGGACTCATTTACTGTGGATATAGATACTTGTCTACCTGTTTCCTTCAGCATCTTCACAAGGTCCCTTGCTGTTGTTCTGAGATTGGTTTGTACTTTTCGCACCAAACTACGTTCATCTCTAGGAGACAGAATGCATCTCCTTCCTGAGCGGTATGATGGCTGTGTGCTCCCATGGTGTTTATACTGGTGTACTATTGTTTGTAGAGATAACGTGGTACTTTCAGGCATTTGGAAATTGCTTCCAAAGATGAACCAGACCACAAGGTCCAAAATGGGTTTTTTTTCTTAGGTCTTGGCTGATTTCTTTTGATTTTCCAGTGATGTCAAGCAAAGAGGCACTGAAGGTAGGCCTTAAAATACATCCACAGGTACACCTCCAATTCAGTACACCTCCTATCAGAGGCTAATTGTCTAAAGGCTTGACATCATTTTCTGGAATTTTCCAAGCTGCTTAAAGGCACAGTTAACTTAGTTTATGTGAACTTCTGACCCTCTGGAATTGTGATTTATAGTCAATTAAAAGTGAAACAATCTGTCTGTAAACAATTGTTGGAAAAATTACTCATTTCATGCACAAAGTAGATGTCCTAAATGACTTGCCAAAACTATAGTTTGCTAATATTAAATAAGTGTAGTGTTTAAAAAATGAGTTTCAATAAGTGTATGTAAACTTCTGACTTCATCTGTGTGTATGTGTGTATGTATGTGTGTGTGTGTATATATATATATATATATATATATATATATATATATATATATATATATATATATATATATATATATATATATACTATATGGCCAAAAGTTTGTGGACACCATATGTGCTTGATGAACATTTGATTTCAAAAACTTAGGCATCAATTTCCTCCTTTACTGTAATAACAGCTTCCACTCTTTTGGGAAGGCTTTCCACTGTACTGTATGTAGTAACATGGCTGCAGGGATTTGCTCTCATTCAGACACAAGGCTATCAGTGACGTCAGGAACTGATGTTGGTCTATGGGGCCTGACTTACAGCTGCTGTTCCAGTTCACCCCAAAAGTGATCAGTGGGGTTCAGGTCTGGGCTTTGTGCAGGCCAGTCAATTTCTTCCATGCCAGACACAGTAAACCATTTATTTATGGACCTCATTTTGTTCACAGGGGCATTGTCATGCTGGAACAGAAAAGGGCTATCCCCAAACAGTTGCCACAAATTTGGAAGCACACAAAGCCCAAGCCATTACATAAAGAAACATTAAGATTTTTCTTTACTGGATTTAATGGAGTAACCAAATTTGTTAATTAGAAGGTGGTGTCCTCAAACTTTTTTGGCCATATAGTGTGTGTGTATATGTATGTGTGTGTATGTGTGTATATATATATAATATATATATATATATATATATATATATATATATATATATATATATATATATATATATATATATATATATATTATAAATACACAGTTGTGCTCAAAAGTTTGCATACCCTTGAAGAATTGGTAATATATGTACCATTTAAAAAAACATGAGTGAGCAGGCAAAACACATTTCTTTCATTTCTTATGGGATTCATATTCAGCTGTAGGTTATAACAGAATGGCACAATCATAAAACAAAACATGGCAACAATGGAAAAAAATGAAATGATCCCTGTTCTTAAGTCTGCATACCCTTAGTTCTTAATACTGTGTATTGCCCCCTTTAGCATCAATGACAGAGTGCAGTCTTTTGTAATATTTGTCTTTGATGCCCCAAATTCTTGCAGGTGGTGTAGCTGCCCATTCGTCTTGGCAAAATGCCTCCAGGTCATGCAAAGTCTTTGGTCATCTTGCATGAACCGCACGTTTGAGATCTCCCCAGAGTGGCTCGATGATTTTAAGGTCAGGAGACTGTGATGGCCACTCCAGAACCTTCACCTTTTTCTGCTGTAACAACTGGAGGGTCAACTTGGCCTTGTGCTTAGGGTCATTGTCGTGCTGGAATGTCCAAGAGTGTCCTATGCACAGCTTTCATGCAGAAGAATGCAAATTGTCTGCCAGTATTTTCTGATAACATGCTGCATTCATCTTGCCATCAGTTTTCACAAGATTCCCCGTGCCTTTTAGAGCTCACACACCCCCAAAACATCAGTGAGCCACCACCATGCTTCACAGTAGGGATGGTATTCTTTTCACTATAGGCCTTGTTGACCCCTCTCCAAACATAGCACTTATGGTTGTGACCATAAAGCTCTATTTTGGTCTTGTCACTCCAAATTACAGGGTGCCAGAAGCTGTGAGGCATGTCAAGGTGTTGTCGGGCATTTTGTAACCGGGCTTTTTTGTGGCATTGGTGCAGTAAAGGTTTCTTTCTGGCAACTCGACCATGCAGCTCATTTTTGTTCAAATATCGTTGTATTGTGCTCCTTGAAACAACCACACCGTCTTTTTCCAGAGTAGCCTGTATTTCTCCTGAGGTTACCTGTGGGTTTTTCTTTGTATCCCGAACAATTTTTCTGGCAGTTGTGGCTGAAATCTTTCTTGGTCTACCTGACCTTGGCTTGGTATCAAGAGATCCCCAAATTTTCCACTTCTTAATAAGTGATTGAACAGTACTGACTGGCATTTACAAGGCTTTGGATATCTTTTTATATCCTTTTCCATCTTTATAAAGTTCCATTACCTTGTTACGCAGGTCTTTTGACAGTTCTTTTCTGCTCCCCATGGCTCAGTATCTAGCCTGCTCAGTGCATCCACTTGAGAGCTAACAAACTCATTGACTGTTTATACACAGGCACTAATTGCAATTTAAAAAGCCACAGGTGTGGGAAATTAACATTTAATTGCCATTTAAACCTGTGTGTGTCACCTTGTGTGTCTGTAACAAGGCCAAACATTCAAGGGTATGTAAACTTTTGATCATGGCCATTTGGGTGATTTCTGTTATCATTGATTTAAAAAGGAGCCAAACAACTTTGTGATGATAAATGGCTTCATATGATCACTATCCTTAAATAAAAGACAGTTTTTTTCAAAATCAATGCCAAAATTTCACAATTTCTGCCAGGGTATGCAAACCTTTGAGCACAACTGTACATACTATATATATATATATATATATATATATATATATATATATATATATATATATATATATATATATATATATATATATATATAATGCACACACAGTGTATATATAGTTTGGCCTACATGTTTATTGTTTTTTACGTGTTCACATACTGTTGGGAAACAATGCAGTAGATGACATCAAATTTGACAGACATGAACTAAAAGCCTCAAAAGTCCAATTTTGATTTTATTTGATCTTCGTTTGATGTACTATTTAGACATACTCTAGCTCTCAGAGCTATAAAGGCTGTTTATTGGGTAGAAAGTGTAAATTGGCTCATTCAAAAATGCTTCATGGTTATGACATTTCAACCATTAGCTCATTAACCTATGACTGCTCACATTAACAACACCTATCAATACCTTTTCAGTATTCAGCAACTTGACCCGACCTGATAAACGACAGTTATTGCAAACTTCTATACTGAAGTTATGTTCATGCATTTTGAATATGTGTTTTCTTTCCTCTATTCTTCTACAGTATCTAAACATCCTAAAATCTATAACATTTATAATTTAAAACAAATAAGTAAAGGTGACATCCTCTACCATTTTGTTCCAGCTTTGTGTTATTATCACACTATGTATGTGTACTGTATATTTGTGTGTAGACTCTCTGGTGTGGCAGCAGTCGGTGGTCTCCACTGCAGATGTGTGTGTGAAGATTGAGAATCTGATTCCTGGTGGGCATTATCAGTTCAGGGTCAGTGCCAGTAACCCCTGGGGCATCAGCCCACCCAGTGAACCCTCAAACATGGTGACATTACCCAGCACAGGTGAGGATCACAATCATATATAGTGTGACTCATTCAGAGTTTGAGAAGTTATTAAACTCGGTTTGACATTTACCATTTGAAGCATAGACACCAAATTGTCCTTTCAGTCCTTTAAGTTCAAACAAATTGTAATTGCAATTGACATCCTGTAACACAAGTAACAATATTTTTAGAACTGTATCTGTTTAGTGAAAAAGTACTAAATTCATTAAATTCACTAAATTTTAAAACTTTTTTTTTTTTTTTTTTTTTTTTAAACCACATTTTTTCCCTTCTATGAAGCCTCGACATATGATGGCACAGGAATCCAATGGAAAGACAACTTTGAATCTGCGTTCACAGAAATATGTGAAATTGGACGGTAAACAGTTTTTACCTTCATTAAAAAGAAACCAAATGCCCTTCACTATACAAATAACAATCTCAAACGTACTCTTGTGTTTACTCTGCTCTGTTGTAGGGGTCGTTTCTCTGTGGTCAGGAGGTGTCTGAGTAAAGCCAGTAAGAAGGAGGTTGCTGTGAAGTTTGTCAATAAGAAGATGCAGAAGAAAGACCAGGTGGCCCATGAAGCTGATATCCTGCGTCACGTCCAACATCCACAGCTGGTGGCGCTACTTGACACCTATGAGTCGCCCACAGCGTACATGCTGGTTCTTGAGTTGTGAGTTAATACATTTAGAAAGCAGATACACCGTTTGGATACGTTTTGGTGCCTGTATGTTTTACAGTTCACTACCGTTTCTATTATTAAATGATATTAACTTAATATACCAAACTTCTGGAACTACAACAATCAGCTCTTCACTTCAAAATGTTTTGCTAATCATTTTAGAAACTACAGGGTTAGGGTTAGTGTTAGGACACATAAGGACTTAAAGTTCATCAAGAGTGGCCTTTTTCAGGAACAGTCATTTATAGCAGAGACCATGCACAGTGTCACTCAAACACAAAACACCATCAGGGTAACACACGTGACACTAAAATAATGCAAGAGAAACACTACCTAAACTACATAAAATATAACAAAGAACACCCCAATGTACATAACGGATATTAAACAATATTAATAAGAAACATATCTATTTCCATAAAATATAATGAAATTTGATTGGTCACGCAGGGACTTCTGGGAAAGCCTGATTATTGTTTTTCACCGACTGTAAATTTAACAAAAGTTTGCCGTAAAAGTGCATGTATTCTCTTGTTAAACATAATTTTTTCATTAATTATACAGTAAAAACATACTTTTTACATCTAAAAAATATAAACTTATTAAATATTTTTCATATATTATCATTTTTACCTTATATGGAAAGGTAAATCTATGCCAATTAAATTTTTTTCACTGTTTCATTTTTACTTTCTGTTTCTGTTAAAGTTACAGACATGTTTTACACACACCAGTCATGGACTGACAATGTAATGTTAAGGGTTATTTTCAATTTATTTACTTTTATTATTCATTGTTTTATTTCTATGTTGTTTTATTTTTGTACTTCAGTTTATTTCAATTATATCAAAAACTTTTCTTTAAGTCACTGACAATATATCTGGCTTTAGTCAGAGTGTGAAATTTCTGTATAATATTATTTTGCATAGTTTTATTATAATTAAAATAAATTATTATATCATTTTAATTCTAAATTGGGGCTTTAATTGTGCATTTCACAGTGATTTACCTTAAAGGGATAATTCACCCAAAAATCTCACCCTGATGTGTATGACTTTATTTCTTCAGCAGAACTCAAATTAAGATTTTTAGAAGAGTAGTTAGAAGTGATATGATAGATGTGGGTGAGAAACAGATCCATATTTAAGTCCTTTTTTTTTTTTACTATAAAGTCTCCTCCCAACTCAGTAGGTGGCCATATCTACAGAGAATATGAGTCACCAAAAACAAAAGAAGAAGATAGAGAAAGTGGAGATTTATAGTAAAAATGGACTCAAATATTGATCTTTTTCTCACCCACAACTATCATATCACTCCAGAAGACATGGATTAAAACACTGGAGTCATATTGATTACTTTTATGCTGCCTTTATGTGCTTTTTTGGACCTTCAAAGTTCTGCCCACCATTCACTTGCATTTTTTGGAGCTACAGAGCTGATATATTCTTCTAAAAATCTTCATTTGTGTTCAGCAGAAGAAAGAAAGTCATACACATCTGGGATTGCATAAGGGTGAGTAAATGATGAGAGAAATTTCATTTTTGGGTGAACTATCCCTTTAAGTAATTGTTTCATTTGTTTTAAAGACCAAATTCAGTGCTATGATTGTGTTTGTATGTGTTCAGAGTGGAAGATGGTCGTCTGTTGGATTATTTGGTGGCTCATGATGAGCTAATGGAGGAGAAGGTGGCTTTCTTCATTAAAGACACACTGGAAGCTGTGCAGTACCTGCACACCTGCAGAATTGCTCATTTGGACCTCAAGGTAAAACATTACACAACCCCAGCCACATCAGCATGCAATTGTGAATTGTAATGCCCTGAATTCAGTCTTGTTTCTTTTACTAGTATTACACATACAGAACACATAGAAAAACATACTTACTGGTGTCTATTCCTTGTGACTCTACTAATGTAACTACATTTTTCAGTAGCATGACTGCAGCTCAGTTGTTTTCAGATTTGTGAGCAGATGGATCCACTGTCATCTCATAACTATGGTAAAAGAGTGTGAGGCAAATTTAGTCATCAGTACAGTGCATCATTGCCAATTATTGGTGTTTGCGCATGCCTTTGTGATAAAGCAGTCATAGTGTGCGTTGAACTCGTCGGTATGGGCTCGTGATCAAAAGAGAAGTTTGAAAGACTAAGGCTATTGCCCGCAGTACACGAGCAATAAAATCATTCTATATGCACAATTACAGTTGAATAGGTGCTATATTTCTATAGATTTCTGAATGGCCAAAGTATCTAAACCGTATTGATTTATTGCTTTTTTTATTAACCCATCCACAGCATTGCCACAATGAATGTGTGCAGTCTTCATTTGAAGTCTGTTTAAAGTCTGAATTAAACATAATGATGAGATTTAAGCACTGAATCAACCAGAAACTGCTGCACTATCATTAGATTTTGAAGTGCTTATGACAGACTTCACTGCTTTCATCTCACAGTGATAGGCTACCACCTTGAATTTTTTGCTTTTCATTTGCATAAAGTTGAGCATTTCTCAGTTTATTTTAGGCTTTGACCGCTCTCAACACTTGCTTCGCTGCAACGTCAATCCCACAATCCTCCACGTCAGAGGGTCACTTAGCTCCCATAGAGATGGATTGAACACACTCGCTCACTCCGCGCCAGTGACGGTGAGCACGTATGGTGAGCGCTCGACGTGCGCAAGACGGAACGTCAAGCGGAAAAACAAAGTATACCCTTGCCGTGCTCACTACAACTGTTTTGAGACCGTCACACCACGCACTGTGCGCAAGACATAGCGGCACGCGGAAAACCGAAGTATACTTTGTTGTTTGATTCTTATTTTTTCTGTGCCCAATAAATACTTCTCTGATTTTGGAAATAAATTAAATAATCTCATATCTGTGATAGTTACACTTCAGTTATACAAGTATAACTTTAATGGTATAAATTAAAATAGATTCCTTCTATTTTTTTGCTTCCTTCAATAGCATTAACGTAGTTAGCTAATGTTTGTTAGTCGCTTTTTAGTTGCTTTTATTGTAGCTAACTACTTAAAAAAAAAAAAAAAAAAAGTGTAGTATTGCATATTGCGTACTGTATAAATTAAATTAAAAGTGTAAATTTAGGGCACCATTTTGAGTTCCTCAGGTGCGACACTGGAACCCTCTGGAGAACATCTTGGCACCTCTTTAGCACTCTGAGAAACTTACATGAACTCTAAGGACTATCATTGGTTCATTCAGTAACCCTATCATGAGGGAAAGATTTGAGGCCTTGAATTAGTCTTCCATGTCAAATCAACCAAATTTCAGAAACAGAAATGGTTATGAAAGCAAAAATGTGAAAGGCCATGGGTCAATATTTATTTTAGTATATAGCTTTACAATTTCAAAGTGGCTTCCCCAACATGGACATGGTTGCCTATGTACAGGTGACTATACCACTAAAGGATAGTTTAGAAAGCCATTTAGAAAGTCTAAGACTGCGTCTGAAACCAGGAAAATGCTGCCTCCAGAGGCTGTATACAGAGGTAGGAAGGGATCAAGGAATGTCAGAATTTAATGTTCGTGTCACATCCTGTCTACTGAAATACCTTCATCTGATCGATTTTTGAAGGCAGCATAGATGTATCCTTCGTTGCCTATGAAATCCTACAATGCTGTGCGCGCGGATCCACGGCGGTTGAGCTGAAGAAAACAAATGTCGGCCGAAGAGGCGGTTGATTAATTTGTGTATAAATGTACATTATTTTCCCCACTTTTCAACTTTTGATTCCATTTCTAGCGAGATATTAGTACTGTAGTTATGAAATATACACTTGGTTATCATCAAAACTGATTTTGTTCTAGGTTATTAGACTATTGTGGTTCAGTTGGATGAATGAGGCAGATGCATTATCTTTAGTGGACACCAGATGGCATTAATCAGTTGCTGGTATCCTAGTAACGATGTGACATTATACTGCCTCAGTAGCCTGTCCAAAACCAGTTTCTGTAGGTATCTTCATATGCAAACACTGTCTGTTGAGTCATTGATTGATAGGGCAGCGAGGCAACAAGACAGCTACATTTGGTTTTGGACGCAGTCTGTCTTTACCTCTTTCCTCTCCTACAGCCTGAAAACCTGTTGGTGAACCTACACGTGCCGGTGCCCTGCGTGAAGCTCACAGATCTGGGTGATGCTGTGCAGATCTCAGGTCACCGCTATGTGCATCTGCTCCTTGGGAACCCTGAGTTTGCTGCTCCTGAGCTCATCCAGGGTACTCCGGTGTCCCTGTCCACAGACGTATGGAGCATGGGGGTGCTTGCGTACATCATGCTCAGTGGCGTCTCGCCGTTTCTGGATGAGAGTCTGGAAGAGACCTGCGTCAACATCTGCAGGCTGGACTTTTGCTTTCCTGACGAGTACTTCTGCGGAGTAAGCCAGGCCGCCAAAGACTTTATCTTGTCTACGCTTCACCAGGACCCCCGAAAGCGGCCGAGTTCAGCCACGTGTCTGCAGCACCCGTGGGTCAGCGCTCACAGCGGAGATTATTCCAAAACACAGCTGGACACCAGCAGACTCACTGCGTTCATAGACAGACGCAAACAGCTACATGACGTCAGACCGGTGACTAATGTTAAAGGACTAGTCAGCAGTAGTATGGGTCACACCTTATGAGACAAGTCCAGACTACAGTCATTATATTATATCAAATCAGTTGTGCACTTACATGCCGTTTCCTACAGAGTGGACCTTCTTAGATAAATATTCTGGGTTCAATAAAAGTTACTCCTCCCTCACTCATTAAAAAAAAGGCAGTTACAGTAAGGCACTTACATGTGAATGGGGTCATTCCATAAACACTGAAATACACCATTTGTTATCATGACATTTATATGTGTTTTCATAGCAACAAAGTTGTAAAATTAGATATAACTTTACACAGAAAAGGTTAGTGAGTGATTTTATCACACTTAAATCATGTTAACATACATATTGTTTATGTCTTGTGGCTGTAGTTTTGAAACAGTGAGTATTTTAACATTTGCGGATTAGCCCCATTCACTGCAAACTAGATTTTTGCTTTTTTAAAGAAAAGGAGGGATGAGCTGAAATACATTTTTGTGGTAATCAACATTACGTCACGAATGCTGTTAATTGAGCTTAACTTGTATTGAACCCAGAATATTCCTTTAAATCTGGCCAACACTTTTAAAGTAAATAATATGGATTTGTGGGACAGTGTAATTTTGGGCAGAGCTTTTAGTGGCATCATTGAATCTCATAATTTAGGGTTTTAGGAGGATGTGTTTTAGAGCTTTGCAAGTCCTAAACAGAACTGTAGTTCAGTGCTGGTTCATGTTCAGTTGTTTTGACAAATGTTAAAGGGATAGTTCACCCAAAAAGAAAAAAGCTTTCATCATTTACTCACATTCATGTTCCAAATGTGTATGAGTTTCTTCTGTGGAACGCTTAATATGTTGTTTGGTAGAATGTTGATGGTGCTCTTTCACATACAATAAGTGAATGGGGATTGAGGCTGTCAAACACTTTAAGACACCAGTACACTCACGTGAAGTTCCTATTCATTCTTCGGCCAGAGCTAGAAAGAGGGTCAAAACAGTCGAGCAACGTTACACTGTTTGCGAACATTTGGACACCAGCCATGCCGCTGGGGGAGGCGTTTAGCATTTAAATATGAGACACACGTTGTCCTGTCAACAGACAACATGTAAAATATCATCTTATGTGACATTAAAATGTGTTATTAATGACTTCCCATCTCATTCTATAATTAAAAGCCAGGAACCTTTTCACCGCTCAATGATTGTTGAAATTAAGATATATGAAGCATATGATGTGTAATTTGTCATGTTTTCATTCCGCATTGATGGTGCTAATGCTAACAGGCTATACGTGGACATAATATATGTCACCCAGTTACCATCTGTTATTGTATTTTATGATATACTTCAGATCATGGAAAAAAAATTTAACTTGTTTTTTGAATAAGACATCAATACTAGTGTATTGGTGTATACAAATGGATTGGTGTATAAAACGGTGGCAACTCTGCACTTCAATGTGTTCATTTTAACTGATCTTGATTATGTGAAGAGATTAACCAGAAATAGATGTTGCCTTCAAAGTACGGTAGGTTTGAGCACCAGGTCACACCCATCAATAAAGTCGACCATAGCAGTAAGAATGTGTTAAACAGGAGGTACAAAGTTTTTCTGAGTTTACACTGGCAAGCAGTTTTAAAACACCACAAAGAAAATCAAAAACACCTCCTCCTTTTTGCCAGATTTTGTTTGAAATCACATCACACCCGTACTTTATTTGATTTTGCTAGAAGAATATTGGTGTCTTTAAAAGGACAAAAAGCAGCATGAAAGTCTGCTGACAACATACAATAGTTTTGCATGTGGAACAGACAGAAATTTAAGTTCTTATTTACCAAAAAATCGTACCCTAGGCCATGGCTCTCAAAGGTTATGTATGTTCAGATATGGCCCATGATGTCACATCGCACTAGATTTTATGTCAGTGATGCCTAACGTCATTGCTTGTCACGTGTCCAATCAGAAGACCAGTTGAATATACAGAAGTGGATGAGCTGAGAGCTGCTGTACATTTCAGTCTGTTCCTAACACACAGCCATCAAATGGCTTCGTAAGACTTGGAATATAGTGCATGAGCTGTATGGAATACTTTTCTGGTGCTTTTATGGAGCTCAACACCTTCAGTCCCCTTTCAATTTCTTCATATGGAACAGAGCAGTATTCTGATAACATCCTTTTATGCTCCACAGAAGAAAGAAAGCCATACAAGTTTGGAGCAACTTGAAGGTGTTATAAATGATGACAGAATCTTCACTTTTGGGTGAACTATTCCTTAAATGAACTGTGGTCAGTTGAAAGCAAGAAAGTCAAAGTTGTGTCGAAAGTGGTTAAGGAGTTGGCTGTTCTGTGTGAAGAGATATTGAACGACCTTTACAGGAAAATCCATCATCTTTGATTCAGCAGATCTGTTTTTCACAAACTCTTCAAGATAAACAAAAAGGATGTAGAATATTACAGGTAAGAATTATTGTACAAATATAACTGCATGTAGAAAGAATTGAACATCCACCATATAAAAGTTTGCAATGTCTGGCCACATGATTTGAGTTTTATCACCGTTGTAGATTATTCAGTGGGGCAGTTTTTAGCCATAATGAGGAATTGTACCAATAATGTTTGTGATTGTATTTCTGTTTGTTTATTTGAATTTTGTAACTTCATTTAATTAGCAAAAGCAGTTAAAGCTTATTTAAAATGTGTTTAATTTCAACCAAATCCCCACACAATGTCCAGGTAGAACCCCAAAGCCTTAAACTCTGTTTATTTATTATTTTTAACATATTGATGTATTATATGAATGTCCAGGTATTGTATGTGTTATTAAGACATTAACATTTGACTGTAGTGTTCAACTATAGTTCTGTATGTTGTAGGCCTACATTATGTGCAGTCAGAGGTGTCCAACTGAATGTCATGTCAGTCATATATCAGCTTTGACACATCAAATAAATTCATAAACTCAGATGATAATGTGGCCAAATTATCGACCACACTCTGAAGAAACACTTTAACCACTATTACTGTAAAATACTACTCTGACAGGGAGAGTAACCTAATATCCTGTCTACAATGGACGCGAGTGTCGCATCAAAAGCATATCGCTTCCATTGTAATCAGTGATGCTGTCTACACTGGAAGTGTCCATTCGTCGTGTTAAGCTATTCAGACTTGATGTCAATTTGTAGGCAAACCTGAAGACTTATTCGCCATGAGTTCCCTCTGGAATTTCCTATGGGTTTTATAATGTTTTTTTTTTTTTTTATGATTAAAATAAGGTGTGTGGTAAAAAATACTTGAAAATTCTTCTAATTTTCTAGAACATAAATTACACACAGTCATACCTCAAATGTTAATTTTGAAGTTGCCATGTTTTCAAAAAAATTTGTATTGCTAACGAGTTGCTAGATAAGGCCTACAAATATCACAAGCATGTGAGTGAACATGCTTGACGAAAGGGAAAACTGTAACAGTTCTTATCTAGCAACTTATTAGCAACATACTTTTTTTTTTAAAACACAGCGGCTTCAAAATTCACATTTAGAGTATAAATGTTTGTTTTTTATGTTGGTGAACAAAACATCCAAGTATCTTAAAGTAATGTTTACCACAGACCTTATTTTACTCATAAATTAAAAACTGCCATTATAAAAACCCATAGGAAAATTCTAAGGGGACCCATGGCTAGAAAATGTCTAATAGGGAACCTATCATCAGTGCTGGGTAGTAATGTATTACATGTAATCTGGATAACAATCAGATTACTAAAATCAAGTACTTGTAATTAGGTGAAATTACATTTTAAAATACAAGTAATCAGATTAGTTAATTTTTATGGATTACATGAGTACATATTAATCAGGCAACGGCAAAAGTTAATTGATTTATTGATCCCTCTAATTCTTTTTCTTTTTCTTTTTAAATACTTACAATTTTTCATTCTAAAGCAGCCTTCATCTGATATACATTTCATAAGTATTCAAAACATTTTAATGGAGGGTGTTAAGTGTTTATTTGGAGTCCCACAGAAACCCTAAACCTAACCCTAATCTGAACCCTACCACTAAATGTAATTCTGAACCGAACCTTAATAACAGCGAATGGGAATCTTGCGAGACACCTTCTAGACACAACCCTCAAAAATGTTAATTCACTTTAGGGTTATTTCTGAAGTGCTTCAAAGCTTCTCCAGCCACTTTACTATCCCATCTTGAATAAAATCGTTTTACTTACCATACATGTAAATCATTTTACCTTTAATTTTATTTGTTACATATTTAAATAACTTATGACTGTTGCATCAAAACCAGCTTGTGATGTTACTGGTCTCTTGTCTGCTAATAGAAAAATATATATTTAGTTTCAAACCACATGTATATGCATGTTTTAACTGCTTTTAACTAATGTGTTATCTGCACGTCATTTGTTTACTTCTTTGCATCAAGTGTAGACTACCTCAAGCCGTTGTGACACGTCCAGTGTAGACAGGGTGTTAAAGACTGGTTTAACTCGATTACATGAGATACATATTTACTTAGAAACTGCTCTTTCCCTCAAATTTGTTTTAAACATTTTAAAGTAGGCCTACTTATTTATTAGAATAACTGTCAACTAGTATTATCACCAAAAGCCTTTGTGTCATTCCACAGTACAGTACAACAGTATCATTTGCAGGTTAATATTTTTGTATCTGGTTGAAAACACTTATGGACAGATCTATCAAAAATGCATTTATATTACACACAACAACACATCACAATGCCACAGTTGACATTATTGTAATTCACTCTTCTTGATTGGTCTGGGACTTGGGCCATTGAATAATGTTTCAGTAGTGTATTATGATAAAATTATAGCATGACATGCCTGTGAATACTGCATTAGGACAATCATCACATCAATGATGTCACAGCAACTTTGCCTTTGCCACGATTTAGCTAATGTTTAACCTCATCAGTACCTGCTGTATAAAGCTTCTGCTCTGCATTGATAACCTCTGTCAGATCATAAGTGTTTGGCTCAGTTTCATGTCAGCACATTTGAATCAAGCAGCTTAATGATATCAGAATGTTAGTTTAATTCTATATTTACATCAAATAGTCTGAAGCAGCTACTAAGTCTCAGTCAAACTGTGATGTTTCCTGTGTAAACCAGTGAGGCAGAGACAGCCTCTATCTCAGGAGTTCTCTGAAGAATATAGCCTCATCTACTCTACTCCATGCATAGGCCTACAGCCCTGCAATAGGATTGTATAGAAGTCTCTGTGTACAATTTGCATTCAAAAATGGAAATATTCTTTTTCTTGATTCATATGGGCTGTTTGTTTGTAACTGAATGTTTAATAAACAGTGCTTTGTTTTTAGAAAAAAAAAATGGTGATTGGAGTTGTGATTGTTAGATGTGGTTTAATTTTTATTTAATTTATTCAAATAAACCACTCTATTAAACATTATAAAGAATGCTTTTGTAGCAAAACTCAAAGCTGCATTAATCTCCACTACATATAATCAAAGACATAGTGTGCTGTCTGAAGTTTGGGAACCAAGAACTGCAGATCCAAAACAAAGGAGTTTACACAATAAGGGTAAAACACAATGTATCTCCAAAGCTCAAAGACAGTCAAAAAGCAGGTGGAGGGCACAGACAGACTGGCTGGAGACAGAGGGTGAGAGGGTAACCTGGCTGGATGACTGAACCTGAGGGGCAGACAGATCTGGCTGGAGATAATGGGACAGTTAGCAGCCATATGTAAGCCCCAGGTGGCAGTCAGATAATCAGGACAGACGGGAGCTGTAGAACCACAGAGCATGGGTGAGAGCTGGAGAGCTGAGTCACATGGCAGAATAACACTGGGAAAGATCTCACCCGGGGAGAAGGTAGGTAAGGAAGAGGAGCCAGAGAGCACAGTGTGGCTCGCGGCAAAGTAGAAGGGAGGGTGGGAGGGGGAAGACCATGGGGATGGCTCAGGTTCTGGACCAGGGTCAGGTGGCTCTGGTTCAGGAGCCAAGGACAAGGAGGAAGTCAGCAGAGCTGGCACAAGGCAGATGAACGGGGCAGGGAGATTAGGATACCAAGGGGGTGCCAGTAGGACAGACCAATGAATAGCAGTACAGACTAGGACCAAGACCTGGTGAAGGGTCTGGACACTGGAACACAGGATTGGTTGGGTGGGCAGCAGAATCAATCAGAAGAGTGAAAGGTTAGAGTGCCCTGATTAGCAGGATTGGTGGGTAATCAAGACCAGACTGGACTGACGATGGAGCAGGGTCTGACTGTACCAACAAGGGAGCAGGGCATGAGTGGACAGATAAGAAGACCAGGATTGACAGGACAGGGAGAAAGTAGCCCCAACCAATGAACAACTGGCATGGATAAAGGCAAAAATTCCCAGGAGAGAGGGATAAACTGGGCTCCTGGTAGGAGGATGTGATCTGATGGAGAGTTGTAGTGGTGATTCCCTCAATGGAATTGGGGGTAGTGACTGGCTTCAGAAGTGTAGAGACCTGTGTAAATAGGAGCTTGGTGAGCGGGGTTAACCCTCTGGTTGTCTGAGGGTGTTTTAGGCCCTGGAGAAGTTTTGACATACCTTGACATAACACTGTATTCAGCACAAACTGGGCTACAATAATATGTGAACAACATGAATGTACATGTTTGTATTTTTGAGAAAATAACATTTATGCGTGGTTTTTGAGAAAACAAAAATTGTAAGTCACTGAAATAAGGCCATATAACACATACAGGTGCATCTCAGTAAATTAGAATGTCGTGGAAAAGTTCATTTATTTCAGTAATTCAACTCAAATTGTGAAACTCATGTATTAAATAAATTCAATGCACACAGACTGAAGTAGTTTAAGTCTTTGGTTCTTTTAATTGTGATGATTTTGGCTCACATTTAGCAAAAACCCACCAATTCACTATCTCAAAAAATTAGAATACATCATAAGACCAATAAAAAAAAACATTTTTAGTGAATTGTTGGCCTTCAGGAAAGTATGTTAATTTACTGTATATGTACTCAATACTTGGTAGGGGCTCCTTTTGTTTTAATTACTGCCTCAATTCGGCGTGGCATGGAGGTGATCAGTTTGTGGCACTGCTGAGGTGGTATGGAAGCCCAGGTTTCTTTGACAGTGGCCTTCAGCTCATCTGCATTTTTTGGTCTCTTGTTTCTCATTTTCCTCTTGACAATACCCCATAGATTCTCTATGGGGTTCAGGTCTGGTGAGTTTGCTGGCCAGTCAAGCACACCAACACCATGGTCATTTAACCAACTTTTGGTGCTTTTGGCAGTGTGGGCAGGTGCCAAATCCTGCTGGAAAATGAAATCAGCATCTTTAAAAAGCTGGTCAGCAGAAGGAAGCATGAAGTGCTCCAACATTTCTTGGTAAACGGGTGCAGTGACTTTGGTTTTCAAAAAACACAATGGACCAACACCAGCAGATGACATTGCACCCCAAATCATCACAGACTGTGGAAACTTAACACTGGACTTCAAGCAACTTGGGCTATGAGCTTCTCCACCCTTCCTCCAGACTCTAGGACCTTGGTTTCCAAATGAAATACAAAACTTGCTCTCATCTGAAAAGAGGACTTTGGAACACTGGGCAACAGTCCAGTTCTTCTTCTCCTTAGCCCAGGTAAGACGCCTCTGACGTTGTCTGTGGTTCAGGAGTGGCTTAACAAGAGGAATACGACAACTGTAGCCAAATTCCTTGACACGTCTGTGTGTGGTGGCTCTTGATGCCTTGACCCCAGCCTCAGTCCATTCCTTGTGAAGTTCACCCAAATTCTTGAATCGATTTTGCTTGACAATCATAAGGCTGCGGTTCTCTCTGTTGGTTGTGCATCTTTTTCTTCCACACTTTTTCCTTCCACTCAACTTTCTGTTAACATGCTTGGATACAGCACTCTGTGAACAGCCAGCTTCTTTGGCAATGAATGTTTGTGGCTTACCCTCCTTGTGAAGGGTGTCAATGATTGTCTTCTGGACAATTGTCAGATCAGCAGTCTTCCCCATGATTGTGTAGCCTAGTGAACCAAACTGAGAGACCATTTTGAAGGCTCAGGAAACCTTTGCAGGTGTTTTGAGTTGATTAGCTGATTGGCATGTCACCATATTCTAATTTTTTGAGATAGTGAATTGGTGGGTTTTTGTTAAATGTGAGCCAAAATCATCACAATTAAAAGAACCAAAGACTTAAACTACTTCAGTCTGTGTGCATTGAATTGATTTAATACACGAGTTTCACAATTTGAGTTGAATTACTGAAATAAATGAACTTTTCCACGACATTCTAATTTATTGAGATGCACCTGTACTAAAAATTTGTTCATGAGACTTTTGAGAACTGGATCTTGTAGCCTAGAGTTTTTGCTACAAAAATGATGTGAAACCCATCCTGATCACTCATTCATTTAACTTTTGTAAGACACTTTTAGTGTTAGAAAGGCCATATGCGAGGAGGCGTGGATGATCATGAATATTGATGTAATTCACACCTGAGGAGAATGAATGTGAGCAGACTCAATGATTGAATGTATTATCTGACTATACATTTTCTTTACATAAAGACTTTACTTAAAAACATTAGACCTACACTACCATTTAAAAGTTTATAGATCTGTAAGATTTTTTTGTTTTTAAAAGTCTCTTCTGCTCACCAAGGCTACATTTATTTGATCCAAAATACAGCAAAAACAGTGATATTGCGAAATATTTTTACAATTTAAAATAACTTTTCTATTTGAATATATTGTCAAATGCAATTTATTCTTGTGATCAAAGCTGAATTTTCAGCATCATCTTCAGTGTCACATGATCCTTCAGAAATCATTCTGATATGCTGATTTTCTAATATGGGCATATTTACAGCACATTTTACACATTTACACCTTAACAGATATTTGCAAGCACAAGTTTCTTTGATGATAATGAGGCAGCATAAACACTAGTTAAAATATAATCTGAACATGCATATTATTTTTATATCATATTACATATCATATTGATATCATACAGCATACAATTTAAATACCTGCTTTAGGCGAAACAACATTTAAATGTAACTAAAACTTGCCAATTTGGAACATATTTCAAATGTCAATACGCTGAATACTGGCTGGCAAGTCTGGAAATAGTCCAGCTAGTAAAATATGTACGTTTATATAAAATAGCATGTCAACTAATGTAAGTAAAACTAAATGACTTACTCATCCGGAATTGTATCCTCGGCGGGATCAAATCGCTCTTCAAAATGTAAACATTCATCGTCAGAGTCCCGCTCTTCTTCTGAGAAAAATCCAGTACCATCTGTAGAGCTTCCTCACCTGTGGAGCATGCCATCTTCCAAACACGCAGGAAAGTGAATGAATATGATGATGAAACTTGATGTTTTTTAAGGCATTGTTGTGGGGGCATTTACCATTTGCATGTTTGCATTTTTCATACGGTAATGTCCTCAGGACATTACCGTATGAATAACGCACTCTGTTGGTGGGTGGGATCACATTAGCGATAATGAGCTGAGCCAGGAGAAACTGTACATCTCTTTGTTTCATAAAGATTACATTGCAGGAGAGTATTTGTTTTAAATTTGAATTGTTTTATTTAAAAGTAGACATTTTAAGCTTTCTTTAGACATATGTTTCATGTTTGTCTGATAAGTTTTCGTGGAGTTTCACTTTATTTTTGTGACGTGTTTCAGAAAGATGCTCATGGAGACAGAGACGGCTGAAAGCGCACCCTGTTTATTTTCTTTATTTTACAAAAGCACAAGGTTTTGTTGTTATTGTGAGTGTACACAAATAAAAGTAGACCCTTTATAGTTTCTAATAATGTCTTACACTTATCTGTATAACCAAAAATGACGGAGTATTTTAAGTTGTTTCCACTGTTATGCGGAAAAAATCCAGCAGGATGCACCAGCGCGTCCGTCAACCCCAGAGGTTTAACTGGGTGATGGAAATTTGGAGTAGAACCCTGGGGGCTCTGAGAGACAGAAGTCACAGAGGCCAACAGAGAAATAAGACCAGGAGAGACTGGGTTGGCAACAGCCATCAGGGAGAGGACAGTGTCGGCTGCAGTGACCAGGAAAAGAGCCAAAATGAGGTGCAGACTGTTGTGGAGCTGACTGGGGAGTGAGGTCTAAGGGTACTGGCTGAGGGGTGTGGGCAGCCAGAGCACACAGGAAAGCGGTGGCAACCCAGGAGATACTGACCTCAACACAGGGCTCAGGAGGGGCGATGATGTTGACCGGTGGCATGGGGGGTGATTAAGGATTGTCAGGAATAGTCTCTGTGGCCAGGAGAGGTTGAGTATGCAGCTGAGGAATGATTTCCTGGCCAGGAGCATGGGAATCAGTGAAACGGCTTCCTTGGCGGAGACAAGAAGCTCAAGAATGGCCTTCTTGGCCGTGGCTGGACTGAATGAGTCAAGAGCCATCCTCCCCCTCTTCCTTGTCCTAGGGGTGTGGGCTTGTACTGATGCCTCTGGGAGAGCTACAGCAAACTCCATTGCCTCTGGAGTAGTTGCAGTGAATTATAAGGCAGAACTGTTCTTCCTCCTTTGAAGAGGAGTTGTACTGGAGAACTGGACAGGTATGGGTGGGGAGGTTGGAAATCAGACTTGGGGAGGCCCCTTCAGGGATGGGGGTTCCAGCTCTCCACGGTGGCAGATATACTCCACAAATCCCCAAAAGGACAGAATCTCCAACCCTTTAACCTCCCAAGGACCAAGAGGCTCATTGAGCTCAGGTTTTAAGAAGTCTTTAAGGTTGAGCTCATCATTATCCAGCCCATCAGCGACTGTGAGGAAATCACACGTGAAGTCCCTGATGGTGAGATTCCCCTGATGGAGGGAGAAGGGTGTGTCAGCATGAGCCATCCTCTGGTGAGGTGAGATCTAGTGGACTGGACAGGGAAAGAGGAAAATGCCCATATTGATCTGCTCAGTCCTCTTTGGTCAGTTTGTTCAAGTGCAGATCCAAAACAAAGGAGTTTATTCAATAAGGGTATTCAATAACAAATCCCCGAAGGGCAAAAATACAGTCCAAAAACAGGTGGAGGGCACAGACAGACTGGCCGGAGACAGGGGGTGAGAGGGGAACCTGGCTGGAAAACTGAACCAGAGGGTCACAGGCTTGGCCGGAGATGAGTGGACAGTTAGCAGCCAGAGGTAAGCCATAGGTGGCAGTCAGAAAACCAGGACAGCAGGGAGCTGCAAAGCCACAGAGTATGGGTAATGGATGGAGCTGAGTCACATGGCAAAATGACACTAGCAAATAGCTGACTCATCCCGGGAAGGAGGTAGGTAGGGAAGAGGAGCCAGAGAGTAGGTCCATCAGGCAGGACCAAGGAGCTCTAAAATAGAGATAACATTTAGCATTCCCATTCATCTCTATTGCTGTGCTCACCTGGCACAGGGGTCCCCGCGACTCCCCCAGAACTGAGTGCTAACTTAGCACCAGTTGTTATGTGACTTGCTTCTCAGCCGCAGAAAAATGGCATGCTCATAACGCTCATAACACAACGTGCATGCCATAATGGTAGGCTACAGTAATGTGAATGTGGCCTGGGTGATCATATTAGGCAAAAAACTTATCAGATATATAACTATATAATTTATAAATTGCTGTTGGAATTTTATACCAAACCCTGAATTGTGGCGATTAGCACAATTAAGAGCACTCTTAAAAATGGCATTATTCCAAATTGATGTATCTTGAATTATTTATACATTACAAATTATTTCACTATGTTTGTTTTTTAATACACTGCAGTAATCAGCTATTTAATAACCATGACACAAGACTGCAAAATAAAGAGTTCCCATTTGTTTATTAAATTACCCAGGCTGTCAAATGCATTAGATATGCACATGTAATGTAGTAAACAGGTGTCTTATCGTCATCTCTTGCTGTGTTTCAAACAAGGATGTGTGATTTAAGTTTATTTCCAACCTAACGCGAGTGAGCGCTCGAGCCGCTTGTCTGCTCCGCTTGGTGCTTTAGCTTCAGGCTGGCACATGAGCTGTTATGTTTGTAGCATGAGACTGGGAAAAGTAAATTTCATGCTTTTAGGATCCTGGCAAAAAAAAATCTATACCCGGAATTTTTTTTTTTTTTTGTGCAATATAATTAAATGTTCATGATCAAAATGTTTTTGTTAAAAACTGTATTTAGTCAGAATACATGGTTGTTTTTGAATGGCTGTCAATGGGAAAACATGCTCTTAAAGGGATAGTTCACCCAAAAATGAAAATTCAGTCATTGTTAAATCACCCCTTTGTTTTTATAACCCATATGACTTTATTTTTCTTAACACAAAGGGTGAAATTGTGAAAAACATATTTTGCTCAATAATCTCATACAATGGCAGTTTATGGTATAATTTAGGAGTAATTTATCCCATGAGACTCAATGTAAGCGCAGCGTAGTTCTAGCGGGAAGACTAGCAGCTATACATCATCGCACCATTAGCTAGGTAACTCCTAGCCAATCTCATGTAAACCATTGCTGTATAAGTCTGCTCACAATCTATCACATTGCTGTGTCAGTGTGCAAGCACGGCAACATCATTCCATAGCACTGTCTGACATCGAGTCCAATCCGCTCCCCGACTAGTTAATATCCAGCTATGGACACGGATTTATTCACTGCTCCTTACCTTTATCCAGGATCAGCAGCTCCTCGCCACAACACACCTCTGCAAATTTCCAGATTCTCAGTGGGATCGTGCCATCTTGGAATGATAATAGACATGTTCCTACCTCTCCAGGCCACAGGCGAACCAGTGCTCAGAACATCACTGGAAGCCCGCCTTCCCTTCCCAACAACGCCGTCACTTCATCTCAACTTTGGCCCGTATCAAACCCATGGGGAGTAAACAATCAGCAAACCCGGATCTTCATCCATATCTCATTCACTTAGGAGATCTCCCTCAATCGAGCCACCACATCCACCTCAATCGGAATGCACAACCCAGCGTGGAAGGAGTGTGCTCCTCGCCAAGTCTGTCAAAATCATCGGCTCAGGCAGCAGCTGATTTCCATCAGAAATAAGCTAAGTTCTCAATCATATCCATCAAATGCATTCAGATTATAGTTATGGGTCTAGGCCTTCTGTTGCCTATGCTGTCTGTTCATCATAACACATCTGCATCAATATCAAAATCAAAAGCCAATATTTCATGTCAACAGCACATTTGCTCTCATAGTAATGGCAGGAAATCATGCGTTCTCAGCATGATCACATGAGGGTAACTTGGTTAGGGTTCACTTGCATATCATTCACCGTGTTGCATGCCCGAGTGTTCCCCATAGGGGAATTAAGATCATTATGCAGGCATGTCATGATGTACAGTGCTTATTGTCTCATCATTCCATTCAGTAAGATATCCCTGTTTTGTTGGTTGCTCTTCGCTCTAAATCAGGTAGCGGGAGAATTCCAATACAAGGAATCATCCCTATGCCCTACTTACTACGAAGGACAGAGCTCATGATGTGGGCACTCTGAAAGGAGCATGGCATCACAGTTTAAATGTAGCCTTCACTAAAGTCTTGTGAAAGAGTCCTTCATGAAATAATTAACTTCTTTTGTTCGGAACAACATTTTGAGCAGTGTTCCCTTCCCAAGCACCTTCAAGGGCACATTAATGCCGCTTTGGAAAATGCAGTGTTTTCTTACTCTATACATCTAATTCAACATTCTCCATTGGAAGCACCACTGTTGTGGCGCACCTCTGACAACTAGCGGAAGGCTCCGCACTGCATTCCCTTATTCATCAGATAATTTCATTACCAGCGTAATGCATTTTGTGCCTTATATGATCAGGTTATACAGGGGGTGATTCCTATTTCACGGCATATTTAAGTTTTTATTACTCATTCAGGCATCATTAAAGTGTAGAAATTGTTATCAAATATGTCTTCATAAATCATTCACTTTCATCTCTGTTCAGACCATGTTCCAATCTATGGGGATTTTAAAGCATTGGGGCTTTATCAATGTTCCAAATTTCAAAGCTCATTATGAGTTTAACAGTCATGTCAGCTTAACTACTTTACAATTTAATTTAAGTATCAATGCATTTCAGTATGACGCTGTTCACTTTTAATGTGCCGTGGTTGGGGATGTTACATTTAGTAGCAGGTAACTTAGGTTTCACAGTCATTGGATAAAACCTGTGCCGAATCAAAGCTCATTGTTTTCATCTTGCTACTGTTAATTTCTGTTCCTGCTGGTAAGTCATAGCTCCCTCCTTATGCTTTTACGTTATTTCTTCAACTATGTTACCAAATGCTTTATTGATTTTAAAAAGTTATCAACATTTTCGTTTTTCACTCCATTCAATGTATACAAATTTGCATTCAGGGCAGCTCTCATCTAGCAGCAGGCAGTAGGATTCATTCCTCTGGATATCACAGTGCCGGATTGGTGTTCTCGAAGCAGATACCGTCCACTGAAGCTGCATGTCATGGTTTTATGGGCTAAAAAACAAACAAAAAAAACTTCTACGTCCTTGGCATTATGCTCTATTTTACACAGATGCAGATGCAAGCTTCCCCACCTCTCTATCTGCTAGACCGATCATTAGTTCACATTTCCTCCTTCCCGAGCAGTTCCAGTTTCATATTCAATATCCCACCTCCTTGGGCCACCTCATTTCGCATGCACATCATTCATCAAGGCCACTCCATCTCTTGCCTCATGCTAGCATTTCATCAATAACACTCTGACAATGTATCTATTGACAACTGCTGCTGATCGGACATCAAATTTGATCCCCGTGGCTAATCACCGGAACTGTTTCCCCCTTTTCCATAACAAAACCCTGAAACCTCCTTTTTCATGCATGTGCGCCCTCTGAAGGTCCTGAAGCAACCGAATAGGATCATGATTTTCAGGGAAATGGCCAGACTAAATTTTAACTCATGCCAGCTCCCCTTCATCCGAATCTTCGAATTCACCCCGTCATCACCAGCATATTATGGGGGTCCCCTACGGGCATGCAAACATATCGACATTTGAGACTCAACTACTGCCATCGTATCAAAGGCTGTCCTCCTCCAGGCTCCTTAGCCCCTACTGAGACATTTGACATGGCAGAGCACCAACTGAACCCCATTCTCTCAGCCGAGCACATTCCCAGGTTTTCAATTCAATCTCTACTCTCTATCTCATTCAGGAGTTCCATCGACATCTCCATTCGCCAGCATACTTCTCATCCTCTGCCCGCCCTTTCGAACCTTCTGCCGGTCTAAGCCCCTCGCTCCTCACCTTAGATTCAGCTAAAACTCATGCAGAAAGGACTCGCACAGCCCACACTCATTTCACTCTTTTCTCTAACACTCCAAAACAGACCACATGGAATGCGGTTGTAGCATAACATTATCTATAACCTCCAGCTCTTCCTACCCGATACCCCCCTGCATATTCAGAATACTAGTTCACAATTCGCATCTGATCCCTCAAATATTGCAGCCCCTCCCCTAGTCTCGAGGCACTCTTTCAGAATTTATGGCTGCTCATCAAGGACTACCAGAACCCACAATCAGATGCTCGGGCGGTGGTCTTCCTCATCCTCCAGAAATATACTTGATCCAACCCTCAATCATTACACTTGCTCAAACCTCCTCAGCCATAAGTTTTCATACCTATCTGGAGGTGGTCAGGGGCCAAATTCAAGACATCTATTGTCCTGCAAGGACACTGCATAACAACATCCACCCTCCTCACCAAAGCTTCCACAATCCCAGCATGGTTTTCCTTTGCATAGGTACTGCACAAGCCTAGCTCGCCCTCGACGGAAGGCTCATAACCAACATAGGATATCTTTCAACGAAAGGTATTGCACGCAACACTGGCATTATCGCATGGCTTTACGCTACGTTGTTCATCTTTCTGCAAAGATAACCATCAAACAATGTCCACCCTCGTCGGAGGGTTCATAATCAAATGTTGTTTTCTTTCAACAAAGGGTATTGCACACAACATCGCCATCATCGCATGGCTTTACGCTACGTTGTTCATCTTTTGGCAAAGATAACCATCAAACAATGCCTGCCCTCGTCGGAGGGTTCATAATCAAATGTTGTTTTCTTTCAACGAAGGGTATTGCACGCAACGTCGCCATTATCGTATGGCTTCACGCTTCGTTGTTCATCTTTCGGCAAAGATACTCCAAACAACACCTGCCCTCATCAGAGGGTTCATAATCAAATGTTGTTTTCTTGCAACGAAGGGTATTGCACGCAACATCACCATTATTGTATGGCTCTACGCTACGTTGTTCACCTTTCAGCAAAGATATTCCAAACAACGGTACCTCGTTGGAGGGTTCATAATTAAATGTTGTTTATCTTCAACAAAATTACTGCACAACAACACTGGCCTAACGTAGGTCCTCCTACCACATAGTTCATCTTTGGCAAAGATTCTGCACAACCAGGAGCTCCTCGACAGAGGGCCCAAAACCGTACTTGAGGACAAGGACAAAAAAATTACACTCAAGGACAAAAAACTCAACGATTTTGTTTATCTAAAAACAGGTCCACTACAACGATACTAACAACAGAACACAGCGCATTTGCACACAAACCAGAGAACCAAACTTACTAAACATGTCTGATGAGCTAGTAGTCGGAGCATAAATGCATTTCTAAGCCCATTTATTTGTTTGAAACAGAGTATTCAGAAATCAAACTAAGAGGGATTGAAGAGGCTGAGGAAGCCACTGTCACACCCTTTTCTAGCCTGACGGCAAACAATACACAGTTAAAAGTTTCTTGTCTATATTAATCAGAGTTTTTGTCCTAACCAGCCATAACGAGTAACCCCATCTGCTATGAACTGGCACTGGTCCATAAGAGTATAGCAGTGTCTCTTTAGCTGGTTAAACACTACTTTATTTTGGCTGAGAATTTTACACCTACCGGAGGGTCACGTGACCTGTGAGCATGATGGCAGCGTAACATTGTGACTCCACTAACCCTACTCAATTTTCATTTATATATCTAAGCTTTTTCGCTAGTTGCTCGACATTTTGTTTTATGTTTTTTTTTATCCAAATTTTGTTCCTGCCCTCACTACAACTTTACTGCGCATACAAGATTGTTTTCTTATCATCGGTGCAGATATGAACGCGGTAGTTGATGTTTCTCTTGATCGTTCGTGCATGCAGAATTATCCAGTGCAATCTTTATTATCTATTGAATTACGTAAGTTTATGTCTGATCTTAGTCTAATTGATGTATATCGCATTTTTCACCCTACAAAGAGACAGTACACCTTCTACTCTGCCAGACATAAAAGTTATTCTAGGCTGGATTATATTCTTATATCTCATGCTGCATACTCAGTTTTACACAGTGTTGATATAAAGTCATGCCCTTTATCTGATCATAGTGTGGTCTCAGCTAAAATCTCTCGTGTCTGCACCTACTAGAGCTTCATGTTGGCGTTTTAATACCACACTGTTACAAAATAAATATTTCTGTGCAATGCTCATAAAAGAGTTGAGTTGGTTTATAGAGATAAATGATGGTTCGGTGGACGATCCCCGCTTTCTCTGGGACGCCATCAAGGGTTGCATATGGTCTTCTTCTATTTCTTTTGCATCCCAATTAAATAAGTCTAGATTGAAGGAAATAGGCACTCTCGAGACAAAATTAAACAGGCTGGAGAATTGTCAGCAAATTTGTCACTCTGAAGATGTTCAGAAAGAAATGAAGGTGATGCGTACAGAACTTAAATCACTGTTACAGCATAGAGCTGAGTTTTTAATGCACAAAGTTAGAAGAACTTATTACTTCAATGGTGCTAAGCCAAGTCACCTTTTAGCTCTTAGATTATGGAATGGTGAAAAGTATTCAAATATTATGGCAATTCAATCTCCTAATAGCTTGGTAAGTGAATCTAAAGGTATAAATAGGGTGTTTAAAGATTTTTATCAGAATTTATATAGGTCAGATTTAGTCTTCAGTAAAACTTTATGCAACAAATTTTTTCAAGATTTAACTTTTATATGTCTCTCGAAAGCAGAGGCTACATCTTTAAATGCTCATATTTCATTAGATGAGTTAAAGGATACTCTTGTACGTATGAAGAGGGGTAAGTCTCCGGGATGGGATGGAATCCCACCTGAACTATTCCTTTCTTTCTGGGATGAGCTGGGACAGCCTCTGTTGAATATGATTCATTATTCTATTCGGGTGGGTTCTTTTAATAATAGTGCTAATATGGCCATTATTACTCTGTTACCCAAGCCTAATAAAGACTTGACTCAGTGCGGGAATTATAGACCATTGTCTCTTTTAAACAGTGATGTGAAACTGTTCGCCAAAGTTTTGGCCTCCCGTTTAGATGCATTCATGAATAAATTGGTGCATAACGATCAGACTGGTTTAATTAAATCTCGTCTTGCGGCCGATGATGTTCGCCGGTTATTGCATATTATACACGTTACCAGTGGAATGGACATACCGTGTGCAACTTTGTCTTTAGATGCTGAGAAAGCCTTTGACCGACTTGAATGGCATTACCTTTGGTCAGTATTGGAGCGCCTTGGTTTAGGCAGAGATTATATTAATATGGTTAAAGTATTATATGCCAATCCTTCCGCTGTGGTCATGACAGGGGGCATCACCTCTCCAAAATTTTCTATATTACGTGGGACTCGTCAGGGATGCCAACTCTCGCCACTATTGTTTGCACTCTCTCTTGAGCCTCTTGCACAGAAAATTCGTCAACATTCTTTGGTTAGTCCTATCACTTTTAGTAACACTTCTCACAGAATTTCGTTATACACAGATGACATACTTTTATATGTTAGTGATACAACTGAGTCTATTCATCATATTTTGTCAGTATTTAACTGTTTTAGCCAATTCTCTGGGTATAAGATTAATTGGAACAAATCTTCATTAATGCACTTAAATACTTCATCCTCTAAGTCAGTTTTGCCATCTTTTATACCAATAGTAACCAGCTTTAGATATTTGGGTGTGGATATATTTCCGTCTCTGCACACAATAGCTCTGAAAAATTTCCAGGGTATATATAATCGTGTAGAGATGGACTTGACTCGTTGGTCAACACTACCTTTATCTTTACAAGCTCGGATTTCTGTCATGAAAATGGATATTTTGCCTCACATTAATTTTTTTTCTGCTATGATACCTCTGTCATCACCTTTAGATTTCTGGTCTAAATTGCAAAGATTAGTTTCCAAGTTCATATGGAATGGCAAGTCACTCTGTATAAAGTATTCAACATTACAGCATTGCAAGGATGCTGGTGGACTTGCACTTCCGGACTTTAGGCTTTATCATTGGGCTTTTACATTACGGTTTTTTACATAAGTACTTTTTACATACTTATGGTATGGTTGAATCCTGACTCTGCTGTGTCTTGGCAACTGATTGAATTTAATCTGGCTTTACCTTATAGACTACAGTATTTGATTTATTGCAACACTCCGTTGAAGAGTGTGAAACAGCGTTTTGGCCCAATAATAGCATATCTTCTTTCTACCTGGCGGGCGGCTTCAAAGTATTCCCATGATGACCATAAATGGCATTCTCATTCTCCATTATTTCGTAATCATAGTCTTCTTTCAGAATAAACCAGACTGGAGTGATAGAGGGATTAATGTTTTGGCTGATGTTTGGGGGGACAATGGTTTACGAATGTTTAATGATCTACGTGCAGAATATAATTTACCAGGCACTTCATTTTTCTTTTATCTGCACCTGAGATCTGCCATGCGTGCATATGGGGTTCCTTGGGGCTCTAGTATTCCCTGTCTTACTTTGCATAAGTTGCTTACTTCATGTGGAAGTACAAGCGGTATGGTTTCGTCACTGTACATGTTGTTTTTGGAGGCTTCTTATAAAAAGTTACCAGTTGTAGACATTTGGTACAGAGATATTTATGGGATTGGCTCAGAAGACAGTAATGACATACTGTATGTTGGGACTCAATATGGGCTAACCTCAAACATGTCTCTAAAAACCCTAATCATCAATTGATCCATTTCAAGATGATTCATAGGATGTATCTCACTCCCAGGAAGCGTCATTTAATTTAGCTTTCCACTTCTCCTACATGTAACTTTTGCTCAAGTGGGTGCATAGGCACATACAGTATATGCACATGTTTTGGGATTGCCCTGAAGTCAGTGAGTTTTGGAGACAGGTTTCCATGATGCTGAAGGACATTTTGGAGTCTGAGGTATCATGCTGTCTGTGACTTTTGCTTCTAAGTGATGATTCCTCTTACACTCTCTCTTTAATGCAGAAAAAGTTGTTTCTCTGTGGACTTACTGCTGCTAAGAAAATGCTTGCCTTGCGCTGGAAACCTCCACACTCTCTAGCGTGGACTCACTGGATGCATTCTTTCTTGGACATTGCGAAAATGGAGCTCTCAGTGGCAAGGTTACATGGCGCCTCTCAGAGGACTATCTTAACATGGCTAGATGCAATTTCAAAAATTAAGGAGTGGTTGTAAGATCTATGTCTCATGTTCCTACATTTATATCTTTATTTATTGTATTTGGATTTAGATTTGCACTCTTCTAAGACTATTTATGTATGATCTGAATGTACTTCTGGGAGATGGGGATGGGGGTATGGTCGCCTTGGGGATGTGGGAGGGTAATCTAGGGGAAAAAGTGTTCAGAATGATGTTTATTTCTTACTTTTGATCTCTGTACATTAACATTCTGTAACAATAAAATTTTTATCCCCCAAAAAAAGAGATTATTACACCTACTGAATGTTTATGCTGAGAATCGCTCTCTTCAGTTGGAGGTCTGTCACACACACACACCGCTTCAGAATGAAGAAGAGGTGACAGACATTCCTGTCTCCTCTATCTCTCAGTTTGATTGAGTACTCTGGTCAAACAAATAAGGCTGGGAATTGAAATGCATCTATACAAACTCATTAGACATGTTTATTAAATTCTGTCCTTGTTATGTTCAGAGGAAGGAGGACCTAGATGTGAGATGCAACAAACAGAGCTTTATTGAATCAACAGAGTTACGTCAAGAGATGTTGAAGTCAAGCCGCTGGAGCTCTGAAGTGATCGGGGATGACACACAAACAAAGGAAGATGAAACCGTAGATCCACTGGAGGCCTAACGGAGCTGGGTAGGGCCACCCAGGTAGAAGTACCAAAGAGTCAAGAATCCACTTGACTCGGGCGGAGAAGAGTCACTCAGGTCAGGTATCGCAGATGGAACCTCAGGGTCTGAGAGAACAGACCTGTGAACTATCCATTTAACATTAACGTTTGCGTTGTGTGTGTGTGTGTGTGTGTGTGTGTGTGTGTGTGTGTGTGTGTGTGTGTGTGTGTGTGTGTGTGTGCGCGTGCAGGAGCGTGTATTCCCTACGTTGTGGGGACCAAATGTCCCCACAAGGAGAGTAAAATCTGAAATTTTTGACATTGTGGGGACAATCAGTCGGTCCCCATGAGGAAAACAGCTTATAAATCATACTAAATTATGTTTTTTGAAAATGTAAAAATGCAGAAAGTTTTCTGTGAGGGTGAGGTTTAGGGGTAGGGGTAGGGTTAGGGGATAGAATATAAAGTTTGTAAAGTATAAAAAAACATTATGTCTATGGAGAGTCCTCATAAAACATGAAAATCCAACGTGTGTGTGAGAGAGAGAGAGAGAGAGAGAGAGAGAGAGAGAGAGAGATGGAGAGAGAGAGAGAGACACTTAGATTTATCAGCACAGTTTAGGCAGAAAAATCCAACTTAGTTGTCATTCTTTTCTCTGCATCGAAGTGTATGAGTCACACCATGTCATTCCTTTGATTCCCATTTGACCCATCATCTGATAATAGTAGTCATGGCTGGTTATCAGAGCAAACACACCACCTGCTCTTACAGAAAGGTACTGGCACTCTAGTACACAGTCTTCATCAGGACACTTGATTTCAAGTAACCCCAGACGATCAGTGCTGTCAGCCACCTTTTGATCAGGAGAGGCACCTATATGGGGGCACAGGGATTAATGATGAAGCCCCAAGGATATACACGGTTCCCGGTTACCTGCTTTTATTTTGCAGATGCATCTGACTCCAGATCCAGGCCTCCCTTAATTGCCTGTGTCTGAACTGACCTCCTTCTATCTCTGCATTGTGGCGGTATGGAATACTGCACAGCACACGCGCACATACGTATCCTTACAGAAATTAAGAGTTCACTGCAAATTTGCCGCAAACTTGCGGCAAATTCGCCACAGATAATTTTCACATGCAAATGAGCAAATTGTCCATTGTTGCCAAAGGTTTGCCGGAGGTTCACCACTACCGGTGAAGAGCTGCAAACATTTGTGGTGAATCACAAGCTTATTTGCATGTGAAAATAACAAGCAGCAAATAAGTGGCTAGGTTAGATTTTTTTCTAAGGGTTTGCACCTGTGCTTAATCACCTTGACTGGAATGCGCATAGACAGAGATTTTAAAAGATGGTGGATTGGAATGAAATGGGGTGAGATCATTTACAAGAGAATGAGTGGAATGAAATGCAGGTGTAGGGGTGATTGCAGTAACGAAGGAGGTGGTGTAAATTTTACAGGAGTGTCTGGTTGAAATGCGTTGTTAATGCAATGTCCAATTCAACAGAAACCCGGCATTGCTGTTCGGTGAGTGCGTTGCAACGTGATCCTCAGAGATCTCAGAGACAAAAGCAACTGATTGGAATCTGCACTTCATTGCTGATAGCGTTGGCAGAGAAGTTGAGGAGAAGTGTGCAGTGTTAACCAGGTATTTGGCACTTTAGTTTCTCCACCTAACCTCTGGAGTTTTCCCAACTGACACCCTCACCCCACAATACACACAAAACACACACACACACACACACACACACGCACACACATTTATTAATAGTTGTCTTGTAAATATGCTGATTGTGAATGTGTATTGTTTAAATGTCATGTGGAATTCCAGTTATTCATTTCATGTCTGTGATGTGAAAAAAATACACTTTGCAGAATTCAATTCATTGGTTTGTGACTATTCTCTTGTTAATTACTATAATGATTAGACAAACTGTTAAAAATATATACATTCTCATTTGTAAATGGTGGTTTTTAATTTAGTTAGAGCTATCCTGGGCAAATGATTTCCGCTGTAAAAAAGTGCTCTCCTTTTCATGAAAAGTGCATGTTGAATAAGTGCATGTTGTGGTGGCAAAGGAAAGGTTGGGTGGTGGTCAGTGGTGTTGCTGGGCAAGCCAATGACTAAATCTCAAAATCTATGAAACTCTATGCATTCATAATGGAGTTCAGCTGGACTAGACACACCTAGGCCTGATTACTGCCAGCCCTGTTCAATCAAATCAACACCTAAATAGAAATTTTTCAGCAGCATGAAGCTGGCATAAAGGTCTCACCCAGTAGCACACTGTGCCAAGGTCGAAAGAAATTCCAGAAATTATGAGGAAAAAGGTGATTGAAATACATCAGTCTGGGAATTATTTCCAAATGGAGAAAACTTGGCACAGCAGTGAACTTTCCCAGAAGTGGCCAACCTTCCGAAATTCCTGCAAGAGCACAGCGACGACTCATCCGGGAAGTCACAAAAAAGCCAAGGACAGCATCCAAGGAACTACAGGCCTCTCTTGCATCAATAAAGGTCACTGTTCATGACTCCACGATCAGAAAGACACTGGCCAGAAATGCCATCCATAGAAGAGTGCTGAGGCAAAAACCACTGCTAACCCACAAGAACATTAAGGCTCATCTGAATTTTGCCAAAGCACACCTTGATCAGGGACATTTTGCACAGACATTTTGGGGGGCAGGGGCTCAGGTGGAAAAAAAAAGCACTTCTCATAATTATTTACTGAAAAAAATGTTTTTAAACAAAACGTTAAATATATGAACACAACTCTGACTTCCTTACCAATTTATTTTAATTCCCTCACACTCATGCAATTGTTTCATACTCAACAGATTTCTACAAAATAATCAGTTCACACAGAGACCATGGTCTTCTTTAGTATTCACTAGGTTTATCACAAGAGCAGGCAACAGCAAAGGAAACTATGCCACAATGTGCATGTTTTCTATGCTACTAGTTTCAAGTATATATTTAGAATAAATGACTGCACCAAGGAGAGGGACATAGTTTCACTAATAATTTGTTTATTTTGCACAAGGCAATAAATTGTTTTAATACTTTTGGTGTTATTGGAAGTTCTGATAACTTTTGTTGCTTTAAATATATATACACTGATGGCCAAATCAGTTTGGAATAATGTACAGATTTTGCTGTTTCAGAAGGAAACTGGTACTTTAATTTACTAAAGTGGCATTTAACTGATCATAAAGTATAGTCAGGACATTACTGATGTAAAAAACAGCACCATCACTATTTGAAAAAAGTCATTTTTGATCAAATCTAGACAGGCCCCATTTCCAGCAGCCATCACTCCAACACCTTATCCTTGAGTAATCATGATAAATTGATCATTTGGTTCTAGAAAATCACTTGCCATTATATGAAACACAGTTGAAAGTTATTTAAAGAAATTTAAATAGCTATAATGAATATATATAAAAAAAAAAAAATATTTAAAGCTATAACGAATTAAATGAAGCTTAACATTTTCTTTGTGTTTGTTTTTGAGTCGCCACAGTATGCAATAGACAATAGAAGGTCAATATTAAGTCAAAAATGACAAAAAAGAAACAGCTTTCTCTAGAAACTCATCAGTCAATCATTGTGTTGAGGAATGAAGGCTATACAATTTCATACAAAGGTGTACACTACAGTCTTCAAAGACAAAGGACAACTGGCTCTAACAAGGACAGAAAGAGATGTGGAAGGTCAGATGTACAACTAAACAAGAGGATAAGTACATCAGAGTCTCTAGTTTGAGAAATAGATGTCTCACATGTCCTCAGCTGACAGCTTCGTTGAATTCTACCCGCTCAACACCAGTTTCATGTACAACAGTAAAGAGAAGACTCAGGGGTGCAGGCCTTATGGGAAGAATTGCAAAGAAAAAGACACTTTTGAAACAGAAAAACAAAAAGAAAAGGTTAGAGTGGGCAAAGAAACACAGACTTTGGACCCCGTTGAGCTTTTGTGGGATCAGCTAGACTGTAAGGTGCGTGAGAAGTGCCCGACAAGACAGCCACATCTATGACAAGTGCTACAGGAAGCGTGGGGTGAAATGTCACCTGAGTATCTGGACAAACTGTCAGCTAGAATGCCAAGGATCTTATAATTTTTTGATAAGAACTCTTTGTAGTTTAAGTTAAAAAAAAAACTTTTCAAATTGTAATAGTAATTTTTCAAGTTATTAATGTCCTGACTATACATTCAGTTGAATGTGATCAACTGAATGCGACTTTGGTGAATAAAAGTACCAATTTCTTTCCATAAGAGCAAAATCTGTATATTATTCCAAACTTTTGGTCGCCAGTGTATATATATATTTGAAAACTGTATTTTGTGTTCACTCAGGTTGCCTTTCTTTTATATTATATCTCGTTTAAAGATCTAAATGAAAAATAAAAGAAATCAAATACTTTTTCACAGCACTGTCTACTGTATATGTATGTATGTATGTGTGTGTGTGTGTGTGTGTGTGTGTGTGTGTGTGTGTTTAAATAAAAATATTAAGGTATATGTGTTTACATAAATCAAATTTTAAAAGTATCTCTGTCCTGACAAATAACATTACCAATTTGATGGTAAAAATGTGGCAAATTGGCTTGTTTTCCGGGAACATCCTACCACCCCAAAAAACAAGTCTCACCGCAAACAGGTGAGCAATTCATGACATTGCAAATTAAAAAAAGAAGCAGCAAGAACCAGGGACTAAAAACTAAATGTTTTTCATTTCGGTTCTTTCTGAGAAGAAACAGAATTTTTTTGTTCCGCAGCCTCCTTTCCAAATGGTAACCGGTTACAACAAATTAAAAGAACGGTTAATAACGTTCTTTTTTAAATGACAGTACTCTATGCTAAGGGTGGAAAAACAAGCTCAAAATAAGCCACTTGCCTCACCAAAATAGGCGAAAATAAGCACAAATCTTTTTCCTGTGTGGTGGATTTATCAGCATGGAAATTGTAACAAGCATACAGTTAATTAACAGTTAAGTATAATTTTAATTACAGTGCTGCTTCTCAGTCAATCCCCGGCAGCATCATATCTGTATTAATGCATAATGTCTAACAATAATTCAGTGAAACAACTGAGAAATATACTTTTTACCTCCTAATATTGTTTTCCTTGTATTTGGATTAATCATGCATGTATATGTAGTAATTATATATAGTTGATAAAAAGGTCTTCATTCAAAGAATGCGCCATCCACAACGGGAAATTAAGCAAAGAAATCTGTGATGCAACAGTTTCCTTCAGGATCAAAGCACACGTTTAATTTTTTCAGGCGACATGAAGTGTAGTTCCAAACATTTACTGTGATAAACTCTTTGGCCTTTGGTTTCATGTAAAAAATATCGGAACGAAATTAACCGGTTTTAACCAGTTACCAGAATTTAAAAATAACATTTTCACTCTGGAGCAATTGAAAATGATTTTGTTCCCATTTTCAGATATGTTCTGAAAAAAAAAAAAAAAAATTTTTCATTCCTTGAACCGTTTTTAGTCCCTGGCATGAACTCTGGCATCTGAACATAAGAACTTGAACATATGTCTATCTAGTCAACATCACCTACATCATGTAAGGGGTTTACATGAGGTTTACATAAGGCATTTTTTCACGGCATGACTGACGGGAAAGCCACAGGGGCAACTTGTCGATGGCTAAACGAGCAGAGATCACCAGGGACGCAGGGAGCAGGTGACTGACAGAAATTGACAAGACAAAGTCTTGATGTAGAGAGAACATCAGGACAGGTAAGCTCTTACTGACACAGAACAGAGAACACAATGAGGAATAGGGAACAGCTGTAGCTCATTGCACCGACGAGAAATCACAGATATTATAATCCCTGGGATAATTAATCCCAAGGAGAACGTTATAGTGACATGGTACCCTGGTCTCCAGATAACTTATAACATTTGTTCGTTTGTAAAAAAAAAAAAAATATTTTAGAAGATTAACTGCATTTTTTTTACTTCTGCACTAAAAAAGGTTTTATTAAAAAATAAAAAATACAATCAAATATTTTCACATTTTTCCTGAATAATGAAGTTGCATTCTTCATTGAAGAAAAAGTTCTAATCTGATTGAACTTCTGTTATTTTCTGTATGCTTCCTGTGTTACATAAATACATGAAACAAACATTTCTAAAATGTTTACAGTATGTACTTGTAAAACATTTTTAAAAAAAAGTAATACACAATTCGGATGGCATGAGGGTGGACAGGGCGGAATTTTTTTCTGAAATAGTTTTACGTGCACTTGCATTAAGTTTTGCGTTCTTTCGCCATAGTTTGCATTCCCTCGCAATAGTTTTGCATTCCCTCGCAATAAATTGACCATGGTTTTACTACAGTAACCAAATTTTTACCTTGATATTCGTAGTGAAACCATAGTAATAATACAGAAAAATGAAAACTATGGTAATAAAAACCATAATGTTGTGGTTGTTATGGTTTTATTATACAAATAACATAGTTTAACTATGTTTCCCTTTCGATTCAGTTCACTCGACATTGTGAGAATTGCTATGGGGATTCCTTCCCAGTGACCTAGTTGAAGCCCTTGTACAATAATGCCAATCCTGAGATTGGTAATGGTGTTTGAGCCCCGCCCCTTTAGGTGTGCAGTTGGCCTAAGCGAGTGCGCGAACACCATTTCTTTAGAATTTTCTTCCTTCAAGACAGCGACATCATCTCTCCTCTTGAAAGCTTTCTCTGCTTCGCTGTTGAGCTACACTTCTTCAGTGGACCGGATCTTCTCTGCAGATGCAGACAGGATGACTCAGCGCATGCAGTGAGAAGACTCACCCCTCCTCAGCAGTGTTCCAGCGAAGATTCTCTTCGCCTCGCCATTGCTTCACTTCAGATGCTCGCCATTGAACAATGCAGCACTTCAGCGAGACACCCCCGCTTCCCACAGTGTTCCGGGAGGAGATAATGTATCCTTTTAATATATATACGTTATAATATGTTAAGTATCACATAAAGAGCCATTTGCGTGCAACACATCTTTTTCTAGATGTCGTTCCACAATTGTTCTGAATGCAAGTTGCACATCCCACCATCAGGTAAACATAAGAGCTGCATTCGCTGACTGGGCTGTGCCCACGCTGAAGTGGCTCTCATATAGACAGACTGCCCTCACTGTGAGGGCATGAGTCTCCGGACGCTCCGCTCAAGGGTCGCCCTCATTGTGAGGGACGATCCCGCCTCCCACGCCCTCCCACCCGCCGCCTCTGTGTTAGATCCCGAGGGTTCACACTACGAGGCATGGTGGGGCCGTGGTGTTGAGTTGGATGAAGTCGAGGAAGATTCTGCGGCGGCGTAAGCCTCACGATCCCCTCAATCTTCCGATGTAGCGTCAGTGCCAGTACAGTATACACGTGATGAGCTCCGGCCCTCTATCGGAGCACATGGCCTTATCACGTTGGCCGTTCTGATGATGGGGATGACGTTATGTCCCTCGCAGCATCAAATATGAGTGAGTGGTCCACGGAGGAGGTTGCTGTCCCTTCCCCCAGTGAGGGTGAGGAGCATGCGCATGCTCTCTTGGGCGGTTGAGGAGCTCGGTTTACAGTGGTCCCCTCCAGTCGAGCCGGAAAGATCTTGCCTGGGTAAGTGGTCCTGCAGTCCAGTCACCATCAAAAGACTGCATCTCAAAAGGGCAGCACCATTCTTCCCAGAGATCTGGTTTGCGTGTTAACTCACCTCATTATGTGTTAGCCTTATAGTCAGAGGACTGCAGTTCAAAACCAGCCGTTGACTCAAGCTAATACGTGCCATGACAGAGTCATGGATGTGACACAAACTTTTGGTTGCCTCAAGATGGCACTGTGGGACACAAAAAGCACCGGTGAATCTGATGGCTCACCGCTCTATTTCAGATCAGCGCCCGGCAGAGAACCCCACCCCCGCTGCTCCAGCTCCGCCAAAGACAGTCGAACCATCTAATGGTTTCTGTGTTGTGTTAAAATAAGAATGTTCTCACAAGAAACAGAAATATGCTTGCTGATCGAGCGTCACATTCACATGCTTCTCATCCTCGCCGGGTACGGCGAGATGGTAGACAAATGTGTTCCTGTGTGTTGTGGTCACTTAAACAATGTTCCCACGCAATAGAGAAAGCGCTTCTTGCATCCGCTCACACTGCACGTGCTCGAGATGCATGCACAGTTACATGCTGTTCACTTTCCCCCTCATTGGAGTTTGCTGGGAGATTGCATACTGTATGTGTTGTTTCTGTGTGATGGTTCCCTTTCAAGGAAACATCAACATTGCGTAATGAAGTCAGTGGTCACATGTGGTCTGAAGCGCTTGGCACCATCTCGTCAGATTTTCTTACTTCAGTGCATGAATTTGTCTAAGCCCGTGTTGGTTGCTAGTGACTCACGCTGAAGCGAGGACTTTTCTCCCTTTTGAGTGGCTGTGGGCACAGAACAATGTGCTGTCTCTATGAGCAGTACATGTTCTGGGCCAGTTGAATTTGGGGGTGGATCACCTGTCCAGGACTGATACATTTCTAACTCTTAAAATGGCACTGTTATTAGCATTGGCATCGTTTAAGAGGGTTGGAGATTTGCATGCCCTGTTGATCAATCCCTTGTGCATAGATTTTGCGGCAAGGTTATCTAAGGTCATGCTGAGACCTCGTTTGGGTTGTTTGCCTAAAGTCATCTCTGCATACTTTTGCTCGTAGATTATTAATTTGCAGTCCTTTTATCCTCCACCATGAGTCGGAGGAGCTTAAGAGGCTACATATGCTACGCCCAGTTTGGGTGTCAGTGGTGTAAGTCAGAGCAGTTGTTTGTGTGTTTTGGTGTACAAGCAGAGACTGTCTCATTGGATTGTGGATGCAATCTCGAGTGCTTACAAGCCACGTTGTTTGCCTTCGCCTCTGGGTTTTTGAGCCCATTCTACAAGGAGCATGGCATCCTCATGGGCACTGGCTAGAGGTGAATCCTTGGAAGACATTTGTATGCCGGCAGGATGGTCCTCTCTGCATACCTTTGTTAGATTTTATAATGTGGAAGAGAGTTTGTCTCCTGCTTCCCAAGTTCTCTTTTTTGGATCAGAAGTAAGATTTTGAGATTTCTATTTCTTTAGCTCGCTTGTGCACCGCTGTAAGCTTAGAGAGAGAGTTGGCAGCTACTGTTCATATGGTGTGATTGTATCTTGTCCCTATTACGTCATAACACAACATTGATGTTTCCTTGAAAGGGAACGTCTCAGTTACAAATGTAACCTTGGTTCCCTGAAAGGGAACAAGACATTGTGTAGCTGGCCATACTCTCTAGTTGCTGCATAGGCTCATGCCTTTTACAGAAAATCTGGCGAGATGGTGCCAAACGCTCGCCTATACAGAGCCTGTAATGTGGCTCCCTATTGGTGTCGCTTAAGCACCATCAGCCAAAAATGTGCATGATTGTATACAGGCTTCAGACCACGTGAAACCACTGACGTAGTCCCAATTGCGTCATTACTCAAAGTCTTGTTCCCTTTCAGGGTACCAAGGTTATGTTTGTAACCGTGGCATTTTTCACATAAACAGTGTTCTCACACAATAGAGAAAACACTTGTTGCGTCTGCTCGTGCTGGAAACACACACACATTTACACGCTGTTCATTTCCCCTCCTTACCGGTGTTTGCTGGGAGATTGCATATGCGTTGTTTCTGGATGATGGTTTTTCACATTGCTACTTTTGTTTTTTGTAGAATGCTTTGTTTCTGGCTTTGGCATGTATTGCTACTTCATAGGACAGTGGCTGAACTGCCTGAATGCAGATTACACACACTGCATACCCTAACATTACTAGCATTTCAACACAAATTCTCTGTTACATTATTTCTAAATGATGTGTGTATTTTTATGTAAAAATACATTGGAAAAAATATCACACACTAAAATAAAAATTATATAACACACTACATAAAATACAGCAGAAAAAAATTACAAACTGGAAAAAAGGTGGTCGGATGTTTCAAACAAATATCGAAACTGTAAGCATTTTTGAAAGAATGTAATTGGCAGGATGAACTACATATTTGTTTGATTGTTAATCTGTAGTTGACAAGGAGAATGTAATGTTTCGTGACAGCCTCTCGATTAACAATAGCTGGGTTTCCATCTAAATGGGTTAGACTTCATTTTATTGTGTCCTTGTTACAGTGTAATTACAAAAGTAATTACTGATTATTACTAATTAACATCATGTGCTTACTATAGGTTTAGGGTAAGGGTTTGGTTTAGGGTTAGTTGCTTGTAATTACGCATAACTGACTGTTATTACTATAGTAAATACATGTAATATGTGTAACAAGGACACATTAAAAGTGTTACCGAAATGTTTCATATTTTTACGTGCATTTCTAAACATTTGACTAAGGAAAATATGATTTGTTGCGCTTTTCCATCCAAAATCTTGATTTATCCATCGCAATATCATGAGGGACCCTGCCTTGTCATGATGGAGCAGCTGAATGACTTCCTTCGGGGAGATTTTTATTTGCAGGATTGGTGCAATTGAAACACTGCAAAACAAGTGTAATATCTCATAAAAAGAGGGCTGAAATGGGCTGATTGTGAGGACCCACTTTAATGGGTTAAACATTTCCGAATGTCAAGTTCAAAGAATTGTGTGCCAAGGTCGGACCTTTCGTTGGGCCAGTAACATCAAGCTATCACACACTCATAAGATGCGCACAAATAGTCAAAACACGTCATTGCTTTGTAAAATAAACTGTTTCCATCACCTTAATGCACATTTTAACAAATGCAAAACTCTAGAAATTCCACCTCTGCCTAGCGCATTGAATTTTAAGCTAATTTGAAGTTTATTCACATATCAGGCATTTCCATTCAGGATTTCTTATTCGCATTTTCAAAATTCTTATAAAAATAGTTGGATGGAAACGCAACTAGTGTTTAAAAAATAATAATAAAAGCAAGCAGCATCCAATTTCTGAAATTTTTGTGTTCACATATATCCTACATACTTAAGGAACTGCATAATGCAAAACGGAGATGCGCATCACAGACTTGGCCCTAATGAACATTCACAAAAACTTTGGAATAAACAGAGCAAGTACTGAATTAATTTGATACATCAGGGACCAGTAGGTTGAACTTTTCAAAAAAAGTAAAAAAGAAAAAAAAAAGAAAAAAGGATGTGACATATTTCACTCACTTTGAGCATGTAGCTAGTTCTAAAGGTTGGCCTAAGCATGTTTTAAAGTTTCTTTTGAAATGTGTTTAAGCAGATGCTCTTCTTTCTTCTGTCTACACCACCTCAGTGTCCTGCTATTGAACTGTCTTTTATCCCTTGGACATGTGTGCATTGTGCTTTTGCTACTCTTTGTTACATACTGTGGGTATATGGCAGGTATATTATTATGGCCCCTTTTGGGCTGTATCGGTTTTCATTTTGTGTTTGTATTTTGTTTGCAGATTGGTAGTGTCTGACTTGAGAAGTTGATGAGCCCAATGATTAGACCTGACAGGATTAACCTGTGCTGAGGATTCCATTGGCTTTAAAACTATGCCAGTCTACAAGTGCCCCTTGTGTTGCAAGTCCAGACTTGTGTTGTTTGGCTTTATTCTTGTTTTGTTATGTAATTTCCTGTATATATTCTTTAATTTCCAATAATTTATTATATTTTGAGCTTGTATCCAACGTGTAGTCTCCCTTATGGTTGCGGCTTACGAGCCGGCTGTGACAATTGTAAGTGGTTTTATTCGCACTTCATTAAATAATTTTGGATTATTTAATGTTTTATGGGTGGGGGTGTTACGAGCCCCTGCTCTTTTGCGTTCGTGTTTCCTGTGTGAGACTGGCAATTAACTGTGGGCGGAGACTCTAACCAGCTACACCTGAAGTTTTGCCTATTTAAAAGGTGCTGGCTGCACGTCATGGCAGCTGCTTCCCCAGGAAACCCTCTCCTGTGTTTGTTTGATGTTGTTTTTTTATTTCATTTAATTTTACTTTAAAAAGGATGGTGAGTTTGTGCTTGGTTTAGTTAAAGCAGCCTAAAAAGCAAGAGTAGGTAAGAAACTGGACCCGGAAGATTTGTTTCTGTGTTTGTTTGTTGTTGTTTTTTTCAGGAGTTAGGAAGGTTTCTTAACTCTTTAGTTACTTTACAGTAATTCAGTCAGCTCACTGTCCTTGTATAAGTTTTGCATATGTTACATTTATTGTTGGTTTGTCTTAATTTTTTATTTTGTAAATAAACTTCACCTTTTTTCTGTGGCCATTGTGACATTTGTTTTCTCATTTTGACTGCTTCTTATGTTGGTCCCATACTTGGGTCCTAACACATATGTGTTGCATCCGTGTGATGGTTTTCACACAAACAGTGTTCTCACAAAAACAGAAAGTGCTTGTGCGCTGTTCACTTCCTCTCCCCGCCTGTGTTTGCCAGGAGGCTTCACCTATGCTGTTTCTGTGTATTGTGTTCTCATAAAATCAGAAATGTGCTTGTCACACCTGTTCATGAAGCACACATTCACACCAGTGGTGATTTCTCAGGGCCAGCAAAGCCTTCTCTGCTGGCCTAACATGCCTAATAAATAAATATTTTTCATCCTTTCATTCTCAATCACCTTTTTGCCTATGTATTTTTAATTGCTTTCCACTCTCAATTAATCTACAAACAAATAGAGAAAAACGAAAAGTTTATCCAGTCAGGATTTATTCCTTGATGCTTACAAGCAAAGTGTGACAACTGTTTCACAGATCACATGCCCAAAGCAGCGTGTGAATCTGAGCTCCACCCCCTCAGGCCTTCAGAATTTCCACAGAATCCCTCAACAGTGCAAATGAATGGGCAACTAAAGTCAGATTGTCAGATTCATCAACCAATCAGATTGATTTATTTGTCTTGGTGGGTGTGATCTTTAGGATATGTCCCAGTCGAGGCCTTCTAGCTGGCCTTGAGTGACGCAATCACGCTTTAAGTGATGTACGTAATTCAAGAACGAAAAATGCGAGATCTTGCTGACGAGTCGGCTGTCACTGCCACATCACCACTGAGAAAGAGATCCTTATGGATTTAAAAACACGAGATGTTCTGCATGACCGTGTGATTGCTTAATTTATTAAACAGAAAAGGAGGACTGATTTTCACTTCAAGTAAATTGGTAAGTGCTTTTTGCATTGTTATAGCAACATCAGGAGTTTTCTAAGTGTAAATTAGGCTGCTGGAGCATTCAGTGTCAGATCAAGTTTTGAAAAGTAGTTCTGCGTTCCATTCAACTCAGAAAGTCTGATTTTACAACTTCCTTCTAGGAAAAGTGCAATGGAATGCATCTTGAAGTCAGAATTACAACTTATAGGCTCGTGCAGAAATTCTCAACTCCAATTTCGCCAAGATGCAGGGGCATGATGTCACACAAACATGTGGACACTCAGGGAGATATACAAAGTAAGTGATAAACATTCACTTTATTAAGTAATATCGATAAATGAGTTCATTTCCACATTACATGATATTAAAGCTTGTTTAACAAATCCCTGCAGAAACAGGTGTATAAAATATTATAATCTCTTTTGATAATCGTACACCTGTAGCACAAATGCTAGCGCTGCAGCATTGTTTATCAGTTAGGTTGCTAGGACACATCTCTAATGAGAGTCAAACCCCTGCTAAGCTAATGGGAGCATTGCAGTTCTGAATATCAGGGAATGGAATGCATTTATGGTTGGAGATATCAAGTAGGAATATCCCACATCCAACTTGTATGGAACGCAGCATAACCATGTACCCTGACGAAATGAAGTTTATTGCAAGCAACATTTAAATCGCAAATATTATTTTCAGGTATTATAGACCTCCTTGGTAGATTCATATGAAAAATTATGATTTTTGAATGTTTGGGAGACATTTCACAAAACAGTCGTGCTGCAGTTAAAATTAGGCTTGCTTGAGCATTAAATGTCGTTTCAAGTTCTGGCTTTCATGCGTGGATGTGTTTTTACAATGTCAATTGGTATTACAAGTTAGCTGTGACACAATATATGATGCCCAAAGGCATAGGGTGTCATATTCATTATGAAACTGTGTTTTCTTAATGGCCTGAATCACACTGAAGGCCTAGACTTTAAATGCACGGTCCTCCACTGATTCACATGCTCATTCCCTGCCATAGGTTGCCGGGATGGTGCACAAATGAGTTTCTGTGTATTGTGTTCATATAAGAATGTTCTCACATAAAAGAGAAAACGTTCGCTGTATGAAACTCACACACATTCACATGCTGTTCACTCCCCGCCAGAGTTTGCTGGGATGTTAAACAAAATGTTGTTTCCATGTGATATCTTCAAATAAATAATGATTCTTACAAAAAAAAAGAGGGAAGCACTTGTGGCACCTTCACGAGACATTCTCATTTCTCTCCCCCTCCCCGCCAGAGTTCGTCAGGATCAGAATATTACACAGAATGTTGCTTCTATGTGTTCTGTTTAAATAAAGGATGTTCTCATAAAGAGAAAAATGCTTGTTGCACTGCAAAGAGGTGCACACACTTTCGAAGAAGCCCTTCACGCTTCTTTTACCCACACACTCTGTGCACAACCGCTTCCCATTGGCGAGCGGTGATCTATCTCCTCTAGCGAGCAAGCCAACGTGCCTGTTATCTCGCTTACGGCTTTCAGTCATCTACAGTCCTGGCTTGGGTTGCACCTATTTTGCACGCAGGAATTCACAATCTCCTCACAGAGAGCGTGATACAGATTGTTACGAACTGCGGCACCCACAAGGGTTTTACAGCCAATGTCTTCCATTCCGGAGTGAGACGGCGGGCATCAGCCTATTTTAGAACTGAGACAATTGAATTGCACACTCGCAAAGCGCACATTCACAACTGTATCTCAGAAACAGATCTTATCATACATCTGCCCACGGGGTGGTTTGTGTCAATAGATCTAAAGGACGCATGATTACTTTCATTTATGAGTTGCACCATCTCAGGCTGTTTTGAGATTCACGTTCGAGGTTGCAGCTTATTAATTCAGAGTCCTTCTCTGGCTCCCCGCATGCTCGAAGTATATCGATGCAGCGCTCATCCATTGAAGCAGAGCAGCGTGCATATTTTTAACTGCCTCTATGATGGGCTATTATTAGCACGATCAGAGGCTCTGTTATGCGAGCACAGGAATTTACTACTCTAAGACCCAGGCTGTACAAATGGCATTCTCAAACTGGGTGAAAAGCATCCGCCATCGCACTGTTAGGTCTTTTACATGAGAGATCTCCAGTGCTGGCGGCACGCCTGGCACCAGGGGCGCATGCGCATTGGCATAACTCGCCGCTGTCTAGCTGATCTAGCACCTTTCACAGCTCCAACCTTTTATAATCATCATGCTGGGTCAGGTCTTCTGACAAAAGGTGGTAATCATGGATGCATTCAGCGCAGGCTGAGGCGCACTGTGCGGCGGGCACCCAGCCTTCGGCACCTGGCACTTCAGTCATCTGGAAATATTAGCTGTCTCTTAGCCTTGAGGGCTTTGCATTCCGAGGTAGCAAATCACCACATTCTGATTCGATGAAACGTCTCTATGCTCTAAGTGGTGTGTGTTTACAAATTGGTTCTCTTCCTGTGAAGTCTCAGTGAATTGCTCCATAGCTGAGATCCTCACGTTCCTCCAAGAGTGGCTGTACGCAGATCTCAACCCATCAACGCTTAAGGCTTATGTAGCAACTATGTTGGCATACCATACCCCGGAGGCTGGCTCCTCCTTGGGCAGACATGTTCTATTATTCAGTTCCTCAAGAGAGTGAGGCACCTAAACCTCCTCGCCCTGCTACAGTTCCAGCTTGGAGCCCCCCTTCGAACCATTGGAATTTGTTGAGTTGCATGTGCTTTCTCTAAGACTGCACTCCTCTTGGCTCTGGCCTCAGTTTAACGGGGGGGGATATGCAGGCTCTGTCGGTCGACAGCTCATGCCTGGTATTTGGGCCGGGTCTTTCAAAAATCACCGTCAACCAAGAAAAGGCTGTGTTCCTAGTTTCTATCCATGTTCAGGTGGTCCGCCTACAAGCCTTCTTTACCCACCGTTTAATTCGGATGAAGAGCAGTCGATGCATTTGTTTGTTATGTCCTGTGCGGGCATTACACATGTATGTGGAGCACACCCACCAGTTTAAGCTGTTGGATCAGCTCTTTGTTTGTTATTGAGGACGCACAAAAGGCATGTCTGTCTCCAAGCACATGTTCTCTCACTGGATTGTTGATGTGATAATCCTTGTTTATGAATCACAGGGCGTGAGATGCCCTAGTGGTGTGAAAGCACTTTCAACTAGAGGCATGGCCTCTTCATGGGCATGGTCAAATAGTGTGTCCTTGCAGGATATATGTTTTGCAGTAGGTTGATCGTCACAAACATGACGTGACATACATCTCTTGTGTGTGCTTATTGTTGCAACACTCAGCAGGAGAGCCCAGGCCCTTTTATTACAGGTGGGCTACCTGATATACAGTATGTATATTTTGGTACAGCCACCTGTATAGTCGTCAAGTCTTTTTATTTGTATAGCGCTTTTCACAACACACATCGTTTAACAGCAGCTTTACAGAAAATCATGCTTTAACAGAAAATGTAACCGTAATATCTATAAAGTCTTAGTCATCATTGTTTAGTTTTATTATAATATGATTGTAAATTGTGTATACAGCATTTGTAACAACACACGCACACCAAAAACTTTGTAAGGTGCCGAGTCAAAAAAACTATACAATCAAAAACAAAAAACTTGCACACTTACTGCTCCAACAATAATTTTAATCCAAAACCATGTGGTTAACATTTTGACTCATATAACTGAAGAAGACTCGTTATACGAGTCGAAATGTTAGCCACATGGTTTTGGATTAAAATTATTGTTGGAGCAGTGAGCAAGTGTGCAAGTATTTTGCTTTTGTAAATTGTGTATAAAAATAATTAATTAAATAAGTAAATTATGATTGTATTTTGAACCCAAGTGAGCAAGCCAAAGGCGACTGTGACAAGGAACACAAAACTCCATATGATGTTGGTTAATGGAGAAAAATAACCTTGGGAGAAACCAGACTCACTGTGGGGGCCAGTTCCCTTCTGGCAAAACAGCATGAATATAATGCCAGTATTAGTTTTTGTGTTACTGCTAGTCATGATTTATAATCAGTAAATTAAATGTTAAGTGCCAGTGTTTAAACAAAGATTTTGTATGAACTGTAAGATTAATGACTATTGTATTTGAAGTCCATTCTGGATTAACTGCATAATTTCACATAGATGCATTGTCCTTTGTTAGTTGGCTGATGAAGGCTATTGTTGGCACTTAATTGATAGTCTATGTATTCCTTTTTAAGAGTGTAGTCATTAGACCAAGGTGATGCAGGCAGAGATCAGTGAGGTGCATCGCACTTCAACTGGCAGGTCATTTCTGTGAGGTTTGGTGAGGTCCATCCTAAGTCCAAGGTTCAGGTATTGGCATATGAAGTATCCCATGTCTTGCGATAGGAGTTGGCATCAGTTCATCCTCTGAAGTCCATCGTAGTAGACTAAAGTGATGTCTGGCTGCACTGGCTGCATCATTCAGCGACATGTAGCAGTGGGAGTCGGACATCAGGCAGGACAGGAGCTGCATCTGGCAGGCTCTGGTAACCTCGGGATATATATTCCAAGTTTGAGACAGGGAAACAAATAGAATAATATTAATGTTGATGCCCTTTACTTTAAAGCAGGGTTAACAGACCTAACTAAAGCAGCAAAACTAAGAGTTGAGGAATAAATTAGGTGTATGCCTGGCTGAATAGATGAGTCTTTAGTCTAGACTTAAACAGAGAGTGTGTCTGAATCTTGAACACTGCTAGGAAGACTATTCCATAGAAGCCAAATAGGAAAATGATGTCCCTCCTTTTGTGGACTTTGATATTCTCAGTATTATTAACAGGCTGGAATTTTGCAATCATAGTGAACATGATGGATTATAGCACGATGTTTCTGAGGTGGAAGAATGCTGTTTTACAAACATTGGAAATGTGTTTCTCAAAGGATAAAAACTCTGAAACTGTACAAGTGGAAGGTAAAGTCATTCCATTTTAAAAGAGTGTAGTCCAAGCCTGTGCCTGTGTTGTAACTTAGCAATATTTCTGAGGTGGAAGAATGATGTTTTTATAAACACTGGAAATGCATGGTGAACATACAGAAGTTTGCATTATTACTTTTACAACTATTGTGGACATGCTAGCAAAAGCATCTGCTGTCTGAACAGAAAAAAATAATATCTGGTCACGTACAGTTGTGCTCAAAAGTTTGCATACCCTGGCAGAAATTGTGAAATTTTGGCATTGATTTTGAAAATATGACTTTTTGATATTTGTCTTTTATTTAAGGATAGTGATCATATGAAGCAATTTATTATCACATAGTTGTTTGGCTCCTTTTTAAATCATAATGATAACAGAAATCACCAAAATGGCCCTGATCAAATGTTTACATACCCTTGAATGTTTGGCCTTGTAACAGACACACAAGGTGACACACACAGGTTTAAATGGCAATTAAAGTTTAATTTCCCACACCTGTGGCTTTTTAAATTGCAATTAGTGTCTGTGTATAAATAGTCAATGAGTTTGTTAGCTCTCACGTGGATGCACTGTGCAGGCTAGATACTGAGCCTTGGGGAGCAGAAAAGAACTGTCAAAAGACCTGCGTAACAAGGTAATGGAACTTTATAAAGATGGAAGAAGATATCCAAAGCCTTGAAAATGCCAGTCAGTACTGTCCAATCACTTATTAATAAGTGGAAAATTTGGGGATCTCTTGATACAAAGCCAAGTTCAGGTAGCCCAAGAAAGATTTCAGCCACAACTGCCAGAAAAATTGTTCGGGATACAAAGAAAAACCCACAGGTAACCACAGGCTGCTCTGGAAAAAGATGGTGTGGTTGTTTCAAGGAGCACAATACAACGATACTTGAACAAAAATGAGCTGCATGGTCGAGTTGCTAGAAAGAAGCCTTTACTGCGCCAATGCCACAAAAAAGCCCGGTTACAATATGCTCGACAACACCTTGACACGCTTCACAGCTTCTGGCACACTGTAATTTGGAGTGACGAGACCAAAATAGAACTTTATGGTCACAACCATAAGCGCTATGTTTGGAGAGTGGTCAACAAGGCCATAGTGAAAAGAATACCACCCCCACTGTGAAGCATGGTGGTGGCTCACTGATGTTTTGGGAGTGTGTGAGCTCTAAAGGCACGGGGAATCTTGTGAAAATTGATGGCAAGATGAATGCAGCATGTTATCAGAAAATACTGGCAGACAATTTGCATTCTACTGCACAAAAGCTGAATGGGACGCTCTTGGACTTTCCAGCATGACAATGACCCTAAGCACAAGGCCAAGTTGACCCACCAGTGGTTTCAGCAGAAAAAGGTGAAGGTTCTTGAGTGGCCATCACAGTCTCCTAACCTTAATATCAACGAGCCACTCTGGGAAGATCTCAAACGTGCGGTTCATGCAAGACGACCAAAGACTTTGCATGACCTGGAGGGATTTTGCCAAGACGAATGGGCAGCTATACCACCTGCAAGAATTTGGGGTCTCATAGACAACTATTACAAAAGACTGCATGCTGTCATTGATGCTAAAGGGGGCAATACACAGTATTAAGAACTAAGGGTATGCAGACTTTTGAACAGTGGTCATTTCGTTTTTTTCTTTGTTGCCATGATTTGTTTAATGATTGTGCCATTCTGTTATAACCTACAGTTGAATATGAATCCCATAAGAAATAAAAGAAATGTGTTTTGTCTGCTCACTCATGTTTTCTTTAAAAATGGTACATATATTACCAATTCTCCAAGAGTATTCACATTTTTGAGCACAACTGTATAACTTGCAGGTTGAACAGTCAGTCTAAAAAAATTATTTTCTCTGCAGTGTGAACAAAGCCAAAAAGCCACATCATTGCACATATATGCAACAATATATATTTCAAAATACTGCAAAAATAACTGTTTTCTAGAGCTGCAATGACTAATCGATATAATTTATAATAATCAATCATTAAAATCATCTACATTGAAATTCATCATCTATTAGTTGGATATGTGCAGCATGCAGAGAGAAGCTCGTTCAGTGATGTCACTTTACAGCCAAGTGAAAAATGTGTTTGCATGATAACTCGTTTGAAAAATTACGGAGACAAGTTGAATCATAAAAAAACATGAGCCTAGTTGTCCAGCACACAAGAGCACTTTATAAACACTTCAAAGAAGATCGTAATAAGCATACAGTTTAATGTGGACCGGTTTCTGCGTGTGATGTGTTAGAGTGCTTGTGCTGTTTGATGCGCTTTGAGAGTTTTTTCTCTCCAGCACATAACTTACATTTTACTTTATTTTCTATGTTTTATAATGTACGTATATAAACTCAGTAAAAAAAGAAACGTCCTCTCACTTTCAACTGCTTTTATTTTCAGCAAACTTAACATGTGTATATATTTGTATGAACATAAAAAGATTCAACAACTAATACATAAACTGAACAAGTGTCATAGACATGTGACTAACAAAAATGGAATAATGTGTCCCTGAACAAAAGTAACAGTCAGTATCTGGTGTGGCCACCAGCTGCATTAAGTACTGCAGTGCATCTCCTCCTCATGGACTGCACCAGATTTGCCAGTTCTTGCTGTGAGATGTTACCCCACTCTTCCACCAAGGCACTTGCAAGTTCCTGGACATTTCTGGGGGGAATGGCCCTAGCCCTCACCCTCCGATCCAACAGGTCCCAGACGTGCTCAATGGGATTAAGATCTGGGCTCTTCGCTGGCCATGGCAGAACACTGACATTTCTGTCTTGCAGGAAATCACACACAGAACGAGCAGTATGGCTGGTGGCATTGTCATGCTGAAGGGTCATGTCAGGATAAGCCTGCTGGAAGGGTATCACATGAGGGAGGAAGATGTCTTCCCTGTAACGCACAGCGTTGAGATTGCCTGCAGTGACAACAAGCTCAGTCCGATGATGCTGTGACATACCGCCCCAGACCATGATGGACCCTCCACCTCCAAATCGATCCCACTCCAGAGTACAGGCCTCGGTGTAACGCTCATTCCTTCGACGATAAACGCGAGTCCGACCATCACCCCTGGTGAGACAAAAACACGACTCGTCAGTGAAGAGCACTTTTTGCCAGTCCTGTCTGGTCCAGCGAAGGTGGATTTGTGCCCATAGGTGACATTGTTGCCAGTGATGTCTGGTAAGGACCTGCCTTACAACAGGCCTACAAGCCCTCAGTCCAGCCTCTCTCAGCCTATTGTGGACAGTCTGAGCACTGATGGAGGGATTGTGCATTCCTGGTGTAATCAGGCAGTTGTTGTTGCTGCTGGTGTGATGTTCGGATGCACCGATCCTGTGCAGGAGTTGTTACACGTGGTCTGCCACTGCGAGGACGATCAGCTGTCCTTCCTCTCTCCCTGTAGCGCTGTCTTACAGTACAGACATTGCAATTTATTGTCCTGGCCACATCTGCAGTCCTCATGCCTCCATGCAGCATGCCTAAGGCACGTTCATGCAAATGAGCAGGGATCCTAGGCATCTTTCTTTTGGTGAGTCAGTAGAAAGGTCTCTTTAGTGTCCTAAGTTTTTATAACTGTGATCTTAATTGCCTACCATCTGTAAGCTGTTAGTGTCTTCACGACCGTTCCACAGGTGCATGTTAATTAATTGTTTATGGTTCATTGAACAAGCATGGAAAACATTGTTTAAACCCTTTACAATAAAGAGCTGTAAAGTTATTTGGATTTTTACAAAATTATCTTTAAAATACAGTGTCCTGAAAAAGGGACGTTTCTTTTTTTTGCTGAGTTTATATATATATATATATATATATATATATATATATATATACAGGTGCATCTCAATAAATTAGAATGTCGTGGAAAAGTTCATTTATTTCAGTAATTCAACTCAAATTGTGAAACTCATGTATTAAATAAATTCAATGCACACAGACTGAAGTAGTTTAATCTTTGGTTCTTTTAATTGTGATGATTTTGGCTCACATTTAACAAAAACCCACCAATTCACTATCTCAAAAAATTAGAATACATCATAAGACCAATAAAAAAAACATTTTTAGTGAATTGTTGGCCTTCTGGAAAGTATGTTCATTTACTGTATATGTACTCAGTACTTGGTAGGGTCTCCTTTTTGCTTTAATTACTGCCTCAATTCGGTGTGGCATGGAGGTGATCAGTTTGTGGCACTGCTGAGGTGGTATGGAAGCCCAGGTTTCTTTGACAGTGGCCTTCAGCTCATCTGCATTTTTTGGTCTCTTGTTTCTCATTTTCCTCTTGACAATACCCCATAGATTCTCTATGGGGTTCAGGTCTGGTGAGTTTGCTGGCCAGTCAAGCACACCAACACCATGGTCATTTAACCAACTTTTGGTGCTTTTGGCAGTGTGGGCAGGTGCCAAATCCTGCTGGAAAATGAAATCAGCATCTTTAAAAAGCTGGTCAGCAGAAGGAAGCATGAAGTGCTCCAAAATGTCTTGGTAAACGGGTGCAGTGACTTTGGTTTTCAAAAAACACAATGGACCAACACCAGCAGATGACACTGCACCCCAGATCATCACAGACTGTGGAAACTTAACACTGGACTTCAAGCAACTTGGGCTATGAGCTTCTCCACACTTCCTGCAGACTCTAGGACCTTGGTTTCCAAATGAAATACAAAACTTGCTCTCACCTGAAAAGAGGACTTTGGACCACTGGGCAACAGTCCAGTTCTTCTTCTCCTTAGCCCAGGTAAGACGCCTCTGACGTTGTCTGTGGTTCAGGAGTGGCTTAACAAGAGGAATACGACAACTGTAGCCAAATTTCTTGACACGTCTGTGTGTGGTGGCTCTTGATGCCTTGACCCCAGCCTCAGTCCATTCCTTGTGAAGTTCACCCAAATTCTTGAATCGATTTTGCTTGACAATCATAAGGCTGCGGTTCTCTCGTTTGGTTGTGCATCTTTTTCTTCCACACGTTTTGCTTCCACTCAACTTTCTGTTAACATGCTTGGATACAGCACTCTGTGAACAGCCAGCTTCTTTGGCAATGAATGTTTGTGGCTTACCCTCCTTGTGAAGGGTGTCAATGATTGTCTTCTGGACAACTGTCAGATCAGCAGTCTTCCCCATGATTGTGTAGCCTAGTGAACCAAACTGAGAGACCATTTTGAAGGCTCAGGAAACCTTTGCAGGTGTTTTGAGTTGATTAGCTGATTGGCATGTCACCATATTCTAATTTTTTGAGATAGTGAATTGGTGGGTTTTTGTTAAATGTGAGCCAAAATCATCACAATTAAAAGAACCAAAGACTTAAACTACTTCAGTCTGTGTGCACTGAATTTATTTAATACACAAGTTTCACAATTTGAGTTGAATTACTGAAATAAATGAACTTTTCCACGACATTCTAATTTATTGAGATGCACCTGTATATATAAGTTAAATATAAATATGTTTTGCATGTTTTTTTATTTATATATTTAATTTATATTATTATATGAATAGAGAATTAAAATAGGTTTCTACAGAATGGGCACAGCTATTTTCATGTATAGTATTGAAACATTTCCCCTCGGGCATGTCGTAGTTAAGATATATCTATGTGCATCAGCTACGCTTTAGTCTTAGCTTGGATATTGCAGTGACCTGGCCCGACTCTCCCAAACAAATCAGAAGATGCAGGAGAAGACAAACATGTGGCAAACACCTTGGCACAACTCAGACTAAACCTTCACAGAGGAAAGATCACGATCTTCAAAGTCAATACAACCACAACAGAAGCTGAAGCCTTCACCCTTCTGGGCAGCATCATCAACAAACAGGGTGGCAGAGATGCAGGTGTAAAAGCAAGAATTGGCAAAACAAAGGCAGTTTTAATCTAGCTAAAGAACATCTAGAACTCCAAAGAGCTGACACCACAAACCAAGGTCAGACTCTTCTACACCAATGTTAGGTCAGTTCTGCTAAATGGAGCAGAGACCTGGAGAAAAACAGCCACCATCAACAAAGTCCAGATCTTCATCAACACCTGCCTGAGAAGAATCCTTCAAACACCATCAGCATCATCAGCTTCTGACAAAAGATAAACCAGCTTTCAGCCCACAGTGATATCATGAAGAGATGTTGGAGATGGATTGGTCATACCCTCTGCAAGCCCAAAATAAACAGCACTAGATAAACCTTCACCTGGAATCCTCGAGGAAAAAAGAAAAGAGAAAGAGCATTTCTGGATGGGGGTTTCCTGACAAGAGCCTTTTGGACCACAGGAACAGTTTTAACCATAGTCGGTTGTTTGGCTGTAGCCAGCTCTCACAGGTTCTGTGGTGGCTATGAGAGGAACCTCTGGGGCAACCTTTACAACAGTGGGTTTTAGGGCTGCATCCAGCTCTGAAATGGCCATGAGAAAATCCTCTGAGACAGCAATGATTTTGCAGACAACCCTACACTCCCATACCAAACAAAAGAAGCCGGAGAAGACAAACAAGTGGCAAACTCCTTGTCTCAACTCTAAACTAAACTAAAGACAACACATTCACAGAGGAAAGACCAAGATCTTCAAAGTCAATATGACCAGTAGAGACCCAATAACTTTGGCCAGAGTTGCAGTAAAAGAGGTGGAAGCCTTCACCTACCTGGGCAGCGTTATTGACAATCAGGGTGACATAGACACAGCAATAAAGCAATAATCGACAAAACAATGGCAGTATTCATCCAGTTGAATAACTTCTAAAACTCTTAAGATCTGGCACCACAAACCAAGGTCAGGCTCTTCAAAACCAGAGTTAAATTAGTTCTGCTATATGGAGCATAAATGTGGAGAAAAAAAAAAAAAACAACCACTATCAACCAAGTCCAGATCTTAATCACTCTTCAAAACCAGTGTTAAATTAGTTCTGCTATATGGAGCATAAATGTGGAGAAAAAAAACAACCACTATCAACCAAGTCCAGATCTTCATCAACACCTGCCTGAGAAGTTGATAGTTATAAATATTATTTTAGAGGAAGGTAAGAAAACAAACTATTTACAAAAGTACATTATTTACACATCCCTTAGCAAGTAATACTTCTAGACGCAAATATTCCTGCTTCAAGCCATGGCACAAGATGCTACCACAGCTTGCCAGCCTTGCAAGATGCTAAGGCCTACGTGGAGGGATAGAGAGGCCACTCAGGTCAGCCGGCCAGACACAAAGCTGACTGAAGAGAGAAAACAACACTCCCGGGGTGGTCGTGACAGGGAGCTCTTTTCTCCATGTATTATTTGGTGACCTGAAACAAAAACAGAAATCAAGTTTATTGTTGAATAAACTATACCATGATGCAAATGCACACACAAAATATTTAAACAAATGCAGGGGAAAAAATGAGGCAATACACTTTAAAAGAATTAGAAATTTTACAATTTAGGAAAACAAACACTCTTCAGAAGGTATAAACATACAACATGACATCTGTGTAGTGTATGTAGAGTGACAATATGACAGTTGTCTTTTTATTTATTTATTTATTTATCTTTTTTTTTATTATCTTGTACATCCTTATTGGTCAATGGACCAAATTTATTTTTTCAATAATTTTAGTTAATAGGTTCAGTACCTTAAACCAATCGTGGAAAATAATCTTCCCCCAGATAAGGCTGCCACTTTGGTTTACATTGAAGGCACCAATGAATCAAATGGCAGAATTATGTTCAGAAAGATGGGAGAGATGTTTTATAATTACCTTACAAATGTTTATTTGCACATCCCCACAAGCAAAACCCCAAGACACAAATATTCTTGCCTCAAGCCAAGGCTTCACTACCACAGCTCGCCCTCATTTCAGCCTGCCAGACACAGACCTGACTGAAGAGAGAAAAATCCACTCCCCTGGTGACCATGACAGGGAGCTCTTTTCTCCTGTTCTTCACATCTTATGTGGTGACCTGAAACAAAAACAGAAATCAGGTTTTTTGTTGACTTGATGTCTTTGCAGTGTATGTTAAGTGACAATATGACAGTTGTCAGTTTTTGGCCCAAACATGTATCTTCAAAATTATTTTTATTTGATTGGTTCAGTACCTTAAACCAATTATGGATCTCAACGCTGTGCGTTACAGGGAAGACATCCTCCTCTCTCATGTGATACCCTTCCTGCAGGCTTATCCTGACATGACCCTTCAGCATGACAATGCCACCAGCCATACTGCTCGTTCTGTGTGTGATTTCCTGCAAGACAGAAATGTCAGTGTTCTGCCATGGCCAGCGAAGAGCCCGGATCTTAATCCCATTGAGCACGTCTGGGATCTGTTGGATCGGAGGGTGAGGGCTAGGGCCATTCCCCCCAGACGAATGCGCTACTTTGGTTTACGCTGCAGGCACCGCTGAATCAAATGGCAGATTTCTGTACAGAAAGATGGGAGAGATGTTCATACCTGCTCTGTTTGTATCTTTGTTCTATTTAGCATGACAAATACAATGGGACTTTACTGTTATGATGAAGATCTCACCCTTTGACAAGCCAGCTTTGGACCAACGATGCAAATTGATCAGGTCCAGGTCTAGACTGTCTAGGTAATCTCTGCACACCATTGCACAGGGCCGTAGCTAGTGGGGTGAAAGGTGGTAATGATTCTAGGGGCCCTAAGGTACAGAGGGCCCCACAACAAATTCTAAACTGTATTTTTTTAATAGGAAAGGGGCCCAGAGCAATATATGTCAGGGGGCCCAGATTACCTTGCTATGGCCCTGACTCCTAGTGACCATACTGTGGCTGGCTTGGCATGGTACTTGCCCTTTCTCTCATACTCCAGGGGGCAGTAATCTTCTGTGCCTGGAGGTAAAAGATTTTGTCAGATTTGTAAGTTTGCTGTACCACAGCATTTTTTATCCATTAGCATGCAAGAAATTATTGGGTGCTATTTGATTCACAACAGATGTTCCCAATTTATATTGCTTCAAAAGTGAAAAGCCTCTTTCTGAAAGTTATCATCCAGACCTCAATATACAGTATGGAGCCGTTCACACAGGACACGTTCTTGCATCCTATCTGCACTATTCAATTTTAATTTTTTTATTTATTTTGATCTATTTACATATCCATGTATTTGGAAGTTGTTTCGCATCTTGCACACACAATAAACGTCATGGTTTAAGACCATGTTTTAAAGTAAAATTAGTTCAAATTTTTTACTTTTTTAGTGAAAAACATGTCTGGAGACCCCTGCATTCTGTTTCATTCTGCTGCACTGCATCAAGCTATTTTTGATTACAAGAACATGTTCTGAGGGAACACCCCCAAACTACTCACTAGAGCTTGAGCCCCACTCAACAGCTTTGATGGATAATAATGTACATACCTATGAATGTCTTATAGGCCGATTTTCTAAGGACATCGGAACACCCAAAGTCAATCAGTTTGACTTCAAGGGTGTCCTTGTTCACCAGCAGATTCTCCAGCTTGATGTCACGGTGGAGCACATGACGGCAGCACATGATGGCAGCTTGTGATGACAACATGTGCTAACCCCTCGTTGATGCTGCCTCCATGGCGCTCTGCGAAGGCAAACAAGTCCTCGCAGGGCAAGGGACGCTCCATGACCATGATGTAGCGGTCGGTATGCTCCTTCCAGTCCAGCAGCTGGATAATCTCTGGAACCCTGGAGCCTTTATTGGCAAGGATTAGCAGAGCGACCTCCACTGGAAGAGGTCTGGGATGACACGGCTGGAAAAAAAGAGCATGTTTCTGATGGTTTGATGGAGATGGATTCCCATATAAGGATTTAGACCTGTCTGGGACAAACTGTTGTTTGAAAAATCATTTGTAGCTTGTGATTAATGATAATTTGAGATGCTCTAAATTAAAAACAGTGAGTGAGAGAAGAAAATATAGAGAGCACAGCCTACTTATAATGCTGATATATTCAACATCCTCCGTCTATGTGACATATTTTACTGCCACCTGAACAATAAAACAAAAAACTGATTTTTTTTAAAGAATTTTTTACAATTAACAGATATGCAGAGGTCATATCATTCCAATAATTAATATTGAAAAGGGAATTAAAATTCCAAGCATGAATTTATAAAAAAAAATGTTAAGCAAGTTCGGTCAATCTGATAGTTTAAGCAGGTCAAGTGCACTAAATAATGGATACACTAACAGGGCTTGTAGTGGATAGAGTGAGATATCCAAAAGGATGAAGATATGTCATGGGAAAAACAATTTGCTAGCTAGATATTCTAAGTAAAAGAGTGAAACCTTAAAGCCATCCTCCAAACGACTTCCTTCATAAACAGCTCCAAAGCCTCCTTCACCCAGCATTTCACAGATTTCATAATGGCAGGAGTGGATGTCTGTTAAAAAATAAATAAGTGTAGTTGATATAAAGTGTCAAGCACTGACAGCTATGTCCTGCAGGGTGACATGCTACATTTTATCTTAAACTATTTCAAACAACATTTTCTAATTCTTCTATATTTGCATATGCAGGTTTTATGAGCTTATATTAATTGAGAGACTGCATTGATTATTTGTACTTTTAAAAATGTATTTGTCACACCACTGGACTTTTTAGGAGAAAACTCAAAACAAATGTACCAGTTACAGTGCCTAAAATAAACACTTTCTCTTATACATAAAAGTAACCTAAAATATTGGTGTTGGAAAATAAAGTTCCTGTCCATATTATTTATCAACTACCCATAAACAAAATGCATATAAAAGTCAATTTACAGTACAAACCATCAAATTACTGATTTAAGACTGATTCATGACTAAGCAAGGACGGATTATGGATGTATGTGTGTGTGTGTTTTGTTTCATGTTGGGTTTAAGGGAACAAACTGACTTTCAGTTCTCCTGTCCAGCTGTCTCATCTGAGGTGACACAATGTCATCTGTCGGACTGTCTAGACACTCAACACTCCAGTCAGACACTGTACGGACCGGAGCTGGAAGGATGTCGACACCAGTCAGACACCGTATGGACCAGAGCTGGGAGGATGTTGACACTCCAGTCAGACACTGTACGGACCGGAGCTGGGAGGATGTCGACACTCTAGTCAGACACTGTATGGACCGGAGCTGGGAGGATGTCGACACTCCAGTCAGACACTGTACGGACTGGAGCTGGGAGGATGTCGACACTCCAGTCAGACACTGTACGGACCGGAGCTGGGAGGATGTCGACACTCCAGTCAGACACTGTACGGACCGGAGCTGGGGGGATGTCGACACTCCAGTCGGAGACTGTACGGACCACAGCTGGAAGGATGTCGACACCCAGTCGGAAACTGTACGGGCCGGAGCTGGGTGGTCATTGACACTCCATTTGGAGACTGTGCGGACCGGATCTGGAAGGATGTTGACACTCCAGTCGGAGACTGTAAGGACCAGAGCTGGGAGGATGTTGACACTCCAGTCATACACTATGGTCTGGAGTTTGGAGGACTTCCTGCACCTGCTGATGTTGTGTTTCTGCATTGAGGACTTCAGAATCTCTGTTAGGAGGTTCCTGATGATAATGGCTCTTTACAGTACAAGTGATGTGCTGTAGAGGATTCTGATCTAAAGAGGGGAATTTCAATCAAAAGCTTGTTTCAATCAAATAATAATAATAATAATAATAATAATTCTGGGAAAGTTTTTTTTTTTTTTTTTTACTGTAAATTATATTATGGTTCATACTGTATTTTATACTTACAAAATGCAATTTTACTATAAATGCACATTTATTGCCTTGCTAAATATAATATAGAATGTAAATTAGATTATACGGTAATTCATACTTTTTACTTCCCAAAACCTTTTATACAGTATTTTACACAGTTGCTAGCTTATATAATAGGCTACATGTATTGACCTGTTAAATGTATTATAATGTTTCATCATATATGGCAAAGTAAATTATAGTCAGAATTTTACTTTCTGATTTTTTTTTTTTTTTTTTTTTTTACATTGTAGCTGTAAATGATAAAGGGACTTTTTGATATAAAGAAAAACGAATCATATTCTCCCAACATGATCATGTATTTACCATCAGTACTGCTCACTGATGGTCCAGCAGCTGATTCAGGACCCTCGCCCACTGTCTCAGGTGTGTTGGTGGACATTTTCACAAGATGAGAAAAGTGTGAAGAGACCTGCCACTTCCAGAACCTCCTTTTCTTTTTGACTCCTTTTCCTCCTCACTCTTTTCTCTCACACCCCTTATATTTATCACCAACGGTAATCTCCATGTTAGTGGTGGATGTTGGAGGTGTACTTGGAAATTTTACACCTCATCGCCACCGGTTATCGCTTTCTCTCATGTATTTCGCTGTCCCATAATCGCTGTGTTTAACTCCAGGAACTACAAAACAAACAAATAGTTTGAGTCTCACGACTGTATAAACTCTAACTTGTGACAGAGAACTATTCAAATTCTCTCTGTCATGTCATAAATGCTCATAGATTCACAAATGTATTTATTTATTTATTATTATTTTTTTTTTATTTTTTTTTTTGGTAAATCTTCGTAAATCTTGTAAATAATTTAATTTCGTAACAAAATTCCATCAAATTGAATCGAGTTTTAACATAATAATAATAATAATAATAATACATTTAAAACACCAAACAAACAAAAAATAAATGTTAAGTTTAATGAATTTAATTCAGTTAAAAAATTGCACAATTCAGTTTATTGGAATTTTGTTATGAATTTGAAATGCGTAAATCTTAAAAATAAGCAAAAAAAAAAAAAACAAAAACAAAAAAAAGAGCTTTTCTCACAAACATAAAAACAATATATAATGTTGTCCCGAATGATATATAATAATAAAAACAAATTATTCACAAAAATAATAATAATAAAACAAGAAAATGATTTCGTTAAATTATGCCATTTATAAATTAAATAAATATAAAATGGGTAAGACTGAGTTATGGTCCTCACACGTTTGCATTTATTTAATATTGGATATATTCTTGCCCCTGTATATATGAAGTCAGCCTATCACATTCATTATTTAAACTGTCTAAAACTGTCTTTATTTGGTATTTATTTTTCTTGTGTGGTTCAAAATGAAAATTCAACAAATAGAAATTGTTGCCTATATGTGCTTTTCATTGACGGAAAAGAACGAATGAACCAAACCGGGAATGTGAGGAATAAAATTTAGTGGTTTATTCTGTTTTATTCTATGGAGGACAAAAGTGAAAGTCTTGCCTGATAAAATAAACAACATTTCGCGTCTGTAAATTACTTTTGCAAAATAACAGCTAATAGTCCTAAACGTTATTTTTATATTTTGGTGATTTATTCTGTGTCTTGCGCTTTTACACTCTTCAGGTGCTGATATAAAACAGACAGTGACACACAAAATATTTGAACACTTAAAATGTAGCCTATAAATGTCATGCCATTATATCACTCAAATGAAATATTTTCTTTGACATTGAGTGTCGTGATTAGTTGTAGGCTATCCATTTCCATTAATAGATCTATATTTGCTGCACAGTTGAATAAAGTTTCACCTCTGGAACTGCCAGTTGTTGAACCAAATTGATGTTTATAAAAGTATAAATGTTTTAAAAAGAATAACACTGAAACACTTTAAATGAATAAATGTGCTAATAACAATTAAAGGTACACTCAATAAACAAAAATGTCAAATTTTTACCTTTATGTAAACACAATATTTAACAACAAAATTAAAATAAAAGCATGTGTGTTTTACCTGTGGAAGTTCTGTAACTATAGCGACGCGTTCATAAGATACACTGTTAAAGATTTTCTTGTGAGAAAACAGTAAAGATCAGGCAGCAGGGTTGCCAGCAATTTACTGTAAAATTAATGGTATCTTGCTGTTGCTGAAATTTGGTTTGCTACTGTTTTTGCAAATACAGCATTAAGCTGTTATTTTACTACTTTTACAGTAAAATACTGACAAAGGGATTAGCAGTTAATTACTGTTTATTTGTACTTTTTCACAAGAGGTATATTTGCAGGATTTTATTGTAGACTACAGTACAAATATACTTACATGCTTCTGTATAAGATATTGAGTAATGGACTGCTAACAAAAAGGACTACAGTGTGTTTTTTACATTTCTAAACCTTGTGATTTAATAAATTATTCCTTAGTCTTGCTATAAAAAATATACATATAAAACATGATCAAAATCAGTGCCTCAGAAACCAAGTCAACTAAAATAATGATCTTGCAAAACATTTATACAAAATTAGAAGGAAATTGGTAAAACAAAGCCCAAAGCTGATTCAGGTAAATAAACTTACATTTCAGCCATATAAATAATAAATACATATAATAACAAATAATAACACAAAGATTGACTAAGTAAGTTAGTGAATAACTGAGAAAGTGGCTGAATGAATGACTAAAACAGTGTGTGTGAGTGTCTGTGTGAGAGAGTGTTAGTGTGAGTTTGAGTTTTTGTGTGTGTGTGCGTATGTGTGTGTGTGCACGTGTTTGTGTGTGAGTGTTTGTGTGAGTTTTGTGTTGAGTGTGTGTGAGTTTGTGTGTGTTGTGTGTGCGTGTGCGTGTGTGTGTGTGTGTGTGTGTGTGTGTGTGTGTGTGTGTGAGAAAGTGTTTTTGAGTGTTTGTGTGAGTTTGTGTGTGTTGAGTGAGTGTGTTTGTGTGTGAGTGTTGAGTGTGTGTGACTGACTGGGTTCACTGACTTATATAAAGTCCCACTCAAAGTCCATTCGTTTCTTTATTAGACCGGAGACACGAGGGTTGACTGATGTCAGGACTTTGCCTCGTCCAGCCTTGATGCCTCTCTCAGGATGTATCCCAATGAACCGCCTGAAAAACAAATGTGTGTTTATAATTAGTATGGAAAAAAAGTTTACTCACTGACATTATATAAATATAGCAAAGTCTATTCTTGTATCAAGAACATTGCCCTTTACTACATTAGGTGTAGGTAATGTTGCATTTTAGCATCTTTTTCGGAGTTACACATTGTCACTGGTAAATCAATATACAAACATGGTTCAGAGAAAGTGGTAGTTTGCTCTGCACTGATTAGTGTCAGGAGAGCGTTCTTAAAGGAATAGTTCACCCAAAAATAAAAATTCAATCATCATTTACTCACCTTAATGCCGTGCCAGATGTGTATGACTTTCTATCATCATCAGAACAACAAACGAAGATTTTTAGAAGGAAAGCACTCTGATGTGCTTACAATGCAAGAGAATGGGTGCTAAACTATGAAGTTCAAAAAACACATAAAAGCAGCAGAAAAGTATCCAAATGACTCCAGTGGTTTAATAAATGTCTTCTGAAGTGATATCATCAGTTTTAGTTGAGAACAGACCAAAATGTAACTCCTTATTCACAATCTTGCCATTGCCGCCTACAGGCATGATCGATTTCAAGCTTTATTACAATTCCTAGTGCCATCTAGTGGTTATGCGCATGCGTCAAGCACTAGGACGTTTAATCAAGCTTGAAATCATGATCGCCAAGGAGACTGCTGATGTCGATTTATAGTGAAAAAAGAGTTAAATTTTGGTCTGTTCTCACCCAAAACTGATGAGATCGCTTCAGAAGACATTTAATAAATCATTAAATCATGAGTCGTTAGAATTGCTTTTCTGCTGCTTTTGTGTTTTTTGAACTTCATAGTTTTGGCACCCATTCACTTGCACTGTATGCCCCTAAGAGCTTGGATTTCTTCTAAAAATCTTCATTTGTGTTCTGCTGAAGAAAAAAAGCCATATATGTTTGGGATGGTATCAAGGTGAGTAAATGATGAGAGAATTTTTTTTTTTGGGTGAACAATTGCTTTAACGAGCTCCAGCAATCAGATCTTTTGGGCAGTTGTACGTGACCAGTGAAATTAAACGGGAGCAACACAAGGTCCTCAAAATGCACACATCACATAGTAACAGCTGAAGGATGAAAGCATCTAAGCAGCTAACCTTTGAATGAATTCCAGAGTGCATGCAGCATCATCTTGGTACTGAAGATTGAAGATGTAGTAAGTAGAAAAGACAGCAGCAAGCCCAGACAGAAAAGCTGGCTGGATGCCTTCACAAATGATGTGCCCCTAAAAGCTGATCATCCAGTGGCGAATACAGCTTCCTGGTGTTTCACCTGAAACTTTACAAAGAAACCCCATGTCAGCACTGACATAAAAACATTTATTAATTTGCCATTGTCACATTGCAAATGAATGCAAGGGGGAAACAAATCCTTTTACCCAATCACAGATGAGCCCTGTTCTTTTAACATAAGAAATGCATTTTAATATGTTGATCATGGACTGGTTGGGACAGACATTGATGTCATATGTCATGTATATAGTGTGTATTGTGAAATTATGTTGCTGCAATTTTTAAGTATCTAACTCATGTCATTTTTTCCCCAATATTGTTAAGTCTTGTGAAGAAGCAGAAAACACTTTTGCTGAAATGCAGAAAAACTGACAATGAATTATCCTGTCTGAATAATCTATCACCAACTTGGACTGACATAATCAAAAATACAGCCAACATTAAAGAAACAATCATAACACTCTTACAGAAAAGATTTCCCCTGCAAACAGAGATATGAACAAATTAGAAAAAGCTTACCCAAATTTGCAAGCACAAGGGCACAGAAATTAACGTTTTGACTAACGTTGCAGGTTTTGGTAAATTACTGTAATTGATTAGTTAGCTAAACTAGCAAGATAATATTAGCAAACAAGCTGCCTGTCATTTCAGCACGCTACAGAGACAGCAATCAAACATTATTTATAGTCATATTTATTAGTTTTATATTTATTTTCACAACACACATCGTTTCAAAGCAGCTTTACAGAAAAGTATTCTGTAACAAAAAATGATGCTATTAAAGTCCTCATTGTGCGATTATACTGAACAACAAGATAAAAAAGCATGCCTTAAAAATGATAGTCTTAATGCTCCCAGTGAGCAAGCCAAAGAAAAAAAAGAAAAAAATTACCAGACGAAACTGCATGAAGAAAATGCCAATATTAGTTATCTATGTGTAGTAGAAGTCTTGTTTTATGCAAGCAAACTGAGTAGATGTTGGTGGGCCAGGTTTAAACTAAAGGGATTTTGTATGAACTTTAAGATTAATGATTAAGTGTCTGTGAATTCCATCCCAAATTGTGCACATAGATGCAGTGCCCTTTTATTTAGCTGATTAAGGCTTTAGTTGGTATTAATTTATCGTCTATGTATATTATAGGACAGTGTAGTCCATCCTATGACCAAGATTGCACTGCAAAGGGTGGTGCGAACTGCCAAACACATCATCGGAGGTGAGCTTCCCTCCCTCCAGGAAATATATACAAGGCGGTGTGTGAAAAAAGCTCGGAGGATCATTAGAGACTCCAGCCACCCGAGCCATGGGCTGTTCTCACTGCTACTATCAGGTAGGCGGTATCGCAGCATCAGGACCCGCACCAGCCGACTTCATGATAGTTTCTTCCCCCAAGCAATCAAACTTTTGAACTTTTGATCTCCCACGATCAAATACATCAGCACTGCACTTTATTACCCTTATATCTCACACCGGACTGTCATAAATTATATTATTATTATATTATATTCTCTCTTAACAACTTACTATCAACCGACAGCCTGAATGTCAATACAGTACAATACTGTACATTCTATATATATATATATATATATATATATATATATATATATATATATATATATATATATATATATATATACTTTTTTTTAATATATATTTTAATTTTTAATTTTTATTGAATAATGTGTATCTATATAGTAAAAAACAACAAAAAAAAACAAAAAAACAAAAACAGCGTATTGTATACTGTACAGTGTATGTTATTATTTGTATATTGTTGAGTGTAATTATGTGTATATCAGATGTTTAAATTGTGCTGTGTTAATTTGATGTTATTGTAAATTGGTATAAGTCTCATCACTGTCACGACTGCTATGTTGATCGGAACTGCACCCAAGAATTTCACACACCATTGCACTTGTGTATATGGCTGTGTGACAATAAAGTGATTTGATTTGATTTGATTTGAGATGATGCTGACGGAGGTCAGCGAGGTGTGCCTCGTAGTCAGGAAGCTTGGCGGTGCAGGTATTGGACATCCCAGGTCTTACTGTTAGAGATGGTAGCAGTTCATCCTCTGTGAAGTCCTGAAGACTGAAATGCAATCAGTGATCATCGAAGCGCCCCTCGCTGTCTGGCTGGCACAGGCTACAATTAGTAGTCATCACTCAGGAGTGGGACACCTGGCTGGACTGAAGCTGGATCTGGCAAACTCTGGTAACCTTGGGATATGTATCCTGATGTTGAATATAATGGCACTCTATATAATTCAAGCAAGTAAATATACCATCCATATGAAAGAAACAAGTTTGACGCGACAAACTCATCCAAGTCATTATATTCCTTTGAATTCCTCTTTAATTCGAATTTTCAAGCAGGAACAAACTTTTCTTTTTATAATAGCAACAATATATGGAACGATGTTCGAAAACTGTATTGCTCCATCACTTGCTTGTTACACAACTACCAAGCCTCTGACGTCTTAGTGACACATCATATTAAGTAACAGCAAGAACATAATAATAGTACACACATTCTTCTTAATTATAACAAATATAAATGCACTAAAATAATAATTTAACAGTACTTTAACATACTAATATTTACATTTTGTATAATGGCTCTTTCATTGAGACAGAAACAGAGAGAATAATATTAGCATTTGCTGTATTTTATTTCTCATAATATATAAATATAAAGTCTCAAATGTTGTTTGATCCATGAGAAAGTGCAGTGAGTTGGGTCATAAATTATACCAGCACAACAGTCTGTGTTGCTGTTGTTACTTTTCATGACTCATGTCAAAGACACAGAAACACATCTTAACACACAGCAAAGGTCTCTCTCTCTCTCTCTCTCTCTCTCTCTCTGTTTCAGTTTTAAAGTAGTGCTTTATTGGCATGACAATTATTTGAAGTATTGCCAACTGAGCTGCATACAAATAACAAAAAGCAAAACAAAGACTTAAGACATGCCAAAAATGTTTAAGGAAATGCAATATTGAAAGTAATTTTTGTATGTAGTATTTTCTTCACGCAATATGCTAATGAGAGGATGAAAATCGAACATCATTAGGCGGAACTTAAAGTGCTCTTGACAAGCCCTGCCTTCCAGATGTGTTAAATCACCCTCCGAAGGGCATTTTGAAAGGAGAACAATCATGATAATGTGCATGTGCATCAGAAGTGATCATCCCCAGGAGTTAAATTGGGGTTTCGGAGGTGGAGGAAACCTAAAATCAGGTGATGTCACTTGGTTTAGTGTTTACATTATGACAAAAAAAAAAAACAAAAAAAACTTAAGAATGATATCAAATGTATTTTATACATTTTATAAAAATCAGATGACAGCTGGGGCAAGTTGCCTTCTTGCACTAGGTTGGGGGGTCATCATCTAATAGAACATGCCAAACTTAAATATAATTATGTTAATTTAAAAGTAAATGCACATTGTTCCTAACGGGGGAAACAATCACCTTCTACACAACTACCAACTACTACTCAAGTTGCTGTTCTGAATTTGTAATGAAAACATTTGCATTTAATTATGAAAGAGTTTAAAATTCTTCACTGTGGTGTGAAGAAGCATTTTCACTAGTGTATCTCAATGTATATTTGCTAGAAAAAAAACAACAAAAAAAAACACACAAAATAAAAATAAATACAGAATCAACACAAACAGAGTGCACACATAAATATACAAATAACAGTGAAACCTTTTAGAGTGTGTTGGTCGAATGGACTTTTGATCTCAAATGATGGACTTTTGATCTCAAGTTATGGTCTTTTGATCTCAAGTTATGGACTTTTGATCTAAAATGATGGACTTTTGATCTCAAATGATGGTCTTTTGATCTCAAATTATGGACTTTTGATCTCAAATGATGGTCTTTTGATCTCAAATTATGGACTTTTGATCTCAAATGATGGTCTTTTGATCTCAAATTATGGTCTTTTGATCTTAAGTTATGGTCTTTTGGTCTCAAATTATGGACTTTTGATCTAAAATGATGGACTTTTGGTCTCAAATGATGGACTTTTGATCTCAAATGATGGACTTTTGGTCTCAAATGATGGTCATTTGGTCTCAAATGATGGACTTTTGATCTCAAATGATGGACTTTTGGTCTCAAATGATGGACTTTTGATCTCAAATGATGGTCTTTTGATCTCTAATTATGGACTTTTGATCTCAAATGATGGACTTTTGATCTCAATTGATGGTCTTTTGGTCTCAAATTATGGACTTTTGATCTCAAATGATGGTCTTTTGGTCTCAAATGATGGTCTTTTGGTCTCAAATTATGGTCTTTTGATCTCAAATTATGGACTTTTGATATCAAGTTATGGACTTTTAATCTCAAATTATGGTCTTTTGGTCTCAAATGATGGACTTTTGATCTCATGTTATGCTCTTTTGATCTCAAATTATGGATTTTGATCTCAAATTATGGAATTTTGATCTCATGTTATGGTCTTTTGGTCTCAAATTATGGCCTTTTGATCTCAAATTATGGTCTTTTGGTCTCAAATTAGTCTTTTGATCTCAAATTATGGACTTTTGATCTCAAATTATGGACTTTTGATCTCAAGTTATGGTCTTTTGGTCTCAAATTATGGAATTTTGATCTCAAGTTATGGAGTTTTGGTCTCAAATCTTGGTCTTCAAATTATGGACTTTTGATCTCATGTTATGGTCTTCAAATTATGGACTTTTGATCTCAAATTATGGACTTTTGATCTCAAGTTATGGTCTTTTGATCTCAAGTTATGGACTTTTGGTCTCAAATGATGGACTTTTGATCTCAAATTATGGTCTTCAAATGATGGACTTTTGATCTCAAATTATGGTCTTCAAATGATGGACTTTTGATCTCAAATTATGGTCTTCAAATGATGGACTTTTGATCTCAAATTATGGTCTTCAAATGATGGACTTTTGATCTCAAATTATGCTCTTCAAATTATGGACTTTTGATCTCAAATTATGGTCTTTTGATCTCAAATTATGGTCTTTTGATATCAATTTATGGACTTTTGATCTCAAATTATGGACTTTTGATATCAAGTTATGGACTTTTAATCTCAAATTATGGTCTTTTGATCTCAAATTATGGACTTTTGATCTCAAGTTATGGTCTTTTGATCTCAAGTTATGGACTTTTGGTCTCAAATGATGGACTTTTGATCTCAAATTATGGTCTTCAAATGATGGACTTTTGATCTCAAATTATGGTCTTCAAATGATGGACTTTTGATCTCAAATTATGGTCTTCAAATGATGGACTTTTGATCTCAAATTATGGTCTTCAAATGATGGACTTTTGATCTCAAATTATGCTCTTCAAATTATGGACTTTTGATCTCAAATTATGGTCTTTTGATCTCAAATTATGGTCTTTTGATATCAATTTATGGACTTTTGATCTCAAATTATGGACTTTTGATATCAAGTTATGGACTTTTAATCTCAAATTATGGTCTTTTGATCTCAAATTATGGACTTTTGATCTCAAGTTATGGTCTTTTGATCTATACTGATGTCGCTTTGGATGCGATTGATTCCAGATTCAAACCCCTTTCATGTATACTGCTTTTTAATAATCTAAGCAAAATCCCTACTGCATATCAGTGGATCTACAAAATGGTTGAGCAGTTAATTCCATATTACGTGATTTCCATGAAACAGAGATCGGACCACGGTGACATACAGAAGCGGAACGTGCGTCTGGATGTGGGGGCGCGCGGTCTCGCACCACTTTTGAATAGTTGCCTCTACCAGTGTCCGCAACTGACTAGAGCGAAGCATAATGAACTAGGAAAATTTCTGAACAAGTACACTCGCTAAATAGAGACAGAATGTGTCAAATGGATCAAACAAAAGCTGCATTGAAGAAAACCAGAAATGGAATAAACTGACAAACAAGCATTTTTTTCTTTTTGGAATCGAAGGTGCCAGAACGTTGTTCCAGACCATACCCGGCCCAATTTAACCCCTGCCCTATTCCCTTCTAAGACTCTACCATCCACTCTGAGAGCTTTGAAAGGCTAAAAGGTGTGGGGCTCAAACATAAGGGTCATTCGGAGCTCACTTTTTAAGTCATTTTTATTGGAAATTCAGTTTGAAGCGATCTTATCATGATTGTTCTCCCTTCAAAGTGCCCTTTGGAGGGTGATTTATGCCTTTTGGAAAGCACCATATACAGTATGTTTGCCTGCAACATATATTTGCCTGAAATATAAAGAGAGAAGATATGGATTGAGTCACACTAGCAATAGCCAGAGACCTGCAAAGACTCGCGACAGAGAACTATAGGCTACATTATCTGCTGAATCTGATTACTGTATATTTACTCTTCAGAGTGAATGCGTGCATAGACTATTGCATATTTGGGGCAGTTAGCAGCTACATTTGACAAGGATCACTCGTTAGTTTGACTGTGATGCCTGCAGGGCTGTGGACATCCTCTCATTAGCATGTTGCGCAAAGGAAAAATCAGTTTGGACCTGCATACAGAAATAAAAGAATGGTTAAATAAACATTTTTGTATTTCCACAACCATTTATTTGTTTTATATTTTGTTGTTTTTGCATTGATTACATTTATTTGTATATCTCCTCGCACATTTAATTATGAATATATTTATTAATGCACAAATATATGGATTTATATATTTATTATTTTGGCAGGTTTTGTCCTACATATTTGTTTTATTCACCTTATTCAGCCCACCCCTTTTCAGCGCTCCGCTCTTCCGCATTTTGTCATCTAACTTCCTGTTTGTATTGAAGCTGCTAAGAAGAGTCAATCAAAATGGATTACGTATGGGAGCACAGAAAGTATTTTTCCCCAAGAGCTGATCGTGTGAATCCACAGCACCCCTCCTATACGTGAAAATGTTCGTGAGGTGTTTTTTCTGTCACTGTAAATGTTCGTTTTTTCCGACACCCACGGAGTTAAATTAAATTGGACCTGCAGATCATATTCAGACAGCTATGACACAATGCACTTTATCGTGATACAAGCGTTTTCTTATACGTGTAATTCTCCTTAATTTTTAGGTTTCAACTTGCCTCATTTGTGTTCAAATGTGTAGCTGACATGACATTACACATGCAAGTTTAACATTAATAAAAATTACAGTTGTACTTTTTAAAATTAATATGTCATCCTTCATTTTTATGAGTATTAAATGTAATTAAAATTGTTGTAAATGGAATGGTGGATTAGAGTAATGTGGGACACCTAAGCTCCAGTGCATTTATCTCTTCTTCTACAACATTAAAGTGAACATGATTGGTGCTGAATCCAAGCAGAGGTGTCAAGTGACTGAAATCACGTGACTTTGTGGAAGTGATAAATGTGGGTGGGAAAATCGTCAAACAGGAAGTACCCCTTGTGAGGTCCACTCAAGGATTTAGACAAAAATAATGTTAAGGATATAATCTGTTATAAATAAAACAATGTTATAAATTGTTATCAAATTATGTTTGTGATGTATTTGTACATCACATGTTGCAATAATATTATGAAAATGTGTTAAAGTATTTTCTATTTGAAGCAATCTTTGTCGTCCCACTTTAGAAAAGGTTAGTTTCCAAAGTGGGACAGTCATATATACTACGTTATTCAATTGAGAAAATATGCATTAGGAAAGTTAAATGCCCTACATGTATTTTTGTTCAATTTTTGGGCTTATAATGCAGCAATATTATTTGTTTTAAGATCAGGATTCAAAACCTTGTCATGATTTGCCAGTTAGCTAGTTTACGGTTTAGCTAACTAGCTACCTAGATAGCTAAGTCAAAGAAACAGCTTTTAGTCACACTGACATCAAATATAACATGGCACATTTTTTTAATTCCGTGCATAGAACAAATACATTTTCTTATCCATCTATAAATCGATTCCTAAATGCAGTGTATTACAGAATACAATGGCGTCCCAGATTTCAGCGCTAGCTGTCCCAGATTAGAAAATCCACAAATTCTTATACGATTTTGCATGAGGAACACTTATATATGCGCCATTTTCCCTTTGAGTACAATATCTGAAAATTGTCTTCTGATTTAATAAGGGAATATCTTGGGGATTTCATAATGATATAAGGTGTTGATATATTGTTTTGGTTTCATATGGAAATATGGTAAACAAGTCAGAATTGCAAAAAATGTCCCACATTACCCTAATCCACCCTACACTTTCACGTGTGTGTGTGTGTGTGTGTGTGTGTGTGTATGTGTGTGTGTGTGTAAATATAGTTGAACCCTTCCCCCGTCCTGGTTTAACACTCAAAAATCTGCTCACCTGTGGCCGGTTGCACCAGCTGTGTGTAAGTTCTCACGTAAATTGGGATGTAAAGTTCACACTAACTACTAGATAGTTTGTAACTAAGTCAGTGCTTAATTTGGTTGCACCACCTGTTCTTAAGGCAAGACTTAACTAGTGGGTCGTAAACTCTCCGTAAAATATCATATTTACCTGTATTGATCCAATAAGCAGCCTTCAAATTTATACACAGAAGTGTTGAAAAGCTGTGAATTTCAGTTTTATCTCGTTACAGTTATTGTTCAAACCTTGTCTGCTCACGTAAATGTCAGCTGTAATAAATGATATCCCCATTAAAATATGATACATAATAAAAGTAGATTTAATAAACAGTATATTTGCCCTGTGTAAATAACAATATATAGGAACTGTATCTAAAATAAATGAGGGGTGATAAATAAATACTAATACAACAGGCTGTAAAAAATAGACATTTGTTCAATTTAATATCTTATATATATTTTGAATGTGTTGAAACTTGACACTGAGCGACGCACCCTAAAAACAGCACCGTTAGAAGGGTTTCATGCTGAAGAGCAGCTTAAAAGTACGTTTTTTCTCTCTCTTGTAAATGTAAACAAGTGTAAATGCCAATGTCATACTGTATATGGAAAGGACTGAAGCCTGTCAACCAAAACATGATTTTATTGGAATTTTATTCCAACCGTTACTACTGGTCGGAGTCTTCAGTAAATATTTAGTTTATACGTAGGGTTATGTCCTACCTAAGTTTAATGGTGCAACACTCAAATATTTAGTAGAGCGTAAACTGTGACTTAGTGCCCATTTACGCCACAACTAGGCTAAATTGTAACATACGTATAGCTGGTGCAACCAGCCCCAGAGCTAAAACACGATGGGAGAATTACATGAGACGATGGTCAGAGTTATCATGCAGAGATATTTTTAATGACTTTGTTTTGTCTCTTGGACTTCCATGAGCACAAATGCACATTAGTACATCCACAGCGTGGAGGTAGGATCCTATGTATTAATGAATGAAGTTCTCTTGTTTTAAAATCAACCCACTCTGCTTCCAGTTGTTATTACATCCCATGAACACTTTAAAATACTCATGATAGTTTTTGACAACTCTACAACCTTTAAATCCACTTCGCTTGCTAATTACACTTAGACATCAACACCATAAAAATCTATATAGAATATGCTAGACCGGAAGCTCAAAGACAATATTTTCAAGATGGCTGTGCGCTAGTTTCTCTGGGGCATAATGTGCATAGGCTATTGTATTATTTTTGCATTGATGGGTGCATTTATTTATTTATTTGTATATCTCCTTGCACATTTAATTATTTATATATTTACGTATGCACGAATATGTGGATTTATTTAATTATTTATTAATGTATTTGTGTTTTTTTTTTTTTTTCAGGTTTCGTCCTCCATAAAATTGTAGTAGTAGCTAGTAGAAAATAATAAACTAAAAAGTAGCAATATCATAATAAACCATACTCTTAATACATTTTAATTGGTGCTTGTGAATCGTTTAGTTTACTAAAACCAGCGCTATCACCTACAATGTAAGCGTTAAGACCTAATATTATAAATAAATAATAAATAATTACAATGAAATATTGAATACTAAAATACCAAGCAAATGTAGACCTTTCAGACCAAAATATCTGAGGAAAGTAAATGAAGTCCAGTCGTGTACGGCAGTGAACGGGCATCCACGGAGTAACCAATCAGCAGCGCCATAGAAAAGCACGTGATCCAAGCGGAAGTAAATGAGAGTGGACGCTCGTTGCCCCATGGAAACATCTATGTCCATGCAGTATTAACAACTTGTTTAAAGCAGTCTGGTGAAATCTTTTGATAATCGTGTAAGGAAACAGCGCTTTGGAGCTTATCGTCGGAGCTCAGCGGTGAATAGTGTGTAGTGTAGTGTAATGTACGGTATTGATTTATGCGGTAAGAGGCCCAGTGTGCAGTTATGATGCTTCTCTGTATCACTAATAGAGTATATGAACACATGCTGGAGTGTTTATCAGTCGTGCTGTACACACCGATCATGCGTTACTGCTGGATTACCTGCGTGCTTGGGGCCAAAGGAAATAGATATTATTATTAACCGTGTCATTACTGTGACATTGACGTATAAAACTGCGTTTTCCAGACAGGTCTGGATTTTCGTGCATCATTGATTTTAAATGAGTGAAGCCCTGCATGCGCGAACATGCCTGACATTCATTTTTACTCAACGAGAAACAAGGATACAGTCTTCTGCTGATTGCACTTTAGAAACGAAGACATCATGTCTTTAGAAATACTGCAAGACACTTTCTGACGGGCCGTTTGGTTGACAGCGAGTTGACAGCTTCTCCTGAATTTCTGAAGAATTAAACACAATAAAAGCTGCCAAAATGAGGATTTTTAGGACTTTGATGAACATTGCACCCGTCTCCAAGCAAATCGACTTTTACTCCAGATTTTCTCCTTCTCCTCTGTCTATGAAACAGTTCATAGATTTTGGTGAGTTTGGAACAACCCTATCCTTTAAATTAGCATAGAGTAGATCTGACTGTGGCGAGACATTGGTACAGTGATGGTATCCCATGATAATACTATGCTACTTAATACTGTGCTATATTACATTGTACTTAATGATTACCGTATTCATATACCATGGTTTACATTGTACTGTAAGCAGGGTTGGGGAGTAACGGAATACATATGATTATTTTTACGAGATAAATACGGGATTACGTATTTAATATACAAAATATAAGTAACTGTATTCCACTACAGTTACAATTTAAATCATTGGTAATAAGAATACAGTTACATTCAAAAAGTATTTTGACTACTAGAGAGATTACTTTGCATTTTATTGTCATTTGTTTCATTTAATATTTAGTCGATCCAAAGTGCATTTGAACAGCGGTGAAACACTTTCTTATGTGTTACATTCATATGAGCAGACAGAGAAGTAAGTTTGAAGTAAGTTTGGAGCACAAGAAATAGAAATAAACCTTGTGTAAATTGTCAGCTTTACGCTAAGCTAAAATGCTATTTCTAGCACATGTTACCATCATATTTTATTATCAAGAAAATTCACGTTGGATCATAATTTCTTTTTTTCTAGTAAGACCTTTGATATCAGGGCAAAAATCATATTCTTGATAATAATTTTTTTATTGTTTTCCTGTAAGAATATCTAAAAAAATCCTTCAAACAAGATCAATTTGATTAATCTTGTTTTAGAAACAACACTGCATAAGATATTTAGGTTTTTCAGAGAATGTATTTTTAACATGTGTATTTTGTCTTACTGTACTGGCAGAGTTTTTATAGTCAAAACAAGTGAAAAAATCTACCAGTGCTGAAGAAGTAATTCAAAGTATTTAGAATATGTTACTGACCTTGAGTAATCTAACGAAATATGTTACAAATTACATTTTACAGCATGTATTCTGTAATCTGTAGTGGAATACATTTCAAAAGTAACCCTCCCAACCCTGACTGTAAGGTATAGGATAACATGTTTTTACCAGGGCATCATATCTAAAAACATGGCTACCCTGATACTAGAAAGCGTCATGATAGTAGAATAGAATAGACTTTTTTTTTTTTCTTTTTTTTTTTTACCAACAATTACTGTTAAAGTATTATACTACATTGACGATATTAGTACTTTAATATATTCCTTGATATTATATGATTATTTGATTGCCTCCACCAAGGCACCATGCCCAAAAACATGGTAATATACAAGGGATCTATTTTTGTAAGTGGACTGGAGTGGAGTCATGCATGCATACAGTGCAGACTTCTCTCACTGTTTTCCATCTTTCTGTTCACATTTTCCTGTTCAGGTTCTGAGAATGCGTGTGAGAAAACATCCATCACTTTTCTGAGACAAGAGCTGCCTGTCAGACTGGCAAATATAATGAAGGAAATCGATTTATTGCCTGATAACCTGCTGAGGACACCATCAGTGCGCCTAGTGCAGAGCTGGTCAGTGTCATATCATATATATATATATATATATATATATATATATATATGTATATATATATATTTTGCATGTTTGATTTTTCAATGGTGCCATCTAGCGGTTTGATATTTTTGAGTAACAACCGCACATCCTTGTATCAGGCTACTAATCCAGGTATTTTAGCCATCTTTCCTACTTTTCTGATCACTGTACAATCCCTTGTAATAAGCTGGATAATGAGAAGTTAGACGTTTATTAATTACAAAATAAGCACCAACAGCACTCGACGCAAATCTGAGGTGGATTTCAGCTTTTCAGCAATTTGTTTCTTCTCACATAATTACATAATTTCAATGCAAATCAATGTTTCATGTGCATTTATTTATTTATTTTGCAAGTAGTTTTGTAATAAGCTGGATAATGTACAGTCAGCCGCTTTGCGTCGGGGTTCTGTTTTTTTTTTTTTTGCGATAACAACTGGCTGACTGTACATTATCCCTTACGTATATACAGTATATATAATATATAATATCTCTATAATATATATAATATATTAGGCAGCAAGTGAACAGTCAGTTCTTGAATTTCATGAGTTGGAAGCAGGAAAATTAGACAAGCATAAGGATCTGAGCGACTTTGACAAGGGCCAAATTGTGATGGCTAGACGACTGGGTCAGAGCATCTCCATAACACCAGGTCTTGTGGGGTGTTCCCGGTATGCAGTGGTTAGTACCTACCAAAAGTGGTCAGAGGAAGGACAACCGGTGAACCGGTGACAGGGTCATATGCGCCCAAGGCTCATTGATGTGTGTGGGGAGTGAAGGCTACTGTAGCACAAATTGCTGAAAAACGTAATGCTGGCCATGATAGAAAGGTGTCAGAACACACAGTGCATCACAGCTTGCTGTGAATGGGGCTACGTAGCTGCAGACCGGTCAGAGTGCCCATGCTGACCTGTCCACTGCCAAAAGCACCTAGAATGGGCACTCAGAACTGGGCCATGGAGCAATAGAAGAAGGTGGCCTGGTCTGATGAATCCCATTTTCTTTTAGATCATGTGGATGGCTGGGTGCGTGTGCGGGAAGAGATGGCAGCAGGATGCACTATGGGAAGAAGGCAGGCCAGCAGAGGCAGTGTGTTGCTCTGGGCAATGTTCTGCTAGGAAACCTTGGGTCCTGGCATTCATGTGGATGTTATTTTGACACGTACCACCTACCTAAAGATTGTCGCAGACCACGTACACCCCTTCATGGCAACGGTATTCCCTGATGGCAGTGGCCTCTTTCAGCAGGATAATGCGCCCTGCCACACTGCAAAAATTGTTCAGGAATGGTTTGAAGAACATGACAAAGAGTTCAAGGTGTTGACTTGGCAGCCAAATTCCCCAGATCTCAATCCGATTGAGCATCTATAGGATGTGCTAGACAAACAAGTCAGATCCATGGAGGTCCCACCTCACAACTTTTAAGATTTAAGGGGTCTGCTGCTAACGTCTTAGTGCCAGATAACACAGGACACCTTCAGAGGTCTTGTGGAGTCCATGCCTCGAAGGGTCAGAGCTGTTTTGGTGGCTCGAGGGGGACCTACACGATATTAGGCAGGTGAATTTAATGTTTTGGCTGAGCGGTGTGTGTGTGTGTGTGTGTGTGTGTGTATATATATATATATATATATATATATATATATATACACATACACATATGTGCATTCTCAAATCATGCTGGATAACGTGGTCTGGATCATCAAGCTTTGCACAAACTTGTGGAGGTTATGCCAGCTAAAAGGGGACATTTTAGATAGTAAGAAATTCTGAAATTCTTGTTAAGCCTTTCAATCGAAATGTAATGCTGAAAATCATTTTCAATGTTAAAATCTGTATTAAACTAGTTAAATGCAAAATAGATGCATGTTCGTTAGTGGTCTCAGACCTTAAAAGTGTGTATCTGAGCCACGTACTTTGGTTGTGTTGCATCTCTGCAGGTACATGCAAAGTTTCCAGGATATACTTGAGTTCAAGGACAAGGATATTGATGATGAAAAGGTCACACACGAGTAAGAGAAACAACACACAGCCTTCACTCCTACCAGAACACACTCACACACAACACATCCCTCACACTCTATTGCTGTTAGCTTCACAGATGCAGTGATTAAGATCAGAAACCGGCACAATGATGTGGTGCCAACCATGGCTCAAGGAGTGGTTGAATATAAGGAGACCTACGGGACCGACCCCATCACCAGCCAGAACATGCAGTACTTTCTGGACCGGTTCTACATGAGCAGGATTTCAATCAGAATGCTCCTGAACCAGCACAGTAAGACAGGCACACACACATTTAGTGCTCTATGTTGGGCTGTATAATCAGTTTTGGGTGTAAGCTGATTACAAATTAATTAGTTACTGTAATCTACTTTTAAGTTAAGTAAAGTAGTGTAACACTACATTTTAAATTCTTGCAATCAGATTACTTTAAATTATGTTCATTACTTTTAAGTAGGATGGCACATATTGCTAAAATAATATTTATGTTTAATATATTTAAAATATGAATTCAAATGTTCATATGTACATCTGTTTACCTTTCTGTGACAGCTGAAGGGTGTGACCAAGGAGGAAGTATGGGCATTATTTTAAATTTGTTGAGCAGAAAAAAACCTACCTTTTCTGTTGAAAGTGTTTTAGAAAGTAACTTAAAAGTAAAGTAATTAGGAAAGGATCTGATTTTAGAGAGGTACAACAACAATAATTAATATAATTAATAATTTTATTTATTTATCACACATTATATATTTGTACATATACAGTGAAATTCTTTTTTTTACACATATCCCAGCTAAGCTGGGGTCAGAGCGCAGGGTCAGCCATGATACGGCGCCCCTGGACAGGGTCAGGGGCCTTGCTCAAGGGCCCAGCAGTGGCATCCTGGCAGTGCTGGGGCTTGAACCCCCAACCTTCTGATCAGTAACCCAGAACCTTAACCGCTGAGCCACCTGAGGTTTTCTAATCTGTGATCAATAACTGATTAATTAGTCACCATTTAAACGTTGAGCTGTGTTGCTGCACCACTAATGAGAGGACTGTCTAATACAGCGGTTCTCAACGGGGGTGGTACCGCCCCACCAGGGTGCGTTCAAATGATGCTGAGAGCAAATTAGTAGAGAGGGGGGCATTAGGTTACAAATGGGGGGTGTTTATCTGTCATAATAATCAAATCTATCATCAGGTTCCTCTTTGCATTAAAACGTTTATCTAATCTTGGAGTATATCAGTTGGTTCTCAATTATACGGGTTGGTTTGCATTTGTACCAAGGTTCATCTGATTTTAAAGTCTAGCGACACATCTGAAGTATCTGGTTTAGCAGCATCAAATACACAGGCGGAGGCACAACATTGGCTAATGCACCTGTATGTATCTGTAGATCGACACGGCTCAATGGACAGAACAATCAGTGAGAAGCAAGGCGCCAGAAGTGGAAAACATTTGAATTCAGCCCAAAATTCTACATCACCACTATATCAATTTACTATAGTAACACTAACTGTACTTTAGGCAGAAATAGATTGATAATAAATATTATCATATCACAACTTCAAGGGAATGAAGTAGGGGGGTATTCATCAAAAAAATGGTTGAGAACAACTGCTCTAATATGTTCCATGTCTGTGGCCTGATGTTGACTGTTGCCTGTTTTCAGCTCTTCTGTTTGGAGGAAAGGTGCGTGTGAATCCTGCTCATCCCAAACAGATCGGCAGCATTGATCCCAGCTGTTGTGTCACTGATGTTGTAAAAGGTGATAATGATCATTCTCTTATTCAAGACTCCCGCGGATCCTTAAGTCTTCAATTCAGTTTTCCAAAATTTAAGGTGATAAAAAGTGTTAAAATCTTAAATGATACAACAAAAGTCTTAATTATCATTTAAAGAGGTCTTAAATTTGGGGGTGGAAAGATGGGAATTGTGATATGACCTAATGCGATTATCAAACTTCAAAAGAATATGATTTAATTCAATAAATGCATGCGCTGCGTCTTTCAGAATGAAATCGTGGCTCTGTTGTATTTTCTTCAAGCACACAGGGGCTTGTGAGTGTTTTCAGTTGTTGTCTTTCAGTTCACAATCATTAGGCCATATCAGAAATTTATGACAAGCGATCACTAATGACCATCTGTTGATGTTGATGATATAGTGTTGATGAAATATGACAATGTTTACTTTTAATTGTTTATATTGTAATATGTTGTAGATAATTGTAGGAGTGCACATTTTATTTCCATTATCTGTTTGAATGAGCAGCTGGAAGCATTGAAGCGCAAACATTTCAAAATAAGAGTCCCCGGCGTATTTCAGCTTTTAAACTTAAAAGTTCTGCACTATGAATCAAATGTTTTGATTCAACTGGTTACTGGTACTTAATTAATTAATTAAATTAAATGACTCTTGTAGCCTCTGTCTGGCCCTCCCCATCACAGAATTCTAAAAACTTTTGGCAGATTAATTGCCTTTCAACTCATTATCATATCAGCGAAACCAATATTGGTCGACCTCTTAATTGTATTCATTTATACAATGGTACATAAACCAATTTCAATGTGATATATTTGTGGAAAACATGTCTTGAGTATTTGAAACTTGCATATATCCCTGTTTTACTGATGATCAATGTTAAGGCCATGTTGAATGTGTGCCTCTGCCTGTTTAAGTAAGAGTCTGTGATACATGATTTATTTTGAGATTGTGTTGGTTTGTTTTGGTATGGGGATAGGGTATTAATTTTATTTGTTCAGGTCTTGAGAAAGGTCTTAAAAAGTCTTACATTTGATTTTAAAAACTCTGCAGCAACCCTGTTATTACAAGCATTTAGTAATAGTTACAGACAGGGGGTTAAATTGGGATTTTGGAGGGGGAACTCCAGCAGACATGGATGGATTGAATTTACAAACAATGCCATGGGGAAAAAAACCTACTTTTGTATTTAACATTAAAATTTGTTTTTTATTTCAGATGCCTATGAAAATGCACGAAACCTGTGTGACAGGTATTACATGAACTCACCTGAGCTCGTACTGGAAGAATTTAATGGTAACGTCCTGATTTCCACATTTACAGGTGGTCATGCGATCATGACGTCATTTCAGATTTCTACAGAGCAGATATAAAAAAATCAGAAATAAGTTTAATACAATTCTTGTAAAAGGGGTATTTACACAAGACTTTTTAGAAGCATAAATGCAATCTAATAATTAATCCTAAATATATATTAAATAAAAAATCAAAACAAAGAAAAGTAAAAGCATATTTCATTCATTCGTTTATTATTTTATAAAATTCCATCAAAACTCATGTGTATCTTTAACTACACCACAAGTGTGTTTACATGCACTTTAAATGTCTGATTTCAGTCAGACTAAAGCAATAATTAGTCTTGTTAAAAATCATGTAAACACATTAGTCCGACCAATCGTACCTGTCTAATTTTTGCAAAATTAAACTAACACACCTAGATAATGCGGTTGTAGATTGGTCCTGTCTAGCATGTATACTCGTCTATCAGTCCGCAATAGGCCTCGATTTTATGCTCATGCTCTGATAAACAGAGGTGCCACTCGACAAAGCAGAGAAAAAGAGGTACAACAACAAAAACAACGTGTGCTGTCAAATGAACAACCAGTCAGTAACTGCACTGCCTGATTGAAACAGTTACTGTTTATTTAATGTTGTACTTAAGACCTGTGATACTTCAGAGACCGTTGAGACTGTTATGTAGCCAAATGTTGTACTTCATGCTTGTGTCACTTTAACAGTTCTTATTTCAAGTTGTACATTCATGACTTGTACATCAGTAAAAGATTAATTCAGTATCTGCTCTCAATCTCAGACTGAGGCAAAAACACTTTTTATTGTTTTTGATTTACTTAAAAGTAGTGCTGTCAATTGATTAAAAGTTTAATCGTGATTAATCGCATACATTTTTTTTTGTAGTTAGTCGCGATTAATCACAGATTTGAAAATGCTGACATTTGACCCCATATATACTTTTTTTCCTGTCAAAATGCATTTATTTCCATCTTAGGAAAGAAAACAAAACAGTATGTAAGAATATAATGCTTTATTAACTTTTTATGGCTTTTGCTGTAATAACAGTAAATGCATTAATCGAGATTAAGAAAAATTAGCGTGTAAGACATTTTAAATTAATCACATGCGTTAACACTTTAATTCCGACTGCTCTGCTAAAACGTCATTCTTTCATTCAGTAACCGCACTGGTAGTGCTTTATGATTTGATTCACTAAATAGAACCGGCTCATAAGAGTCATTTGTCTGGGAATCAGAATACTCTGGATGAGCTGTGTGTTTTGTGCTGTAGATTCAGCAGTGCTGCTGCTGAAATTCGCTGCAGGAAAATCTGTCAAGAGTATTTTAGTGTGGCTTTCCATCCGCATCGGTGGAGAATTGCACATGCGGGAAATGTTAATGGAACAAAAAAATCATACGGTTCTTGTATTTAAAATGGAACCTGTTCTGAACAAGAACGGGTTAGCGGTTCCCAACCCTAATCAGGAGTTTGACTGCTGTTTCTCATGTGTTTGTTCTGCAGTTAAAGGACCCGATAAAACCATTACTGTGGTTTATGTGCCCTCTCATCTGTACCACATGGTGTTTGAGCTCTTTAAGGTGGGGTGCATTATTTTTTACTTCTGAAATCTTAGTATATATCAGTAGTTTCACTGCTTGTTTGTCATGATACTGCAATAAAACTTGCACTTAAGTATACACCGTTTTTTCAAGCGTATATGCCCCCCCAAAAAACTGAGTAAATTCTAAATTTTCAGTTTTGGATATTAAGTGTACATGGTTTTAATGCTGTTAAATGACTTTGCTTTGCTCTTCTAGAGGTGTAGAAGAGAAACCTAATTTGTAACAGCAGTGCTGAGCTATAAATATACTATGTGACCCCTGCAGAATGCCATGCGCGCTACCATGGAACTGCACGAAGATGCCATGGAGTATCCACCAGTACATGTGCAGATCGCCCTCGGTCATGAAGACCTGACTGTTAAGGTACTGACAGACTTAAAGTATAAGGTCATGCAAAATAAAATGTGACTATATGGAAACGTGCCCCGTCAACACATACATTGTGTCTCCAACTTCATATTTTGTGAATAATAAACCTTATTTCTCATTATACTTGAAATATACAGAAACAAAACCATTAATCTGGTAAATATAAAGGCTATGAAAAGCACAACTTGGCTAATACTTTATATAGAGTATTGTAACAGAGTCTCTGTCATTTCAAAATAAGAGTCCCAAGTGTGTTTAAGTACCATGTTATGAATCAAATCTTCATTTTTTTTCTTTCTGGTTATTGGGATTTTGGATGAACAATTAAGTACATCTGGGAGTTTATTCATTTTGGACTTTTGTAGTATCTATGTTTGGGCCTGTCATAGTTAGGAAAGACATTTTTTAACATTCTATAAATCAGAGTCACGTGACGCCATGCGAGGTTCGGACATGTGAACGGCGAGCTCTGCACACTTTGCTAGTTTTAATACTTTTTATGTCATAAACCTGTGAGATTCGATATACCTTGTTCCATAACTGTTCTAGGAAGACAATATGTCAAAGAATTCAAAATCCTCGGGCTCGGGGGCCAGGGTAGCTCAGTGAGTAAAGATGCTGACTACCACCCCTGGAGTCGCAAGTTCGAATCCAGGGTGTGCTGAGTGACTCTAGCCAGGTCTCCTAAGCAACCAAATTGACCCGGTTGCTAGGGAGGGTAGAGTCACATGGGGTAACCTCCTTGTGGTTGCTATAATGTGGTTCACGCTCGGTGGGTGCGTGGTGAGTTGTGCGTGGATGCCGCGGAGAATAGCGTGAAGCCTCCTCACATGCTGTCTCCGTGGTAATGCACTCAAGCCATGAGATAAGATGCGTGGATTGATGGTCTCAGACGCGGAGGCAACTGAGATTCATCCTCCGCCACCTGGATTGAGGCGAGTCACTACGCCACCACGAGGACTTAGAGCACATTGGGAATTGGGCATTCCAGATTGATGAGAAAAAAAAAATAAAATACTTGGGCTCTGGAGACATTAAAGGACACTTACATGCTCAAGCTGATGCCCCTGAGGCCCCGAGCCAGGGAGCCGATTTGGCCGGAGAAGTGAGGGAAATTCAGCGAGAATTGTTGAACTTCAGCAATGCTGACAAAGGTCGTTGCTGACTTGGAGGATCTTGCTGTGGTGCGTCGATCGATCACTGCCATGAGACGAGGTTAACTGGGGTGGTTACAGGAGTGGGGGATGTCGAGAAACAGACCGATTATCTGGAGTCATCGGAGAGGGAATTATCTTCTAATCTGCTGGTGGCCAAGGTGGATTTGGAGCACGTCTGGGAGAAGTTGAAGGATATGGAGAACCGTAGTCGGCGGAATAATGTCCGTATTGTTGGAATTCCTGAGGCCGAGGAAGGTCGGGATATGGTGAAGTTCCTGGATGGGCTCTTTCCAAGTCTGCTCGACATAACAGGCCATGGGCTGGAAATCGAGCGAGCTCACAGGGTTCCGGCTCGGCGATCTGCTGAGGGAGACAGGCAATCAATCAATCAATTCTGGCCAAATTTCTGAGATCATCCGATAAAGATCTCGTTTTACATGAGGCAAGGAGTAAAGGAAGGCTTTCTTGGAAGAACCACAGCATTTTCTTATTCCCAGACTTTGCGAATTCAACGAGAGATACGTGATCGATTCAAGGAATGCAAGAAACTCTTACATCAACGGAAGGTCGCTTTTGCACTGATGTTCCTGGCCAAATTGAGAATAGATGCTAAGGATGGCTGTAAATCATTTACATAGCCCCAACGCGTGATGTCCTTCATAAAGTCAATAGAGTAAGTTATTTTATGGTACTCGCATTGCAGCCAAGTGGACCGACTCACTGAAAATACACTTGACTGTCCGAGGAAACTGAGCGCCTTTTTTGTTCTCCTTCGGGACAGTGTTGTGGATGAATCTGCATGTTCTTTGTGCTTATGCCTCCTATTGGTTGGAGGTTGTTTTGTGGAGTATTTCTTGCAAGTCATTGGAGTGATTAGGTCATTTGTTGCACTCATGTAGCAGCCGAATGGGCCGGCTCACTAAACTAGACTGTCCGAGGAATCTGAGTGGCCTTTTTTTTTTTTTTTTGTGCTGGTCCCACCTAGTGGCTGGATTTTGTTTTATAGATTATTTTCTGTTGTATAATTCTGTCTCACAAAATTTTTATAAAAAACACCGGACTTGAGCAATCTTACAGCAAAGTTGTTGCGGTGGCTCTCTTAGGCATACATGGACTGTTTGAGTTTAGAGGGACGGATGCCAGTTGGCGCTGTCGTGCGCGGGGTTAATGTGCACGTTTTTCTGTTTGTTTGGTTCGTGGTTTGATTGTTACGCTAATGTTGGAATGTGGCCTTTATAATTTTATTTTTGACACAATCTATTTTTTCTAGTATGTCAAAATGTCAAATGTTAATATGAGTGGATTGTCTCTCTCTTCGTGGAATGTGAATGGGTTGGGGCACCCCATAAAAAGAAGGAAGGTTATTTCTCTTCTTAAGCATCAGCAATATAATTTAGTGTTTCTTCAAGAAACGCATCTTTCTTGCAAAGAATGGCAAAGTCTTATTTTGGCTAATATTTATGCACCTAACGCTGATGATCAGGGCTTTTTTTTATAGATCTTGAAGGGATGTTGCAAGCCACTGGCACCCCTCATGATATAATATTGGGAGGAGACTTTAATCTATTGATGGACTCAGTCCTTGAACATAGTGAAGCAAAAGTGTGTAAGCTCCCTAGAGCAACACTGGTGCCTCACAGGATGTGTAAAAATCTTGGTCTTACAGATATTTGGAGACTTTTGAACCCATCTGGAAGGGACTATACATTTTTTTCATCAGTTCATAAGATTTATTCTAGAATAGATTATTTTATTTTTCTATATCTTAAGTCCCTCATTGTTGTTGATTGCTCAACTGGAAACATCTTATTCTCAGATCACGCCCTGGTGAGTTTAGAGGTTTGGTGGTGGCGTAGTGGGCTAAAGCACATAACTGGTAATCAATCAATGGTAAGGTTGCTGGTTCGATCCCCACAGCCACCACCATTGTGTCCTTGAGCAAGGCACTTAACTCCAGGTTGCTCTGGGGGTATTGTCCCCATAATAAATACACTGTAAATCGCTTTGGATAAAAGCATCTACCAAATGCATAAATGTAAATGTAGAGGTGTTGCCACATATGGAGAAAAAGAAATCATACAGCTGGCGCTTTAATATATACCTTTTGCCGCTGAATTTTTTAGATCTTATGGCTCCACTTTTGTTAGAAGCTTATACGGAATCATTAAAGAATGGAAAGCTTCCGCCAACCATGACACAAGCCCGGATCAGTCTGATTCTTAAAAAGGACAAAGATCCAAGCTATTGTAAGAGTTACCGTCCAATTTCCCTGATCCAGCTAGACGTTAAAATATTGTCAAAAATTTTGGTTAACCGATTAAGTAAAGTTATGACATCTCTTATACATATAGATCAGGTGGAGTTTATTCGGGGCCGCAGCTCTTCTGATAACATTAGGCGTTTCAACAATATCATGTGGTCAGTGGCGAATGATCAGACTCCGGTCGCTGCCTTCTCACTTGACGCTGAAAAGGCGTTTGATGTGGTAGAATGGGATTATCTTTTTAAGATTTTGGAAATATACGGGTTCGGGGTACAAACAAATGGATTAATTTCAGATTATTTTACTCTAGATAGGGGCACCCGGCAGGGTTGCCCTCTTTTCCCATTATTGTTCTGTCTTGGCCTGGAACCATTAGCAGCCGCGATTAAGAAAGGAAGATGATTTTCCAAGGGTGGTGGTGGGAGGTATAAGCTTTTGCTTTACGCAGATGATATTTTATTATTCGTCTCCGACCCACTGGATCTATGCCTTGCCTCCACAGAATCATTAATTCCTTTTCTAAATTCTCAGGATACAGAGTCAATTGGTCTAAATCCGAAGCTTTGGCTCTGACAGCGTACTGCCCAGTAACGGCTTTTCAGTCGGGTGCCTTTCAGTGCAAACAGGGCATTAAGTACTTGGGCATTTTATTCCCAGCGAATTTGTGTGATTTAGTTGGAGTTAATTTTGACCCCTTAATAAAACAGTTTTTGAGCGATGTGGGCTTCATTACATTTATCGATTATTGGGAAGGTGAATGTTATTAAAATGAATTGTATTCCAAAATTCAACTACCTTCTACAATCTCTCCCTGTAGATGTCCCTCTCTCTTATTTCAAGCAATTTGATAGCATAGCGAAGTCCTTCATTTAGAATGTTAAACGTCCCAGATTACATTTCATTAAGTTGCATAGGCCGATTGACAAAGGTCTACTCATGATTTTGTTTTATTATTATGCATTTGGTCTCAGACATTTTGCTCATTGGTAGCTTCCACCTGAGAGAGCCCCTCCCTGGTTTTGTGTTGAACAGGAAGTTCTTGCCCCTATTTCGCCATTGCAAAGCCTTTATATCAAACTAACTGGAGAAGTGAAGTCACAGCCCGTTATCTCGCATTTTCACTCGGTATGTCAGAGTGGATTGTGAGGGAGGTAAATATGCTCAGTGACCTATATGAGAGTAGAGTGTTGAGATCCTTTGAAAATATGGTTCAACATTTTAGGATTCCCAGATCTCAGTTCTTCAGGTATTTACATCTGCGCCACCTACTCCGTACTATTTTTGGGAGTAGCATACACCCCCCCTAAAGCGGCAGATACTCTGGGAGTGGTGATTACTGCTTTTGGAAAAGGACATGAGGCATCAGTGTATTACTCCGTTAATTCAGAGTCTGGGGACGGAGCTTCAACTTCTTTCAAGAGATTATGGGAGAAAGATTTAAACTTGGTATTGGAGGAGGGAGTGTGGTCTAGGATACTAAAAAACGTCAAGTCTACATCTAGAGATGCAAGGGTGCGTCTTATGCAATTTAAGATTTTACATCAATTCTATTGGACCCCCTCTAGATTGTATAGGCTTGGTCTTTAAGAAACACCCACCTGCTGGCGATGCCAATCAGAAGATGGGGACACAACAAGATCCAAGAATTTTGGTTGAGGGTTCAGAGCTTTATGTGTGATGTATTGGACACTCAGTTTTTATTTTGCCCCAGACTCTGTATCTTAGGCGATGGGGTGGTCAATAATATAGGGGATAGACATAAAAAAGTTGGGTCCTAGCTGGAGTTATGATTGGCAGACGGATCATTCTCAGGGGATGGAAGTCGGCTGGAGCACCCTCATTTCAAGAGTGGTGCAAAGAGATGGGTGGGGTGGCGGCATTCGAGGAGGTAATATATAGAAGGCTGGGAAAATGGGATTTGTTTAACAGGAATTGGGGTAGATATTTGGCTTTTTTGGAGGGTTCTCAGGGAGGGGTAGTGGAGAGGGATTTGTAGTTTTAAATGTGTATGTGCATTATTTTTTTTTTGAAAGTCTACTTTGTTTTTGTTCTAATTATTTATGACCACTGTAGTGTGTGTTTGTGTTGGGTGGGGGGAAATGTTCAGGGGGAGGGGCCTAATGTATATAATTTGATTCCGTATTTTATGTTATGTTTATTTATTTTGTGAATGGAATCAATCAAAATTGTTAATAACAAAAACAACAACAACAAAAAAAATTATATAAATCAATTTGAAAATCTGTCGCCGATTAATCGGTTATTGGCCTTTTCCACCACCTTAGTTATCGGTATCGGCAAAATCCAATTCAGTTGATCTCTAGTCCTTATCCACAGATCCTGATGGAAATCTACAGAAGCTTAAATCTCCAGTAATATTTCAGAAATGGAGTGTTTCAATCAGGATCAGAAATTAACTTTCCATTAAGGGGCAAAATACACTGTCGGGTTTTTCAGGGGCATTTCTAACCAAATAATAAACCTACAATGTCATCCTTTTATGTGAAATAATTACATTTAATTTCATGAATTAATCAACAAAGTCTCAAAATGAATAACTAGATAACTAGACTTCTTACTCATAAATTCAGTCAAAATTAACATACTTTATACAGTAACACTTTTAAGTGCATAAATAGAGGAATTCATTATGTGTGCATTTTTTTGCCCCCATATTTTGAATTTCTGGGTGATTTTTGTTACTTTCCCTGGTTTCAGCCCAACAAACAGCACTTTTTGGACATTTTCAGCTCAATTTATGTGAAGTGCCCATTGAAAGTAGTTATTTTCTGCGCTGCCAAAAGAACTAGAAGTGCTGGGCTCCAAGCATTTGTTTGTAAACAGTATCTATACAGTCAGTCAGAGATGGAAATGAGGCAAGACTTGACCTCCTGCATAAGAATCCTTATAGAGTTCATATAACAACATCCTTAAAAAAATGAAAATTCTCTCATCATTTACTCTCATGCCATCCTTGATTTGTGACTTTCTATCTTCTGCAGAACTCAAATGAAGATTTTTAGAACAATATCTCAGCTCTGTAGGCCCATACAATGCAAGTGAATTGGTGCCAAATTTTTGAAGCTCCAAAAATCACAAGTCAGCATTAAAGTAATCCATAAGACTCCAGTGGTTACATCAATGTCTTCTGAAGCGATATGATAGGTGTGGGTGAGATATTTAAGTCCTTTTTCACTATACATTCTTCTCCCTGCTCAGTCAATCTCTACTATAACTTTCACATTCTTCTTCTAGTGTTTTTGGTGATTCACATTCTTCATGCATATTGCCACCTACTGGGCAGAGAGAAGAATTTCTAGTACAAAAAATTACTTAAATATTGATCTGTTTCTCACCACACCTATCTTATCACTTCAGAAGATATGGATTTAACCACTGGAGTCTTATGGATTACTTTTATGCTGCTTTTATGTGCTTTTTGGAGTGTCAAAAGTTTGGCACCCATTCACTTGCATTGTATGCACCAGCAGAAGAAAGAAAATCATACACATGAATGATGAGAGAATTTTCATTTTTGAATGAACTATCCCTTTAAGGCATAATGACTCCATTCACATAAGAAAGTGGATCATCACTCCACAGATAGGAGCAAGGATGCTTATTCTCTCATCAAACTTCAATCTCAGTCTGATGTGAATTTCCATCACAGTCTCAAACCTGCCTTTCTTGGTCTCTCATAGGTCAGTGACCGTGGAGGTGGAGTTCCATTGAGGAAGATTGACAGACTGTTTACATATACATACTCCACTGCCCCTCGACCTCAGATGGACACATCTCGAGCTACTCCTCTGGTCAGTATGTCACATCACTGCACTGCTAAGATCTGAACATACAACTAAAATGCACAACCTGTGTGTTGATGTGTCATGGCAAGTCTGATGCCAAATGGCTCACGTGTATTGTGCTGACTGCAATGTGCCAAATTTGAATGAAGTAGGGGAAACTGATGAGTGAATAATGACGTAAGCTTTGTTAATATTGACTTTTTATGATTGAAATATAGTTATCGACTAATATATCACCAAGGCCGATAAATCTGATGACATTTACTATTTTTAAATTATCGTCATTGGTTGATACATTTTCCTGCTTGGTCAATTATTTTTGGAAGCTGTGAGGGCACAGAGAATCGCCTGCTTGCATGTGAAGGAGCCGTCTGAGACATTGGCATGTAAAAACAAAATGAACTGTGATTGGTCGTTTCCATGTCTCAGACAGCTCCTTCACGTGTAAACAGATGATCTGGTGCCCTCGCGGAAAATTTATTGGCCTATACCAATAATTTAATTCCGAATATCGTCCGATTTATCGGCCTTTGCGATATATCGGTCGACCACTATTAGAAATCTAAAATTATTATTTCCTTTTGACAGACTAAAGCAGAAGATTTAAAACAACCTTCTTAAATTAATCAGTGTTGGGTATTTTAATCAAAATTATTATATCAATTACATAAAAGTTTATAAAATATTTCTCTACATTGTTAATAAATTGTAAGCAACCAACACACTGCTGAGTAGAATGTGAGATGTTCGCTGTGGTTGATGGTGTGTGCTGTCCTGTGATCTCAGGCTGGTTATGGTTATGGGCTACCCATCTCTAGACTCTACGCCAGGTATTTCCAGGGTGATCTGAAGCTCTACTCTATGGAGGGATATGGCACAGATGCCATCATATACATTAGAGTGAGTACCTCTGAGTGTCTGAATGAAAAGTGGTTATTTCTAAAGGCCACATGGTAGTCATGTTTCAACCCAAAATCTTTTTTTTTTTTTTTAACAATTTTTGTATTTATATTTTAATCATTTATTTTTTTCCTTCACCTGAACTTGTCTTTATGAATCAGTGATTGTATTCATATATACCGATCAGCCACAACATTAAAACTGCCTACCTAATATTGTGTAGGTCCCCTTCGTGCCGCCAAAAAAGTGCCAACCCGCATCTCAGAATAGCATTCTGAGATTATATTCTTCTCACCACAATTGTACATCTGGTACCAACAATCATGCCACGGTCCAAATCACTGAGATCACATTTTTTCCCCATTCTGATGGTTGATGTGAACATTAACTGAAGCTCCTGACCCGTATCTGCGTGATTTTATGCACTGCTGCCACACGATTGGCTGATTAGATAATTGCATTGATGATTGTTGATGCCAGATGGGCTGGTTTGAGTATTTCTGTATCAGCTGATCTGCTGGGATTTTCACACACAACAGTCTCTAGAATCTACACAGAATGGTGCCAAAAACAAAAAACATCCAGTGAGCGGCAGTTCTGTGGATGGAAATGCCGTGTTGATTAGAGAGGTCAGCAGAGAATGACAGGGAGTGTATTGTTGGATCTGTGTAATTTTCTACATCTTATTGGACATTTATATTGAACCTTCTGTTTTTCAGTAAAAAAATCCACAGTTTTAGCACAATGTGTAGACTTTTCAGACAACCCCTTACCCACCGAAAGAAACATTTCCAACTTCTATCAATGCTAAATTGACGATTTGGAACGATTTAGCAGTGATGCCATCTGACCAACTTACGGGACAAATCCCGTACTGATTCGATACGGGACTCATCGTTCCATATTTAAATAAGGGCCGATCCCGTATTTTACGGGACGGGTGGTAACCCCACTGGAGGTCTAAGGTCTAATACATTCTCATGAGCAAAGTGTGGATGTGGATAATCATGAGTTTTTGGAGAAATTGTAAATCGGGAGTACAGTGGGAGGAGTGGAAAAACGGGAGAAACCAGGTAAAATATAGAGTGTTGGCAGGTATGGGTTTTAATGCAGTAACCATAGTTAAACCATGATATTTGTAGTAAAACCAAAACCCTTATTTCACAAACCCAGTTCAGGTCATGGAGCCTCTACTGGAGTGCTGGAGGATTGCTTTGTAGATTAATGAATGATTTTTCTCTCTCGCTTTAACCCTGAAGGCTTTGTCCACCGAGTCCATCGAAAGGCTTCCAGTTTACAACAAATCTGCCTGGAAGCATTACAAAACCATCCACGAGGCCGATGACTGGTGTGTTCCCAGCAAAGAGCCCAAAGACATGACCACCTTCCGCAGCTTCTAGTCTTGATTAAAGCTGCTCTTATGGATGTGCTTGCCCTGTTCCCCTCTCACTGCTGATCCGGTGCGGACTGCATTGATCCAAACATCTTACCTTCATCTGTCCACTTATATAGGTCAATGAGATATAAGAGAGGACAACAATGATAGAAACTGTGGCCTCACGATGTAACAGAGGAACATTTCATAAATGGGGGTTGCTAAAACCTTAGAGGTTTCTAGTATGTTCTCATGAAAGTTTAAAAGGTCTGAAGTGAACTGAGCTGGCAGTATGATAAGTTAGCAGGGGTGTTCCTAGTGCCAAATATAAAAATAGGCCATTGCAATTGGATGTACTTGTGTTTGAGTGTGTGCCATTATAAGCTTTCCCAACTCACAGGTATTATCATAACATAGAAATCTGGTATTTGGATAGAAAGCATTAAAATTAAAGGGATAGTTCATCTGAATCATCATTTACTCATCCTCATGTTGCTCCAAATCTATATGGCATCCTTTCTTCTGTGGAACACAAAAGGAGAAATGTTGAAAAATGTTCACTTGGTTCTCTTCCATACAATGAAAGTGAATGATGACCAGGGAGCTTCAAGTTCTAAAAAAGACCAAAAAGCACCTTAAATGTAGTCCATACAACTCGTGCTCTATATTCCTAGTCTTCAGAAATTATACGTTGGTATTGTGTGAGACCGAAATTTCAGTTCATTGAAAATCTTTGTCTGACAGCTGTGGTCACCATTGACTTTTACTGTATGGAAGAGAGCAGCTTGGAAATTCTGCATTAAAAACTCCTTTAGTGTTCATGCTGGTGAGTAAATATTTACCGCATTCTCGTTTTTGGGTGAATTATTGATTTTTTTTTAATTATTGAGAGAATTATACCATTTGGGTTCATTATTAAGTCAGTGTACAATTATTTATTTGACTGTTCTTCACTTTGCAGTGTTGACCGCTTTCTGAAACTATTACACGTGATTGATTTAGGAAATCATGCACATATCTGTGTTTTACACAGGCCTGTGTTTATGTGAGCTGTAATGATGTACCAGCAAAACTGGGGCTTCACATTCCACGTACCATCCCATCTATTACATTTTGTTGTTTCAGGCAAGAAACAGGATTTGTATTATTTTTTCTGTCTCTCTAATAAAGTGTGAGAGGTTTGAGTTTTAAAGAATGACATTTCTACGTCTTGCTTCACCCTGCTAGAGAAAATATCTGAAGGTTGATGATTTTCTTTCAGGAATTTAATTGACAAAAAAAATTAAAAACGCATATAAGTGTGAATTGAAAGCTTATTTTGACTAGTCTTAAATCTGGAACCACTGAACAAGAATGAATTGTCCAAATTAAAACTCATCCAGAATGTGTCAATAAAGGATTTGGAGTACTTTACTGGAGACTGACTGTAACTGCAGCCTCATTACTTCTGTTACAGTGGCCCCAAGAAGTATTTGGAGTATACGGATGTCAATTTAACATTTTATTTCAAATTTTTAATAGAGATAGCCCGTCAGTGTTCATTAAAAACATGCATACCCATTGGCTGGGCCAGCCTAAAAAAGAAATGGCATTTCTTTTTCTTGTGATCTGAGCTAAAGAAGCACCATTTATGATCCCATTGTTGTGTTTTTTACATTTATGCATTTGGCAGATGCTTTTATCCAAAGCGACTTACAGTGCCCTTTTACAGGGACAATCCCCCTGGAGTTAATTGCCTTGCTCAAGGACACAATGGTGGTGGCTGTGGGGATTGAACCAGCAACCTTCTGATTACCAGTTAAGTGCTTTTGACCACTACGCCACCAGATTTTACTGCTGATTTGAAATATGTTATTTGATTGTAATGTTTACCAACCGTTTTGGTGGAGATTTTGTTTTTTCTCCATTTAAGTAGAACAGAGCTTTCCTTATGTTACTTATTGCTGCATGGTAGCGTTGTCCGGCGAGTGAGCCAATTTGCCTTAAAGGGTCCTGTCTAGAATGGAATCGTCAGTCACATGCGACATTCATACACTGTATTGTTTTGGAGTCCCACAGAAGTCCTACTCCTAACGCCGGGTTCACACATCCTCCGTGAGCGGCACGTTTTCGTTTCGCCATCCATATTAACAGATTACACCGTTTACACTGCAAGCGTGTGTTGCAAGGTGACGCGTCCCAGAAGCGGCAGTGAACAGACAGTTTTGGCGTTGAGCCTATTTTTGCCGCGCGGCTCTGGGTGCAGTACAACACTGAAATAATCAGGAGATTATTAAAAAGACACAAAAGCAAATCAAAATTATTCAGATTGAACCAGTAGTACACTACAATTTATATGTCCACATTTAAGTAAACTCAATAAATTAACCTAATAAAGGAAAGAATTAATAAACTGCCGGACCTTTTTCCATTCTGTGTATATAGGTGTACAGTATAGACACAACATTAACCAATCACAACCAACCCAGATAGCAAACCGAGAGAATCAATGTCTACGTCGTTCACGCCATTGAAAACAAACATAAAATCGATCTAATTTGTTACCCTTGTGCCGCCAAAACAGCGCCAACCCGGTTCTCAGAATAGCATTCTGAGATTATATTCTTCTCACCATAATTGTACAGAGCGGTTATCTGAGTTACAGTAGACTTTGTCAGTTCACACCAGTCTGTCCATTCTCTGTTGACCTCTCTCATCAACAAGGCGTTTCCATCCGCAGAACTGCCGCTCACTGGATGTTTTTTGGCACCATTTGGAGTAAATTCTAGAGACTGTTACAGCAGTTACAGAAATACTCAAATCAGCCTGTCTAGCACCAACAATCATCCATGCGATTATCTAATCAGCCAATCATTTGGCAGCAGTGCAGTGCATAACATCATGCAGATACGGATCAGGAGCTTCAGTTAATGTTCATATCAACCATAAGAATGGGGAAAAAATGTGATCTCAGTGATTTGGAGCATGGCATGATTGTTGGTACCAGATGGGCTGGTTTGAGTAATTTAATTTACTCCAAATGGTGCCAAAAACAAAAACATCCAGTGAGCGGCAGTTCTGTGGACGGAAACGCCTTGTTGATGAGAGAGGTCAACAGAGAATGGCCAGACTGGTTTGAACTGACAAAGTCTACAGTACGTACCACTGACGTCACGGAAAATGTTCCAAACTTTTACAAGTTGTTTTCATGAAAAATAGGCTACATGCGGCAAAATTGTCTACTAAAGTATGTTGAAGAAAAAAAAAACTAGGAAAATATAATATTTGGGCTGTAATATGTTAGAAAATAGCAACAAATTAACTTATTTTCATAAATGTATTTATGAGGTATTTTTATGTTCTTCCTCTTTTAAGGGATAATGATCAGCAGGCTTATAAAATATTTTATAAGTACCTTTTTTTGGAGTAATTAATGTGCATCAGTAAGTGTACAGGCAACATTTATTTCCACTGACATCTGTTTTTTTGGTCTGCACCATTTAAGCTTGCAGATGTGGAAAATTGTGATCAATGATGAGAAAGCCTTTACCGTTCAGTGATATGGCTCTGTTGAGGAGTTCCTCACTAAAGGTAAAAGAAAAGGTTTACATGCACAAATTTTCGTCAATCCGAGTAAATTCAATCCGATTGCAGATTCGAACGTACTGTTTATATGTCCCCTAAACGTTGCAGTCTGATACAAATATTTGTTTACATGTGCATTTCATGTATTTTGAACAAAACTTCTGTGGATGTGAAGTGCGTCAGTCGTTGCATTCTGAAGAAGTGGAGAAAGGCTGAGAAAGTGAGAATGGCACCAAAAACCGTAATTGCCTTTTTTGCTTTGTTGAGATATCTAAAAAAAATATGCCAGAAAAGCTTTCTTCTTACGTTACTAAATCTACTCTGCAAATGAAGAATTAGAAGCAGCGTGTAATACCTGTCTGACTTAACCATGTATTTGCCTCATGCCCATTCCTCCTCCAGTATAACCGCAGACATCTCTGGATGCGAGAATGAAGTAAAGACAAGTGGGTGAGAGTTGTCATTAAAGGAGTTTACAGATGTGGAATGGAAACAAAATAATAGGGACTTTAAGCAACAGCTCTTGAAAAATCACTGAGCAATAATGACGACGGAACAGAGCATTTAATCATTCAAGACAAAAAGGCAGACTATTTAAAACAGCAAGAGAAGGGATGCTCGCAGTGTTTAATAACTGTAAGAAGTTTTACTCTTGTACCATATAAATAGCCTACGACTAAAACCTAGATATAACTATTAATAGTCTACCAATAAATTTGAGTATTTTTATTCAAAGCCTATAACCGTGTGTAATTTAACATAAGTTTTGAGGAGGATGTTTAGGCCATTTACTGTGTTCACTTTGCATCATATCTTGTAAAACATATTCTAACATTTACTTTCCTAATCTGTCATGTATGATCAACTGTCACTATGGCAAAGAAGAAATGCTTTAGAAATCATGGTTTCGACGTCAGGAAGTGAGTGAAGTCGCTTACACGCAATGGAACACAGAACGCCATAACCGCACCTGCTGCTTAAAGTCCCTATGAAGAATGACGCAATGTTCTTTTTTGCTTTATGTGATGTCATGAAAGAACATATGTGCCCTGCAGAATATTCAGTGCAAGCCTGCATACCCTTAATAAAGCACTTTGTCATTGCTTTGTATGAATTAGTTTCACGCGAATAGTATCATGTATAAACATACATACGCACCACGTCTCTGCGCATGAGCGCGAGGTATTTTAGAATATGACTGAGAAAGTAGTCGGATTCAAACGTTTACATAGCTAATATTTTTCTTTTAATCTGACTATTTTAGGTCTACACCACCCCCTTCAATCGGATGAAAATTTCATTCGGATCCAGCTCAGTCAGATCATTTTTGTGTTTACATGAAGGCTTTTCAATCGGATTGAGCTATCGGTTGGATTATAAACGGATTATCTGGTTGCATGTAAACGTGGCCACTTGAAACTGCATTTCAACAGTGGGTCATTCCATAATAAACTCAAATCTTATGAATGTAAACTCTAGAATTATAAAGAAATAAAAGCTTATTGTATTTTAACTCCACCCTACAGTATATCAAACATTATCTTGAGATATTTGGCAATACACTACAATACTCAAAAAGAATGCCACTGTCTTTTGTATTTGAGCCTCTTTGCGGTGGATTTACTGGAAAGGCAAAAAAAAAAAAAAAAAATCCGGCTGAAAAGTAACAATGCAAAAAAACAAACAAACAAACAAACAAACAAAAAAAAAAAACACTGTTGTCTAAAAACTATTCCCTCCTGAAGCATGAAGCAAATGAAACAGGAGTATGGCACGTCTCTCGGAAATAGAAAAATACGTACAAGTGACAACAGCGGTAAGTTAGTTTGGCGTTCGACATTCGTTAGATATTCGGTTTCGCTTTCACGCGCTCTCTTCAGTCGACAATCTTACAAAGATGTCATTAGCACACTTGGTTTAAAGGGAGTACAACTATACTATATGGGCATAAAAATTGGATTCAGAACAGTCAACGTTTGGTGTTGCTGCAAAATTATGCCTGAAATGCTCCGATGCGCTTTAACTGCCTAGCAGATGTAAGGGACCGTCTGAAAACTCCACCCACTACGCTAAAACATAGGAGATGTCCACTCGTTCATTCACTTGACTTGCAAGTTATACATGAAAAAAAAAAAAAAAAAAAAACTAAAATACATTTTCACATTCATAATGTTCTAATAACTTCCCAGAGGATATATGGACTTACTACAGGTGTGATTATTACAGTATCATCAATTATGCAAGTACAGTAATCAATTATTTTAGAAAAATATTCACTAAAATTAATCAAAATGATATTTTAACATTCTAAAGGCTGTAGTAACTTCCTTGAGAATAGATGGACTAACTACAGGTGATATTATTACAGTATGATCAATTATGTAAGTACAGTAATAAATTATTTTAGAAACATATTTCCTAAAATTCTCCAAAATGATATTTTCTCATTCTAAAGGATGTAGTAACTTCCCAAAGGATAGATGGACTTACTACAGATGAGATTATTACAGTATGATCAATTACATAAGTACGGTAATCAATTATTTTAGAAACAGTTCTATTAATTTCTGTTAATACTGTATCTGCTTCCTGTTATATAGGCTTAACAAGAGAGATGGCATAATAAAGTCTGATTGCTGACGGCAAGAGAGATCTCCACTATCGCTTTCTAGAGCACGGTGCTCATAAAACCGTTGTTGTGGAGAGGATGCTTTAACATCTGACTTCAGTAAATGTATATCAAGTCTAGTATAGCTGTCCTTTCTGATAATTTCCTTTACATATTTTTAGTCATCTGCTCTGATGTACTGTTGCGTCCTGTGCCTCAATGATAGTCAGACTCAGATGTTTCTTCAAAGTCCACCATCAGCTTTTTTTATGTTTGTGATATTCAGCTGCAGTTGTTTTCTACAATACAATACAAAGTCATCCACCAGCTTTTTGTAATCAGAGTCTTCTCTATTTTCAATGCAACATACAGCTGAAGTTTCGACTGCAATGTTAATTATGATTATTTATTATGTATGAGTATTTCTCCAACTGGATATTTCATCAGATATTTCATTTTATATGAAGTGAGATAAGACCTGATATAAAAGTAATTGTAACGTTGAGACAGGCTGAAGACAGGAACAGATGATGACGAGTGAACCCAAGTGCAGTATTTATTAACAATGTGAAATCCAAAATGAAACAAACATAAGCAACTTGACAACGTTACACCAAAACAAAACTCGACAAAAGACAATGGCAAACATGAGGGCTTAAATACATGAACATGGATAACCACATGACAGAGACAACCAATGACGAGACTAAACTAATGAACATGATAACAAGGCAATGAAATAAGAACAATGATAAAACAGAACTGATAACAAGACTCATAAACGTAGACCAATGAAGAGACAGAACTAATAAACATGGTGGAACAAGAGGGTCATATGACAGTCACATTACAAGGAACCAATAAGAACAAAACAGAAGAAACATGGTGGGAACAGGAAATCACATGACAAGAAAGAGGAAACAGGAACAAGGAACTACATTTTCAAAATAAAAGACATGAACACAAAACATGAACAAAAACACATTAAAACATGACAAGGGGTGGCACCCGATGCCCAAACATAAACTAACAGAGTTCAATAGGGAGCTGGGGGGTTGGGGTCCTTGAGGCATGGCCTGGCGAGACAGGGCGTGGAGCAGGAGACCAGGGCAGAGCCGGTGGTGGGTTTGGTGGCAGCTCCAGGCCACAGGGCAGGATCAGGAGGCCTGGGAGGCGGCCACAGGACAGGGACAGGGTCAGGAGGCCTGGGAGGTGGCCACAGGGCAGAGGGGACAGAGTTCTGGGCTGCGGCCGCTGGACAGGATTCCGGAGGGAGCGGCTCAGAGGGCAAAGCCGTGGAAGGCTCGGGCACTGGCCATGACAGGGGAACAGTCTTAGTGGCTGTGAGCACAGACAGTGACGAGGGAATGACCTCCATGGTCATGGGCACTGGCATTGATGGGGGAACAGCCTTTGTGGCTGTGAGTACAGGAAGGGACAGGGGAACGATCTCTGTGGTCGTGCAAACTGGCAGTGACAGAGGAACGACCTCCGTGGCCGTGAACACTGGCAGTGACAGGGGAACGACCTCCGTGGCCGTGAACACTGGCAGTGACAGGGGAATGACCTCCGTGGCCGTGAACACTGGCAGTGACAGGGGAACGACCTCCGTGGCCGTGAACACTGGCAGTGACAGGGGAACGACCTCCGTGGTCATGAACACAGGCAGTGCCTGGGGAGTAGGAGTCCTCCTTCTCCTCTTCCGCTTCCGGTCAGCCGTGAGCACAGCTGTGGGAGAATCGGAAGGTGGATGAAGGAAGGCGGAGCCGTGGGAGACTTAGGGTATGGAGCCGTGGTGGGCTCAGGGGACGGAGATGTGGCAATATTGCAAAGCAGGGCCTCTTGACTAGGCATAGCAGGCGTGGTAACATGGCATGATGTGACAGATGTGGCAACATGGCATGACAAGGTAGGAATGGCAGGTGTGGCAACATGGCATGATGAGGCAGACGTGGTGGCTGAGGCTTGCAATGCTGGCTCCGGGACGAACGAGGCTTGCAACGCTGGCTCGGGGACGAATGAGGCTTGCAACGTTGACCATCTACAACGACTGAAATGAGTCCAACATGGTGAATTATCTCAATTTACCTCAGTTACAGGTGTTGTGCCGAAATCTGTGACCTATCGAAATCTGTGACTAGAGGTCGCTGTTCAGTAAGTTTTCGTGTGAGAACACGCCCGGTGCTCGTGCTCAGCGAGAAACACGTGCGTCGAGAGGGCGGGGCTGTTTAATGCTAACAGATTTCTTAAAGACGCATGCCATGACAAGCAATCCATATACCATTGTGTTTTATTTTATAATATTGTTGTTCTTAATTACTTGTATTTTATCATTTGTTTGTGCATGAAATACATTTATTTGTAATATTTGTACCAAATCTGACAGTATATTAGAGGTTACCGAAATAAAGAGGGGTAACAGATTTTGGTAACCTCAGTCAGATTTGGTGACCCTGCTGTTTCTCTATACATTGTCATGGACTGATGACTGATATTGGACATTTAACAGAAAAAAAATAAAAAATAAATAAAAATGGAGATGTTTTACTAAAGGTGAGCATATGAACATACGTCAAAATATTATAATTATAATGAATCTATTTATAATCATGGAACTATGCATAAATAGTAAACATAACATCCACTGCATAACAATATTGCATTAAAATATTATACTGAGACTGAGATGCTGTAGTATGTAAGAAACAACACAACACACTCTCTCTCTAAACTCTTCATTTTCATCTTACTTCTCTGCTGATTTTTAGTTCTTTTCAGTGCAATTTCTCTGTATGTTTTATGCACTCTGTAATTCCTCTTTATGTATTTTTTGCTAGGTGTAAAAAAATCTTTCAGGTTTTGTAATAAGTAAATAATAATAATAACAATAATAATAAACCCTCTTTGCTTGTGATGGTCGTGTTTTAAATTTCTTTGGTTGTGATCATGGGAGCAATGGAGAGTGTAACGGCTGAAGCGACAGCAGCCATGACCATATGACCTGAACCTCTTCATTCTCATTGGCCAGTGAAATTCTTCTAAGCTTTTAATTTTTTAATCAAATTGCATTCGTGTTTAGAAAATTACAAAGAGACATAAGACATATATATTATATGGAAATAAGCAAATATAAAAGTATGCATAAAGTGGATGTCATTTTCGGGGACTTAAATGTAAACAATCTATCTCCGCTATTTTACGTCTTTGAGAAAAACCTCGAACTCTGTTTAAAACTGTGTTTTTTGTGCTAAGCCAGTTTTACAACGTGGGAAAAATATGGTTTTCAATTTTAAATATTTTTATATTAACTTGTAATTTTTACTCCGACAAACTCTTTCGCGTTTTGACTGTCAGTCATTTAGATACTCCCCGGCACCCGTTAAGCGCCTCCGCATCCGTGCACCCGGAAACTGAAAAGTGGCAACAAAAGCAGCGCTTTCTGCAGGCAATATACAACCTCAGGTCTGTGAAAACATACTTTCTCATGAGATAAAATATTCAGTGTCACATTAATGACACAAATCATCTGTTTATTTGACAGTGTGGCACTTGTGATGTTGTGGGTGTAGTCTAGCAGAAGGATTGTACTAGTGCTGCTAATGTCAGTCAGAGAATATTCACACAGACTCTCTCTCTCTCTCTCTCTCTCTCTCTCTCTCTCTCTCTCTCTCTCTCTCTCTCTATTGGCATGATGCATACAATGTTGCCAAAGAATTCTGTAATACTAATAAGCGTACATACAGGTAGGTGCACAAAGTGTAAAGAGAAGTAACTACAGAGAACAGTGAGTAACAGTAAATTAAAAAAGTGTGTTTCTAATGTTCTCATATTAACTGCACTCAGTGTAGTTCATCTATGACTCCTTGAGTGCAGTGTGAACACAGTCTGTTCTCTCTGGGTCTCCAGCTCTGTCGACCCGTCTCTACAGCCAGACTGAATTGAATTGATGAATTTAGCTGGTGTTTGTTCACTAAATACTTTAAAATGTTCGCTCTCAGGGTGTGCTGCTCTGTGTATAAACGCACAGTGATGGTGATTATCTGGGGAAGAGTTTGACAGGTGGAACCAGAACTTACTGGCTCTCTTATGAATGTCAGTCAAGAGAGGGAATCTGCCCAGGTCAGAAGCACTTCTGTTAAACTCCCAGGATGTTTTTACAAAAGTCAAAGTGGAAAATTTCAACTGGAATTTTGTCCAAGGACTCATAATTCAGTTTATATTTGGGGCCCCAGATTTCACTGTCAAAGATTTTCCCCCCAAGTCTAAAAACATATTGTCTTTTTTTTTTCATTGCTATTTTTCTTTGGCATTGACGGGGTGAATGAAAATCATATCAGTACAAACATTTTATATAGCTTCTCCAGTCTAAGACTTATAAAGACATATTTAAACATAAACTATAACAAAACCAATCAAGTATTTAACTGAGTAACATTACTACTACTACTACTACTACATATAAATAATAATAATAAAAGGATAAATAAATGAATGAATAAAATAAGATAAATTAAATCAGAACATTATAATAATAATACAGAACAAACATATTTATGGATTGTGTACAACATAGATGGCACAAAACTCTGTCTTTCATCTTTAAACCTCTCCATGCAACTGTCTGGATTCTCATGGACAATATTTGTGCCTCGTCCACCCCCAAATATCTAAAGAAAGGGTCTCAAGTCTTATAGAATTTAAAAGGTTTACCCTTTAATGCAGTGGAAAAGGCCTCATAAGCATTGAGCCCTTTAGCTATGTTTATCTACTGAACTACTGAGGGGCTTTGGCCCTTGATCCTTAGAATGAGAATACATTTGCAGACACAGTGCAAAAGAATTAGCAGCAGATGAGTACCTTGTAATTTAGAAGGGAATTCCTGAGAACTTCCTATTAGACAGGCCTTTGGCCCCAATTGTAGTGGACAGCAAAATATTTTTTCCAGTTCCAAAAGAACACGGGACCAGAAGTGCTGAATCTTTCCACAACTCCAAAAGCATTGAATAAGGGTTCCCTCCGATGCTTTACACTTATTACAAAGACTAGACAAATTTCGGTTCATTTTTTAAACTTGGAGTGATAGGTAAGCAGTGCAGAATCGTAAAATGCATTTCACAGTCTGAGTTATCTGATAAGAAGGTATCTCACACACTGCACTCCAATATCACTCTCCCACAGTTCTCTGGCCTTGTTCCCATTACCTTTGTGGAAATTCATGAGAATGTTATAAAACCGCCTGGATGCCGAATGAGGCATTGGAATTTTATTCAGCTGTTCTTCTAATTGGGAAGAACTGAAACCACCAGGGTATTGCTTTAGACTTTTAGATATAAAACTATATATTTGGTGGTATGTCAAAAAGTTCTTTTTATTGATATTACATTTCGCAATAATTATCTTTTCGTTTTCTATTACATCCCCTATAACGCAGATGCCTTTTTCCTTCCATAGTACCAGCCCGTCATTCATCCCAGGAGGGAAGTCTGGGTTGTTTTGTATTGATGTTAACAATGAAAGATGTGTGTAGAAGCCCATGGTTTTATGGATTTGCATCCACATTTTAACCATATTTTTTAAAATGAAGTTGCCTTTAGTGAGATCTGACAACTTTGTGAATGAGATATAAAAGAATTTACGAAGGGGGACAGACACGAGTTGCCGCTTCGGCGCTAACCCAAGTAGAATTGGGGTCATCTATGAACCACTCCAAGATGAATCAGAGCTGGGCAGAGAATTTATGAAACTTAAACAAGGGAGCTGCTAATCCTTCAAGTCTGCTAGGTAGTGAAAGGTAACTATATCTCAGTCTGGGTCGTTTCTTTCACCAAATAAAAGAAATAACAGAGCCACGCATCTGTTTCAAGGATTTGCTGGGTAGTAAAACAGGTAACATTTGAAAATAGTATAACAGACGTGGTAATATATTCTTCTTCACAAGATGGATATGTCCCAGCAATGATAGTGGTAGGCTGCACAATCTGTCTAAGTCAGACCTAATAGATTTAATAACTGGAATAACATTTATTTGGTATAAGCACTCCAATTTTGGTGACATTTTTATACCCAAGTATTCGAATCCAGAAGGTGACAGTTTAAAATGTAAAGAGACTTTAGAATCTGTGGAGTGAACATTACTTAGTGCCATTGCTTTGGATTTGGAGAAGTTAATATTATAACCAGAGTCTGAGCCAAAATCAGAAATCAGTTCAATTAGCTTGGGAGTACACCATGGGTTTTATTGTCTATAAAAAAATAGATAAATAAAAAGATAAACTATAAGATTTTTTTAAGATAAAAGATAAACTCGCCGTTCAATAAACTTTTAAGCAAAATGAATTGCCCGGACTTATCAGAACATGTCTGTACATTAGAGAGTGATATACATTTATGAACGAGAAAGGCAGCTCCCCTGCTTTTACTATAAATGATGACCAAAACACCTGTCCAACCTAGTTACACTTCAACTTAACATGCTCATTGGCCGTTAAATATGACTTGCAAAAATGCAATATGAACTCATTCCTTTTTCAGGAAATTCAACAGCTTTTTCTTTTGATTGGTCTGTGAATACCTCTCATGTTCCAACTACAGAGATTCAGATTATTTACTGTCATAGTAAGGGGAAAAATTTGTTTGCCCCAATGCCCTCCTGTGTGTGAGATGCCTAAAAATAAATAAGTAGTGTTGTGCAATAACTTGTCATTAAGAGAACCCATAATATGTAAACCTGAAAATAAAACTTGAAAAAAAGAAGTAAACAAACGTGAAAGTAAGTTACCCTGCAAGCCAAACATAAACGAAGAACTATTTACAGTTAAAATACCATTTTATTATATGAAGAGAGTTATATGTAGAGACAGTCTGACGCTGGTCTGTATTACTCCAACGAGTAGCAAACTAAGCATCCCATAATCATAGGAAATATTGCTGGACCAGGTATTACAATGAACAAGCAGTAGTACTACTGTAAGTACAGTAGGTAAAAAGATAACAAGTGTCACTGCTGTATTTGGTAATGTAGCTTGCGACGGAAGAAATCCCTTTAGTTTAATTGTTCAGTCCTTTTATAAACATCCCCCATCAACCTCATTACAAAGAAAGTGATACATCAACCAACCCGAGCCCCTCCCTCATGCAAATACTGCAGTTGAGCATCTTGGGTCTTAAAGGTGCAGTATGTAAGATTCAGAAACCCTTGTTATTAATGACACCTGTGGCCGTTAAGTGAACTGCAACCTGTAGCTCGTGATCACGCGCACTCCATAGGGAACAAAACAAAGAGACTGAATGTGATTCACCAGCATAATGATGACAAATTACACAGTTATGATTGTTTTACTACAAACTTTGAGACTATATTATATTTGACTCTTCAGCGCTGGAACAGGCCTAAAACAAAGTGTGGATAGAGGTCTGACTATGCGAGACTGTAGTTTGAAGTAATCACTTTTCTTTGCATGTTACATAGGCTATCGTATAAATGCAGTCAATGTCGGCGTTAGCTAGCTAGCCAGCTTCATCAATAGCTGTTAGCTAAATTTGGTGGATGATGACAGTAGCTGTTTATAAAATAGACATTTTGTCTAATAATGACATTTTAATATATCGATGCGCTATTGTTTTATAATAATAGATTGTATATTTTTTCTGTATAACCAAGTTACGTTACACTAATGAATGGAGCTTTTTGCATTATCTTGAACATTGTCTAGCATTCATTTCATGTGTTATTGTAGTTTACCTTGCTGAATAATTACAGATTAACATTATGTCAGTTACTGTGAATCAGCATACCTGACTTTTAGTATAAAGAGAAGATCGTTGAAATTATTTTGAAAGTTACGAAGCTTGCTTTGCAGTTATGTAAGCTTACCTGTCCAATAAGAAGAATGCCAATTCAGGGTCGGTTTTGATCCCCAAAACCGAATGAAGGTCCCTCCAGGAATCAAATGCCCTGCTGATGTTCACTCTAGTTTTCGCTCGACCATGATCACGTTTCCGCTTAGCCAGACAGGAATGTTCTTTTTTTTATTATTTATTTATTTTGTATTTTTTTTTTGGGCTTATTCTGAGTTTGTGAAGGAGTCGGTGTTGTGCTGGGAGCCGGACGTTTGCTGGATTCCATCTCTAAGATAACGTTACCAAGTGTTGCAGTTTGTTGTCGCTGTTGAATAGTGGAAGAGAAGCACTGAGGCAAGGCTCTCGGGAGCGCGCATAAACGTCACATCCTTTGGATTTTCCCGGCAAAAGCAACCCGCCCCCTTCACATGAAAATCAGTCTACAGGCTTTAATAGGCAACCTAGGAAGTCCGGGAAGGGCTCATTTTTTAAGTTGCGTTACAAGCCGAATATTACATGAAAAACATATTGCACCTTTAAGAAGAGAGAAAAAAATGGGTCCCAAAATGTCTTTTACCTCAGAGTGAACTGGGATGGATTAGCAATCTTCATCTAAATGATGCATAATGCTCCCAACTGTGGATAACAAGTTTGAAAGTCCTGCGAGAGCCTGTATCAGTTTTGACGTCGGTTGGTTGTAGGGTTGCTCCGATACCAAAATTTTGGCTTCGGAACAATACCAGCCCTGGTACCTCAGTATCGATACTAAATCAATACTATAATCAACAAATAAAAAGCTTCAGATTTTAGATGAAATGACACAGAAAATGACTTGATTAAAAGAACTGCATAAAGTCTCACAGATACATATTATGCGTTTTCCGTTTTAATTTTTTGGATTCCATGTTAATGTTTTAATTAAATGTTATGATCAAATGGTGTTTAATCAAATTGATACATACAGCTTTAATCAAATAAAAATAGATTTTTAATATATAAAATTGCGATTTTATTTTTGGTCAAATAAAACGCTGCACAACTGAGCTGCACAGTATTAATGAAAACATAATTGTATTACCTGTGGCACAAGGCTGCTATGGCTGAATCACAACATGCTGATAAAACACTTGCATTTGTGATATTGCTTACAGATAATGATAATAAGAATAATAAATATAGCAGTGATGTTGGGCCCAAGCACAACTGGTCCTTGTTTTCCACCCGGTGGCTTTTGGAAAACAAAGCAAGGTGGACACATGCATTTGACATTATTCTAAACAATTTTGAAGCAATTTGAGTAAATATAAGAGGGGTATTTCAAAGTCTGTTAAAAGTGCCACACTTCCTGCTGCCAGTTGGTGGCGCTATGACTATGACCCATAATAGCCACATCAATGTGATCAGCCCCCATTATCAAACATGCAGCTGAATTTTCATCAAAATCACACAATGTTCACAGAAGATATAAGGCACTTCCTGTTTCCCATTTTTCACCATAAATGTATTGCTTTGCCATGGCAACACCGTTCAAAATATCAAAAATCGGTTGGAAATTTATCATCTACAATGTCTTGGCATGATGTTGCACAAATGTGATACCCTTAGGAGGACTATTTAAAAGTTCAGAGTCTGCAATTTTCAGAAAATCCAAAATGGCTGACTTCCTGTTGGGCGGAGCTAATGACTGTGAATATGAAATTTGTTTGGTTTGATGAGAACTATATACATACTAATTTTGATGACTGTAGGTGAAAATTGGTGTGCTACAGAGCTCCCCTTAAATTCACATTTTCAAGGGGGCACTACAGACCCCCCGCCCCCCCCCCCCCCACACACACACACACACACACACACACACACACACAACCTTGCCTAGCCCTAATGGCCAACTGATGTGTGTGCAAAATTTCAAGAGTTTTGAAGTACCCCAAAAGTACCGAAAACCTTGAAATTAATAATAATAATAAATATAGCTGCAAGCAGCGATGACGGGCCCAAGCACCATGCGTCCATTTCCACATGGTGGCTTTTGGAAAACAGTGCAAGGTGGACACATGCATTTGACATTATTCTAAACAATTTTGAAGCAGTTTGGGTAAATATAAGAGGACTATTTTAAAGTCTGTTGTAAGAGCCACACTTCCTGCTTTCAGGTCGTGGCGCTGTGACCGTAACCCAAAATAGTCACATCCATGTGATTAGCCCCCAAGACTAAACATACATCTCAATTTTGATCTAAATTACACATTGCACACAGAAGATAGGAGACACTTCCTGTTTCCCACTTTTCAACATTAATTTAATGCCTTGCCATGGCAACACCTTTCAATGTATCAAAAATCTGTTCACAGTTTAGCATCTTCAGTGTCTTGGCATAATGTAGTGACAATCTCATGAATCTCCTAGGTGTATTTAAAAGTTCAGAGAATTCAGAGGATCTATCTATCTATCTCTCTCGTTGGTGGAATGACCTTTCCAACTCCATCTGTGAAGCAGACTCTCTGTCTTCGAAAAGTGGCTAAAAACACATCTCTTCCATGAGCACTTAACCATTCACGTGTATATATATATATATATATATTCTTGTTGCAATCTAATCTGTCTTGAATACTACTATTCTGATGCTAGTGAAACTTTGTAATGCAGCACTTTTCGTACCACTGTCTCCTTAAGATGAATCACTTATGATGTATGTTGCTTTGGATAAAAGTGTCTGCCAAATTAATAAATATAAATCTATCTATCTGTCTGTCTGTCAATATTTAATTGTTAATTTTAAATGTAATTTTTTTTGCTAACTGACTAATTTTACATTTTTGCTATCATTTAATACAATTATTTATTGAAAAAATATGTAGATCTAAAGATTATATTGTAATGAAGTCATGTACCATTTGTATTTATCCTTAAAATGGCTTTAAATTAAATTAACAAATGTAATTCAAGGCATTAGGTGTTAGATAGTCTTAAGTAGATTTTAATATGAGCACAGAAGTAATTTAGGCTTGTAATTTCATTGCAGTTGTTTGGCAATAGGTTTCAATTTCTTTTATTTATGCATTTTTTTCTCTGTTCACTGTAAAAATAAATGAAGTACATTAACTTTTGAGTCTGCATTCGTTATTCATACGCACAACTGTTTAAATAGCCTCTAAAATAATGTTGGGCAAATGAGGACATAAATTAGGTTAGAATAATGCATGTCCGCCCATAGAATATTATTAAAAGCAAAAAAACAAACAAACGAAAAAAAAAAAAACAGCATTTCCATGGGAACGGTGATCGATCTTGGGGAGACGCTGATCACGGCAATGATTTACTCTCCCATTACCATCTGCTTCATTCTGATTGCACTCCCTACTTATTCCTTGTGTTTCCCCTCATTCTTTGCCCGTTTATGTTCACTGTCATGTTAACGGTGCTCTCTTTTATATAGTTGGAGTGTGCTCGTGTGTCTGTTGTTTGCCTGTCTGTAGAGGTGCGGTTACCTTCCTGTTTTCCATCGCCCTCACCAGTTCTGTGCCCAGTTCATGTGGAGGAGGATTCCTCTGTCTCTGCCCGCGTCTCTGGAGTATATCATCTGGGCTTTGCTTCACACCACACCAGCTTCAATGGACTCTCTTCGGATTGTTCCTGACTTCCACAATGCACACACTTATACGAACACACCCTTCACTAGCCCATTGCGGCTTGCTGGATTTCAGCCTTCTGAGCCAGCGCCGGGTGCTGATAAGGATCTTGACATCGAGAACTTTGTTAATAAAACCATTGAACCGTCAACTCTGCTTTTGGGTCCTCTGCACTTTCAGTGCTTGGGCCCTAATAATAATAATAATCCTGAGAAGAACAATAGGGTCTCTGCACTTTCAATGCTTGGGCCCTAATAATCCTTAGAAGATCAATAGGGTCTTCACACTTTCAGTGCTTGGGCCCTAATAATCCTTAGAAGAACAATAGGGCCTCCTCACTTTAAGTGCTCGGGCCCTAATAATCCTTAGAAGGATGATAGGGCCTCTGCACTTTCAGTGTTTGGGCACTAATACTACTACTAATAATAAAACAATCATTTAATATTATATAATTGTTATTATGAGTATTATTTCTACTTTCTGAATAATAAATTTTTATACAGTAGTTATATTTTTCTGTCTTCAATTTCACGCATCCAGTTGAATCTGGTTTCATTTAAGCGGGACTTTAATTTAACAGACTTTTGAGTCCTTCCTGTTTTTGACAGTGTTATATCAGGCTTCCCATTAATGCTGGGATACACCCTTCGTGACACTCGAGCTGAAATCTCTGAGCTGCACCGGAGGAGTTCATTTAAGTGTTAACAGCCGTTTATACTCTAAACACATTCCATGTAAATTAAGCACCAGTAGTGTGTGTTGCATTTGTGAGTGTGTGAGCATGCGTGCACGTGTTTGTGTGTGTGTGTGTGTTTGTGTGTGTGTGTGTGTGTGTGTGTGTGTGGGAATCATATGACAAAGCAGAGCGGCACCTCTTGTTCATTCTGTAGTGTGCAGCACATGTGACTGTTATGATATTTAATTAATTACATTCTTCTGCTGTTTAATGATCACACTTGGCCATATACATTTTTTTATTTTCAAATTGTCATTGATTTAATCTTAAAACTGTCACATCTCATATCATTTTGCTAATGACAGCATACTGTAATATGGTACCAAAATTAGCAACAAGATGATATCGTACCGTTAAAATGTTTTTGGTATCACGATACTTTGTTAGTACCGGTAAACCACACAACCCTTGTTGGTTGTAACACTTAGTTTTTACACACAAGTGACCCTAAATCAAATATCGACCTGGTTAGATTTGCTCAGTCCTGTCTAGCTGAGCTGAGAGGCCAGTGGAGGTGGATATTGTAGTAGGCAGGGGCGTCAGAAAAGCCTCAACATCTTTAGGCTGTTTGAAGAGCTTGCCGCCTTCGTATTGCACCTTCAGGATCACTGGGTTGATCATCGCAAAGCCAATTCTCCACTTGCGGTGCCGCGAATGCTTGTCTCTTGGAAATCAGATCTCTTTTTTTGTTCAATTTAGTTGTAAGACATCAGTCCACTTTTCATTCACAAAGTTATTTTTTGGATCCCATTTAACTTAAATATTGTTATAAATTGTAAACAAATACTAATGATGACAATAATAATAATAATAATAATGAATTGTTATTAATATTGACTTTTAATTTTATTTTTAAATACAACAGTAAAATATTTAAATTGTGCACTTTTTAAACCCTCACGTGTTTATTTTGACATTCTAAACTCTCCAGGAAGTCCTGTAAGTGTCTGTTTGTAGTCAAGTTCACAGTAGTTTAATTCGCTTCTTATTCAAATTCTGGTAAAATGCACCTCCAGTGCTGTTCTAAACGCCTATTATAAGTGAACCGAACTATTGAGCATCTGCATCTGAGATGTTGTTCTTGAGTAGCGCTCAAATATTGTGCACGGCTGTGAAGGCTAAAAATAGCCACGAGTGCATCACCAGCCTGTGCGTGAATTTGCGTCAACAGAGCAGCACTATTCAATAACGCGCTGCGCATTCTATTTATTTACTTATTAAACAGCCTTTTGTGATTCACAGAACTATCGCACATCTTCAAGTGGCTTTGAATAAAATGAACGAGTCATATGAACAGCTTTAATGGTGTTTTTATGGTTCTTTTATGTCATTTTTGTAGCTTGACAGTAGCGAACATGACTAACACACAGTATCGGATTTGGATTGGGCTCGTCAGACCGATACGATCCGTCTAAAAGCTTCAGTTTCAGAGCCGATACCGATCCAGGTATCAGATCGGTGCATCCCTAATCTTCACCTGGCCATTCTTAAAGTCGATGTTCAACAGAGTAGATAGCCAGGATTTGAGAAACGAAACTGGGTTCGTACCCTCCTCACCCTCTAGCAGGCCAATTATTCTGATGTTGCACCGTCTGTTTCTATTTTCCAAATCATCCAGCCTCTCAAGGGCCACGTCTAGACTCTTTTTAATCCGACCTCGCAAGCAGCCATTGTCAATTCTGTCATTTTTGAGGGTGAAGCGCGCACTCAGCTCTGAGACAGGAAACATTAGCGGTCTTCTTTTTCTAAGTGAGTGTACATCACGTACACCCTCCACAACTATGATGCAATTTAGGGTTATTACTGAGGCTGATACACCAAAAAACTCAAAGGTTCCACCGGAGCTCAGCGATAGCACGTCTACTCCGCCATTTGCGGTGACCCCTAAACATATTGTCTTAAAGATGATTTTTCTTTTGAAAATGATCACTTTTGACTTGTCCATGTTTAGTGGTAAGGCTCAGTTACTGCAGTAATTTTCTAGAATTGGGAGTCTTTCACATAATCACTCAGTAGGTGAGAGCAGCAGTAGGTCATCTGCGTTTAGAAGACATTTGATTTCGCTGTCCTCTAAAGTAAGTCCAGGGATAGAAGAGTTTTGAAGCGTTGTGGCCAATTCATTTATACGTATAAATATTAAATAAAGTTGTGCTTAGACTGCAGCCTTGATGAACTCCCTTATTTTGGCTGAAATATTCAGTTTGTTTGTTGTTTATTTTAATGCAGCATTTGTTGCCTTTGTATTTGTCGTTAATTAAATCATAAACCTTTCCTCCTATTCCACTCTGAAACAGTTTTAAGAACAGTCCATCAAAGGCCTTTTTAAAATCAATGAAGCAGCCAAATGTTTCACCTTGTTTTGTTTGGTGTACATGTTTGTGTAAAAGTGTGTGCAGTGTGTATATATGATCAATTGTTGGCATGAATCCAATTTGCAGTTGTGTAAAGTCTTGTTTTCTTGAAGATATTGGACTAATCTGTCATTTATAATACAGCAGAATAGTTTGCCAAGGTTGCTGCTCACTGTAAAGCCCATGTAGTTGTTTGGGTTAAATTTGTCACCTAGTTTGAAGATTGGGGTGATTTTGATTTTCTTTTTCAAGAAAAGGAGTGTCCTGATTTAAATAATTTGCGAATGGCCTCTCTCATTTTTGGGCTACTATGTTTCAACATCTCATTGCATATTCCATATGTGCCACAATATATTATTTCTTTAAAAAAAATAATTGTTGAGGGTATTGATCTTTTCTCTAGGGATGCACTGATCCAATACCTGGATCGGTATCGGTTCCGATACTGACGTTTTTAAATGGATCGTGTATCGGTCCGACGAGCCCGATCCAAATCCATTATTGTGTGTTAGTCATGTTCGTTACTGTCAAGCTCCAAAAATGACATAAAAGAACCATAAAAACACCATTAAAGCAGTTCATATGACCCGTGCATTTTATTCAAAGCCACTTGAAGATGTGCGATAGCTCTGTGAATCACAAAAGGCTGTGTTAAATATATAGTATGCGCAGCGCCAGTGAATGGTGTTGCTCTGTTCACACAAACTCACGCACAGGCTGGTGATGTACTCACAACTATTTTTAGCCTTCACAGGGGTGCACAATATTTGAGCACTACTCACGAACAACATCTCAGATGTAGATGCTCAATAGTTCGGTTCACTTATAATATGCATTTAGAATGACACTGGAGGTGCATTTTACCAGAATTTAAATAAGATGCGAATTAAACTACTGTGAACTTGCCTACAAACTGACACATGCAGGACTTCCTGGGGAGTTCAGAATGTCAAAATAAAAGCGTGAGGGTTTAAAAGTTAAAGGTGCACGATTGAGATGTTTTACTATATATTACTATTATAATATATTATTATTATCATTTGTTTACAAATTATAATAATATTTAAGTTGAGTGGGTTCCAAAAAATAACTGTGTGAATGAAAAGTGAGCTGATATCTTACAACTAAACTGAACAAAAAAGAGATCTGAATCCTTTAAAGTCCAGATACAAGTTTGAAAAAAAAAAAAAAAGACATACTGGAATTACTGTTAATTTTGCTGCTACATTATCCAGTATTCTAGTTAATAATAGTGTACATTTATACTGAAATAATGTGCAGTTAGATGTTTGTGTTTCTTTACATATTAAAGAGTACTCCCAGTTAGTTCCACACAATAATATTATAACAGATATTCTAAACTGATTATGCAAAAAAAACAGCAACACTGGTATTGGATCGGTATGGGCTAGAGCCCAACCGATATGGGTTTTTTGAGACGATACCGATTTTAGAGAGGGAAAATTCACAGATTACCGATATGGTGGCCGATATATCTAATTTTTGAGCTGGAATGAAAACAGACCTTTTCTATGTGGATTTTTCACTGATTTTGCACTGATATGACTATGCAAAGGTACTCAGAAGGCTGCTTTCTTAAATATTTTTAATCAAAGAATATTTGACATTATTATTATACATTTGTCAACAAATTTTAGAAATGAACACTGAGAAAATAAAGAATAAATCTAAAATGCAATAAATAGCTAAACAAACATCAGTATTACTGTTTAGTATCAGTCAGATGCTGACTGTTAAAATAAAAAAAATAAAAAAACAAATAGCTAAATAAACATCAGTATTACTGTTTAGTATCAGTCAAATGCTGACCATTAAAATAAATAATAAATAAAAATAAAATAAATAGCTACATAAACATCAGTACTGTATGTTTAGTATCAGTCAAATGCTGACCATTAAAATAAAGAATAAATAAAAATACAATAAATAGCTACATAAACATCAGTATTACTGCTTAGTATCAGTCAAATGCTGACCATTAAACTAAAGAATAAATAAAAATACAATAAATAGCTACATAAACATCAGTATTACTGCTTAGTATCGGTCAAATGCTGACCATTAAAATAAAGAATAAATAAAAATACAATAAATAGCTAAATAAACATCAGTACTGTATGTTTAGTATCAGTCAAATGCTGACTATTTTAATACTGCCAGTCACTTATTGGCATTTACACCTGCCGAGTCAAGATAAACAGAGGCAGCGGTGTTACACCTTATTCTGCAATACAAGTTCAGGGGAAACTTTCAACAGTGGAAAACCAGACTTTTAAATATTACATTTTATAAATGACACAACTGGAAATGTTCAGTTGAAGGGGTACCAAACTGTGAATCCTGAACAAAACAGTTTAGTGAATACATGTTTACTCATTAACTTCCACTCAGATGACAACAATGAAAGTAGCTACGTGATTAGCTAGTTAGCTATAAGCTCGTTGTCACAGAGAGTAAAAGACGGACGTTGTTTATTTTACTTTCCAGCATTGTGTCTCACCAACTAGGTAACAACGTGGCATGAAATCAACACTAATCAGACACAATCCACCACTGCACCGTTGTCTGTTGAGCTGCAAAAAGATGCTCTAATGCTTACCTTTCAATCTGCTACACTACTGACTGCACTGACAAACTATAGCTGGCTAACAGCAAACAGACATGAGTGACATGGTTTTCAGGGACAGGGTTATCATTATATTAGTAATATTGAAAAGGAAAAATGATGAAAAATGAATGTCAGTGTTTATTAACTTTCCAGTATGTATTTCACAAACTAATCTTACCGTGAAGAGTCAGCTGAACTCCACCCTGACTGCAGAGCCACCATCAGTTCAGAGCCAGCTCTGTAAACAATGGAGTCGGAGCTCGCTCTGCTGGACAAACTAAGTAATGACACCAATTCTAAAGCATTGATTTCTGCATTATATGTTCTGAAAAAAAGTTTTCATATTGGTAAAATATACGCTGATACCGATATATCGGTGAAAGGCTAATTTCGGCCGATAATATTGGCCGACCGATATATCGGTCGGGCACTAGTATCGACCAATACTGAGATTTCCGATATCGGAAGAGAAAAAGTGGTATCGGTTCCTTCAGTGTTATGGGGGTGTCCAAATTATGTAATTGACACGTTATTGTGTATTCCAGATTATATAGTTGGGAGGTCAGAATTTTTGGGGTGGGGTTTGGTTCACTTTGTGTATAAAGGTTTCCAAAATGTTCTATCCAGGTATTTGGGTCACCGATGGGAATTTGTTCTTCTTTTCTGGACTTATTTAAATTTTTGTGTTCTAAATTCTTAGTTTTAATTTTGATCAACTGCTTCCTCAATCTTGTTGAGCTTGGTTCATATGTTTTACTCTTTTGCTTTTTAATAGTGACTTGTACGTTTTAAGAGTTTGTTGATGCGGGGGCCTGGGTAGCTCAGCAAGTAAAGACGCTAACTACCACACCTGGAGTCGCAAGTTCAAATCCAGGTTGTACTGAGTGACTCCAGTCAGGCTTCCTAAGCAACCAATTGGCCCGCTTGCTAGGGTGGGTAGAGTCACGTTGGGTTAACCTCCTCGTGCTCGCCATAATGTGGTTCTCGCTCTCGGTGGGGCGCATGGAGAGTTGTGCATGGATGCTGTGGAGAATAGCGTGAGCCACCACACACACTAGGTCTCCGTGTTAACGCGCTCAACAAGCCACGTGATAAGATTCGCGGATTGACTGTCTCAGAGGCGGTGGCAACTGAGATTTGTCCTACGCTACCACGAGGACCTAGAGCACACTGGGAATTGGACATGCCAAATTGGGGAGAAAAGGGGAGAAAATCTTTTGTTGATGCATGGCACAAATAGATGGCACCTCTCTCTCTCTCTCTCTCTGAATCTGTGCTGTCAGGCTGTATGACTCTGGTTGTTTGTGCTGTGAGAGTCAGAGCAGAAGTTAATCTAAATCAGATTACTGTCAGTAGTTTAATCTGTTGGCCTGTAATCTGAATTACTGTCATTTGTTTTTCTGCTCTCGAGTTGTTGACAAACATGGAATAGCTGTAGTTTGAGGGAAATTGTCCCTAAAAGTTAGCTAAATATGACAAAACCTTCCTTTGGGGACATTTGAGGAAGTCAAGATAATGTTTAATAATGTATAAAGATTTTAACTTTGCAAAAGTGCATTCAGAAAGTATTCAGACTCTTTCATTTTTTTCACATTTTGTTTTGTTGCAACCTAATGCTAAAATGCTTTAAATTATTTTTTTTCCACATCAATCTACACTTCATACCCCATAATGACAAAACAAAAACCAGATTTTTGATAACTTTGCAAATGTATTAAAAAGAAAAAAACTGAAATATCGCATTGACATAAGTATTCAGACCATTAACTAAGTACTTACAGGGCTCAACGCTAAGGATTTTTTCTACTGGCCCAATAGGGGGCCGTATTTTTCAAAGTGCAAAGAATTTTTTACGAATGTCATGAATTTAAGTCAAGAATATTGTTTTTCTCAGACATCAACAAAATGTGCCTTTTCATAAATATGTCAAAATATTGATGTATGACAATTAATTTTTTAAACTTCACACCCTTCATGAGGGTCTAAAGGGATCCTCAATGTTTCATGTTTTTTTTTTTTTGTCATATGACAACAGAATGGTGAACTACATGTTGGTTTCACCACTTTTGATTTGGTGGACAAAAGTTATTATATTCATAATATTTTAAATTAAACATTTTTATATTTTCAAGAAATAATAATAAAGGATTATTTTAATGCCAAATGTCTTTTTCTTTTTTTCCAAGAATTTCAGCTTTCAATAAGACTTTCAGATTTTGTCTTCAGATGGTTACACCGCATGACATTTTTGACTTCAAGCCCCAGAATATAATTAAAAAATATATCAAAATGACTTTGAACCATAACTGAAAACATGTTCAGTGTGTGTTAAAGTAATTGTATTGTGTAAATTGTGTAATAATTTAATAGTCATGCCATTGAAGAAAGATTGCTCAAGCATGCTTTTCAAGCAAACCGTTTCACAAAAAGATTTTAAATGATAAAACAATTGATGTACTGTTTAAAATGAAGACCAAATAATGCTACATTAGATCAGAGAGGATGTATGTGGTAATTATGTTTAAAAAAATTGAGTATCAAAGTCATTGTGTTGCTCTATTTTCTATATTGTCTTCGCATATATGTTTTCGTTGTGACCCGGTTATAATCTCTGTATAAACAGTTAGCTATGTGCTTCTCTGAACAGTGGTTACATTGTGCTGTGAACTCCTTAAGATCACGAGCTTCTGTGTGATGTATCAGGACTCAAGCAGATGGCAAGAAAAGCTGGAGTGAAGAATAATTCTGTTCTTTAATCTTCAGTCAGAGTGCTGACCAGGTTAGGAGGACCGAGGCTCTTTCTTTTTTGTGTTTCAAGTGCACGGTTCAACTGATTGTTTTCCGTTGTTCATTTAAGAGCTGTAGAGAGCTGTCTTTTTGCTCAGATCAGTGGAGAGAGTCAGGTGCTGGTCGCTGACAAAAGACAGATTAATGTAGTGTGTAGGGAGACAAACGTGACTCCTGAAGCGAGGATCCAGTTAATCTGTCTGAAGAGGCGAAGACGGGCTGACAGACAGGCGACAGTCAGGGTCCTGAGACCAGGTGAAAGGGTTCTCTCTCTCTCTCTCTCTCTCTCTCTCTCTCTCTCTCTCTTCTCCACAGCTGTGTGTCTTTCTAGATATGTTTTACTGTTTGCTACTGAGGATGCAACTAAGGCAATAAGCCACCTGAGGTTGTGCATTACAGTGAATTTACCACATGTAGTGGGTGTTGTGCCCAAAATCACCTTAATCATGGTAAAAGCACATACTTTTATAAAACAGTGCCAGAATTCTTGGAGTCAGTGACAGATAGTGTGATAAGAAACTTCTGATGTAAACTGCCTTTGGCATCCGCCACAGACCACTGTCTATTTAAAGACATCTGCGGAGAGCTGTTGTTGAAGCGACGGGCCATTTTTCCTGCCCTTTGACATTGTCCCTAAATAATAGCCTATACAAGAAAAACCCTGGGAAACTTTACAAGGTTCTGGGGTCCTGACATTAACTTGTTTTGTTTGTGTTTTGTCTGTGATGTGTGTAGCATCATGTCGGATAAAAGTGAGCTGAAAGCTGAGCTGGAGAGAAAGAAACAGCGTCTGGCTCAGATCAGAGAGGAGAAGAAGAGAAAAGAGGAGGAGCGCAAGAAAAAAGAGGTGAAAACACACAACACCCTACTGTTTACTTTCTTTTAAAGGAACAGTTCACCCAGAAATGAAATGAAAATTCTGTCATCCTTTACTCACCCTCATGTCACTCTAAATACGCTTGAATTTATTCCTGCCATGGAATTTCATGAAAGCTTTATATTAGAAAAAATAGGCAATTAGTCATTCACTGATAATCTTGCCCTTTGCTGTAGCTCTCAAATCTCATTTACGCCTGCTTTCAATTTAAAACATTTAAATGTATCAAGTCACAAGTAAGCATGAGATGTGCAAAAACCATTGGTGTAGTCATATGGATTGGAAATTCATGCAGGTTTGGAATGATATGAAGGTGAGTAAACAATGACACAATTTAAATTTTTTGGTGAACTATAACAAGTTGAATAGTAGGGATGCACCGATACCACTTTTTCTCTTTTGATCAGATTCTGATACCGATCCAGATCCGAAACCAGTGTGTATCAGTTCAGAAAATGTTTACCGCATTTTGTGGAACTAACTGGGGGTACTCTTTTATATGTAAAGAAACACAAACCTCTAACTACACATTATTTCAATAGAGATGTATAGTCTATTAAGAAAAACTTTATTGTTTACTAGATAATGCAGCAGCAATATGAACAGTAAATCTTTGTAAACAAATAATAATGATGATAATAATAAATGATTATTACAGTTATTCAACCCCCCTGACCAGAAATACATTCTGGTGATGTGAATTAAAACACATCAACTAAAACCTCAGTAAACAGTCAAAGTAAGTTTTTAATACATATTTGAGTGATTTTGAGAAAAAAGAGTTCAGTTTACCCAAATGTTAAAATAAAAAAGAACTAATTCTCTCCATAAATGTCATGTCAAAAGTATTCAACCCCCAAAGTCAAAAATATTCAACACCCAAAGTCCATCATTTGTGGAGTATCCTTTATCCTTAATAACAGCAAATAAATGTTTCAGGTAAGTGTTCTCAGGCTTCAGACACCTCACTATTAGAAGTTTTACACATTTCTCATGAGCAAAAGCTTCCTGCTCATTGACATTCTTTGGTTTCTGTGCTGCCACTGCTTCCTTGAAATCCCAACAAAGGTTTGCAATGGGATTTTAATGATGGACTGAAAGACTCATTTAAGGACATTCCACGACCTATCCCTGAATCAGATTTTGGACAACTTGGTTGTATCCTTGGTGTTATTGTCTTGCTGGAAATCCAGTGATCACCGAGCTTCAATTTACACATTGAAGGCATCACATGTTTCATGCCAAAATGGCCTGATACTTGAAAGAATCCATGGTGTCAGTCACATAGTCAGGATAGCCATTTCCTGCTGCCGCAAAACACCCCATAACAGGACTGACCCACCTCCATGCTTGACTGTGGGGATGGTGTCGTTCTTGTCATCACCTTGTCATCACATTGTCATCTTACTCCAGACGTACTGCTGACCCATGGGTCTAAAACTCATTTTCAGTTTAGTGTCGTACGTCTACAAAACCTTCTTCCAGGACTCCACAGGTCTTTCCTAATTACTTCTTGAATATTCAAGTCAACATTTATCTTGGTGAAGTTTTGCTTTCTTCCACACCCCAAGAAGGTTGCTGTTGTACCATATTTAAGAAATGTATGAATGGTGCTGCCAACTTGGTCTATTGGAAATTAAAGTGCCTTGAAAATGTACTTTTAGCCATGACCTTTCCTGTGTAATGAAATAATCTCCTCTATTAGCTTTTGAGACAGCTTATTTTTTATTGCATTTTTTGCATAGAAATAAATTTTTGCTTACAACACTAAACTTACATTTTAAAACTTAAATAAGTGCCATTGCAGATTGATGACTTAATTTTGTTTTAAAACAATTACTTGTGAAGCCTTACATATTTAAGAAACAGCTACATGCAATAGGGGTTGGATAATTATGACATGGCTGTATTTTAAAAAAATCCTGCTATTTACAAATATTAGGTTATATATTCACACTAGGGGGGTTGGGTTGAATAATTTTGATTGCAATTGTATTATTGACTTTTAGAATTGTATAATATGAGAGTAATATATATTTAAGTTGTGCACCTTTAACTTTTAAAACCACTGGCTTTTATTTTGAGGGTTTTGACACTCCAGGAAGTTCTGTAAGTGTTTGTATTTGGGCTAGATCACAGTAGTTTAATTCACTTCTTATTCAAGTTCTGGTGAAATGCTCCTCCGGCTCCATTCTCAATGAATGTTAAAAGCGAACTAAACTATTGAGCTTCTTAAACAACTTAAATGGTGCTTTTTATGGGTTTTTTTATGTCATTTTTGGAGCTTGACAGTAACAAACATGACTAGCACACAGCATCATATGTGGATCGGGCTCGTCGGACTGATAGCTGATTCGGTGCATCCCTAGTGATTAGTTAGTAATGCATATTCCCAGTATGTGCACAGCATCACATCCAACCTGACTGCAGTAAATGGTGTCAGATTACTATTTTTTTTTTTTTTTTTTTTTTGCGAACAGTTGATTTATAGAAAGTTTGTTTTCTTTCATGCAGCGTAATAAATATACTGTATAATGAAGTGTGTTTACCATTTGAGTAACTGTGAGTGTTTTGAATGTTTGAGGCGGAGCTGAAGAAAGAGGCCGCTCCCCTGGAGGATTCAGATCTAGAGAAGAAGCGTAGAGAGGCCGATGCTCTGTTACAGAGTATGGGCATCACACCTGACGTACCTGTAGGTAGGTCACCTGCACACCTGAGTCACTGTAGTTCAGCCTCATGCCCACAAGCCGTCTGATATATATTGCACATGGGCTTTCCCAAATCACAAGCTCTAATCTGATTGACTGGCTTTAAGCATTTTACCAGAAGTCAGGGTGTACAGGTTGTTACTAGTCAATTTTACAAGGTACCAGGCTGATGTTTTGAGACACGTAGAAACAAGCTCAGCTACATATATCCTGCTTTGGATTCTGGTGTTTTACCCAGCCCCAAATGTTACTCAAAGCAAACTGAGGTTAGTTAAAACCACAGTAAAGCATACTAAAACTATGGTTAGTTATAACAGTGACGTTCCTTTGGAGTGCTACCAGCTTATGTAGAAAGCAGTGTACTTGTACAGTGTACTTCACTGCTTGAGCACATGAGGGCAGAAGTGCTCCACAGTAAATTTGATAACCAGCGAGAGACTCTTATTTGGTAATTTCATCAACCGCTTAGCTTAGTAGGTGAAATTTAATATTTATTTATTTACATTTTCTACAGATCTTTCAACTGAAATGTTGAAACAGACTTGAAACCCTTACAATCTGTTTAAATTTTAAGGTGAAAAACAACTATGTAAGTTAGAGCATCTGACCAACACAAACTGACAATCAACAGATTATATCATACACATCTATATCTATATTCAAAGTATTCCAGTTTATATGTAGTTGTTGTTCTAAAAGGTTTGTTTATTTTGGTCATTAAAAAAAAAAAATGACATTGTCTACCCATACAGAGCTGAGCAAATAGGAAGTGTACTGTTCTTTTAGTGTGTGTGTGTGTGTGTGTGTGTGTGTGTGTGTGTGTTTTCCTGAATGTAAATAATTGTGAATAACTACAATGGTCCCAAAATGGATTTGCCCACTTCAGCCATTCAAAATATTGTATTGGTTGTCATTTATTTTAAAGAAAGATAGTAGTTTTCAAGTCAAACATTTCACAAAAAGATGTTTTTAATGTTGAAGTAATAAAACAAACCATGAAATTGGTTCTAAGGAAAGCTCTAGCATCAGTTGTTTGTAGATCACACTTAATTTGTATCCAGTGGAATAACATTCAGACTTTGGTAAGTGTGTCCAAAGCCTTTTTGCAGCCAGTGCACCATATGTAGATAAAAACAAAACAAAAAGTATGTTTATTTCTCCCTCTCTTCAGTTCCTGCACCAGTGTCTCCCACAGCCAAATCTATAGGCACTCCAAGTGAGGCAGGTAGCCAAGACTCAGGAGATGGTGCCACAGGACCAAGGTATTCTCTCTCTCTCTCTCTCTCTCTCTCTCTCTCTCTATCTGAGCAGGTGGGAAAAGGCTCTGGTGTGTAAATCGCTGTAATTAGCTGCTTTTCAAATGGAACTATGATAATTTGCTGCTGGAAAACCCCTGAGAATAAAGGAGAAACATGACGACATGAGTCACTTTAACTCAAGAAACCCGTTAAATTGCACTAAAATTGCATCCAATCACAGAAAGACACAGTTTAAATGCCCTCCAAGAAGAATTTGAGATAAATCTGATTGGAAACTTTACTCTGCACTAACAGAGCTATGTCAGCATAGGAAAAGGTCCAGTTTAAGCTGCTAGCTTTGTTTTGGAACATGGTAGCTGGTCTTTAGCTGGTCCAAGCTGGTCTTTAGCTGGGAGACCAGCTTAGATCAGCTACCAGCTTGTCATACCAGCTCAAGGTGGTCAAGCTGGTTTTTGGGACATGGTAGCTGGTCGACCAGCTCATGACCAGCTTGGACTAGTGGTCAACCGATATATCGCAGAGGCTGATAAATCAGCCGATATTCTGACTTTTTTCATTATCGGCATCGGCCGATATATTTTCCTGTTTGGACGATTTTTTTCTTGAGGGCGCCAAAAATTTTCTGCTTGCATGTGAAGCGACTGAGACATGCAAACGACCAGTCATGGTTCGTTTGGTTGTTACGTGCATCGTGTTACTACAATAGTAGACCGATGTGCAACACAGTCTCATTTAAAAGGTCCGCATATCAGAGCCGCGGCCGATGCGTTTGAGCTCATAATGTTAAAGTGCTCGCCTGTTTAATTCTCCCTCTCTCTCCTCAACAGTTCCCTGTAACTTTTAACTGTCTTGTCTAATGATAAAAAGGCAAATATCAATAAAACTAATATCATATACCATCTACAAATATGCACATATCTCGTTTAAATAGATGTAATAAACCAACCTCACACAACTTTAGCAGATCCAGCGTCCTGTGGAGCGCTCATTTATTTACCTCTAAAGCACGTATTCTATCAGCCTCTCCTCAGCAGTTCCCTGTCACTTTTAACTTTGTTTTTTAACGATAAAAGGCAAATATCAATTAAACTTCTATTATATACCGTCTGCAAATATGCAGTATCTCGTTTAAAAAGATGTATTTCACAAACCTCATGAAAATCCAGCGTTTTCTTCCCATCGAGCGCTCATCTAATATCTTCGTCTGAAGCATGTATTCTATCAGCCAGAATCAAAAACTTCAGGGTCAGGATAAATAGTTCCTCTGATTCACAAATCATGACGGTAACTCCGTGACAACCCAAGTAGGCGATCCAGGCCGTTTAAACTGTCAGGAGATGGATCTACACGAGTGCGTGAGTGCAACTTCAAGGCTGCATATGAAACCAGGAAAATGCTGCCTCTGGAGGCTGTATACGGAGGTATGGTGAAAATAAGGTACTATTCAAACTGTTTGGAGACCAGTTTCCCAGAATTCCATTCATTCAAAACAGATGTCAGTTAAGCCATTAACTGATTAGGCAGCAAGGTAGCAAGACAGCTGCCTACGTTTTCTGATGCAGCCCAAAGTAAAAGCGCTTCTCGTGTGCTGTAAGTAAATGTCATATTCACTATTCACTGTATGTACAATTGGTTTGATTTGGTATTTTTTTGAGTAAATGTGATTGCTAACGTGGACATGCCATCTATGGTTTCGGGACTACTGTGTGTACTGTTATTCCTTCTTCCTAATATATTAACAATTTCTTCATGTGCAAATAAATTACTAAAATTTGATGACTAAACAGAAATGTGAAGAAACTGCTATCTACCATTTAAAATACAATATCATTTGTTTTGTTTTGTGTGAAATTTAGTAAATATAGTGCTAAATAAGAGTTTTTTATTATTATTATTATTTAGCAGTTTTATGTTTGTTATTTACTATATTAAATTGTGTGATATATCGGCATTGTATCGGTCTATCGGCCACCATGCTCTCTGGATATCGACATCAGCAATTAAAAAACCCATATTGGTCGAGTGACTCCAGCCAGGCCTCCTAATAAACCAAACTGGCCTGGTTGCTAGGGAGGGTAGAGTCACATGGGGTAACCTCCTCGTGGTCGCTATAATGTGGTTCTCGTTCTCGGTGGGGCACGTGGTGAGTTGTGCTTGGATGCCGCGGGGAATAGCGTGAAGCCTCCACACGTGCTATGTCTTCGCGGTAACGCGCGCAACAAGCCACATGGTAAAATGCGCAGATTGACGGCCTCAGACGCGGAGGCAACTGAGATTCATCCTCCGCCACCCGAGTCACTACGCCACCACGAGGACTTTGAGCACATTGTGAATTGGGCATTCCAAATTGGGATCACTGACGAAAATGAAACTAAATACTGACAATGAATGTAGCTGATGTGTATGGACATAACTTACCAACAAGGGGAAAAAATACACAGCACGCACACACACATACAAACACACATGTGCACTAGGCAAAGTCACTTGGAACCAAATAATAAATCACATCTTTTAAATTCGCTGCCCGGCATTAGCATAATTGCGCAAGTGAAAAGTTATTTCCGTTTGTCGAAGACTCGTTTATGTAGCCAAGTAAAATGTGCTTTGTCAGTCCGATAGCAATCTGGTAAGTAAAAACGCGTAAAATGACCAAAGTGGTAATACCCCCATAGTTTCACAGAATCTGTCCAATTTGACGACATTGTTTTGACTCCTGAGTAATGCCATCATCTCCGACTTCGTACATGCTAAAACCGTTAATCTAAGAGATTTGTTCACACACAGACCACATCTAAGCTTATACGTTTTTGTTTGAAAGTACATTAATTTCCCACGTTTATGCCTTTCATCGACATTAGACTGGCCTTTGCCTCCTTTCGAAAACTTTCTCCATAACTGTATACTTTGGAAAATGATAACGGTTCAGTTTTCAGACTTAACATCAGCATCAAAGCATAACTTTTCCGGTAATGTTACAATGTGTCATTCCAATAAAAAACGGGTTCTACATGACCTCTACACTGAAATATTATGTTAATTCTCCAGAAAACGCTGTATGTGTGATAGCTACTATACTGTATCAGTCAATAATGCTCTACAAGACCAAAACACAGGAACTATGCCAACGCTGAAATGGAAAAATGTCTTTGAAGTTTTTTGATTGTCCAGCCAGATATGTAGAAGTTGTTTGTTACTGCATTTCGCTTTTGCAGGACAGGAAAGTTTGGACACGCTTGACTCAGTTTGTGTAGATTAAGGTCAGAACCGAACCTGCATCTCCTGCATGAGCATCAAGTCTCAATGTGTCTGGAGCATGTGGGTGAACCACTATGCCACGTCTTCCTACTAGTAAAGCGTTATGAATTAAACATTACAAAATATGTCGATTTTTATCCTACATCAGACCTGTGCAAGCAGAGTGGAGCTGCTCTGGAGAGTGTTTAACCCCTGATTACACACACACACACAATCACAGATGCCCCCAGGTGCTCCGTGTCCACTCATATCCTGCACCGCTTTACCACTTCCTTACCAACCTCAAACACACATTACAGTCATACTCGTGTTTAACACACTCGTGACCACACACACACACACAGTCTCATGTTGTACTTCTGCTGATGTGGGTCAAGCAAGGTTCACAGTGTATGATTCGGCAGTCTTTGATCGCTTAGTGTGACACGTTCACAGATGGCCAATTCAGTGAATCTTATCCTCCATCAAAATTCTGGCAGTATCAGAAATTTTGCGTCACAGCCGTGCAGTGTGAGTGCTCCTACGAAAGCCTGATAAGATGAAACACCCAGTCAGCGATGTCAATCGGGACAATTAGGACCACAGTTTTGGCTACGATGTGTTTCGCACAGTCTGGCATAATGTCACACAATGTGCCATGGCTTTTACCAAAGATTTCACTGGGATAATATCGTGCAGTCTGACAAACAACAATTGTAAAGGATCGTAAAAATCGTACAGTGTGCACCAGGCTTTAGGTTTAGTGTCAAGTACTGATTAGGGCTAAATAGATTTTTCTTGCCGATTCATTGTCATAAAGATAATTGCTAATTGTGGTTTTGTTCTGTATAAGGTTAACATTCATCTGAAGAAGTGATGTATTCATATTGAACTTAAATAAGATGTCTCTTTCTTTATTAGTAAACAAATATTCCACATAGTAGAATAATGACATGATTAATAGTATTTCAAATATATTACATAGTTTTTAAAATATTAAAATATTTGCAAGTTATACAAACATCTGTTGATGTTATTGGGCTGTTTTATCCCCATTTTGTTTAACCCCTTCAGCTCTGCTACATGTTGACTGCCGTCTGCTATTTTTCACACATACAGTGACCAAATTGCAAACTATTGGTCTCATTTTACAGAAAATCCCCCAAATTATATACAAAAGATTCCAATAATTCATAAATAATATTGTATATGTTTACATTCCTATGATGAACATACAATGTTTTTATCATGTCTTTGAAAGTCTGTTATTCAGGCTCTGTTTGCTCTTGTGTCTCTACTAAAAGTGTTACTCCATTCCACTAGATGGCAGCAAGTAATAGGAAAAAGACATTTTCCAGTATCACCTTCCATCACAATCCACCTTTTTCCTGAACGCGGAAGTGTTCCACGATTCGAGTGTTTTCAATTTCCATTCCCCTGTGTTTTCATTCACATCAGCGTATATTCTTAGCGGGTAATGTAATGTTTAAGGTATTACAATTGTAAAAATTGTCAAAAAAGGTTGAGATGACCATTTTTATTGACAGTGCCTCAACTGACATTATACAACCTGACATGAAGCGATGGTCTGAGGTTAGTTATGTTGATATCATTAATTACTTTGAATTGTTATGACCGCCAACAACTGCACAAGTTGAGCCTGAAAAAAAATTTAATGATTGGTGTTCTCTGTCTGTATAGCTTGTTTCAGTAGTTTTTAAATTCCATCTCGAGACCAGAAACAGAAAACAGGCAATTTGAATCATCATGGCGCTGCCCAGTGATTGCTCAGGAAAACTGTGGATATACAGATATGAAATGCAGGTGGCGCTCTAATGCAGCTAAGTACTTGCCATGTGCTCGTCCATTGACATTCAATATATTTTGTGATCCCATGCACCTTCCCCACTGGTTCGTCAAATAGCTTGAACTTTTACATTGTAGGCATAAACTTTTTACTCACTCTGCTAGCGAGTTTAAACCAAAATGTTGCCATATTGGTGGTCACGTTTGGCTTTGAAACTAGCATACTTGTGTTCAGGGGTATGCACTTTTATTTATTTAGTATTATACCACGGGTCTATTGAATGCTTGATTCTGATTGAATAACAGACGTTCTAATGTGTGCAACTATTTTTCAGTAAACGCACGGCTATGAAGTAGTTCCAGGTCTTGAACGTATAACGGTTCCATATCACTTTGCCGTACAGGCTACCACAGCAAAGTAACCATATAACACAAAGACATTAGCTAAGCAAATCGGATAAGAATGACAAACAGTGTCTATTTTAGCTTAAATTTATTTCAATTTCTGTTGAAAAGCACCCTCTCTCTCTCTTTTGCTCTCGTCTCACACACTGACACACATTCATACGCACACAGACTAATATTGAGACTCGAGTCACGACCAATAAACAGCCTTGATGTAAGCACACCCCCGCAACTTGATGAACATAACAGTTTCTGTATTATCCGAAACAACTTTTAATATCTATGTAAAGCAGCACCCCCCCTCCCCCTTGTCTTTTGCTCTCACACTGACACACATACATACGCAGACACACTCGAGTTGCGACAAACAAACAGAGCCTTGAAGTCAATGCATTCCCGCGACTTGATCAATACAACAGTTTCTACAGTGCATCCGGAAAGTATTCACAGCGCTTCACTTTTTCCACATTTTATTATGTTACAGCCTTATTCCAAAATGGATTAAATTCATTATTTTCCTCAAAATTCTACAAACAATACCCCATAATGACAACGTGAAAGAAGTTTGTTTGAAATCTTTGCAAATTTATTAAAAAAAAAAAATGAAAAAGAAATTACATGTACATAAGTATTCACAGCCTTTGCTCAGTACTTTGTTGAAGCACCTTTGGCACCAATTACAGCCTTGGCACACCTATTTTTGGGCAGTTTCTCCCATTCTTCTTTGCAGGACCTCTCAAGCTCCATCATGTTGGATGGGGAGCGTCAGTGCACAGCCATTTTCAGATTTCTCCAGAGATGTTCGGTCGGCTTCAAGTCTGGGCTCTGGCTGGGCCACCCAAGGACATTCACAGAGTTGTCCCGTAGCCACTCCTTTGTTTTCTTGGCTGTGTGCTTAGGGTCGTTGTCCTGTTGGAAGATTAACCTTCGCCCCAATCTGAGGTCCAGAGCGCTCTGGAGCAGATTTTCATCTAGGATGTCTCTGTACATTGCTGCATTCATCTTTCCCTCAATCCTGACTAGTCTCCCAGTTCTTGCCGCTGAAAAACATCTCCACAGCATGATGCTGCCACCACCATGCATCACTGTAGGGATGGTATTGGCCAGGTGATGAGCGGTGCCTGGTTTCCTCCAGACATGACGCTTGCCATTCAGGCCAAAGAGTTCAATCTTTGTTTCTCATGGTCTGAGAGTCCTTCAGGTGCCTTTTGGCAAACTCCATGCGGGCTATCATGTGCCTTTTACTGAGGAGTGGCTTCCGTCTGGCCACTCTACCATACAGGCCTGATTGGTGGAGTGCTGCAGAGATGGTTGTTCTTCTGGAAGGTTCTCCTCTCTCCACAGAGAAATGCTGGAGCTCTGTCAGAGTGAAAATCGGGTTCTTGGTCACCCCCCTGACTAAGGCCCTTCTCCCCCGATCGCTCAGTTTGGCCAGGTGGCCAGCTCTAGAAAGAGTCCTGGTGGTTCCAAACTTCTTCCATTTACGGATGTTGGAGGCCACTGTGCTCATTGGGACCTTCAATGCTGCAGAAATTTTTCTGTACCCTTCCCCAGATCTGTGCCTCGATACAATCCTGTCTCAGAGGTCTACAGACAATTCCTTGGACTTCATGGCTTGGTTTGTGCTCTGACATGCACTGTTAACTGTGGGACCTTATATAGACAGGTGTGTGCCTTTCCAAATCATGTCCAATCAAATGAATTTACCACAGGTGGACTCCAATCAAGTTGTAGAAACATCTCAAGGATGATCAGTGGAAACAGGATGCACCTGAGCTCAATTTTGAGTGTCATGGCAAAGGCTGTGAATACTTATGTACATGTGATTTTTTTTTTTTTCGTTTTTTATTTTTAATACATTTGCAAAGATTTCAAACAAACTTCTTTCACGTTGTCATTATGGGGTATTGTTTGTAGAATTTTGAGGAAAATAATGAATTTAATCCATTTTGGAATAAGGCTGTAACATAACAAAATGTGGAAAAAGTGAAGCGCTGTGAATACTTTCCGGATGCACTGTATATTATCCAAAACAACTTATAATATCTGTGGAAAACAACACCCTCCCCTTGCTTTCGCTCTCACCTTCTTACACATGGACACAACACTTGATATTGATGGACACCCGTGATTTAATAAAACAGTTGGAAAGCTATATACAAGAATTTCTCCTGGGAAGTATACTTTAACTTACTTGGCATTTTAAAGCGATGTAACTGCTAACGAGATGCAGCAAACTAGAGGAAATACCACACGCGATCTCTTTCAGATTTCTGTTTCTGTTTCTATTTTCATATGTTCTGTTTATATTGTGTGTATAGAATTGTTTCTGTAACTGAAGAATTATTACAATTATTACATGTGTTTTAACCCGCTTTCATAACACCCCTCTCTCCCTCTCCCTCTCCCTCTCCCTCTCTCTCTCTCTCTCTCTGTCTGTCTGTCTTTCTCTCTGTCTGTCTCTCTCTCTCTCTCTGTGTGTCTGTTTGTCTCTCTAACCCTGTCTCGTGGCTGTGGCACTAACAGGACTCTGCACTGGGACTCTGACCCCTCTACTCTGCTGCTTCACTCTGAGCTGGGGTACTGCACTATTTTTCTGCTCGTTTCTCCTTCATTTCTGGTCTTTTAAGAAGTGATGGTAAATGATTCGCATTTCTCTTAACAATTCTGGTTTCTTAACGGTTCCACCAAAATTCTTATTTTTAAGAAAGAAATATGTGGAAATAAATGCAATTCTAATTACATGAACTGCCCTCAGCATAAGATCATTTTAGATTTCAACAAAGCATATGTGTTACAATTAAGTGATACATTTAAAGGGATAGTTCTCCCAAAAAAAAAAAATTCTCATCATTTACTCACCTTCATGTCATACCAGATGTGTATGACTTTCTTTCTTCTGCAGAACACAGAATATTTTATTAGAATATTTCAGCTCTGTAGGTCCATACAATGCAAGTGAATGGTGATCAGAACTTTGAAGGTCCAAAAGCACATAAAGGCAGCATAAAAGTAATCCAAATGGCTCCAGTGTTTAAATCCACATCTTCAGAAGTGATATGGTAAGTGTAGGTGAGAAACAGATCAATATTTAAGTCCTTTTTTTATAATAAATCTCAACTTTCACTTTCCACTTTGCATTCTTCGTGCATATCGCCACCTACTGGGCAGGGAGGAGAATTTATAGAAAAAAGGACTTCAGTATTTCAATGTTTTAGTCCTTTTTTCCTATAAGTGTCCACTTTAACTTTTACTTCCACATTCCTCTCTCAATTTGTTTGTTTTTTTTTTTTTTTGGCCATTAGCATTTTTCATGCATATCGCCACCTACTAGTCGGGGCTAGTCAAAGGTGGAGAATTATGGTAAAAAAGGACTTAAATATTTATCTGTTTCGCACCCACACCTATCATATTGCTTCTGAAGATATGGATTAAACAACTGCGGTCTTATCGATTAAAGAGTCTAGAGCTGTCACAGATTGGTGAGATATAAACACTTATTTCATGAAACATAGGAAATAATTTTGCATTCCTTTCCGTGAAAAAATCACTTACAGCACCTTTAAGTGTCAGGAGCCTTAAGTACAACATTACATTCAAAAGAACCAGCTCATAAGAGTCTTTTTTTCGGGAATCGAACTACACTAGTTGTGGAATAAAACTAGCGCATCAGTTTTCATTGTAACCATCTATACGTGGCTACACTTTCTACTGTGTGTGTGTACTTGAAAATTTGACCTACAGATGTGATTGGATCACAATACTTTTCCAAGACATGTTGAACCTCTGTTACATCTGTATTCATCCAAAAGGGATATTAATACAAGGTGTAAAGAGAATCTTAGTTTGTCACCCACTGTGTGTGTGTGTGTGTGTGAATTTTTGATAGATGTCAGTCCCTTCTGATGGTTACTTAGTATTCATGTTTTCATGTGTTTGTGTGCTCATCCAGACGTGGGCCGCTGAAGTTGGCCATGGCGAAGATGACCCACGTAGACTTTCCACCCAAAGAGGTAGTGTCTTACACCAAGGAAACGCAGACACCCACCGTGACAGAGCAGAAAGAGGGTGAGTTCAGTTGCAATCTCACAAACACAGTCCCAGGCTCCTGAGCTTAGAAATGCCAGTATAATGTCTGTTTGCTGTCACTTATTTTTTTTAAAATTAATTTACAACATCAGTCTTATTAGGCCGATAGTAAAGCAGATAATATCAGGGCTAAGTTCCTCGAGTTCAGACAGAAGGTTTCAAAAGGATTAATTCAATTAAATTCAGAATGGCTTTGTTGGCCTAACTGTAAACAACACAGTATTGCCAAGCTGTGTGTAAATAAGTCATATTAAAAATGACATTTCAACTGTACATTATATTGTTTTAATGCCCAATTTTAAGTCTAAAATACTATACTGAATCGTAGTTATTATTTTTTCTCAGTATAGATGTATCACAGTGTTTATTGACCACAGCATAGAAATAATAATAATAATAAAGTATTATATTATACTGTATATATCATTCATTTATACAGTGTATATATATATATATATATATATATATATATATATATATATATATATATATATATATTAGGGGTGTAACAGTACACAGAAGTCACGGTTCGGTATGTACCTCGGTTTTGGGGTCACGGTTCGATACGAGTTCGGCACAACAGGAAAAAGCAAGAAATCCAAAATGCAAGGTTTCTTTTCATTTATTTTGAACAGACAGTAGTGCAAATTACAGTTTGTTCCACCTAGCGGCATTTAGTACCCCCTGAGGTAGTTGGTGCAGTATAGCCTCCTTTAGTGTATTAAGCACTAAGCAGTAAACAGAATACATTCTTGCATAGGCCATATTTTTTTGTAGGGTTGATAAAAAACAAAAGGTATTTGGTCACAATCAGCTACAAAACTGAAAAGCATCTCTTGTGTTATAAAAGTACAAAATAAATAGAATAATGAAAAATAAAACTTGTGCATTAGGAGAAGCCATTCTTGTTTTGGGTTGGTGCATACATGGTCTCTTCTTCATCTGCTCTTTTTCCTGTTGTGGCGGTTACCTAACAGCGTTGCATTATCTTGCGCGCCCCCTTCTGGATTGGAGTGGATCGCCTGTGACTGACTCAGATGTATTCTTCGTCTGACTGCATGCACCGAGCCGTGACGTCAGTACCGTGACGGTTCGGGACGAATACATGTTACACCCCTAATATATATATATACACACACACACACCAAAAGTTTGGAATAATGTACAGATTTTGCTGTTTCAGAAAGAAATTGGTACTTTTATTCCCCAAAGTGGCATTCAACTGATCACAGTGTATAGTAAGGACATTACTGATGTAAAAAACAGCACCATCACTATTTTTGATCAAATCTAGACAGGCCCCATTTCCAGCAGCCATCACTCCAACACCTTATCCTTGAGTAATCATGCTAAATTGATCATTTGGTACTAGAAAATCACTTGCCATTATATCAAACACAGTTGAAAGCTATTTGGTTTGTTAAATGAAGCTTAACATTGTCTTTGTGTTTGTTTTTGAGTTGCCACAGTATGCAATAGACTGGCATGTCTTAAGGTCAATATTAGGTCAAAAATGGCAAAAAAGAAACAGCTTTCTCTAGAAACTCATCAGTCAATCATTGTTTTGAGGAATGAAGTCTATATAATGCTTGAAATTGCCAAAAAACTGAAGATTTCATACAAAGGTGTACACTACAGTCTTCAAAGACAAAGAACAACTGGCTCTAACAAGGACAGAAAGAGATGTGGAAGACCAGATGTACAACTAAACAAGAGGATAAGTACATCAGAGTCTCTAGTTTGAGAAATAGACGCCTCACATGTTCTCAGCTGACAGCTTCATTGAATTCTACCCACTCAACACCAGTTTCATGTACAACAGTAAAGAGAAGACTCAGGGGTGCAGGCATTATGGGAAGAATTGCAAAGAAAAAGTCACTTTTGAAACAGAAAAACAAAAAAGAAAAGGTTAGAGTGGGCAAAGAAACACAGACATTGGACAACAGATAATTGGAAAAGAGTGTTATGGATCTTAACCCCATTGAGCTTTTGTGGGATCAGCTAGACTGTGAGGTGCGTGAGAAGTGCCTGACAAGACAGCCACATCTATGACAAGTGCTACAGGAAGTGTGGGGTGAAATGTCACCTGAGTATCTGGACAAACTGACAGCTAGAATGTCAAGGATCTGCAAAGCTGTCATTGCTGCACGTGGAGGATTTTTTGATGAGAACTCTTTGAATGAGTTTAAGAAGTTCTGAAAAAAAAATCAAATTGTAATAGTAATTTTTCACATTATTAATGTCCTGACTATACATTGTGATCAGTTGAATGCCACTTTGGTGAATAAAAGTACCAATTTCTTTCCATAAGAGCAAAATCTGTACATTATTCCAAACATTTGGCTGCCAGTGTAATGTATTCAAAAACCAGTTAGTATTCTGGTTAAAAAGAGGGGACCAAAATATGAATGTGTGACACTTATTTTGAATCACTGTCAGTCTGTTTTATTTTGTGTCAGTTAAAAGTGGCTCCCAAACAAGTTTAATTGTATAAAGTGACTCTGTAATGCTGAGGATGCAGGTCAGCTCAGATACATGAGCCCTCGGTACCACACACTGTGATTGGAGGCCAGCATGATTGACACATGTCAATCATTTGCACCCACAGTTAGAGCACAATCCTCTGATTTGTGTGTGTGTGTGTGTGTGTGTGTGTGTTAGGGCTGGGCGATAGGACGATGTAATCAGATATCGATGTCTTACAAAGATCCCGATGCTAATTGCAAACAGATGATGATCGACAATATTGGGAAATGGCAAAACCATGGATCTGGGAAGTCGGCAAATACGTATATTAAACAGTGGCCAGGGTGTGAAACTAGCACCTGCCACCCACCAAATGTGAGGAGACTGAATCCAGTTCACAAGCTCCTCATTCGAATGTAGGCCTATTTCATGCATGAGTAATTTTGCTCATCTACCCGCAACAGGCGGGCGACCTGTAAGACGTCTCGGAGTGACACATGACAAGAAACGCTGTTAGTCACAAAGACATGCACTTGAAGAAACACACTTTATAATATTTTTGAGCAGACAAAAGAAAAGTCGTCAATGCTTGTGTTCAGAGGCATGCAGCACGAGCCTGTCTTGTGGTACACACACATGCAGGCATGCAGCATGAGCCTTTCTCGTGGAACAAGCGCATGTAAAGAGTTTTGACTCTTTTTTTCTCTGTTTCAATCATCTTAAAACTGTTTGCCAGAATAATGTCATCTATGAGAATGCTGCAAATTATCTCGATCATCTCAGGAGGTGCTTTGAGTTTAGTTCGCTTTATTTCCACGCGGTTGGCATGCATTGTGAACGCAACTCTGCAGTTTCAGTAATATACATCTTTGTATTAAGGAAACAAAGACAAAAGTGATTAATCATAAAATAATACAAGACACTTTCACCTTTAACCTAAAATGTAGTATTATTTTTTTTTTTTTAGGCAGCATTAACTGTATTACCGAAAGGCGAAACAGACACAAATTCAATAAGGGCACACATTTGGCAGCATTATTTTGGGAACACAAGGGGATTTATTAGGATTTATTATTATGATTATTATTATCTTTACATTTATAATTGTCTTTAGTTCTTATTCTGTAGGCTATTAGTTTTCCACCTGCTGACTGATATGTGCTTGATGGAAAATGGAGCCGTTGGAGACGGTAAATGTTTAAATAAGGTGGTTAAATACGATTTTTTGATCACTTTGTTATTTTTTTGCTTTTTGCAATTAGTTTTAAGTGCAATTTGAATTTAGAAATGTCTTTTGTTTATGTTTTTCGTGTTTCAATAAATGAATAAAATTTTTAAAGCAAAATCAATAAAGCAAAAAAATTCACCGACCTTCGGCAGGGGGGTTGACGATACAACCGTATATTGCAGTGTTTTTTAATACGATTATCGCTAAAATAATTTTTACATATCGCCCAGTTCTACTGTGTGTGTCTGTGTGTGTGAGCATGAGAGACCAGAAGTGTGTGACCCTCTTTGGAAATGATCTGACTGTAGTGAGCATGGAGATGAAAGCTGAGGGAAAATTGCAGAGACTCGAGAAACATAAGACGTCACGGCAAAATTAAACACACACATCTGTTTACAGAGAGGGAGAGTGTAGAGGAAATGAGCGGTAGGTTAGTAGAGAAATGAGAGCAGGTCAGACTTTGTGTAATTGCAGTTGTGCCCTTTTATGTGGTGTCTGTGACCAACACACTCTCAGACTCACCCTCATCTCAAATACACAAGATCGCTGCCCTGTCTCTGTGTGTATGATGTTTATTAGATGTTTTTTTTTTAGTAGGCATGTGATGTAAGTGACTCAAATAAATGACAGTTAAATTTATTAGCATTGGTCTGATAATATCAGGGTCGATTTGTTACAATTAAAATAATAGTCTGTACCAAGTTACAGAAGTACTAAACAGTTACCCTTAGTTAGACTAATCAGTTATCTTTTCTACTGTAAATTACTTGATAATATATTAAGACAGAGATAGCATTTCTGATTTAAATTTGGTAAGTTCGATTCACAGGGTTCCTACGGTCATGGAAAACCTGGAAATATCAGGGAATTTTCAAGTGGTTTTTACCTTATTGTTTTAGTAAGGTAGGTGTATTGATATATTGGAGCATACAGATAAAAATGATTAAATAACATTCTTTGTTAATTTAGAAAAAAAAGCATGTTTTCTGTAAAAGCCTTGATTATTTTAACCAGATTTTTTGCTGTATTTACTTTTTGCATTGATCATTTTTAATCGACTTTGCAACAATTGCTGTTTAGTCAAAGAAATGGTTCCTCAAACTGAAAAAAATGTATCCTTTTAAGCCATTTCAGAGTAATAAATACATACTAGGGATGCACCGATTTGCCAAATGTGTGTGCCAGTAACAATATGCGATTAGAACATCTGCTGATACCGATAGTTTAGCGGTTCTGCTTTTTTTATGCTGCGTTGTTTGAAATCACTGATAATTTCACAACTTTGAAAGAAACCTATATAATAACTTGATTCTCTTTGTCTCTACATGTCGTCCATGTTCCAGAGTAACTGGTCTCAGTTGAAAACAGAACCCTAAAAAAGCACGTTATGACCTCAGGATAACATTCTAATCTCTCATTAACTGAATTCTGAATATGTTTTTGTCAGGCTGTGATAGGGACCAAGGCGGTCACAAGGAAAATCACGCTGGAGAGAAGGAATGGCGTTCCAAAAGATCTTTGGTGCAAAATGTGCAAATTAATATTGTTTAAATGCGTACATAAAAACAAGATTACATTTTAAAAAATGCTTAAATTTAGACAGTTTTTGGTACTAAGAGCGGTACCTACTCCCCTCCCTATACTCTGGAGCCCTGACTTTCCTTGTACTCAAGCAGTGCTAACAACCTTGTTCCATGTACTCAAACACCCTTCATCCATTTTGTTTCCCCCCTAGTGGCAGTTGGTTTAAATCTTGGTCCGTCAGCATCATCTTGGTCATAGGATGGACTGCACTTTCTTATTTACAATAGAATACTTAGATGATAAATTGATACCAACTAAAGCCTTAATCAGCTAAATAAAAGGGCACTGCATCTATGTGCACAATTTGGGATGGAATTCACAGACACTTAATCATTAATCTTATAGTTCATACAAAATCCCTTTAGTTTAAACCTGGCCCACCAACATCTACTCAGTTTGCTTGCATAAAACAAGACTTGTACTACACATAGATAACTAATATTGGCGTGGTATTCATGCTGCCCACCACCCCTAGGTTGTTTTTTTCCCCTCCATTATCTACATCTTATGGAGTTTTGTGTTCCTTTGGCTTGCTCACTGGGAGCATTAAGACTATAATTTTTAAGGTATGCTTTTTAATCTCGTTGTTCAGTATAATCGCACAATGAGGACTTTAATAGCATCATTTTTTGTTACAGCATACTTTTCTGTAAAGCTGCTTTGAAACGATGTGTGTTGTGAAAATAAATATAAAACTAATAAATACGACTTGACTACAGAATTTTGCTGCCTTTTTTTAATTGGACCATACCATTATTTGAAATAAAATTAAACCTCTCCTCCCCATTTTTAAATACAATATAATTGAATAAATAAATAAGAACAAGAGTTAAAATGAGTGTTAAAACAAACTCCAAAAACTACAATAAAAATGGCATAACAAAACAGTAAAGATTTCCTTAAATAGCTAAAATGAGTGCTCACCCATTAGGTGCATGCTTCCCTGATGGTTATGCCCACTTGCTAAAACAGGAAATCAAGCAGCAATCCCCAAGTGAACACTGTGAAATGCTGAATAAATCTATAAATAAGTCCTTGGTAACATTAAAATTCCCTGTTGGGAGACTGCTCCACAGGCTCACATTAAATTGGTAAGATTTTGTAATTTTTTGAATTCTGAATGAATGAATCCTGTCCCTTTTTAGTTGAATCAGCCTCCGCTTTAGCATTAACAAACTCTAAACTCGCGCTTTAAGGTGAGTAATGAAATGAGTCGCGTTATCAGTTTAAACAGTAGTTCCACCTCGTGAAATTCTAGCAGTGCAAAGCTTACAAACTGCAACTCTGCTTTCATTGTCGCCCAATTCAAAGTAATTCCACGCAAGTGACATTTTCTTTCACACACAATAGGAGTTGAAGGCTAATTGTAAATTTTTAATTGGCCCTGATTATCGGCTGTTTTATTCAATCAGCTGATGTCCTATATTGTATATAATTGCATTCATCGGCCGATACTAACGATTGGTCGTTACATCGCTGCATCACTAATAAATATCAACATATCGTAAAGGCTGAAAAATATTGAGGTAAAAATAGTGAAATATTTTAGCTGTAGCGCCCACCCCACACTGTATTAAAAGTGTTAAGCAAGAGTTTTATATGCAGTGTGTCTGACAGCTCTCCCCTGAACACACATACACACACTTTCTATCTCTCCCTCCATTCCTGCCAGTGTGTAATCATTTCATCAACTCTCACACTCCTGTCTGCAGTACATAACAAATCACTCTGGGTGACATTGGGAGGCTTTCCCATCTCTCTTTCTCTCTCTCTCTCTCTGATGGAGTGATTGGTAGAAGAGATGCTTGTGAGGATGTTGAAGGCTCAGCTCTGTGTAGGTCGGGAGGTGTGTGTGGCTACTTTGCCCAGCGAGACGTAGATCACAGATCAGACTGGCACATACTCATCGACGGATTCATTTTTGAACAACTCAGCATCTTGTGATTTGAGAATCAACCCTCAATAAATACCATTGTCAGAAGCATCTGAAACGGGTGCAAATGTGCACAAATTCTACAGTACATCCTCAGTTTCTCATGCATTTCTCTTCAGATCATTATAGAGTGCAATAGTCAGGTTCCGTAAGTAATCTCATTAACTTCACTGTTTTGTAACAGTATCTTATAAACCTGTCTAGACCTGTCGATACACTTCTGTAGAAATCACAAGTCAGTGTGATTCCATGTTGATGAACAGCTGAATTCCCAGTGAAGGACTACAGCTACCCATAATCCTGAAGAGTGATCCAGCAATCAGAGCAGAATCAGCCAAATGCACTCAGCAGTGACCGACCAGTCAGATGAAGCATTGCAAATGACATAATCAGTTAGGTTTCCCTATACATGAATGAAAACATGCAGCTCAACAGACAATTAAACAGGCAAAAAAATCATACAGACTTACATTGAGGGAGGGATCTCAGCCATATCTAGAGACCAGAATATTATAGAGTCTTACAGATGGGCTGTTTTGATCTGGGCCAGAAACCAGTCGTACACTAGCATTTTGGTGACAAGTTTCGCACGGGCTAACAAATTTAGTTTTCTAGCCCTTGTTTTCTGCAGACGTGCTCAGCGAGGTGGCTGTACATGTGCAGGTGGAAATCACTCTCATTACCGTCTGATGTACACCTCGGTCTGCTGCAGCACTGTGGGTTTGTGAAAGTATGAAATTGAATTAAAGGTGATTGTTTTAATCACCCTTGAGCTCAGAGGAGGGTTAATATCCTGTGCTAATCACGAGCAGCCTCTTGTATGGAGAGCATCTCTCTTTAAGTGAGGAACCCTCAGCCCTGCTCTTCACAGATATTAGCACCATCAGTGAATGACACACATGCTACATTAATAATAAGGATAATAAAGCCCGTCCTGCACCAATTTTCTTTCATTTTGTTTCATAAATTTGCTCCATCCTAAAAAGATTCGGAAAGTCTTCTCTCAAAGAAGACTTAAAGAAGATCATGAGAGATTAATGTGATATAGTGTCTCAAAATTGATTGCACTGTTTGCCTAGACAACAAATTAGGGCATCATTCAAGCATTCAAATCCAGCGTTCAGTTGTTCATATAATATTTATTATAGGATTAATGATTTTGACTTCAGTTTCATTGGTAATGCTTTATGCATTGTTATAGCAACATCAAAGAGTTTTCAAAAAAGTAAATTAGGACGTCTTGAGCATTCAGTGAAATTTACTGCAAGCAACATTTAAATCGCAAATATTATCAGATAGCTTTTTCCAGGTATTATAGACCTCCTTGGTAGATTCATATGAAAAATTCAGATTTTCGAATGTTGTATTTGTTGGACAACTTTGATTTTGAATGTTGGTGATCAAAAGTTTTAAATGTGCATTTGATGCCCAAAAAACGCTGTCGAACATGATCTTTGTTGATTTGGAATGTTGCTGACCAAACATTCAAAATGTGCCTGTGATGTGAAAAAAATGCTGTCGTACGCTGATCTTTGTTGATCAACGTTGATTTTTAATGTTGCTTTATGAGCATTTCTATGATGCCAAAAAATGCTGTTGAACGCTGATCTTGGTTGATCGATGTTTATTTCGAATGTTGTTGGTTACACGTTTGAACACGCCAATGATGTCCAAAAATGTTGCTGAATGTTCATCAGCGTTGATTTCATAAGTTGCTTTTCGAACATTGTATTATGTCTAAAAATGCTGTAGAGCTCTGATCTTTGTTGATCAACTTTGATTTTGAATGTTGTGGATCAAACATTTGAACGTGCATATGACGCCCGAAAAGGATGTTGGAATATGATATTTGTTTCTCAGCATTTATCTCAAATGTTTAATGTTGCTGATTAATCTCTGTTGATCAACATTGATTTCAAATGTTGCTTTTCAAAACGTGCCTATAGACTGCAGGAACTTTTCCTTGTTCCTGGAACTATTTCAGGTTCTCGTGGTTTTTCCACCACATGAACGAGTTCCACGTGGAACTAAAACCAGGAACCTTTATAGTGCTTGCTGCTGAGGTGATACTTTCCTTGCAAAGTGGAACTATTTGGGTGAAGTCAGAACAACAAATGCTTCTCATTGGTCAAGAAAAATATGTCATCAGACAGCTGATACCGGTTTTTAAAAGACTGGTTAGTAAGCTTTGCTAAAACTTTTGTTGAGTTATTAAAGGAATAATTCACCCAAAAATGAAAATTCTCTCATCATTTACTCACCCTCATGTCATCCCAGATGTGTATGACTTACTTTCTTCATCAGAACAGAAATGTCAGATTTTTAGAAGAATATTTCAGCTCTGTTGGTCCATACAATGCATCGCGTGCTGTGCTTATTGTAGTAGATGACAAAACAGAGTGCGCATTCACTGTAGACTAGGGATGGGCAACTTTGAAGGGGGCGAGGGCCAACTTTTTTCTCCTTTCTACCAAGGGGCCGGATTACAAATCCACACTCTAACAATGTTCACCCCTTTACTCAATTTCCTCATTATTGTGGGTAATCTATGCACAACTAATGCAATGTTCTTTTAAAGATTTTGTTACCTATATACATTTTTTTATTTAACAATAATTTTAAAAACTAATAATAATTTTGTAACTTACATGTGCCGTTCACATGTAAAAAAATCATGTTCAATTGATAAGCAATATATTCAGACTTACATTTTCAAGAAAATGTATCTCATTTGCATTTGCAAACACACAAATGAACAGACAACATTTTCAACCCCACCTCATAAAACAGCTTATAGATATTAGTTCAGCTCTAAATATTATCATCAATAACAATACTGGATACAAGAACATAACTTTTCAGTGCATTAATACAAAACATTTCTGCACCACAACATACACGCACGGACCAAACAGTCCCATGCGTCAGAGAACATTCTCTCTATTCACAAGACTTCTCAACAATCAGTTCTCTCGCTTATAGCAACTTTTTGGTTTTTCGCAAGCACGAGCGAAACAGCATTAGATGTCTTTGGTGATTCCTGTTCTGTCACGGATTTCGTAAAAACTTTTGATGCCCTTTACCCTTGTTTTTTATTTACCCTTTACATCTGTGAGGAGAGCAGCTCTGGTGTATGTATCTCTCATACTGTACGTCTCTTTGATCACTTGATCAGTGGTGTATTTGCAAATCAAATTAAAATGTTGTATATGGTCCTGCGTAGGGCTGGGTGATATATCGATGAAGAATATCGCGATGATTTTAATGTGCTTTCATTTGGCCATTAAGTTTCATAAAGAGCACATCAGTAGACTAATTTCACGATCCTTCAGGGCCGCACAATTAAACAAAATAACATCAAAATGGTTATTAATCCATTTAATTTAATTTAATCAATCCATGATTTAAAGACAGATAAACATGGTCTGTGTGTGATTCAAAACAAACTAGTGACCCGCTGATCTGTGTGCACGTGCATGGCAGCGCTCTCAGATCAGTTCACATGCATTGTGAAATCAAAGTAATGCAGGTTCAAGCATTCGTGCAATTCCAAACATTAGTAACAGTTACAAGTTATTATACAAATTTACAAATACGGCACAGAATAACAGAAAAGGAGGAGATTACAGCATTTCAGGAAATGCAGAATAGTGTAAACTGTCAAATACATTAAATTCTTGAACAATTAAATACATTAAAGTCTTTCCTGTGTCAAAATAAAAGCTCCATGTGAAGTTGAAGTGAATACGACATCACTTTTAGTGTCAAAATTAAAGCCCCCGGGTGAAGATGAAGTAAACAGGACAGAAGTATATTACTTTTATATAACGCAAATCTAATAATCAGAATAATAATGATAATTCAGCATTATATTATAATAATAAACCTGACGTGTCCCACAGTTATAATTTAGTATTATGCAATGTTCAACTGGTGGTTCAAAAATAAGTCAGTGAAGTAGCTTTGCACACATTATTAATTCACAAAAATGTATTAGTAAAAACAGTTGAAGGTAAATAATGCTTTTTATTAAGCTACTATGTATCATTGTATATGAAATATAAAGTGCATATCAATGAAAATGATTGAGTTTGATTCTCCCTTGTGTTTATTTAATGAAAAACTAAGTATTAGATTTTTATTAATGTATTTAAAATATTGAATCTATTTGGCTACGGTGGCTGTTTGGATGAAATGATAGTTCCTCTGATTAAACAAAACAAACAAAAAACACTTTAGAGCCATTTTAGAGCAAATATCGTCAATAGGCTGAAAAATATCGAGATATAATTTTTTAAGACATATTGCCCAGCCCTAGTCATACTTAAAAAACTTGAAGATGCAGTATGTAAGATTCAGAAACCCTTGTTATTAATGACACCTGTGGCCGTTAAGTGAACTGCAGCCAGCTACCTGTTGCTCGTGCTCGTGCACACACTCCATAGGGACGCGAGCGAGCATCAGCCAAAACAATGACGTAACGTACAAAGAGACTGAACATGATTCACCGACATCATGCTGACAGATGAGGTAGAATAATTAAAATTACACAGTTATGATTGTTTTACTACAAACTTTGAGACTAAACTAACACTACTTATCAGCTAACATAGCATACTGATACACACATACAGCTACATACTACCGAACTATACCAGACAGTTTACTGTTCCACTGTTATGTTGCACTATTGTATGTTTTGTATGTCATATGTTGTACTACGATATTTGCTTAAATTTATCCTGTATACCTGACTTCAGTATAAAGAGAAGATCGTTGAAATTATTTGAAAGTTACGAAGCAAGGTAGCTTACAACTCGTCAGCATTGAGCAGGCAAAAATTACACGGATCAATCCTTATGGCACTATATTTCACATGCTTTGCAGTTATGTAAGCTTACCTGTCCAATAAGAAGAACGCCAATTCAGGGTCGGTTTTGATCCCCAAAACCAAACGAAGATCCCTCCAGGAATCAAATGCCCTGCTGATGTTCACTCTAGTTTTCGCTCGACCATGATCACGTTCCCGCTTAGCCAGACGGGATTCAGTAGATAAATGTTTTGTTTTGTTTTTTTGGTTTCTTTGGCTTACTCTGGGTTTGTGTAGGAGTCGGTGTTGTGCTGGGAGCCGGACGTTTGCTGGATTCCATCTCTAAGTTAACGTTACCTAGTGTTGCAGTTTGTTGTCGCTGTTGAATAGCGGAAGAGAAGCTACTGAGGCAAGACTCTCGGGAGCGTGCATAAACGTCACATCTTTTGGATTTTTCTGGCAAAACCGACCCACTCCCTTCACAGGAAAATCAGTGTACAGGCTTTAATAGGCAACGTAGGAAGTCCGGGAAGGGCTCATTTTATAAGTTGTGTTAAAAGCCGTTCACACATTGGCAAAAAAAAAAAAGACTAATATTACATGAAAATTGTTACATATTGCACCTTTAATTGAGAAACACTCGAAGGAAACATGCTATTGTTTTAATTTATTATTTACATTGAAATGTAACATTTTAAAAGGCTAAAGGGGTGTGTTTAATAGCATATTACTTATTTTTTTCTGTGGTGTCGAAATTGCTATAGAAAATCGTGAAATTTTTATTGATATCAGTTCTGACTGCTCAAATTTTGGTATCATGACAACACTAATGACCAAAAATGCTGTAAAATGTTGACCTTTGTTTTACAGCATTGATCTCAAATGTTTAATGATGCTGATACCTTGGATGCCCAGAAATGCTGTTTAATGCTGATCATTTATGTATTGACACCATATTGAAGCTTCGATGTTGGCTAGTACGTTTAATATCAGTTTTTGAGAAGACATCTGTTCTCCTGTACTTCCTGTGTGAGCTCTCTGGAGGAGGACGTGGCCCTGAAGAGCTGCACACGTCTCTTTGTTTCATTTTGACTGTTAAAGCCCAACACAAACAAGCCGTTCATTCAGTGCTGCAGGAGTCCTGAAATTGTATTCAGAGAGCCGATGTTTGCTCAGGCTTCTTTCACAAGCACAAATGTGAAAGTCAGCGCTCTGAAGTCTCACTCTATCTCCTTTTCTACAGGCGTCTGACGGACTCGGTGCACCTGCAGAGGACATCAAAGAGCATTAGTCTTGTTCTCGAACAACCTCTGACCCCATGGGGCGCTTGCATTAATACATTGTCCTTTTAACAAAGCCTGCCGATTACCGGCCTCTCTCTCTCTCTCTCTCTCTCTCTCTCTCTCTCTCTCTCTCTCTCTCTCTGCTTGCACCCTCCCCCTGCAAAAAGCTTTTATTTCTTGAGGGATACAAAAGCTATAATTGCTGCTGCTTTGAGATGAGGTGTCGAAGACAAGGGGATCTGCCATCAGGGTGAATTCTGTTAAATGTTTCTCTCTCTCTCCTTCCCTCTGTGGGGTCACCAGGATCACTTGCTTTTCTCCAAATGGGCATTTTTACTGGCAGGTGCATTACACCCCTTATTTTCAGATTGTCTTTTCGCTGCTAATGCCTGGCAGGTTGATTGCTCGGGTCTGGCTGGCGGAGAAAGGGCCGTGTTGCGTTCGGGCCCCGGACTGAAAGACACTGATTACTGTTTTCCTCCAAGCCTGATTGAGGCCCTTGAAAGGAAAGATTTTAACCTTCTCTTCTCTCTCCTTCATGAGTACGGGCCAGGCGCGGCGAGATGGCCCATGTCATCAGAACAACTCTATAACCCCCCTCTCCACACTGGCCCTCCTGTGAGAGCCGTGGAGGACACGTTCCCAATGTAAAATCTGACAGATGACATTATCATTTTGATTATTGCAGGAAAAGGGTGATTTCACTCTCTATTGAAACAAGTTTTTCGGGTCTTGTAAAAAAGCATGCCATTTACATGGGGGGAGTGCGGAAACCTTTGTTTTGCTTATTGTACATAATTATTTGTGGAGAAATTAAAGGGAAAGATCACCCAAAAATAGAAATCTGTCATCATTTATTCGCTGTCATGTCGTTCCATATTTGATTTGTACGGAGCCCTTTAGAGGACAGTAAGGGAATTTATTTTCAGAAATAGATGTGCGTTCCCTCACAACAGAGGGAACATATTTTTGAGGGTCGAAGTTTTAAAATAATAATAATAATAATAAAAATAAAATGCATTTCTTGCCATCTGGACCTATACATGAAATTCAATTTTTTTTTAAATTGCAGGTAATACCTACTGTTGAACATTCACATTCCATAAAACAAATGGTGCAATAAACTGAAGAATAAGGAATAAATTGTTTATTATTGTTATTTTCACAGACGCCAATACTGATATTCATTATTTAAGCGAAGGCAAGATCAAGCCTATATATTACCGATTTGTTTTCAGTCGGCATAGCTGCAAATTGAATATGTATTAAGTACTATCTTACCGCATTTAATAAAGAAAGTTATAAACTTTGATGAACAAGTTAGTTTACTGCCATAATCTAATAAATAGGGTTTAATACAAGAATTACACTCTTTAATTTAAAAATTGTTCTTTTAAAATGTAAAATTATTTCAGAAATAAAGACATTCTACTTTGATCGCTCGCTGCCACTCAAGCGATGTAAGATTAATATGGCCGCAGCCACTCATCTATAGTCAGCTTTTTCCTCCTCACTAGTGCTTTAGGTTTGAAACTGATCCTAGACCAGCAGCTACGCGCACCATCATCCCTGATCAGCATTTGGAATAGACCTTATTGACACTAGCGCTATCTTCGATCTTTAACGGCAATGAAAACGAGGCTGTGAGGAATAGACTTACCACCTCTTCTGTGGCACACACAGTATAAAGCTGTATAAAGCTCCAAGGTCCCATCTGATTTCCCACAAGTCTTGTTTTCTGGTGTTTTTTGTCTACTGAATGTTTTTGTCACATGTTCCTGCTTGAGAAACTAACTGCGCTGTTCAGTTCAGTCAGTCACTTTCACACAGTTCAGGACAGCATAGCTGCTGTCTGGATAGATGTCTATCTGTTATCCGTTTGACAAAGTTGTTTACCTGCTATAATGCTTGGATATGTTTTCTGGTAGGGTTGGTTGAAGGTTATGTTGGTTGTCATGCTCGTATGAATCGAACAATACTCATGTGTTTACTGATTGCGATGTATCCATGTTGTCGGGGGAAGGTACAGTGACATGTTTACTAACATTCATGAGTTCTAAAATTGACTTCTTGTTATTGTTATATTGCATATTCAAGCATATAATTTTCATGTTTAACAAAGTGTATTTTATCCCCATTATTATTAAATCCTCATTTTATGTTTTTAGTTCACAGTGTTATTATGTGTATTGCATTGACGTATTGTTGTAGTATTACAGTGCACTTGCATTATCAACTGAGGCTGTATAATATAATATAAAATAATAAAGTCTTTCATATAACTCCCTTGCAATAAGATTTGCATTGCCTCGCAAAATATAATGCTGTCTCACATAAAGTTTACACCCCCTCATAATAGTCAACGCTCCCTCACAGTACGTTTTTGCATTCTCTCGTAATAGTTTATATTCACTTGACACAAGTATTGCGTTCTCTCGCCACAGTTTGCATTGCCTCACAGTAAGTATTTTGTGCTACATTTATGCTACCTTGCAATAGTTAATGCTACTTCGCAAAACGTTTTGCATTTCCTCGCAATAGTTTAAGCTCCCTTGCAATTGTAAGGAAACGCAAAATGCACTGAACAAAAAGAACATTGCGAGGGAACACAAAACTATTCCAGAAATACATTCCCTCCCCGTCCTCTAAGGGGCTTTATAGATTTAAGAGCTACAGCAGAGGGGGATATTTTCAGGGAGTAATGACTTTGGTCTTCACACACAGCTATCGTATGACTTCAGAAGACTTGGGATATAGCACACGTCATATGGAATACTTTTTTGGTACTTTTATGATGTATTTTTTTTTTCACTTTGGAGCTTAAGCCAGCCTTCATTCACTTTCATTATATGGAAAAGAATGGCCAGAATACAGACAGAAAAAAAAATATTTAACAGAAGACACAAAGTCATATGGGTTTGAAATGACATGAGGGTGAGTGAATAAAGATGTTTTTAATTTTTGGCTGAACTTTTCCATGAACAGTTTTTCCTGAACTTTGCGTTTATTGGAGCATCAGTATTGTGGGTGATGAGCTCTGTGTGTGGCTTACAGCTGGACAGGCTCATGTTTAGGGAGTGAATAGCGGTCCACAGACCCCCTGCCGACTCTCTAATTGCACTGACTTCTGTATCCGGAGAGAGTCTTGACTGCGGGCAGTGAGGCAGAAAGCCCTGTGCCATCCCAGTGCCACCACACACACACTCGCAGCCAAACCATCTGCCTAACACACACTCACACACCCATCAGCTGTCTCAGCCAATGGCACCTGCTGCCGTGCGTGCGTGTGTGTGTGGGATGCTCTGTTTAATAGTCCCTGTCTCAGTTACGTTGGGAGTGTGTTGGGGGGCTGTAGGATAAGACCTCTGTGATGCTTTAGTCTCCTGTAGAGCAGAGAGAGGACGGACTCGCGGATGCAGATACAATGTTCAAACAGACACACTACACTACTTTTGCAATCCATTTTTTCCTTTGGGATTTCATCAAATTCTTCATAAAGAATTGTAAGCCATGAACCAAACCAACCAGCTCCGAGGTGAATCACAACATTACAAACATTGATTTGAAGCAAAAATGTATTTGAAAATCAGACAAAAAGACAAAGTTACAAGACAGATCAGATGTAATTGATTTGAAAACAATGTAAAAATGTAAAAATATTTAAAGTTGTTGATTGAGAGTGTAGGGAGTGGTACTCGATGGCGTCATTAATGGTGCATCATGGGAGTGGGTGGTCCCTACTAAGCAAATTTGCCACGTTTCGTTGACTCAGATTCTGATTGGCGGGTCTTTCTCTTCAGGATCATGGGAAGTGTAGTTCTTCATCAAGAATTCTGCTACTAAACACATTTTTTTTTTTTTAAATAAAGTTGAAATAAAGTGGACAGATGGCTTCAGCAGAAGCATATACCATCTAAAAACAACCTCAGAGCTCACGGTAGGTCGTTCAGATCTATTCTCCTGTGGAAAAAAAATAATGAGATTTTTACTTCCAGAATCAGACTGTTTCGCTCTGTTGAAGGAGTTCCCATGTTTGCTGGGAGAAAACACTTGTAGGCTATATGGATTACAGTGTCGTTGTTTAGAATTTATCAGTAGAACATTTTCATCCTCCCTGGTTTTTCTCCATGGTTGGTGTAGTACATTAAGCCACATTCAAATTTTTTAATATTCTTCCAGAAAGAGCACAGACATATGTAATATAACAATGTTTTATTGTGATGTAATTGTGCTTGCACCTCGCAGTGGTGGGAAACAGTTACTTTCTTGTTCTCCCCAGCTGTCAAGTGTAGTAGCAATATGTGCTTCCAGTCAATTTCTCTTGATTTGTTTTACCATTCATTAACAATTGAATGTGGAAATGATGCAAACAAATACTGAGACGTGCTCAGCTGTTTGGACACTAAAATACAGGACAAGTTGTCACGTGTGGATTTATTACAGAACGCAATTCTGTTCCCTTAAAAATGGGACAATTCCGGATTATATGGGCCGGTTGGCAATGGCAAACCCCAGTGCTCATGCATGTCACTATTATGAAAATGTCTTAATAAGCTGTTTTTAAGTTTATTTTGAGTAAATGATTTGGTTGGACTAGGTTTTAGGTCTGAAAATCTTGTTTCCCATGTTGTGACCACTTTAAAGACACATTACTGCAGCTGTTCATGTTTCATGTTTCTTTTTATCTTTTTTTTTTTTTTTTTTTTTTTTTTGCAGAGGAAGAGGAGGAAGAGACCCCTCCCTCACAGCCAGCAGTCGAGGCCGAGAAAGAGAAACCAGTGGAGAAACTGGAGGATGAAGGTACTTTAAGCATCAAACAAAACCAGTGTGTTTAATGCTTCATATTTCTGCCTGTTTCTAGAATATCCAAACGCTGATATTTGTTGCTATCTTATTGATGAGTGAAGAGCACACTATGGAAGTGTCACATCAGAGCCTATGAGTATTTGCAGTGTTTGTTACTCAACCCAGATATTTAAAGCAGAAGTATTCAGTGTAATGTGAATTGGAAGGCCTAATGGAATTCAGACTTTTGAATTATTGAAAAAATTTAATCACATTTTTCTTGATCTTTTAACATATAAGAGTTTATTGTACTATCAAAACATACCGTAAGTTTCAGAACTCAAGACTTCCACATTGTGATGTCACACTGTGGTAGACATTTGCATCTGACTGCCTCCACAACGACACATCAACACCTACTTTACCTTATCACTTCCATAGCCCCGCCCAGTAGTGCAGTGAGAAAGCTGGTCAGTCAAGAGAGCCAATCAGACTTTCAAGTCTTAAAGGAGAGCAGCACCAAAACCGAGTGACTGTTTTACAAATATATGACTGTTTTGTGCAAAAAAAAAAAAATGTTACTAATATTATAAGTGAACATCAAGGAACATATTTAAATAATAAAAAAGGCATGTCATGACCCCTTTAATACATTTCAGTTCAGGTTGTGGCCGCATTGTCACCTCGAATGTGCAATTACATTTTTCACTAGATAGGTAAAGTATGATTGAAGTTGACAAACTTTGATGTTGGCCTGACAAAGCCTTGTCTGAAAGTTTAAACTAGTTTGATGGCTATACAGACATTACAGTAAGACAAACAGCAGGCTAGCTACAGTTGAAGTTGGAAGTTTAAATACACCTTAGCCAAATACATTTAAACTCAGTTTTTCAAAATTCCTGACACTTAATCGTAGAAAACATTGCCTCTCTTAGGTCAGTTTGGATCACTACTTTATTTTAAGAATGTGAAATATCGGAATAATAGTAGAGAGAATGATTTATTTCAACGTTTATTTCTTTCATCACATTCCCAGTGGGACAGAAGTTTACATACACTTTGTTAGTATTTGGTAGCATTGCCTTTCAATTGTTTAACTTGGGTCAAACATTTTGGGTAGCCTTCCACAAGCTTCTCACAAAAAGTTGCTGGAATTTTGGCCCATTTGTCCAGACAGAACTGGTGTAACTGAGTCAGGTTTGTAGGTCCCCTTGCTCGCACATGATTTTTCAGTTCTGCCCACAAAATTTCTATCGGATTGAGGTCAGGGCTTTGTGATGGCCATTCCAATACCTTGACTTTGCTGTCCTTAAGCCATTTTGCCACAATTTTGGAGGTATGCTCGTGGTCATTGTCCATTTGGAAGACCCATTTGCAACCGAGCTTTAACTTCCTGGCTGAAGTCTTGAGATAATTTTCCTTCCTCATGATGCCATCTATTTTGTGAAGTGCACCAGTCCCTCTTGCAGCAAAGCACCCCCACAACATGATGCTGCCACCCCCGTGCGTCACAGCTGGGATGGTGTTCTTCGGCTTGCAAGCCTCACCCTTTTTCCTTCAAGCATAATGATGGTCATTATGGCCAAACAGTTCAATTTTTGTTTCATTAGACCAGTGGACATTTCTCCAAAAGGTAAGCTCTTTGTCCCCATGTGCACTTGCAAACTGTAGTCTGGCTTTTTTATAGCGGTTTTGGGGCAGTGACTTCTTCCTTGCTGGGCAGCCTTTCAGGTTGTGTTGATATAGGACTCGTTTTACTGTGGATATAGATACTTGTCTACCTGTTTCCTCCAGCATCTTCACAAGGTCCTTTGCTATTGTTCTGGGTTTGATTTGTACTTGTTGCACCAAACTACGTTAATCTCTAGGAGACAGAATGCGTCTCCTTCCTGAGCTGTATGATGGCTGCGTGGTCTTATAGTGTTTATACTTGCATACTATTGTTTGTACATATAAACTTGGTACCTTCAGGTGATTGGAAATTACTCCCAAGGATTAACCAGGCTTGTGGAGGTCCAATTTTTTTTTCTGAGGTCTTGGCTGATTTCTTTTAATTTTCCCATGATGTCAAGCAAAGAGGCACTGAGTTTGAAGGTAGGCCTTAAAATACATCCACAGGTACACCTCCAATTCAGTTCACCTCCTATCAGAAGCTAATTGGCTAATTGTCTAAAGGCTTGACATCATTTTCTGGAATTTTCTAAGCTGCTTAAAGGCACAGTTAACTTAATGTAAACTTCTGACCCACTGTAATTGATATAGTCAATTAAAAGTGAAACAATCTGTCTGTAAACAATTGTTGGAAAAATTACTTGTGAGATGCGCAAAGTATATGTCCTAAACGACTTGCCAAAACTATTGTTTGCTAATATTGAATCTGTGGAGTGGTTAAAAAATTAGTTTTAATGACTTCAACCTAAGTGTATGTAAACGTCTAACTTCAACTGTAGATAAACCAATAGATAGTCAAATAAGCCATCAGCTGGATGGATAGATAGATGGGTAGATGCAATTAGTTTTATCTGTTTCAGCATTGTGACTTGTCTGTTTATGTGTGTAGCGCCCCCTCATGAGCTCACAGAGGAGGAGAAGTTACAGATCCTGCACTCTGAAGACTTCATGGAGTTTTTCGACCACAGCACACGCATCATGGAGCGTGCTCTCTCTGAACACGTGGATGTTTTCTTTGACTACAGCGGCCGTGACATGCAGGAGAAGGAGGGGTAACGCTCTGCTCTACTCACCAAGAATATCACAAAGACACTCAGCTGGGCAACTCTTACACTGTCTCAAATGCATTGCCTAACATCAGATGATTTTCTCTCTGTGTGTGTGTTCAGTGAGATGCAGGCTGGAGCCAAACTGTCTCTAAACAGGAAGTTTGTTGATGAGCGCTGGTCCAAACAGCGAGTGGTCACATGTCTGGATTGGTCCCCACAGGTGTGTTACTGTCTCTCCTAGACTTCACATTTAAAAACTACACCTATGAATCTGTGATTACAGTATAATCATTAATGACAAGATGAAATGCATGGCAATGTGTATGAGGCATTATCAATACCTTTGTATTGCGTTTTTTATATATATATATATATATATATATATATATATATATATATATATATATATATATATATATATACAGGCTGAAAGTAAAGTGATACCCAAATTCCATAACAACATCAAATTGAGCACTGACATGGTGAAATATAGCTTAAAATGAAACCAGACTGGTGAGCTGTCCCTGAATATCACATTAGCCTAAAAGCACAACCAAATGCTGGAGCTCATCTGGTAAACATGTTTTCAGTGCTGCAAAATGTACACATTTATACACAAAACATAAAACACACAAAAATGAATAGAAAGATGAGTGTCACATTTACTTTGTGTTTAGATCTGCTTTTTGAATATAATGTCTTTTGACTTTTAAACAGAAGCCCATATTTTGGAGAGTCGCTCTTACTACAGTAGTTCTGTATAATAGATCTACAGCATAATTTATCTCAGTGAATGTCGTGTTTCTTGCCTCAACACAAACAAATATGTGCGATCGTTTCAGCCCGTGATTGAGATCTCTCAATGTTCAGTTTCTAAGTAGTTAAATTACATTCAAATTACCCTTTAAAAAAGTTACTTGCAGGGTTTTTTCTGGGTCAGAAATGGTCTTTGGTGATGGCTGATGCACACAGTCATACAGTACATGTGATGCAGTTTTTATTTTATTTTTTGTCTTTTTACATAATTTCAATTAATTCATATTTCACATATGTAGCTGCATTTCATGTTTGTATTTAATATTTATTTTTGATCTTCTGTGCATCTAGAAACTTTAACAGTTTTTTTGGTACTTCAAGGTACTGTGAAAAATCAAACTTAACACCTTATTTCTATAGGCCTAAATATAGTATTCATATGTAAACCATTTTAGTGATTTGGGACTGTGCGTCTATAGTGGAAATGTTTGTTTCCTACTCCATAACAGATATTGTTCTCCTTTCATTAGACTCTTAGGCTACGTCCACATTAATCCGGATAAATTTGAAAACGGTTTCGTTTTCAAAACGCACTCCATCCACACTGCCGTTTTTGAAAAGTTGCTCATCCACACTGAAACGTATGAAAAAGTTTAAGTCCCCTTACTACGCATGTAGACAGTTGCCGCTCCATGCTGTTATCCTGGTGTTCTGCCGCCAGACACCAATTTCGAGTAAACTTCCCATCACCTTTGAAGAAATGCATTGTGAAGTTTGTACAAATGTACATTTATCTTAAACAACGCTATCAAAGTGGATATCAAGCACAACAACACCGCTACAACATGGGCTACTCTCATCTTCATTGTTTTGGGTTGAATGAACCACATGATTGCGTCACATGACAACAAATACGTGATTGATTTCCAATGTCTCCATTTTCCCTGTCCACACTACTACGCGTAGACGGCATTTTAAAATGTATCCACTTGGGAGGGCATTTTCGAAAACTCTGTTTTCGCTGTCAAAAATGCTGCCTGAGTGTGGACGGAAGGCCAGAACATAAAGAAAAATATGCATTTTCAAACAACAACTTTAAATAAATAGTTTTATTTTTTCAATTGTTTTTCATTTATGTAATTCACGGTCTTTCATGGGATTGTACTAGTCCATTCCCTCATGAAAGATGTTAAGTACACAGTCTTGTACCATCTTCGTCTTTTTGTTCAATTTTTAAATACTTTTTTGCTTCAAATCAAAGTTTGTAATGTTGTGATTCACCATGGCACTGGTTGGTTTAGTTCAGGGCTTACAACTCTTTTATGAAGACTTTCTTTAAATCTCTATGAAAAAAACAACTTCCGGAACCAAGATGGCTGAGTTCAATTCACTTTAATATATATTTGCTGAAATTCTTGAAAAAAAAATGTTGGCTTAAGTTGTATAAAATAATAATTTATTATTATTATTTTTAAATAAGCAGTGATACAAATGGTTTTAAAATATTAATATTTAAAAAAACTGGGGCCTGGGTAGCTCAGTGGTAAAGACGCTGGCCCCTGGAGGTCGCTAGTTTGCTAGTTCGAATCCCAGGGCGTGCTGAGTGACTCCAGTCAGGTCTCCCAAGCAACCAAATTGGCCCGGTTGCTAGGGAGGGTAGAGTCACATGGGGTAACCTCCTCGTGGTCGCTATAATGTGGTTTGTTCTCGGTGGGGCGCGTGGTGAGTTCACCGTGGTTGCCGCATTGGATGGCATGAAGCCTCCACACGTGCCACGTGATAAGATGCGTGGGTTGACAGTCTCAGACACGGAGGCAACTGGGATTCATCCACCGCCACCCGGACTGAGGTGAATCACTACGTGACCACGAGGACTTAAAAGCACATTGGGAATTGGGCATTCCAAATTGGGAGAAAAGAATAAAAAAATAAAAAATATTAAAAAAAACTTATCTGAAAAGTTCACCAAATCTAAGTCAAGTGATGTAACCATTATGCAGGCATCCACTTTGTTGTCATGTGATATGAAATCCATAAAACAGAGAGGACCCTCTTACTGAGTGTGAAGGTCATTACACTCAAAAAAATAATTTAAACATTTACACACTTCAGTTTCATCAAAATTCTGTCAAATTGAATTAAATAATCTTTAAAAAAACAAAATTTAAAAAACCTAAATATTGTTTCATTCATTTAATTTAGTAAAAAATTACACAATTCAACTTCATTGAATTTTGTTATGAAACTAAAATACGTAATTCTTATATATATACTGTATATACTGTATATTGTACAGTATATAGGGTATTATATGTAAGATATTTTGACATTTTATGAAAAGGCATGTTTTGTTAAGGTCAAATGTAGCAACCTTAAGAAACTTCTTGATATTTATGACTGAGAAATCCATGATATTTGTAAATATATATATATATATTTTTTTTTAAATATGTTTGAAAACTTTTTGAGATGAATGATTAAGTTGTATGCACTGATTTGTATTCAAAGTGCAAGGAAAGTATTTTAATACCTTTTGCTTGATGGTTACACCACTTGACATTTGTAAACTCATTATATACACTGGTGGCCAAAAGTTTGGAATAATGTACAGATTTTTCTGTTTCGGGATGGAAATTGGTACATTAATTCAACAAAGTGGCATTCAATAAATCAAAGTATAGTCAGGACATTACTGATGTAAAAACAGCACCATCACTATTTGAAAAAAGTCATTTTTGATCAAATCTAGACAGGCCCCATTTCCAGCAGCCATCACTCCAACACCTTATCCTTGAGTAATCATGATAAATTGATCATTTGGTTCTAGAAAATCACTTGCCATTATATCAAACACAGTTTAAAGCTATTTGGTTCATTAAATGAATCTTAACATTGTCTTTGTGTTTGTTTTTGAGTTGCCACAGTATGCAATAGACTGGCATGTCTTAAGGTCAATATTAGATCAAAAATGGCAAAAAAGAAACAGCTTTCTCTAGAAACTCATCAGTCAATCATTGTTTTGAGGAATGAAGTCTATATAATGCTTGAAATTGCCAAAAAACTGAAGATTTCATACAAAGGTGTACACTACAGTCTTCAAAGAAAAAGGACAACTGGCTCTAACAAGGACAGAAAGAGATGTGGAAGACCAGATGTACAACTAAACAACAGGATAAGTACATCAGAGTCTCTAGTTTGAGAAATAGACGTCTCACATGTCCTCAGCTGACAGCTTCATTGAATTCTACCCGCTCAACATCAGTTTCATGTACAACAGTAAAGAGAAGACTCAGGGGTGCAGGCCTTATGGGAAGAATTGCAAAGAAAAAGTCACTTTTGAAACACAAAAACAAAAAGAAATGGTTAGAGTTGGCAGAGAAACACAGACATTGGACAATAGATAATTGGAAAAGAGTGTTATGGATCTTAACCCCATTGAGCTTTTGTGGGATCAGCTAGACTGTAAAGTGTGTGAGAAGTGCCCGACAAGACAGCGTGGTGTGAAATGTCACCTGAGTATCTGGACAAACTGACAGCTAGAATGTCAAGGATCTGCAAAGCTGTTATTGCTGCATGTGGAGGATTTTTTGATGAGAACTCTTTGAAGTAGTTTAAGAAGTTCTGAAATTTTTTTTCAAATTGTAATAGTAATATTTCACATTAATAATGTTCTGACTATACATTGTGATCAGTTGAATGCCACTTTGGTGAATAAAAGTACCAATTTCTTTCCATAAGTGCAAAATCTGTACATTATTCCAAACTTTTGGCCGCCTGTGTATGTATACAGGTATATATACTGTGCTGTGTATATATATATATATATATATATATATATATATATACTGGATAGATAGATAGATAGATAGATAGATAGATTGTTTTAAAAAAATGTAGAAACCAAAATGGACACAAAGACTGCATTTCTACAAACTTGACTCATGTTGTAAAGTAGTTTTTTTTTTTAAAAGATTAAAAAAAAAACAATCCATCTCGGACATCCTTATTTGTCAATGACCCATAATCTCATTTACGTAACTGAATCATAGTGATAAACAACCATTTTCCACTAAATATTTATTTTGCTCCAAATAAAACAAATGTTACAAATCCAATAAATCAATGAATTTGAAGGAACCGTCCAAACAAACTGATTTCGTGAAATGAATTGGACTCTCTTACTCTGCTGAGAGAATGTGCATATTTGCCCCTAAATGTCACGTTAAGTAACCAACCACAGTTTGATTCGTTTTTACATGTCGATCAGGTGCTCATTGGACCAGACTTTAAAGGTAGTCAAACGATTTTACACGCTATGTTTTACAATGTGTCCTTGCTGTCCTCCCCTATAAACATGTGTGTGTCCACAGTATCCTGAGCTGCTGGTCGCCTCTTATAACAACAATGAGGAAGCTCCACATGAGCCTGATGGAGTGGCTTTGGTCTGGAACATGAAGTACAAGAAGACCACACCGGAGTATGTCTTCCACTGTCAGGTATATACACACACACACACCCACACACACACACACACACACACACACACACACACACACACACCTGCCTTCAATGAACAGCTCACTTCCACTCCTCCACACATACACACCTCCTGAAACTCGTCCCACAGTTCTCACAGGTGGCCTGCAGCCAGACGTCTCTCAATCTCTCTCTCTCTGCTCTCAATTTCCTGCACACTGTTATTTCACCCTTGTTGCATTCACATACTGTATGTCAACACCAACAGTGGAAAAAGGCATGCAATGCAGCAAATCACAGTCAATCAGAAACAACTAATGTTTAATGTTTTAAACATTACGACAAGAATGGACCAGTAAGATTTCACTGTGGGCGAGACAACCTGTTGCGTTGCAGCATTATTTGAAACCAAGTGACTGACAAAATCCTGTCAGGTGACGCAGTTGCAACCACATGTGCTGCCCTCAGGATACACAGCTCACACACGTACAGAAAACTCCACATTTATCTACACACACTCACAGAAGTGTGAATTCATTTCTTTTTCTATCTTGTGGACTGTGTTTGTGAAGTGTGTTGGGGCTGGTAAACTGTCCTAGTGGTCTTTAGCTCAGAGTTTAGATAGCAACAGATCAAATAATCCTGGACAAAGAGGGCCTGTGGCACATTAAATTAAGTTTTTTCACTATACAGAATAAAAATAAGAACTCTATTTTTGGGTGCTTTACTTGTATTGGGTTTGAAGCCTATTGAAGTCTGAAGCTATGGCATTTTCAGAGTTTAAATTGAAATAATGCATCCTTGTGAACCCCTTCACACCATTACCAATATATGTGCAGTGCTATGAAAAAGTTTTTGATTTCTTCTATTTTTGTGTTTTTCATACTAAATTGTTTTATATCTTCAAATGAGATATAATATAAAACAAAGGCAACCTGAGTAAACACAAAATACAGTTTTCAAATATATATATATATTTTTAAATGAAGCAAAAAAGTTATCCAACACATATATCACCAGTGTGAAAAACTAACTGCCCCCTTAAACTGAATAGCTGGTTGTGCCACCTTTAGCAGCAAAAACTGCAATAAAATGCTTCTGATAACTGGAGATCAGTCTTCTACAACGCTGTGGTGGAATTTTGGCCCACTCTTCTTTGCAGAACTGCTTTAGTTCAGCCACATTGGAGGGTTTTTGAGCATGAACTGCCCATTTAAGGTCCTGCCACAGTATCTCTATCGTGTTCAAGTCAGGACTTTGACTAGGCCACTCCAAATCTTTAATTATACTTCTTTTGAGCCATTCAGAGGTGGACTTACTCCTATGCTTTGGATCATTGTCTTGCTGCATAATCCAGTTGCGTTTGAGCTTCAACTCATGGAGTGATGACCGGACATTCTCCTTTAGGAATTTCTGGTAGAGAGCAGAATTAATGTTTCCTCAATTATTGCAAGTCGCCCTGGCCCTGAAGCAGCAAAGCAACACCATCACACTACCACCACCATGCTTGATCGTAGGAATGAGTTTCTTTTTGTGGAATTCTGTGTTTGATTTACACCAGATGTAACGGGACCTCTGTCTTTCAAACAGTTCCACTTTCAACTCATCAGTCCACTGAACATTCTCCCAAAAGGTTTGAAGATCATCAAGGTGTGTTTTGGCAAAATTCAGATGAGACTTAATGTTCTTCTGGGTTAGCAGTGGTTTTCGCCTTGCCACACTTCCATGGATGGCATTTTTGCCCAGAGTCTTTCTGATAGTGGAGTCATGAACAGTGACTTTCATTGATGTGAGAGGGGCCTGCAGTTCCTTGCATGTTGTCTTTGGCTTTTTTGTGACTTCCTGGATGAGTCGTCGCTGTGCTCTTGGAGGAAATTTGGAAGGTCGGCCACTTCTGGGAAGGTTCACTACTATGCCAAGTTTTCTCCATTTGGAGATAATGGCCCTCACTGTGATTCTTTGGAGTCCATAGTTCCTTTGGCATAGTGTGCTACTGGGTGAGACCTTTTAGCTAACTTCATGCTGCAGAAAAAAGTTCTATTTAGGTGTTGATTTGATTGAACAGGGCTGGCAGTAATCAGGTCTGGGTGTGTCTAGTCCAGCTGAACCCCATAATGAATGCAGTTTCATAGATTTGGGGATTTAGTAACTAAGGGGGCAAATACTTTTTCCACACAGGCCCATTGGATATTGGATAACTTTTTTGCTTCATTAAATAACATTATCATTTATAAACTGTATTTTATGTTTACTAAGATTGCATTTGTTTTATGTTAGATTTTGTTTGAATTTTTGAAACAATTTAGTATGAGATATTCACAAAAACAGAAGAAATCAGGCAAATACATTTTCACAGCACTATATATAGATATACAGTGTATATACTGTACCCTCCATAAGTTTAAATTTGGACAGTGAGACATTTTTCAGTCAGTATGTGATTAACCTCCTGAGACCCCCGCATGACTGCTGTGTGTGTTTTCCATTTCCCTTTTTGATATGTAACTAGTATCCGCTAATAAACATGCAAAAAAAAGAAATAATTGTAGATCAAATAGTTAAAATGAAATGTTCTTATATGGGGACGGCGGGACTAAGTTGTGAAATGTTAAAAAATACCAAGCTATAGAAAGTCAGATTTTTTTAATCGAATCGTTTATTCTATTTCCAGGAGTGTTGGTTATTCATGTTTTTGAGACGTCATAGACATTACAGCTGATTTTCTGAGTAGCTGCTTTGGAACAATGTGTATTGGGAAAAGCACAAATAAAAAACTATACAAATAAAAATTATTTGAGTCGATTTGACTTTTATGGTACAATGTTTTTTTTGTTTTTTTTGCTTAACTAAATCTCAATGTTCTCTCTTTGTACTGTTAAACAAACAAGTGATAGCCAGTGCTGAAGCATTTTAACAATCAGAAACAAGCATAATTAATTCTGATTCAGAGTAATGGCCAGCATCATCCAATCACTGCCAACCATGTTAAAATAAAATTATACATTATAAATTCTGAATCTACACTATATTGCCAAAAGTATTCGCTCACCTGCCTTTAGACGCATATGAACTTAAGTGACATCCCATTCTTAATCCATAGGGTTTAATATGACGTCGGCCCACCCTTTGCAGCTATAACAGCTTCAACTATTCTGGGAAGGCTTTCCACAAGGTTTAGGAGTGTGTTTATGGGAATTTTTGACCATACTTCCAGAAGCGCATTTGTGAGGTCAGACACTGATGTTGGACGAGAAGGCCTGGCTCACAGTCTTCGCTCAAATTCATCCCAAAGGTGCTCTATTGGGTTGAGGTCAGGACTCTGTGCAGGCCAGTCAAGTTCTTCCACACCAAACTCGCTCACCCATGTCTTTATGGACCTTGCTTTGTGCACTGGTGTGCAGTCATGTTGGAACAGGAAGGGGCCATCCCCAAACTGTTCCCACAAAGTTGGGAGCATGGAATTGTCCAAAATCTCTTGGTATGCTGAAGCATTCAGAGTTCCTTTCACTGGAACTAAGGGGCCAAGCCCAGCTCCTGAAAAACAACCCCACACCATAATCCCTCCTCCACCAAACTTCACAGTTGGCACAATGCAGTCAGACAAGTACCGTTCTCCTGGCAACCGCCAAACCCAGACTCGTCCATCAGATTGCCAGATGGAGAAGCGTGATTCGTCACTCCAGAGAACGCATCTCCACTGCTCTAGAGTCCAGTGGCGGCGTGCTTTACACCACTGCATCCGATGCTTTGCATTGCACTTGGTGATGTATGGCTTGGATGCAGCTGCTCGGCCATGGAAACCCATTCCATGAAGCTCTCTACACACTGTTCTTGAGCTAATCTGAAGGCCACATGAACTTTGGAGGTCTGTAGCGATTGACTCTGCAGAAAGTTGGCGACCTCTGCGCACTATGCGCCTCAGCATCCGCTGACCCCGCTCTGTCATTTTACGTGGCCTACCACTTCGTGGCTGAGTTGCTGTCATTCCCAATCGCTTCCACTTTGTTATAATACCACTGACAGTTGACTGTGGAATATTTAGTAGCGAGGAAATTTCACGACTGGACTTGTTGCACAGGTGGCATCCTATCACAGTACCACGCTGGAATTCACTGAGCTCCTGAGAGCGGCCCATTCTTTCACAAATGTTTGTAGAAGCAGTCTGCATGCCTAGGTGCTTCATTTTATACACCTGTGGCCATGGAAGTGATTGGAACACCTGAATTCAATTATTTGGATGGGTGAGCGAATACTTTTGGCAATATAGTGTATGTACTGATTATCATTGTCAATTGTCTGTCAAGCATGTTGAGCAGTCCAACCATCATCTGCAGCCTGAAACTGAACTTTGGGAGTGAATGTACTTCGCTGTATAGAAAGCTATAGGATGCTCCCTTGCTCCGTATTTAGTGAATGACAACCTCCAGTGTGCTGTCTGTCTGCACTGGTCTCAAAACAATGCACCTTATTTTCATTCTAACTCCATATAAAGCCTCTGAAAGCAACATTCTTCAGCTTTTAGATTAACACATTGATTCTCAATGTGATAATGCACAGTAAAAATAGGATTGCTAATGGAAAAATAGCGCTATAGTCCATGTCAGTGGTCATTGTGTTTAACAGCGTGCTGTTTTGCAAACAATAGCTCACATTTTTAAAATGGCATATCGGATGAAACTAGAGACTCTAATCTTTTGACTCAAACAGGTTTCAATGTAAAAACTTAATTAGGTTTCTTATCAGATGTAGTTTTGTTGGCATTCCTCCTAAAGATTAACTCTGCTGTGATCGGCACCATATTGTTATGTCACATGACGCCGTACATCAAATTTGAACCCTTTCATGACAGGCCAAAGTGTTCTGAACTGAGATCAGTCAGTTTAAATTTAATACAGTTATGCATAGCGTATATAGTGAAGACAAAACACATTGTCCACTAGGGCTGAAACGATTAGACAATAAAAAATTGTCTAAAAAAATGTCAGAGCTGTGTGGTCAGAGCCGCTTATATGAGTCGCATGAAAAACAGCACGAGAGTGTTTCAAACTTCTCCCGGCTGATATACTGTCTCATGCGGAGACGCTCATCACTGGCGTGCGCTTGCTGTAGCTAGATTATAACGTGATTGCTCACGATGTAGTGAATCATAATATATGTGTCACGTGTGTATCTTATTGTGAAGAAAATCAGCGATTCAAGCTCTATTAAGAAGAGGGAGTTTGTTTTTTGTTAGTTTAAGGTGAATCGATGTGACCAAAAAGATGAGAGTGTGTGGTCTTAGCCCATTATACAATGCAAAAAAAAAAAAAGTTTTAGATTTGTCTTTTTTGGTTTGTTTTCCAATATAAATTTCTAAAACTCCTTACAAACATTTACTTTAGGAGCTCTACTGCAGAAGAAAAAATTGTTATCGGAGAATGTTGAATATAATATTTAATATTTACATATTTTAAAATATCTACAAATCCTTAAAACAAGATACATTCACCTGAGAAGCAGCATATAAGATATTTAGACTTTCTTTTAGAGAATGTATCTTGAATCTGAGTATATTTTGTCTTTACTGCACTCGCAGAAGTATAACCAAGTGAAACAATACACTTATATTTAAGATACATTCTCTTAAAGCAAGTCTAAATATCTTATATGTTACTTCTCAAGTAAATGTATCTTGTTTTAAGGATTTTTAGACAATTTTAAATGGAAAACAAGACAAAAACACTCGATAACAATAGGATTTTTTTGTAGTGAAATTTTTAATGAATTGTATTGACAATACAAATCCAAGTATTTGTTTCCTCGTAATTCAATGAATGTCATTTAGAGGTATTTTTAAAAGATGATTTTGTCCTCTTTATTGTTAGTAAGCACGTTTAATACAACCTTTTAAGTCGGGGCACAAGCTGAATAATCGGTCAAGAGCTAATGATTAATCGTTGCAATAATCACCGAAGAGTCTAATAATCATTCTAATAATCGTTTGATTAGTTGATTATCAAAATAATAATTAGTTGCAGCCCTAATGTCCACATAGAAGGACGCGGGGTCGCATGAGGTTAAAGTGCAGGCTGTCCGCTTTGATTTGAAGTGATTTTAATCCAAATTAGGTGAACTGTTTAGGAATTACAGCATTTTTTATACATAGAACCCCCTTTTTAAGGGCTCAAAAGTAATTAGAGAATCGACTGAAAAGTTGTTTAATGATCACAAAAGTAAGCAGTTAAAAGGTCTGGAGCTGATTTTAAAAGTGGAATTTGCATCTGGAAGCTGTTGCTGTAAACTCTCATTATGAGGTTTAAAGGGGTGTCAATGCAAGTAAAGCACGCCATCATTAGGCTGAAAAAAAAAAACAAATCCATCAAAGACATAGGAGAAAAATTAGGAGTGACCAAATCAACAATTTGATACATTCTTAAAAAGAAAGAACACAGAAGACAACTGTGGTGGAGGATCACAAAATTCTTTACTTGGTGAAGAAAACTTTGGGTTCGGGTTGGGTTGCAGACCTTTCATTACCCCAAAGTGTTCACTGACATTAATTTTCTCCATAGAGAAATTGAGAAAAATTGCTAAAACATAGGAAATTTCTCTTTTTCTCCTCTAGTCTGCAGTCATGTCTGCAGCATTTGCAAAGTTTCATCCTAACCTGGTGGTCGGTGGGACTTACTCGGGACAGATCGTCCTGTGGGACAACAGAAGTAACAAACGCACACCTGTCCAGAGGACACCTCTGTCTGCTGCCGCCCACACGGTACATGTGACATCACACCACACACAGGGAATGAGCTGAGACAGACTATGTAGGGGCAATGGTGGCTCAGCGGTTAAGGCTCTGGGTTACTGATCAGAAGGTCGGGGGTTCAAGCCCCAGCACCACCAAGATGCCTCTGTTGGGCCCTTGAGCAAGGCCCTTGACCCTATCCGCTCCAGGGGCGCCGTATCATGGCTGACCCTGCACTCTGACCCCAGCTTAGCTGGGATGTGTGGAAAAAAAAAAAAAGAATTTCACTGTATATGTGCAAAATGTATAATGTGTGATAAATAAATATAATTAATTACATTAATTATGTAGTCCAAGAATCTTAAGATGTCTTTGTGTTTTTAAATGTGAATTAATAAAATGGGATGCCCTAAAACTAAATATTGTTTTTGATATTTACTTTTTCCATGCATATTTTCCAGCACCCAGTGTACTGTGTTAATGTGGTCGGCACGCAGAATGCTCATAACCTCATTAGCATCTCTACGGATGGGAAGATGTGCTCCTGGAGTCTGGACATGCTGTCCCAGCCACAGGTGCCCACAGTCCTCTCTGCTTCGCCCATTACATGACCTGTACCAGCCGTTATTCAGCCCAGTTTTTATGGGTGTTACCATTTTCATATTAAAGCCCAGGACTTTATGTGGACTAAAAAGTGAACCGTGTGGAATAGAACCCTGTTCTCTTTGCATTCACATTGTCCCTGGCCCTAAATGTGGACTCAGGTCTCATTTTGGTCTATTTTAGATGGGAAATGGTTTCAGTCTACTTTCCATTAACACTGTTTTTTGGAGCCTGGACCACAACAATAGAAATCTGAATAATAGTATTTATTATTATTATAAATTGAATATTGGAAAATAATTATACAATAGTAATATATTTCTGTGTAATTTCTTCACTTTGATTCGGCATTGCAATGCGGACTGGCTCTGAAACAAAGCAAGTTTGAAACCCTCTAAGAGTTACCCACTCTCTTTGTGAAAGCAAAGCACCATTCTTACTCAAGCGGCAAAATGTATGAATGCTATGTGCCGATATTATTGACCGGTCCAGGAAGTGATTTATAGTGATTTTGAACTCATTTAAAGGCCCACTGCTGCCCTTAAACACACACAGTGTTGTATTTGCAGGCAGCATAACATTAACTTCAGCCACGACTTTATAAAAACATTTTCAAACCACAGTGTCACATGTAAATGATTTCTAAAGTGCTGGTTGAATATAAAATCTAAGAGAGGGTATTGGCTGTAATGTTAACGGTGTGTGTGTCTGTCTGTGAGTACAGGACAGTATGGACCTGGTGTTTAAGCAGTCTAAATCCGTTGCAGTCACCTCCGTGTCCTTCCCTCTGGGTGATGTTAATAACTTTGTGGTGGGGAGTGAGGATGGATCAGTGTACTCATCCTGTCGCCATGGCAGGTAACACACAAACACACACTCATTGTGCACAGGAGAGTGCAACACATTTGTATGTAGTGTAAGTGATTAATGTGTCCTGATGAGCCCAGAGAACATCGAAAAACTGCCTAATCATGTAACACAGAATCATGGTGCCTATACAAGGGTGTAAAACTTTGCTGACATGCATACATGCAGTTTATTACATTACATTAGTGTTTCTTCAACTTCGGGCACTTGTGTTGATTTTTATTAAAACAAGTAGATTTCTACTTTTTTTCTTTTTCGTTATATGATGATCATAATAAAACTGACTTGGAAACGTTTCATCATGCCTTCATCATTTATTTTTGGTACTTTTCAAATGACTTTTTCTGTACAGATATGACTGTTTTAGCCTTGTCCCAGAACCAGACTTTTAAAATTAAAATATGAAAATCGATACAAATTATTATGTTTAAAACTACTTTATACCACAGGTCTGTTAAATGCTCGATTTTGATTCTGATTGGTTCACGGTTGTTCTAAGGTGTGCAGTTATTTTCCAGTAAACGCATGGCTATGAAGTAGTTCCAGGTCTTTACCTTATAACGGTTCCATATTACTTTGCTAAATGATTTCAGTTATTTCAAATAGCCCTACAGGCTACCACAACAAAATGACCAATTAAAACAAAGACATTGAATAAAGTAAATCAGTTAAGAATGTCAAACAATGTCTAAAATATACATTTATTTCAATTGTGGATTGAACATTTTCTATATTATCTGAAATAATAGTGGGAAGCACCCTCCACCTCTCTCTCACACACACACACACACACACACACACACACACACACACGTCCCCACACACCGTAGACACACATGCATAATACGCATTATGCACACACTTACTCGCGAGCTAAAAACAGAGTCGTCATGTCAGCGCACACCTGCATCTCAGTAGGGTTGAAAAAAGTTGTTAAGGTTTACAAAGGAAATATGGCGACACTCGCTGCTGCTGAGAAGTGTGCTCAAACTTGCATCTTGGCGATTTTGAAGCGATGTTACTTCTGACGAGAGCTGCAACAAAAAAGGCAATCCCAGAAGAAATCTCTCACAGTTTCTTAGTTTCTCTCTTTCAATCCCTCAAAAACAAACTAACACAAACTCACACACACAAACGCACTACCTCATTACTCCAGTAAGTGCCAGTAAAGCAGCGCAAGCCTCATTATCCTCCATTGCTAGTTCTAAAGTGACGTTTTTGAACTAGCAACGAAGGCTCGGACTGTATTAAAGCAAGATGCTGAATCTGTGGCGGAAGAAAGTAGTTCCACTCACAAGAGTGTTTTAAGCAGAAAAACCAGAAAATGTCTTGAGATAAAACCCTGAACGATGTCCACTGCACGTTGTGACCGCATTACCACCTCGGGTGTGCATTATTTTTCAATAATTAAACGGTCTGTCTTCAGTTATTCCTTACATAATCTAAACATAGTGAAATAAACGTAAACCATTTCAAAATGTATTATGTGAAAATTATTTCAATCAGTTTTTCAAAAATGATGACTGTCTCACGGTTGTGATGTCATTTCCACCACACCAAACAATTTTGCCCATATTAAGTTTTTTCAAAAGTTAGTGTACTTGTTCACCAAGTGGACAAAAGTGTCAGTGAAGAGCATACTTATGATGAAATATGGGACAAAATAAAGAAAATCAAGGGAAATATCACTAGTGAGCAGTATATTTCTACTGGGTGTCATTTCCAATCAAGCTGCAATTTTGCCAAATTATGCAAAAAGTTATATAATTTTTATAAAATAATTTAATTGTATTTAGGATACATACATTTTTTTTTTTTTTTCATCAGCGTCATTTCCAGCACAGAATTCTGTAAAACACAATTCAGAATTTGAGATATGCTGGAAATGACACTGTGCTGGGAATTTTTATGACTAAATCTCTCTGTTATGCATGAACAAACCCTGTTGGACGTTGGGCCTCATTCACTAATAATTGTGTGGATTTTGCATACTTATACGCTAAGGATGGGCATTCATCAATAATCTGGTATTCTAATATTTAAGCGAATAAAAAATGAATATTTGAATATTCTATTATTTAAATGAAGGTAATTAATGAGAAAGAGACATAATTATTAATAAAACAATAATTATTATTAATAAAATATTTTTTTCAGTCATAAATGTTGCATCACCATTTAAAAACAAGCTTCTAATTATATCCAAAACAAGCTTATATTATGTCCTGTGTTTTTATATTTAAAGTGTCACGTAGTAAGTGATATGTGCAGTCACAAAATCAGAGAACCTTCCTTCGATAAAACCTGGCATGTATATGACATGAAAGCATAATGTATTTGAAAACAATCCGGTGTTATTCTTCAAGCTCTGAAAAACTTGAATGAATTGCTCTATATTCACACATTTAAAGCACTGACCTAAGAAAAAATTGGATAGCAGTACAAAATTTCAAATATATTCTTGTGCCAAAAATTCTCTTTGTGAATAAACCTTGGACTGTGTAGATGCCATATTTAACTATAAGTGAAAACACGCTGTGAGAGAAGTACAGAATGTTTGTTCAATATAGGGTATTCACGATACCAAAATTTCAGTAGTCAGTACCAATAGCAGTAAAATTTCATGGTTCTCGATACCAATTTCATTGCCAAAAAAAAAGGTAAAATCCTATTGAACAGACTCGATTTCTTTAATTCTCACGTCAAGCTTTTATTTTGAATTGAACTTTTATTTTGACGTCAACACTTTTCCGTTAAGTGTTTTTGATGGTCGTTTCACACTTCCGGATAAGACGTTGGTTATATGGCCCAGTGTGATTATTGAAGCGATTTAATATAAACAGTAAATACACAGTATAGTCTGCAGGCGCTGTGCACTTTACAGTGAAGGTGTGCTCTCTTCTGTTATCTACTACAAGTACAGCTTGTGATGCTCATAAAATGTGGAGTTTTGAACAGTCTGTGTTTCAGTTTATAAGCAGCTTCACATTCTTGTGTGTGTTGAAGCGTGCAGCAAATGCAGACTGCATTTATTTAATTAAATCGGTGAAGATGTCATTTCAACAATCAAAACCCAGATACACAACAGTCCAACCTATTGAACTGACTGCAGTTCTATCTCTCACAGCCTTGTTTTCATTTACATTTACATTTACATTGGCAGCGTCTACTTTGACTAGAGTCTATGGGGCTTTTCTGTAGCAGAAATCATGTTGTTTCATCCACTTAACTATCTTGCACAACTTTATGTCCCATATGGAACTTAATGTGAATGATTTCATTTCCGAAATTAAAATCCACCCATGTTTATGTGTGTGTGTTCATGAATGAGATATAAACTGTGTGTGTGCTGTAATGAGTGGAGAGAGCGAGTGTTTCCTCTTCATTTGTGATGCTGTGATTACCTCATCCTCCACCCACACACTCACACAGGCTGTTGTTTACCTCTCACAGTAATGAGTTCACACACACAAACTCAGTGGTGTCTGTTAGTTTATGTGAAGTGCTAAACAACTGATGGAAACATGCTGAGATCATTAAACCAATGCCATTCTGTGTGTGTGTGTGCATGTGAGCAGTCGTGCAGGGATCAGTGAGATGTTTGAGGGGCATCATGGTCCAATCACGGGTATTCACTGTCACACTGCAGCAGGGCTGGTTGATTTCTCTCATCTCTTCCTGACCGCCTCATTTGATTGGACCGTTAAACTCTGGAGTACCAAGGTAACACAGCATTCATACACACTCATTACATTCATATACACTTCTAACATTATACAGTCATCAATTAAACTCCCTGTACTCCTTACTCTCTGCGTTGAAGAATAACAAGCCATTGTACTCATTTGAGGATAACTCCGATTATGTGTATGATGTCATGTGGTCTCCGGTGCACCCCGCTCTCTTTGCTTGTGTGGACGGACTCGGACGCATCGACCTGTGGAACCTCAACAATGACACAGAGGTTAAAACAACATAAATTTACAACCACAATAATTATTCTGGCTGATACAGCTGAAACAGTTTTCTGTGAAATCTCGATATCTATCGGAATTGTATGTCTTGTAAACGAAGCACGAATTGAATCCTCTATCTGCTACATTAACTGTGTTTGTGTAGGTACCCACTGCCAGCATGGCTGTTGATGGTAGTCCTGCTCTAAACAGAATGCGCTGGTCTCAGTCGGGCAGAGAAATCGCCGTGGGAGACTCGGAGGGACAGATCCACATTTACGACGTTGGCGAGGTGAGAATCAAGTTTAATTAGGACACATCCACACATCACTCACTAACACACTCTGCACCTGGACACCACTTTAAGCAGCTCTCTCTTTTGTGTCACTGAGTTGGTTGCGTAAAAAGCCGATGCAGAGCTTCTAAAGATGACACGCTACAATTACATCTTTCATAGGGGGGCCCAAACAGCACGGCCCTTCAGGGGCTACAGAGGCCCTGTGTCACTCCTGCCATCTACAGATGAATGGAGAGAAATGAGATGGGATGAAAGCAAAGAGAGTTGAAGAATGAGAGAGGATTGTTATTAGGTGTCAGTTCACACTGAGACTCTCAGAATAGCCTGATCGTCCACCGTGCTGCCACAGCAGGATTTACACATCAGAAAAACGTCTTTACCAAATGTTCCCATCTTACAGCGTCTCTACTCTGGACACGACCAGTGTCACATCACATTGCGCTGTGTTGACTTGAGTCCATCAACACTAGCGGCATCACCTCAGAATGTTAACCAACAAGGGGCGGTTCAGTCCAAACGTGTTCTTACTCTAATAAAAAAAGCTGGACTCAACGCTACGTGAGGGAAAGAATGCGAGACAGGTTTTTGAAAGTAGAAGCTCTTTTAAATTTGACGTCTAAAAAAGCGTTGCCCTCCAAGGGGTGTGCGATATACCGAATATAAATGATAAACCTATAGAAATCTGTCAGCCTGTACATACACTCACTGAGCACTTTATTAGGAACCCCTGTACACCTACTTATTCATGCGATTATCTAATCAGCCAACTGTGGCAGCGGTGCATAACATCATGCAGATACGGGTCAGGAGCTTCAGTTAATGTTGTTATCAACCATCAGAATGGGGGAAAATGTGATTTCTGGTTCAAGCGGACAGAAAGGTAACGGTAACTCAGAGAACCCCTCTGTATAATTGTAGTGAGCAGAATAGCGTCTCAGAATGCACAACATGTCAAACTTTGAGGCGGATGGGCTACAACAGCAGAAGACCACTATGGTCCTAATAAAGTGCCCGACGTGGTCTTCTGCTGTTGTAGCCCATCCGCCTCAAAGTTTAACATGTTGTGCATTCTGAGATGCTATTCTGCTCACTACAGTTATACAGAGGGGTTCTCTGAGTTACCGTTACCTTTCTGTACGCTTGAACCAGAAATCACATTTTCCCCCATTCTGATTGGTGAGTATCTTTGAGTATCATCTATATCGTGATAACACAAAATGCTACGGCATGGTACAGTAGGCACATTCTAATCAGTGGTTGAGCAACAAATAATTGTCATTTGCCACTCGGACAGATCTATTTTTATCTGTCCTCGGTTACTCTTACGTTATTTACCATTACAGGGTTTCCGCAGGTCTTAAAAAGGTCTTAAATTGGAGCAACAAGTCTTAAATTCATAAGGTCATTAAAGGCATTAAATGTTGCTTGAAGGATCGTATTTTCGTTGTGTTAAGTCATTTTAAAGTGAAGGGTAGGCCTAATTTCTGTGCCACACGGCTTAGATAAGATTGCTAAATATTCATTGAACAGTATACAATAGGTGGCGGTATGTGCTGCTTCATCTGTCAGTAACCACGGAAGAACTTGGCAAATATCACAGTTTAGAGATGTAGTTCGATTGAGAGGCCGATGGATAAGTTGGTGAAATGGGGAAACGTTTGTTCCAGCCAAAATTGAAAAAAAGAAGATACTTTTTGTAAAATGAGTTAAAAAGTAATGGAGATCTATCGAAAGTTGCAGTTTTAAATTTTGAAGTGTTGCTATAAATACGACTCTTCATGTGCTCCTTAGACATTTACATTTAGAGAACATATTGACGTATTGTGTTCCCTTCACTTTATTCCTTACATTTTCTTTAGTTGGTCTTAAAAGGTATTAAAAAGTCTTAACTTTAGCTTCATAAAACCTGCAGAAACCCTGCATTAAAAAGCGTATTTTCTCACGCAACGATGTAACAATGGTTTTCAAATGTGTAAAAGGTCTACTATTAGTTTGGACATTATTTTAAATTAAAAAAAAAGGAACTCGTTTTTTTGAATAACTTTTCACACATAAAAATGTGTGCCGTATTCTCAGTACACATTTGCTGCACCTGTTGCAAGTTGCACCTGAATCTGTGTACAAGTCGCACTGACAGAGGTTGCATGCGGCAGGCGCTAGGACCCGCGAGCAGACGCCCGACTTGTCAAAACATTTCAAAATGCCCCATAAGGATTACTCAGGATCTATGCATCGTATCATGCAGTATTTGGACTTGTTTTAAGTCTTTTTTCGGGAGCATTTACTTTAAGTATTCGTGTGTTTTTCATTTTCATTGTTTAATGGAAAAAAAAACACGACAAATAGCCACATCTGTTTATAACATCTGTAACTGTATGCTGTGCACAAATAAACAGCTTTTAGTCTGTGAGTAAAACAATATGCCTGTTACATACTGTTTATTCATCAACCTTAGCAACTGTGGATATTTCTGATATTTACAACCCTCTTTGCTATGCACTAATTATCTGGTTCACTTACTGAATGTTTTGCTGTGAGTGTGAAGAAACGTCATTTTGTGGGCATGTGAGGAGTTGCGTTTGACAGTGGTCTAGAGTTTGTTAGAACAATAAAGTTATGATGGACAGAATATTTAAACTGGTTGCATCAAGTACTTTAGTATTTAGCTTATATCAGCACAACAGGTGTCAGTCTAGTGCATGTTTAAAAAGAAAAACTGTTAAAAAAACAGACAGATGCAATAATGTGGTTGACTACATCGCGCATCTGAATACAGTGTATGCCCGGTTATGCCGCTCTTCTCCATCATTCGATGAATTACTGCTGTTATGATCGCCACCACCAAATTTCACTTACCACCTGCTTTCTGTGGGTGATAATAGAGCAACATTAATTGCACCAGGCAAATTGCGCAGATTTTTGTGTATTAGGCACAATTTATAATAAGTAGGGGCGTGCGATATATTATTGGCCGATAGCTAGGAAAATAGTGAATTGTGAAATTATTGTGCAATAAATTATGATGTTTTATTTGCTTGCGGAAGAGAATCTATGACTGTTTGCAGATTATTTGTACATCAGTGCACTGTTACAGTACATTGTGCTGGGCCTTGTTTTAATCAGGATCATCTGCTGTGAATCACAGTATTCTACTTCTCATATTTTGTATTAATAAGTGAAAATAAATGAAAACGCAACAAAACATTCGATATATTCTACTTGGGGGCAATCGTTTTTGTGTATTACCGCACTTTATGAAGCAACATTGACCTGAGACATTGATATGATATCCGTTATTTCAGCATTATGGATTGAATTAAGATTGAATCGTGATACGGCCTTGCATGATTAGTAATAAAAGATTACTAGACTGCGTTTAAAACAGTCTGCATTGACTGCTTCAGTCAGCACTGCACGAGCTATTGGCGCCTTTTTATAGTTAGTTATTGAAGCATGTTTATTAACTGTTATAACAATGTTGATAACAATGTCGTTTGAAACATTTTCTTGCTTTTTTGTATTTAGACGATCACATGCCTGTATATGGTTTAAAATTAAGACAAAAAAATTATTGGACACTTGATAATTGCTTCATTAAAGATTACAAGCTCAAGTGTTTTAGTTTATAGTTTGCAATCCTTTCTTTCTCTGAGCTTCTTGACAATGTCTGGGCAAATAATCAACAAGTTTCTGTAAAAGCTGTGGTGAAAGTTTCTTCCAGGTTTCAGCCACCAAAGCTTTCAGTTCTTCCACACTAGAACATTGACGATCTAACAATTTCTTCATAGGTGCTCTCGCCAGATAAGTAAAAAACTAAATCTTCCATCCTCCACAGGACAGGATAATTGTGAGTAAAATCAAGAGTAACAGGCAAGAAACGCCTGCAAGGATTGCCTCACACGTCAATGAGAATTACCAGATACAACTTGGTTCACAGACCGTTTGAAACAGGATCAATGAGTATGGGTACATAGGGAGAGTAATGCAGCGAAAACCATTCATTAGCTCAAAGAATAAAAAGTCCAAAGGATAACATTAATGCTACAGTATATAACATAATATAAGACACAAGTATTAAATGTAAAATGTTTTACACATTTATATTCACATTGTTCAAAGATCTGGGCAGCAGAAATGTTTTTCATTTAATAGTTTGTCATATGACATGACATATTAGATGTCATACAAACATATTTGTTGACTCCAAAGAGCAATAAGCTACCCATTCAAATGCAGGTTCAGTCGGATTGGAAAGGTTATATTTTAAAAAGGGCAAATTTATGTTCTTGTTATTTTTATCCGTCATTAGTTTAAATTAGTTTCATTATTTTTTGCATTGAAACGTACCTGTTCTCACAGTCACGGAGCTCTCTCTCTCTCTTCTTGTGTCTTTTCTGCTGCAATACAAAAGAAGTGCTGTAACTTTTCCTTGCAAAAGTGCATGATTGTTTATTTATCCAATCGTGGCTTTTCGTAGAACGCATGTCCAAGTGCAGCTTTCAGTAAGTAAAGAAATGCAACCAATAAAAACAGACTGTTGTGACTCATTTTAGTGCACGAAAAAAGCTTGGTGACAGAATCTGAGTGCGATGAAAACATTCACATCAGCTTGACATCTTGTCCATTCTTCAGGAAAAGAAGAAGCTTATTGGTCACTTGACGAGAACACAAGACCCCGTCTCAGTGACAGAATGATTTTTTCAAACAAAACGGATGTTTTTTTCAGTCTTTGTAGCCATTAACTCAGTACGGAAGTCCCGACAGTCAAGTTATTAATGAACTCCCATTGAGAGATGCTAATGCGCACTCTGTCTCCCTCTGCCTGGCCAATGATTATGTTAATGAAACTAACACCTGAAAATCATTGGAAAAAAATTGGCTAGTGAGATGCAACTAGCACTAAAGTCCAGTACTAGTGCTAATGCTATTTTCCCCTTGCCAGTGCTCTTTTATTCCTTCATGTTAACTGAAGGCAAATCTGAATGTTCCATTTTAGCTTGTTAGCTAGCGAACTCGCTAATGATAGTAAGACCAATAATAATAATAATAATAATAATTATAATTCCTTACATTTATATAGCACTTTTCTAGGCACTCAAAGCGCTTCACATAGTATAGGGGGAATCTCCTCAACCACCACCAGTGTGCAGCATCCACCTGGATGATGCGATGGCAGCCATAGTGTGCCAGAACGCCCACCAAACACCAGCCACTGGTGGAGAGGAGAGTGATGTAGCCAATTCAGGGCCAATGGGGGAATTTGGCCAGGACACCGGGGTTACACCCCTACTCTTTACGAGAAGTGCCCTGGGATTTTTAATGACCACAGAGAGTTAGGACCTCGGATTAACATCTCATCTGAAAGATGGTGCCTTTTTACAGTATAGTGTCCCCGTCACTATACTGGGGCATTAGGACCCACAAAGACCACAAGGTGAGCACCCCCTGCTGGCCTCCCTAATACCACTTCCAGCAGCAACCTTAGTTTTTCCCCAGGAGGTCTCCCATCCAGGTACTGGCCAGGTTCAACCCTGCTTAGCTTTAGTGGGCAATCAGGCGAAAACTATAGGGTGATATGGCTGCTGACTAGCTCACTAGCTGGCTGCTGGGTAATTTTGATTTCCTCACTGTTGACATGCATTGCACTGGCTGGCAAGAAGTATCATAGCTACCTTTTTTAAAAATCCCCTTTTCTCCCAATTTGGAATGCCCAATTCCCACTACTTAGTAGGTCCTCGTGGCGCGGTTACCTCAGTCCGGGTGGCGGAGGACAAGTCTTAGTTGCCTCAACTTCTGAGACAGTCAATCCACGTATCTTATCACGTGGCTCGCTGTGCATGACACCGTGGAGACTCCCAGCATGTGGAGGCTCATGCTACACTCCGCGATCCACACACAACTTGGCACGAACCCCACTGCGAGTGAGAACCCCTAATCGCGACCACGAGGTGGTTACCCCATGTGACTTTACCCTCCCTAGTAACCGGGCCAATTTGGTTGCTTAGGAGACCTGGCTGGAGTCACTTAGCACACCCTGGATTCAAACTCGCAACTCCAGGGGTGGTAGTCAGCACCAATACTCACTGAGCTACCCAGGCCCCCCATATCATAGCTTCCTTAATATTTGAATGGAAATTAAATAACAGTTGCCAGCAATTATTATGTTTTTTACAACAGGTAGAATTGACCATCACATCCTCACCTTATCATATTACATATTTTCTTGCAGGAATGCAGAAAATTTGCTCAACCAATGCATTCTCTCTGACATCTCCAGCTTGCGTTTATGAAAGTTGGGGTTGGGGGGCATGCCTGAACTAGTTTATAGAGGAAATCAGCAGCCTAATAAAGAGGTTGACTGGCACAAACTATTTTATATATTTTGAAAATACACAAATACCAAACTTAAATGTATTTAGATACAAATTACATTTGATTTTTTTTTTTTTCAAAGACTTTAAAAGACAAAGTACAAAATAGTATTATGTATTTCAAATACATGTAACTGAAGTACTGCCCATCCCTGACCAGCTGCCTATTGAAAGAATACTTTGCAAAAAAGAAAGGTCTTAGAATGGCCCTCTAAGAGCCCTGACCTAAACCCTATAGAGCACATATTGGATGTTGTGGTGAAGAAAATGTCAGATCGTCGATGTTCTAGAGTGGATGAACTGAAAGATTTGGTGGCTTAAATCTGGAGGAAACTTTCACCACAGCTTTTACAGAAACTTGTTGATTCTATGCCCAGATGATGTCAAGAGATTGCACACTAAAAACTAAAACACTTAAACTTATCTTTAATGAAGCCATTATCAAGTGTCCAAATAATATTTTGTCTTAATTTTAAAACATATATCAGTTGTTTTATAATTTAAAACGTAACAAACTTCTTTTTGTTAAATGTTTTGCTTGAAAAGTGTGCTTATGTTATCTTTCTTTACAATAAAATAAATTGGTTTGATGTTCTCAAATGCAAAGGAATTCATGCATTTTTAAGTTCAGCTTAAGCATCCAAATACTTTTTGGGGCCATATATATATATATATATATATATATATACAGTATATAGATTGCCAAGTATGCTTACACATACAAGGAATTTGTCTTGGTGACAGGAGCTTCCAGTGTACAACAATACAAAAACAGCAGCAAGACATAGATTATAATAAAAAATAATTATACACATATGTACATACACACACAGACACACACATACATACATACATACATACATACATACATACACATACGTATTGTAAATCTAATACAAATCTGTTATCTGTTATGTACAGTGCAAAATACAAATCTGTTATATACAGTGCAAATGGTTTTTTGGTTTTTTTTTTTTTTCAGAGGAATGAAATGGCAGAAGAGGTTGGATGTGTTGGATAAATATAAAAAAGACTAAACTGTGTATTGCACATAGTTATTGCTCAATGGGGCAATTTAACTGTTCATGAGATGGATAGCCTGAGGGAAAAACATTTTCCTGTGCCTGACGGTTCTGGTGCTTAGAGTTCTGAAACGTCGGCCAAAAGGCAACAGTTCAAAAAGGTAATGGGCAGGGTGAGTGGGGTCCAGAGTGATTTTTCCAGAGGAGGGGCAACCAATAATCCTCTCAGCAGTCTGAACTGTCCATTGTAGTCTTCTGATGTCTGATATCGTAGATGAATCAAACCAGACAGTTATTGAAGTGCAGAGGACAGACTCGACCACTGCTGAGTAGAACTGTATCAGCAGTGCCTGTGGCAGGTTGAACTTCCTCAGCTGGCGAAGGAAGTACAACCTCTGCTGGGCCTTTTTCACAATGGAGTCAATGTGGGTCTCCCACTTCAGGTCCTGTGAGATGGTAGTGCCCAGGAACCTGAATGACTTAGAATGGTGAGGGGGGACAGTGTTGGGGGTTTCCTCCTAAAGTCCACAATGATCTCCACCGTTTTGAGCGTGTTCAGCTCAAGGTTGTTTTGACTGCACCAGACAGCCAGCTGTTCAACCTCCTTTCTGTATGTAGACTCATCATCATCTCGGATGAGGCCGATGACAGTGGTGTCATCTGCAAACTTCAGGGCCCTTGGCGATGCAGTCATTGGTGTAGAGGGAGAAGAGTAGTGGGGAGAGCACACATCCCTGGGGGGCACCAGTGCTGATTGTACAGGTGCTGGAAGTGAGTTTCCCCTGTCTCACAAGCTGCTGCCTATCTGTCAGAAAGCTGGTAATCCACTGACAGATAGACATGGGAACAGAGAGTTGGTGTAATTTATTCTGGAGTATAGCTGGGATGATGGTGTTGAAAGCCGAACTGAAGTACACAAAAAGGATCCTTGCATATGTCCCTGGTCTGTCCAGATGTTGCAGGATATGATGCAATCCCATGTTGACTGCATCATCCACAGACCTGTTTGCTCGATAAGCAAATTGGAGGGGATCTTGAAAGGGTCCAGTGATGTTCTTCAGGTGGGCCAACACCAGTCTCTCAAATGATTTCATGACCACAGATGTCAGGGCGACAGGTCTGTAGTCATTAAGTCCTGTGATTTTTGGTTTCTTTGGGATGGGTATGATAGTGGAATGTTTGAAGCAGCATGGGACTTCACACTGCTCCAGTGATCTATTGAAGATCTGTGTGAAGATGGGGGCCAGCTGGTTAGCACAGACTTTCAGATAGGCAGGTGAGACACCGTCTGGGCCTGAAGCTTTCCTCGTCTTTTGTTTCCGAAAGATGCGGCTCACATCATCTTCACAGATCTTATGTGCAGGTTGAGTAGCAGGTGGAGGGAGGAGGGGGGTTGCAGGAGGTCTTGGTGTTTGTGTGAAGTGAAGGTCAGAGTGGGTGTGGGGTGTGAGATTGGGCCTTTCAAATCTGCAGTAGAACACATTCAGGTTGTCAGCCAGTTGTTGGTCCACCACAGGGTTGGGGGTAGGATTTGTTTCATTCCACTCCACACTGATGCAGGGTTGTTAGCTGAAAACTTGTTTTTCAGCTTCTCAGAGTATCTTCTTTCAGCCACTCTGATTTCCTTGTTCAGTGTGTTCCTGGCCTGATTGTACAAGACTTTATCCCCACCCCTGTAAGCATCCTCTTTGGCCTGACGAAGCTGCATATGTGTGTGTGTGTGTGTGTGTGTGTGTGTGTGTGTGTGTGTGTGTGTGTGTGTATATATATATATATATATATATATATATATATACACACACACACATATTTATACATATACTGTAGATATATACATACAGTATGTATTAGAGCTGCACGATTAATCGTTAAAAGATCGCAATCTCGATTCAGACACCCATGCAATCTCATTTCTAAATTACAGTTCTGCAATGTATATTAACGTTCCCGTGGCATGCCTTTGTAATGCGGTCAAATTTAAATGAGAAATTCACTTCAAGATGCGTTTGTAAATGTTGATCTTTTAAACTTTATATAGCATCCACAAAACACAGCTCTCCTGCATGAGACGCTGAATAAACTAAAACACAACAGCCAAAGACATTTGTCCAGCACAGTGCTTTACAATCTGCAGGGTGCAGCCACGATTAGCTAGAAGTATGCCAATCTCTGTTCAGTTCAATATTTTAATAGCCAAGGAATTACCCAGATCTGACTAAATTCACTACCCCTGAGCTGTTTTATTACAGGTGGCTGCTGTCCAATGCTCACATGTGTGTGTCTCCCCATGCACTTGATGAATGTAGCGCTCCTGCACGAGACTCCGCGCTGTTCTTAATCAAAATAACCCTCTTTAGGTGATATTAATGTAAACACAGCTGTTAATGAATTACGAGAGTGTAAACAGACGGGATTAAATCTGCGCTGTTATGACGAGATATTAAAGCAAACGGACATTAATGTATAAGCAGACGGGACAAATTCTTCAAAGTGTTAGATCTGTGCGATGTCTAAATGTATATAAGCTGCGTGCTGTCTGTTATAGGCATTTTGATATTCTTACTGCATCAAATTAGTATTAATGTAGATCTAATAATCACACAGTAAAGAGTGTCATATATTTAAGTACTTTCATTTGCATTAAAATACCTTTTTTAATAATTTTATATTATAATTTTTTTTAATGTATAATTACTGTTGCTGAAAAACTTAAAGCACTTTTATTCTGTTCCCTATTTAATTACTGGCTCTTGAATAATTCCTTTAAATGCTTGAAACAATTTTTACAAGAGACACATTGTTTTAATTTAAATTGTTAATATATATATATATATATATATATATATATATATATATATTAACAATTTAAATTTACTGCTGGATTGCAGGTGGTTATATATATATATTTATTTTATTTACCTAATAATAAGCCTCATTTACAGAGAAAGCAGGTATGTGACTTTTTGAATTTTAATATGCATGATGCAGCACTATTTCAGCACAGAAAGCAACCAAGTTAAGCTGGATTGCAGGTGGTTAAAAAGTGAATGTGCTGAAATAACACATGAAAGAGTGGCACAACTTGTGTTAGTGAATTCACTCCACAATGTTTGACCGTTTCTGTTTCCCATAGCAAATCGCAGTCCCACGAAGTGATGAATGGACACGCTTTGTGCGGACGCTGGCTGAGATTAACGAAAATCGTGATGATGCAGAAGAACTGGCCGCCCAGCGTCTCGCCGCTTGATCATTATGGAAACCAACACCAATCCAGAGATCTCAGAAACAAACAGCCCGAGACAATGACCACTGTAATCATCTCTCTCTTTGGAAATTAAATTGGTTTTTGTGTGCAAACCTTTGACTCTGCCTTTTGTTTGTAAAAAAAATCTGAAACCTGGACTGTAGATTTGAGTCTCACTTCATGACCAGAAGCCTTAACATTCACTTGCAAACAAAACCCCCAAAAATATAATGAATGTTTCTCAGTTTATATCCAGGTACCTCTGAGCCTGATAATCTCTGGGTTTATTATACACAGCCAAAGAGAAGCATCTACATGAGTGAATCACACAAAACATGTCAATAACATATCCAGGTCATGTTTTACAACCAAATCTAAAGAATAAATGATGGTGATGATTCATGATTTAAAAAAATATATTATATATTAGTTCTTTCTTTTGATTTTGTGTTGAAATATGACGCATATCTGTTCTTGCCTGGTTCTGTGAGATTCATTCAACCCATCTACACTATTCTCAATACTAGAGTAATCATTGTATTCTTTCAAACTAAATAAGAACTAGAGAGAATTCTAGAGATCTGCATCTTTAACTCTAGATCTGCTCCATGGGTCACAAATTCAACATCACATCAGTTTGTTGTTGAGTTCTGTTGTCTTGCTGTGGACAAAACACTAGTGACTTGTAACTTTCAAATCTTTGTTCTTTTTCAAATCTCAATTCTCATGCTGTAAAGTGTTGTAATGAAATCTTTTCCTCTTCACCCGAGTCTCCTTTTTATGATGCACATCAATATATAGTGCTTGTTTTCAAACTATCTGAACTATTTAAAGCATCTCATTTTGAGAGCAAGGTCTTCCACCTCAGTATTACACATCTGTTTGAAACGGTCACAGTAGCTTTTGCGGAACCTCTTTGAATGTCTTTTTATATTTACTAATTCTTTTTCTAAGCCAGAACTTTGGCAAATCTGTTCTTACTTACCTCAGTCAGTTTGAAGTCCTCAGTCTGTACTGTCATACTTGAGAGATGAAAGTAATCAGGATTTTGTTTTTCAAAAACATTCCTTGCAACTATTTCCGACAGTATTTGTCATGTTTGAATGTCCAATAAATCTGCATTTCAAAAAGAAACCATTGTGTTGTGCAGTATTTCAATGAATTACATTAGAGTAATGAAATACATTTAGATAAATTCCTTGACTGCCTGGTCATAATTTTTATATGAAATCAAACACTCTGTTAGACCCGTGAAATATGTAGACACCATTATTTTTTAAAAGGACATGCAGAAGACCAGTATACACTGATTAGCCAAAATATGACCACCTGCCTAATATGCTGTTGGTCCTCCACGTGCCGCCATAACAGCGCCGACCCGCTGAGGTATGGACTCTACAAGACCCCTGAAGGTGTCCTGTGGTATCTGGCACCAAGACATTAGCAGCAGATCATTGAAGTCCTGTAAGTTGTGAGGCGGAGCCACCATGGATCGGAGTTGTTGGTCCAGCACATCCCATAGATGCTCAATCGGATTCAGATCTGTGGAATTTGGAGGTAAGAGCAACACCTTGAACTCTTTGTCATGTTCCTCAAACCGTTCCCGAACAATGTGTGCAGTGTGGCAGGGCGCATTATCCTGCTGAAAGAGGCCAATGCCATCGGGGAATACCATTGCCATAAAGGGGTGTACCTGGTCTGCAATGATGTTTAGGTAGGTGGCATGTGTCAAATTGATGTCCACATGAATGGCAGGACCCAGGGTTTGCCAGCAGAACATTACCCAGAGCATCACACTCCCTCCACCGGCTTGTCGTCTTCCCACAGTGCATCCTGGTGCCATCACTTACCCAGGTAAACGGCGCACACGTTCACGGCCGTCCACGTGATGTAAAAGAAAACGGGACTCACCGGACCAGGCGACCATCTTCCACTGCTCCAAGGTCCAGTTCTGATGCTCGTGTGCCCATTGTAGGCACTTTCAACAGGGGACAAGGGGTCCTTGTGAAAATCAGTCAGGTCTTTACTCCTGCCCATTTCTCCTGCATTCAACATGACTACGACAACTGATTGTTCGCTTACATCTAATCTACCCAGACCTTGACATGTGGCCTTGTTAGTAGACGATCAATGTTATTCTCTTCACCTATGAGTGGTCATAATGTTTTGGCTCATCAGTGTTTACAGGTCTTTGGTGATTGTTCTTTTACACACAAGACATGATTCACTCAATTTCTTTGCACATACAGTTATATTATTGAGTAATTGTGTCTTCAATTCAATTAAAACATTTAAACTTGTGTACTGTCTCTTCGTGTCATGCTTGGTAAAGACAAACATGTAAATATAAATATGTAAGGCATGGGCGTAACGAGGGTGTATGATGCTATATTAATGTTGCCGTCCGAGTGCCAACCCCAGGTTGGTCATTGAATTAAAAAATTTCAAGATTGAAAACATAAATGCATTTCTTTTGATTGAAAATTGATGGAGCAACATTATTTGTGGAAAAATAAATTATATTCTTTAGGTAAGGGACAAAACATGTCCTACAAACAAGGCTTCTTTATGTTAAAGGAATATTCCGGGTTCAATGCAAGTTCAGCTCAATTGACGGCATTTGTGGCAGAATGTTGATTACCACAAAAATTCATTTCGACTTGTCCCTCCTTTTCTTTAAAAAAAAAAAGTAAAAATCGAGGTTACAGTGAGGCACTTACAATGGAAGTGAATGGGGCCAATCCATAAACGTTAAAATACTCACTGTTTCAAAATTATAGTCACAAGACATAAAAGATATGGGTGTCAACATGCGTTTAGTGTGATAAAATCACTTACAAACATTTTCTGTGTAAAGTTATAGCCAATTTTACAACTGTTACCATGACGATGTAATGTCAGCAAACCTCAAAATGACTGTAAAAATGACCATTTAAACAACTTTACAGCTCAAATTGTACATGAGTTTTAACAGAAGAATTAATGCAAGTGCTTTTATAAAATTATAAGCTTCACATTTCTGTTTAAACCCTCCAAATATTGGCCACACTCACTACCATTGTGAGTGCCTCACAAATTATTTTTTGTGGTAATCAACATTATGCCACAAATGCCGTCGATTGAACTTAACTTGTATTGAACCTGGAATATTTCTTTAAAAATCAAGAAATTCATAATTATAAAAATACTGAAAAAGTTAAATCCAAAAGAAATGTGTTCACTCTTGACATTAATTACTTATATTTTTATATAAGTATAAAAGATTCTTTTAAAATACGGAATAAATCAGACAATGTCATGATCATCTATAACTCTGAGGACCCCTTTCCAACTTCCTGTTCATGGTGGATACAACAGTAGGACACGTGGTCTGGTAAGTTTAATATTTTTTTCATATTTGAAACAAACAATGTTTAAGTCTGTGTTCACAGCTTCAACATGTCAACTCCGTCATTCCCATTATGATACCTGTATTTCTGTTTGAATTGTGGGATAAATTTTGGCATTTTAGTTTAGGTTATAGAGGCAGCTTTAGCTGAGGAAAAAAAATGGCTCCAGTGTACAACACATGGTTAAGATGGAAAAATAATCAATTTTGTCAACAGAATAGTGTGAAAATGGAAAACAATAGATAGAATGTGTTTTATCACTTAACTCCAGTGGTGGGCCGTGTATTAAAAGTCTAGGCCTTCAGTGTGATTCATGCCATTAAGAAAACACAGTTTCACAATGAATAAGACACCCTATGCCTTTGGGCATCATACATTATGTCACAGCTAACTAATAATACCAGTTGACATTTTAAAAACACATCCACGCATGAAAGCCAGAACTTGAAACGACAATTAATGCTCAAGCAAGCCTAATTTTAACTGCAGCATGACTGTTTTGTGAAATGAACGTCTCCCGAACAGACATTCAAAATAATAATTTTTCATATGAATCTACCAAGGAGGTCTATAATACCTGAAAAAATCTATCTAATAATATTTGCGATTTAAATGATGCTTGCAATAAATTTCGTTGCGTCAGGGTACACGGTTATGCTGTGTTCCATTCAAGTTGGATGTGGGATATTCCTACTTGATATCTCCGACCATAAATGCATTCCATTCCCTGATATTCGGAGCTGCAATGCTCCCATTAGCTTAGAAGGGGTTTGACTCTCATTAGAGATGTCTCCTAGCAACCCAACTGATAAACAATGCTGCAGCGCTAGCGTTTTTGCTACAGGTGTACGATTATCAAAAGAGATTATAATATTTTATACACCTGTTTCTGCAGGCATTTGTTAAACAAGCTTTAATATCATGTAATGTGGAAATGAATTCATTTATCGATATTACTTAATAAAGTGAATGTTTATCACTTACTTTGTATATCTCCCTGAGTGTCCACATGTTTGTGTGACATCATGCCCCTGCATCTCGGTGAAATTGGAGTTGAGAATTTCTGCTCGAGCCTACAAGTTGTAATTCTGACTTCAAGATGCATTCCATTGCACTTTTCCCAGGAAGAAGTTGTAAAATCAGACTTTCTGAGTTGAATGGAACGCAGAACTACTTTTCAAAACTTGATCTGACACTGAATGCTCCAGCAGCCTAATTTACACTTAGAAAACTCCTGATGTTGCTATAACAATGCAAAAAGCACTTACCAATTTACTTGAAGTGAAAATCAGTCCTCCTTTCCTGTTTAATAAATTAATCAATCAGTCATGCAGAACATCTCGTGTTTTTAAATCCATAAGGATCTCTTTCTCAATGGCGATGGTGATGACGATCTCACGCTCTTCGCTTTCAAATTACGTCACTTAAAGCATGATTGCGTCACTCAAGGCCAGCTAGAAGGCCTCGACCGGGACATATCCTGAAGATCACACCCACCAAGAACAAATAAATCAATCTGATTGGCTGATGAATCTGACAATCTGACTTTAGTTGCCCATTCATTTGCACTGTTGAGGGATTCTGTGGAAATGTCCTGTCCCATTAAAGGAATATAATACCTTGATGAAAGCTATCCCAGCAGGTTTAGCCCATTTAATTAAAAATCACCTTAAATTCGGTAAAGGTAACAGTGTTTATCCAGCTTTACGCTTGGGTGGTATTGATCTTTTAGATCGGGAATGCAACAACAGACATATTTGCAAAATTTTTCAAATGAAGAAAAAAATTACTCCAAGGGGTAAATTCTATTGGGGATCCCTTGTAACAAATGTAAACTGGAGAAAGGCCTGGCTTTTACCAAGTAAATTTTGTATATCCAACAAGGTTAAGGAGATTCATTATAAAATCCTTCATAAAATCTATCCTGATAACTCTTCCATTTCTAAATATTCTGATATTGATGAAACTTGCTCATTTTGTGGTTTTGTTGAAGAAACAGCTGCCCATTTATTTTGTGATTGTAGTATAACCAATACATTTTGGGTTGACTTAAGCTCATGTTTTTAGCCCCACAAATGTGACCCACACCTTCATCCTCAAAGAGATTATCTTTTATTATGAAAACCCAATGTTATTGTCCCTTGAATATGTTGCTAATTTTTTTATCTTGTATGCAAAATTCTTCATCCACAAGCAAAAATGGCTTAAGCCTCCTTTATGCCTTCCTCTTTTTCTTGCTGAATTTAACTCTTTTATTTCATCCCTTAGACTTATAAATAACAAAAAAAAAAAAACGTATTATTGTGCTTTTTTTTTTTAAATCCATAATATTTGTTTTCTGTTTCTGTTGTTATGATTGTTCATTTTAAGAGATACAACCATGCTTCATTTCCCTGATCTTGTATGTATGTATGTATGTATGAATATATAAGTTCTGCAATAAAAATAAATAAATAAATAAATAAAAAGATTCTGTGGAAATTCTGAAGGCCTGAGGGGGTGGAGCTCAGACTCACACGCTGCTTCGGGCATGTGATTTGTGAAACAGTTGTCACACTTTGCTTGTAAGCATCAAGGAATATATTCTGACTGGATAAACTTTTTGTTTTTCTCTATTTGTTTGTAGATTAATTAAGAGTGGAAAGCGATTAAAAATACATAGGCAAAAAGGTGATTGCGAATGAAAGGATGAAAAATATTTATTTATTTGGCATGTTAGGCCAGCAGAGAAGGCTTTGCTGGCCCTGAGAAATCACCACTGGTTATTTCTGTTTTTAACAGTAGCGGTTCTAGCTTGTATGGCGCCCTGGGCGAAACCCACTTACATTTTGACATCAAAAGCAGAAAATAATCAAGTAATAAAAATGATTTTGATTATGATAATTTTGATTATTGCCTAGATACAGTCTAACTAGATGGAAATGAACCACCTTCTGGTCCTGTTGGTTCCACGCCTTTGCCATCATTGTGAGAAAATACTGCAGGGGACATTCTTACTACTAAAAGTACTTTAAGTGGGTAAATATGTCTGCCAAAATTATAGTAAATGTAATATTTAAATAAGAGGTGATATATAAACTAAATAAAAATACTTTAGTAAATCTTTTGCTGATATACATATGCTTTGGTGTACATATTGGCTTCTGTGCGTCTCATCATTTGTTGTTTTAAGTTGTGTGAAGATTAGCATGTTATTTAGACTGTGACCACACAAAATCTTCAGGTTAACTTTTTAGAATCAATTAGAATCACCTTATTTGTAAACGCCCAGTCTGATGAATGAAGACTGTTAATTGAACAGGGAGTGACATCGTTAATGAGCTGCACTTTGCAGGATTCAAAAAGGGATCCACTTGAATGATGAGTTCAGTTGTGGAGTAATGGCAGAAAGTATGGGTACATTTAATCTTTTAGCACTTTGTGTGTTGTTTTGTGCTTCTAGTCATGCTTTTTCACAGTGGAGTAATCTGGCCCAGGTGCCTCAAACTTCAGTCTTCCAGCAAAGTGAACAACAAGGAGGGATTCCAGCCCGGAGTCATCAAGCTCTTGCGTTTCAGCCAAGTGATCAACAGTTTTTGACTCAACAGGCTCTGCAACAGCAGACTCGACAACAAGGGGGAAATCCAGTCCAGAATCCTCAAGCTCTTGCGTTTCAGCCAAGTGATCGGCGGTTTTTGGCTCAACAGAGTCTGCAACCGCAAACTCCAGGGTGGGGTCCAGCCCAGAATCATCAAGATGTTGTGTTCCAGCTGAGTAATTTGCCTCAACAGCGAGTACAACAGCTTACTCAACAAGAGGGGATTCTAGCCCAGAATCCTCAGGCTAGTGCATTCCAGCCAAGTGATCAACAGTTTTTGGCTCTGCAACAGCAGACTCAACGAAAAGAGTGGGGTCCAGCCCAGAATCCTCAGGCTTTAGTCTTCCAAACTCTACAACAAGGGGGAATTCCAGCTCTGAATCCTCAATCCCTAGTATCCCAGGCAAGTGATCAGCGTTTTTTGGCTCGACAGGGGTGGGGTCCAGCCCAGAATCCTCTATCTTCAGTCCTCCAGCAGACTCGACTGTTTTCTCAGGCATTTTCCCCCAAGCAGCCAGTGGCACAGGCTGAGCCTCTTGACAAGTGTGCTGTAGCTGATTATGAGCAGATCCAATGTGGACTACCTGGTATCAGTGCTGCTGAGTGTGAAGCTATAAACTGCTGTTTTAATGGACAGCAGTGTTACTATGGGAAAGCAGGTAAGGGTGTTGAGCCAATGTAAAGCTGTTCATATTAAACTGATTCTCTGTGGTAACTTGCACTCTACCTTGAATCAGTGACTGTCCAGTGTATTCGAGATGGCCAGTTTGTGGTTGTGGTGGCTAGAGATGTTACACTGCCTTCACTAAGTCTGGATACGGCCCATCTGTTGGGTGGAAGTGACCCACCTTGCGCTCCAGTTGGGTCCACACCTTCCTTTGCCATTTACCAATTCCCTGTCACTGCTTGTGGCACAAGCATGACGGTGGGTACTGGTGCTTTTTAGACTTTCTAAAAGCACCAGAAAGGAGTGGATGCTAACCATGTTTTGCAGGAGGACAATGGATATGTGGTGTATGAGAACAGAATGACTTCATCCTATGAAGTTGGGATTGGACAACTTGGTTCCATCACAAGGGACAGTCACTTTGAGTAGGTGATCTATGCTTTAGCTTAAGCTTAAGTGCTAATCTTTGACTGGTGTTACAAGCTCCCTGTTTGTTGTCCAGGCTTCTCTTCCAGTGCAGGTATTCTGGCACTGCTGTTCAAGCTGTGGTTGTGGAGGTTAACACCGTTCCTCCACCTCCACCTGTAGCTGCTCCAGGGCCCCTCAGAGTGGCCCTTCGCCTGGCAAATGGACAGTGTGTCACTAAAGGATGTGCAGAAGGTAATGTACTGCTTCTCTGGATGGCTGTCTTGAAAGTGTAACTAGGGTTTATAAAATGTTGTCCTCCTGCAGAGGATGCTGCGTACACGTCCTACTACAGTGATGCTGATTACCCAGTCACAAAAGTCCTACGACAACCTGTGTATGTTGAGGTGTACCTTTTGGAGAGGACTGACCCCAATATTGTCCTGATGCTGGGACATTGCTGGGTGACATCAACCCCTGATCCCCTCAGTCTACCTCAGTGGGACCTTCTAGTTAATGGGTGAGTATAACCCCAGCGTTTGTGTCATTGGTCTGTTTTGGTCCGAGTGACGGCATCGTGGGCTAAAGCACATAACTGGTAATCAAGAGTTTTGAGCTAGCCCTGACTGTTACTGTGCCTTCCAGATGCCCTTACCAGGATGACCGTTACCTGACCACACTGGTTCCTGTGGATGGCTCATCTGGTCTTCAGTTCCCAACCCACTACAAGCGCTTTATTGTGAAGATGTTCACATTTGTGGATCCAGCATCACTAGCTCCTCTGCAGGGAATGGTATGATTGCCATCCAAACTTCAACACCTCTAAACCCTTAATTGTTCTTCTGAATGCTATGGTTTAATCCCCTTCTTGCCCAGGTCTTCATCCACTGTAGTACATCAGTGTGCCATCCCTCTTCCTCTGGCTCCTGTGAGCAGAGCTGCATCAGGCAAAGTAGGTGTTTTACTTCACTGTGTTGGGGGGGGGAGGGTGTATATAAAGCTTGTACACTACTATAAACCTCTGCTTTCTCTTGTTTTCCAGAAAGGGATGTTGGTGAGACTGAGAAGGCTGTCGTTTCCAGTGGAGGCATTTTCTTTATGTAAATTAAAGTTACCAGACATGAACAACTGTGTAAGCTGTTTTAATGAGGTGGGGTGTAACCGCAAAAATCACTGAGGCTGCAAGCAATACCATGACCGTATTATAAACGTGCCAATTAGTACAGCAGTTTATGCAGTTGATAACCAAAATGCCTATTGTCTCCTATGTTTGGAATTTGCTCAAAGTGCAGCTGACAAGTACAGAAGGGACCCACTCAACCCAAGGAGTTACTGTAAACCGTTCAAGATTTCCTTGATCAAGTATACATTGAGTTCTTTGGGTGGTGGGGGGGTCTCTCTACTGACGTCCTCAACCTCACTACCATGAAAAGCTGAGAGGGTCAGAGTTACACCACATAAGTTAAACTACCTGGAGATGAAAGCACAATGTTGCTCTGTGGGTGTAAATAGTGGTAACTTCAAGTGGTTGCTTTTGAGAGTTTGCGGTGTACAAGATTTAAAGTAGATCATGCAGTGATCAAACGCTGGCCTGGACTTCCACTGATGCCGGAACCACCCTTGGGCACCAATTTAAATAAAATGATGGGCTACTCTTCTGAAAATGTTACTTTACAACTAGTAAATCACTAGTTTATTCATTGAAACTGGTTGGTGATCAGACAGCTCAAAGTACCTTAACATTTAAAGATGTAATGACTTCAAAGGTTCTGTGCAGGAGCTGAATTGAATCTGTGCATTGTTTCAACTGGTTCATTTTCATTAACCATTGAAGCAAACCAATTTGCTAGAATGCTCTGGACATCCCAAGAGAGACTGAGTGGAATGATTGGTGTAAGCAAGAGGAGAGAGAACCTGTTGCCACCTTATTTGTCACTATAACTGACATTGTTTTTGTGCCAGAAATTTGTATTGAATTTATAATACATTTCTTGTGGACTTATGTATATTACAAACACTACTTTCTATCCTCAGTGTAGTCTTTAGGTATGCTAAAAGCCAGTAAAGTTGGTCAAATCACAATGTGACTTGTTAAGATATTTAGCCCTTAAATGCCTGGGATTTTCCCCAAACACTCCCATATTTGGGTCTTTAGAGATCCAGCACTTACTGTATATCTACAAAATGCCCAGAGTTTTTTTTTTTTTTTTTGGATCAAAGAGAACAGGCTTCATTACTTTCACACTGAAATTTCAAAAGATAATATTGTGGTCAAATGTGTTGAGCTATGCATAAGATACCTATGTAGATCATGTGTAACACATACTGTATATATTTTCTCATCCATTTATTGCATCTTAATAGATGCACAGTGTAATTTCATTAGTACACCTAAATGACAATAGTCATTTCATACTATTCATGTGTTAAACTTGCTATAGTTGACCATTGTTTCTTCATCAAATAGCAATGTCATTCACTGAAACATCAGTGCCACCCTAAGAAAAAGCATGTATAATATGTATTTGTACATGACTGGCAGTAAACAATTATTGTGAAAAGGAAATTACTTTTGGGTGGGCCCCAATAAAAATGGATGGGCCAAGTGTTTTTTTTAACCAAACTTTCCTTAACAGAAGCGGCACATTCGAACAGTTCTTTCCTTTTTCAGAAAGCAGTGAAATAATTATATTTTTTTCTTTTTCTCCCCAATTTGGAATGCCTAATTCCCAATGCACTCCAAGTCCTCGTAGTGTGGCGTGGTGACTAGCCTCAATCCGGGTGGCGGTGGACGAATCTCAGTTGCCACCGCATCTGAGACCGTCAACCCGCGCATCTCGTCACGTGGCTTGAGCGCATTACCGCGGAGACATAGTGCATGTGGAGGCTTCACACCATCCACCGCCGCAACCACGCACAACTCGCCACGCGCCCCACCGAGAGCGAACCACATTATAGTGACCACAAGGAGGTTACCCCATGTGACTCTACCCTCCCTAGCAACCGGGCCAAATTGGTTGCTTAGGAGACCTGGCTGGAGTCACTCAGCAAGCCCTGGGATTTGAACTCGCAAACTTCCAGGGGTAAATTCATGCTTTTTTTTTTAAAAACTATTTTCTAAATATATATTTGAAATCAAAGAATAATCTCTAATATTGTGGGTGGGCCTGGGTCTAATTTGGGTGGGTCTAATCACCCTTGGCTATGCCACTGCTTAAATATTGATCTGTTTGTCACCCAAAGCAATTGTATTGCTTTAGAAGACATTCATTTAACCACTGGAGTCAAATGGATTACTTCTACTATGATCGTATGTGCTTTTTGACCTGAGTTCTGATCACCATTCTCTTGCATTGTATGGACCTACAGAGCTGAAATATTCTTCTAAAAATCTTCATTTGTGTTCTGCAGAAAAAAAGTCATACACATCTGGGATGGCATGAGGGAGTAAATGATGAGTGAATTTTCATTTTTGGGTGAACTACCCCTTTAAACTCAGGGGCTGAGTTCGGAATTGTAGAAAATTAGAACTTATAACTAGAAAATTTAGAACTTAAAAAAATCTATTTGTAGGGATGTTGTTAGTTTGTAAAGATTTAAAATGTGTTATTTCTGCTTTTAACAGTAGCGGTTCTAGCTTATATGGCACCCTGGGTGAAACCCACTTACATTTTGACATCAAAAGCAGAAAATAATCATGTAATAAAAATGATTTTGATTATGATAATTTTGATTATTGCCTAGATACAGTCTAACTACTTGATGGAAATGAACCACCTTCTGGTCCTGTTGGTTCCACGCCTTTGCCATCATTGTGAGAAAACACCGCAGGGTACATTCTTACTACTAAAAGTACTTTAAGTGGATAAATATGTCTGCCAAAATTATAGTAAATGTAATATTTAAATAAGAGGTGATATATACACGAAATAAAATTACTTTAGTAAATCTTTTACTGAAACACATATGCTTTGGTCAGTGGCGGGCCGTGCATTAAAAGTCTAGGCCTTCAGTGTGATTCATGCCATTAAGAAAACACAGTTTCACAATGAATAAGACATCTTACATTATGTCACAGCTAATTAATAATACCAATTGACATTTTCAAAACACATCCACGCATGAAAGCCAGAACTTGAAACGACACTTAATGCTTAAGCAAGCCTAATTTTAACTGCAGCATGACTGTTTTGTGAAATGTCTCCCAAACATTCAAAAATCATAATTTTTCAAATGAATCTACCAAGGAGGTCTATAATACCTGGAAAAACCTATCTAATAATATTTGCGATTTAAATGTTGCTTGCAATAAATTTCATTTCGTCAGGGTACACGGTTATGCTGCGTTCCATTCAAGTTGAATGTGGGATATTCCTACTTGATATCTCTGACCATAAATGCATTCCATTCCCTAATATTCGGAACTGCAATGCTCCCGTTAGCTTAGCAGGGGTTTGACTCTCATTAGAGATGTCTCCTAGCAACCCAACTGATAAACAATGCTGCAGCGCTAGAATTTGTGCTTCAGGTGTACGATTATCAAAAGAGATTATAATGTTTTATACACCTGTTTCTGCAGGTGTTTGTTAAACAAGCTTTAATATCATGTAATGTGGAAATGAACTCATTTATCGATATTACTTAATAAAGTGAATGTTTATCACTTACTTTGTATATCTCCCTGAGTGTCCACATGTTTGTGTGATATCATGTCCCTGCACCTCAGTGAAATCGGGGTTGAGAATTTCTGCATGAGCCTACAAGTTGTAATTCGTGACTTCAAGATGCATTCCATTGCACTTTTCCAAGTAGGAAGTTGTAAAGTCCGACTTTCCGAGTTGAATGGAACGCAGCACTACTTTTCAAAACTTGATCCGACACTGAATGCTCCAGCAGCCTAATTTACACTTATACGCTATAACAATGCAAAAAGCACTTACCAATTTACTTTAAGTGAAAATCAGTCCTCCTTTCCTGTTTAATAAATTAATCAATCACACGGTCATGCAGAACATCTCGTGTTTTTAAATCCATAAGGATGTCTTTCTCAATGGCGATAGCGGCAGTGATGACAATCTCGTGCTCTTCGCTTTCAAATTACGTACATCACTTAAAGTGTGATTGCGTCACTCAAGGCCAGCTAGAAGGCCTCGACCGGGACATATCCTAAAGTTCACACCCACCAAGAACAAATAAATCAATCTGATTGGCTGATGAATCTGACAATCTGACTTTAGTTGCCTATTCATTTGCACTGTTGAGGGATTCTGTGGAAATTCTGAAGGCCTGACGGGGTGGAGCTCAGACTCACGGGCTGCTTCGGCTAACGAGCTCGGCTTTGGGCATGCGATTTGTGAAACAGTTGTCACACTTTGCTTGTAAGCATCAAGGAATAAATTCTGACTGGATAAACTTTTAATTTTTCTCTATTTGTTTGTAGATTAATTAAGAGTGGAAAGCGGTTAAAAATACATAGGCAAAAAGGTGATTGAGAATGAAAGAATGAAAAATATTTATTTATTTGGCATGTTAGGCCAGCAGAGAAGGCTTTGCTGGTCCTGAAAATTGCCACTGCTTAACTCCTTTACTGAACACTATTATTAGATAATTAAAAACTTTGCACTCTTGTTGGATGGATCAAATTAAAATAGCATGCTTTTTAGTCTGTCTGACAGAGTTGAAGCAAATTACAGTAAGATGTAAGTTATGAAGTGAATAAATGTAAATGTTCAGGAAAACAAGCGTTTTTATCAAAACCTGTTCCCTTACATGGTTCATTAGCTGAGACCTTTGTCTACAAATATATCCATTTCAAATTATGTATTAAAACATAAAAACTATTATTTAAAAACTGTTTATTATCTCATGAATCAGTGAAAAATTGTTTGGTTTAAATTTCTTTCTTTCTTTTTTTCTTTTTTTTTTTATGTGGCCAGGGGGGCTTTTTGTCCACACTTATGAGAAAGTTCAAAAGTGCTCTGAATAACACACACAGCAACTGGCAATATATATTCTAATGAATTAGCATTAGATCAGATAGTAGCTTGCTTATTTATAAATATGAAATGCTAAAAATAATAAGCTGCAATGTCATGTAGCTTGTAGTGGACTGGCTTTCTCTAGTAGCTTTCAGCTTATAAACTTTTTTTTAGCTGTCTCTTTCTGCGGAGTAGTTGGTACCTTTGTAGCTTGCGCAACACTAAATAGATCACAAAAGGCCATATATTCTTTAATCTATAAAATGTAAAACATGACTGGTTAGTGTGCACTGTGGTGATTGGCTAAATAAGACAGCATGTTACGTCTACCATATGTGTTATTGATGCCTGTTATTGATCACAACCCACAAAAGCTGGTATTTTACTGAAGACGCTGACTCTGCGATTAGCAATAATAAGTTAGTTTGACAGGACAGATTTACTTAATTGTTATCAATAATGTCTGACATGATCGCCTGCCAGTGAATTAAACCACAGACTACTAAGCCTGAGACGGAGCACTTGTTTTAAAATGAATGGGAGAAACTGGAACACCAAATATGGCGGATGTAAAAAAGGAAGTCCCGCCTTACAGATAAAAGAGCCAATCACATTTTAGATATAGACATAGCCTGTCAATCAACTCGAGAACGTGCATGCTCATTAGCTGGACTAGCCTGAAAAATTGCGGGGGGGTTTAAGCGTCATCTGGGCTAAAGAAGCACAATTTATGATACCAGATTTTACTGCTGATTTGAAATATGTTTTTTGATCATAATCTTGGCCAGTGTTGGGTAACGTTGCTTTTAAAAGTAACTCGGTAGAATATTGCGATACTCCTTAAAAAGTAACTTAATTAATTAAAAAGTTACTTTTTATCAAAGCGTTACTTTACTTTTGCGTTATTTTTGCATTACTTTTTTTTTTCACACCACCACACTCTCTTCTGCTATGCTATGCATTCCATACAAATAAGCCATGTATTGCATACGAAAAACATTACAGGTCGTGCTAGCAACTGTACAACACTCTTGTCAATACAACATACTAAACAAACAGATAATTAGAAAGTCTACAATCTTCATGTCATATTTATAATAAAGACTCAGTAACAGGAATATGTATGATTAGTTTTCCATCGACATGGCAGCCAACATGAATAATGAAGAATAACCAGTATCTTACCAAATGCAACAAAGTTCAACATCTGAACCTGCATCATATGCGGTGCCCATCGAAAATTCCAGAGTCAACTTGAGATGTTTTTCAGAAGTCAGGATAAAATTCAGTGGGGAATGCCAACCTAACATGTTCAAGGAATAAGTCTGATGAATAAATGAATATTTTTCACTTAAGTCATCTCAGTGCAAGCTTGTTTTGAGTTGATCCACGGTCCATACTGCGGATAGCCTACTGCAAACACGCATGTTGATACAACTTGAATGGAATCGTTTTTAATGTCATAAAAACGGTATGTTTCACAAATCACATTACTTGCTTATTATAAAACAAAGATGTAGAAGACATTTTGTCAGCATACACAAACGATGTAGTACATTGCTCACAGCCGCTGATCCAGAATCAGCTTTTCTCATCCCATTCTCCTACTTTTAAATGCAACCTACATGAATCAATTACGAGAATCAAAGTTTCACTTACCCAAATGTTACATTTTTGACAAAATGTTGCCTAATGAGGACACATTTCTTAACTCTTGCTGTGATTGTTATGACAACGGCAAATTTTATGACGGCTGCTCATGTAAGCTCCAGTGCACAAAAAAAAAAAAAAAAAAAATCAACCGCTGCTAATGATGAGTACAACTGGATTCCACTGAAGCGTTTAGATTTACATTCCTTTACCAGCAATATTTTGCAGTTTTTAAATCATAAATCTCAGGGTGGGCTAAAAGAAGACTAGTTGTTCTCTGCCATCGCTCATAAGCATGGCTCATACTCTCTAGAACTACAATACCCATCATGCGCACAAATACTACAGCTTCATTGTGTATCTCTGTTAAGCCTCCCACTCTCTAGAACTACAATGCCCATCATGCACTACGTCTCCTCCCCATAGTTTGCACACTTTTACTCTTGATTTAATCGCAGTACAGGGAAAGGAGAGGTGTACAAAATCAACGCATTACTTATTTAAACAGTACCTCCGATATTATGGTCTAAAATAAAAAAATATTGCGTTACTTGTTACTCGAAAAAGTAATCTGATTAAGTAATGCACATTACTTATAACACGTTACCCCCAACACTTATCTTGACGAACCGTTTTGGTGATTTCAGTCTTTCCCTATTGACGAAGATATGAGCTGTACTTTGATGCTGCTTGTATCCATAAAAAGTGTTCCCAAGATGACTGCCAAGTGGACTGACTTGTCTTTAAAGGGACTTTGATTAAACAGTGCTAAGAAGGCAAGGAACGGACTTGCGTACATGTGAAGACTTGTCTAGCTACCTCAAAAGAATGAACTGTCACTATTACCATGTATGTTTATTGTTTCCCTGCCTGTCTTGTGTATTGATTATGGGTTTTGTAGTCATTGTCTTTTGTTTCACTGGTTCTTGTGATTATTACTCCCAGGTGTTCATTGTTTCCTCATTTGCCCCTTATATATTTAATCCCTTGGTTTCCCTGTGTTCTTTGTCAGTTGCTTTCCATACATGGATGTAACAGTTGGTTCTATTTTCGTGTTTGAGTTTCTTTATGTTTACGTTAATGGCCACGGAGGTCATTGCCAGTGTTCACGGGCATGGAGGCCGTTCCCATATCACTGCCTGTGCTCCTGACCTTGGTGGCCATTGATGAGCCTGTCCAGTTCCCCGAGGCTGTCCAGACCCTCGAGTCTTCCATGCTCCCTAGTGCCTTGCTCCCCGAGTCTCCTAGTGCCTTGCTCTGCTAGTCCTCAGCTGCTCTGAACTCTGAGCTCTCTGAATCCCCAGCATCTCTGAACTCTGAGCCCTCTGAGCCTTCCACAGCTCCACCCTCCAAGCCTTCCACAGCTCTGCCCTCCGAGCCTCCACCTCCTGCGGCTCTGCCTCCTGCTGTTCCACCTGATCTGCCTTGGTCTCCTGGCCGTCTGCCTGATCCGCTCTGGTCTCCTGGCCGTCCGCCTGATCAGCCCTGTTCTCCTTGGTCTTCTGGCCAACCGCCTGATCTGCCCTGGCTTCCTTGGTCTCCGGGCCGTCCATCTGATCAGCTCTGTTCTCTTGACCATCCGCCTGATCTGCCTTGGCCTGCTTGGTCTCCTGGTTCACATCGGTCTTCAGACTCCCCGTTAGCTCCACTTTGGCCGCCTGGTCCGTTTTGCCCTCTCGTTTCCCCTGTGCTTTCTTGGACTGCCGGTTCCATGATGTCCTGCTCCTTCCATGAATTATTATTTTATTTTTTGTGTGTGTGTGTTTGTTAAGGAGCTTCAGGAGCCGCTCCTTAGATGGGGGGCTCTGTCACGATTACCCTGGTGACCACTAGGGGTCATCATGTATGTTTTATTTTTTCCCTGCCTGTCTTGTGTGTTGATTATGTGTTTTGTAGTTCTTGTCATTGTCTTTTGTTTCATTGGTTCTTGTGATTATTAGTCTCAGGTGTTCGTTGTTTCCTCGTTTGCTCCTTGTGTATTTAATCCCTTGGTTTGCCTGTGTTCTTTGTCAGTTGCTTTCCATTCATGGATGTAATGGTTTGTTCTATTTTCGTGTTTGAGTTTCTTTATTTATCTGAGTATTTATTAAAAAGCCTGCATCTAGATCCTCTTTCTCTCAACTCCACCCTGCAAAAGTTACACGAACTCAGAAGGACAGGAGGATGTAGCATGCATCTATACAAGTTTTAATATGTGCTACAATATGTAAATTCAACAATCTTTTTTTAAATCATGTCTATTAGAACAAGGGTCAGGTTTAGGGAAAGGTTTAGAGTTGGGTTATAGTTTCTCAGATCAATCAGGTAGCACTTTCCTGATGAATATTGCTGAATTGTCCAATTAGGTATCACTTTATTTAGGAATATTAATGAATCTTCCCCTGCCATACTATTGGTGTGTCTCATTACAAAGGCTGTTGCTAGGTAGGACGCATCCTTTGTAGGTAACGGTATACTGAGCGTCCTCAAAGACCTTATTCATGCTAGTGCCATCTTTGATTTTTAAATGGAATGAAAATGAGACTGTGAAGGACAGACATACAGACTCTTTAATGGCACAAACGGTATAAAGCTGTTTAAAGCTCCTAGATCACATCTGATTTTCCACAACTCATGTTGTCTGGAGTTCTTTGAATACTGAATGTTCTTGGACAGATATTTTATCAATGTTTTGTCTGCGGAACAATCCAAAAACACTTTAAACTGCAGTACAGCCTGTTGAAGAGACTGTTATGTCTATCCCTCACAGCCTCGTTGTCATTCCAATTCAAAATCAAAGATGGCGCTGCTGTGAATAAGGTCTTTGTTTATTAGAGATGGCCTTTGTAGGAAAAACAGAAACAGAAGGTATCATGGTTGCTATGACAGCAAATATCACTATCAAACTGCATGAGCGCTCTTAGCGAGAAGCGAATCACTGAGGTCAACTTTAGGAGAGTTATAACGATTTCGAGAGAGAAGAAATTTGATTTTGCAGCTGTACTTTTATATTTAATTTTTAATAGTTATTTTACATAATATATTAAAATTTGTATTGTATATTCTACTGAGGTACTTCAGTTTGGGAATTAACACTACTTGCATTTGTTCATCATATTTTCGGGTAAATCAGCGTAATTTTTTAGAGAAATTATGTATATTTCAGTTGAAGCAAAGAACTGTGGGTTGTGAGTGCCAAACGAAGAATACACCTCTTGCGTCCTCTGAAAATCTGTGAAAGAAAGTCACATTAGAAGGCTGCATTCGGAGGGTCCTACTCGCTTTTCTGAAATGAGACGTGATGTATTTGGCCAACAAATGCGACCTCCAGAGCACACAGCCTTCGAAACAAGACACAGCCTATGTTTCAGAAATTTGTGTGTAGGCTAAACCTTGCTGCCATCTTTGCTTCCTGGGCACTTTGTTTTTTGAGCCAATCCATTGAGCTATATACACAGATCAATATTTAAGCCACTTTTTACTCTAAATCTGGCAAATAATAATAATACATTTTGTGAAAAAACTCTGCTACTTTAAATTGGCCCTCAATGAAGAAAGATGTCGGGATAATGGTGTAGTTATGGCACCTACCAGCAGGGGCTAACTGGACCATGCTACCAGACAAACCTTGATTCTTTGGGCAAAACCACACATGACAGCTTGTACCATGGATGAAAGCAATGAAGACACTATCATAATGAATAAATTCCAGTCACTTTCTTCGCAAGCAATTGATGATTCGAATCAAAGTTAATGTTTGTCTATTAATGCACATAAGTCACTAGTCTAATATCAAACTCTGGAGATCTGAAAACGCGTGCTGTGTGGAGAGACAAGAGCTAGTGACATTCATCCCTCGCACTCTCTTTTAAATGCAATCTCTCAGATATCCTGCATACAGTAGTTAGAGGATACTAGGAAGGCCTTTTTCTGTGAGCATGAAACCTCTAATTTTTTACCATTGTGAGACAGAGTATATATGTCTGTGTGCTTGTACCTCCTGCCACAACACTATTTTCCAGAAGGGCTGCCACCTGCAGGCGCGTTATGATGACATCAGCAGGGGTCACCAGAGATGCATGGAGAACACCTGTAAAACAAACAGATTACAATGCAAAGCAGGTCTTTTATAATGCTTGCAGAACAGTCTGACATACTTTCCAAACTGCACTGCAAGATACAAAAAGGATGTAAACTATCCACACAACACAGACAGCAATTTCATAAGGTGCATTTTCAGCCACAATCTAAGAGGTCCACGTTTTCTCTAGCCAGAGGGCATAACAACTCGCACATCTATTTTTAGATATTGTCTTGACATCCTCTAGAATGGAATTTCTGTGAGACATTGTCTGACAATGTGATATTAAATGTATGGATTACGTGTGGATCATTTTCAGAAAATGTTCTTGTCATTTTCACTTTATTCTCAAAATATTACTACTTCAATTTCATAATGTTATAACTTTATTCTCAAAACATTGACTTTTTATTTTTGTAATATTCCAACTTTATTATCATATTATGACCTTAATCTCATTAAGCTACGATTTTATTTTCATAATTCTCGTATTTTTAATTTCGCAAAATATTACTTCTTTAAGTTCGTAATATTATGCCCTTAATTCTCAAAACAGTATGATTTTATTCTTGTAACATTTCAAATTTAATCTCATAAAATGATGATTTATGATTTTATTTTCGTTTTTCACGTATTTTCACTTTATACTTTCAAAATATTACTACTTTAATTTCGTGGTGTTATGACTTTATTCTCAAAATAATATTATTTTATTTTTGGAATATTCCAACATTAATCTCATAATATTTTGACTTTCATTTTGTAATTCTAAGATTTTATTCTCGTAATTTTCAGTTTATTCTTAAAATATTACTACTTTAATCTCATAATGTTAAATTTTTCCTCAAAACACTACGACTTAATTCTTGTAAAATCCCAACTTTATTCTAGAAATATTATGACAAATCTCGTAATGCTATGATTTTATTTTATTTTTTCTCATAATTTTTACTTTATATTCTCAAAATTTTACTACATTACTCTCGTAATGCTATGATTTTATTTTATTTTTTCTCGTAATTTTCACTTCATATTCTCAAAATGTTACTACTTTAATCTTGTAATGTTACGACTTTATTCTCAAAACAATCTGATTTTATTCTTGTAATATTCCAACTTTAATCTCATAATATTATGACTTTAATCTCATATTGCTACGATTTTATTCTTGTCATTTTCAGTTTATTCTCAAACTATTACTACTTAAATATAGTAATGTTCCAACTTTATATGCAAAACATTATAACTTTATTTTCATAATAATGACTCTAATCATCTATTACTACGACTTTATTCTTGTTATTCTATTAATTTTCAGTTTATTCTCAAAATAATACTACAATACTACTTGTAATGTTCCAACTTTTGTCTCGAAATCTTCTTTGATTTGTTTTTCCAACTTGGCACTAAAACTTTACTACAAAACTATTTTAAATTTTTTGTTTTTTGTTTTGTTTTTTTCCGAATGTCCTCTAATTTGAATGTTCCCATTCAGTTAACGGGTTATTTAGAAAAGAATTTTTTTTTTTTTAGCTTTTATTAAAATACCATTCATTATCATGAATTATTCACTGAGCTCATCACAATGCATTCTGGCATTGCCTTGTCCACAATGGACACATGTGATGCTGCTTTAGAGTTTGGTTAAACAAGTCATCTTAGAAGGCAGCACAATGTTGCCGTCTACCCTTTGGAACAGCCGTCAGGATCACGCCTGTAATGCAGATCAGTAGGTTTTGGAACAGAGCTAGAGCGATTGTAGATGACACTCTACATATTTTCTAGTACTGTGGGAATACAAGGTACAGTAACCATTTTTAGAATGTTTGTTTACAACATCATTTATTGGAAAATTGAGGAGTTTTTCCACTGCAGTCCAGAACAAGAGATTACTCCAGAAGAGACACCTGTTGAAATAAAACTCAGTGTCTGCATTCTAAATAGTTACGGGGAAACTCCAGACTTTAATGGTCTTTTTCAAGCAGTTCCCATATGTTTTCAGTTCATGTGGATTCTTTTTTATAAATGCATTAATTCCCAAAACCTCAAGCCTGCTCGTCTGAGAATTGTAATGTAAAACAGCCTGTTGATTTGGAGAAAGACAACACAGATGACAGCACACCGCAGGGTCTGTTCTCGTACAATACACCAGAGCTGAACTTACCTGTTATGTTTCAGAAAGCCAGACTGGTCCAGGAACAGTATTGAGAGAGTTTATGAGTATGATTGTTGGAGGGTTGTGGAATAATTCTGTGGTTTGACTTCAAAATGAAGCCAAACGACAGCAGCATAAGCCAGACGAGAAAAAAAAAAAAAAAAACTGCTGCCCACAGACACAATACTGCTACCAACTCTATTACTTATAGAGCTACAGTATAGACTGACACACAAACAGCCTGTGCATGTGCAGGCAAAGGTCTCATTTTGACTTAGGGGACAACAAACATGATTTTTTTTTTTTTTTCACAATATAGATTAAAATATTGGAAAATATTGATGCTTGTCTTAGAAATCACCATTAACTAATCATGTATGAACTATTCATTAGTTAAACTTTACAGCCTTCAACAGGACAATAATGATTATAATATTTTTAGATTAGTTGTTTAATATGCTTTTTTTTTCATTCATAAATGTTGGCTCAGTACACATAGTAGAAATCATAAATGTTTCAATAAAATGTGTGTCAATGCATAACTGGTTTACACACACACACACACAAAAGAAATGTCAGTAACAACATAAACATTCAAAATTATTTGTAGCACTTTACATTAATTTTCCCTTTGTTAAGGGCATATAAAGTCATTCGTTAATGACTTAAAAAGTAATTTAAAAATGCATTATAAATAATTTATATGCAGTTTTAGCAAAATGGATAAAAAGGGCAACTTTTATGCTAACAAATGGATGCAGTATGACTTTGGATATTTAACAAAGTGAACATCAATGTACATAATATTTTGTATATTGATATTTTGTATATCTAAGGGAAAAGGTGGCTTTATCAATGCCACTATAAGAAAGGGTGTGGACTGGATGATTGAGTTCCTTAAAGTGTCAGGCCGCTAGGGATTTTAAGTCAACTCTGCAGATGGAACTACAATGTTCATTTATCTGTGTGCGGGGTTCTCTATTGGTTTAGCCAACGTATTGCAAACCACAAAGACAGGTCAAGAAGTACAGAACTACAGATAATGAAATGTGTACTCACATAAAATGAGGACTCTAGTCATATCAGTAACCTTATAAAAGCTGTTTTATTCTACATGGAGAGTGTTCCCTCAAGGGGGTGGCCATGTTAGTATCACATGACCAGTGAAATGCTACTTGCTTCATCTCAGTAATCTCCCTGTATTTAGACATTATTGCTGACTGTGAGTAGTGAATTTCTACAATGGCACTGGCAACTTAAAACTATTGCTTTAAAACTATACCGCATCCACACAGCTAGGTGTCAGTGTAAGTCCAAGACGACTGCACAACATAAACAAAAATTACTTGGTGCTCCTTTAAATCTTTATTGTTCCTTTTAGGTGTCATTCCTGTCCACCTGTTGTTGCTGTAGTGTGTACTATGGATGTCTCTGCCTATGGTGGTGGTGCCTGTGCATTATGGTTAAAGGAACAGTTCACCCAAAAATGGAAATTCTCTCATTTACTCACCCTTATGCCATCCCAGATGTGTGTGACTTTATTTCTTCTGCACAACACAAATTAATATTTTTAGAAGAATATTTCAGCTCTGTAGGTCCATACAATGCAAGTGAATGGTGACCAGAAATTTGTAGCTCCAAAAAATACATCAAAGAAACATAAAAGTAATCAATACAACTCCAGTGGTTAAATCCATGTCTTCTGAAGTGATATAATAGGTGTGGGTGAGAAAAAGTTCCTTTTTTACTATAAATCTCCACTTTCACTTTTACATCTGAAAGTCACATGGGGTGCCAGTTTAGTTTCACTTTCACATCTTTGTGTTTTGCAGAAGAAAGAAAGTCATACACATCTGGGATGGCATGAGGATGAGTAAATGATGAGAGAATTTTCATTTTTGGGTGAACTATCTCTTTAATTGAATGATTTTCATCTTGTTATCCTTGATCATGATCCAGTATATTTACTAATTGTCTGTAATCAGTGTTGTCTTTGAGCATGTATATATACTGTATGTATTGTTTTGCTTACATAAACTTTAAGCACTGTAGAAAGTCCGTAATGGACTGAAACTTTAGCCTTTTCTCTATTCCTTTTTATGCATATATTCACTCTTTTGTTGTGCACATCTGTACACTGTTCTGTTTTGCAACCATGTACATTGGATATCTGCAGTAAAGTGTTTTGGACTTTAAGCCACATTTAAAAAAATCTAAATTGGTTTGGAGTGCAGATTCCATTACATTTTTCTATCTATTTTTTGATCTATACTTATATTGAATCAACGCACCCGATTATTACTTGTGATATATACTGTGTGTGTGTGTGTGTGTGTGTGTGTGTATTTATATATATATATATATATATCTTTAAGAAAGGGAATATTAATGTTAAATGTTACCAGTTAATTCATATTTTGTAGGCAACTGTGGTTTCTTTCCCTTTTTTTTAAAGATGTTTTATAACTCATTAGATTGGCTTCATGAAAACTAAGCAAAAATATAAATATTGAGGGTCCTTTAAGATTGAATACGCAGCTCCAAGTAACCACAGTGTTGTGGGGTTGCTCGGAGTAATTGGAAAGGAGGGAGCATTTGAGGTAGACAATTTGGCTCCTAATTTTTGTCATATCAGGATTGTTCACCCCAATAAGTGTTTCTAATTCAGCTACATAAACCCTAAAACAAAGCGCTCTTTAAGGAGTGATGTCACAGAGTCAGAGTGACAGAGTGAGCGGAACAAGCGTCTATTTATGGCAGAAACTGAAAGGTCACTGAAGATCAGGGTTGGTGTGAGACAGAGTCTGGTGGGTCCTGACCTCCAGCACCACCTCCTTTTTTCTCCCCATCTTCCCCTTCAGAGCTTTGCCTCTCTGGGTCCATGAGCCCACCATCGCCCCCTCCTCTCCCCATAGAGAGAATTCCCCCTGAGTCCCGCCTGGGGCGTCACGCCCTCTGACTTGGGAGCATCTATCACTGCTCTGGAGACCTAATCAGGGACACAGAGGGGCGGACGTGACACTCGGGGTCGAACTCTGCTCTGTAAACATCCGAACAGTTTCTTTAAAAAAGCTGTAAGACTGTCCGTCAAGATCCAAGAGGTAAAGAGGGACATCCGCTACTCTAAAAAAAGATCCAGTCAGTCATTTGATTTATTAAATACTCTTCTAAAGTACCTTAGTGATCTATCAATAGTTCTAATTAGCCTGTTAGTTTAATTGTGGTGGATGTGTAAAGCACAGGGCCATGCTGAAAGAAATTTGACTAGTCCTGACTCATGACTAAAAACACACACACAAAAACAGTTAGTTGAGGCATAACAAGTCCATGATTTTATTTTAGTTTTTGTATCAATATCAAGATTTTAGGTTCTAATTTTATGTATAAAGGAAAGGGTATATCTTAGGTCCTAAAACTGTTTTAACCATTTTTAATCACCCTTGGTTTCATTTGTTCAATTCAAAGAGTTTTAAAACAAATGAATTTGTTAAAGTACACAAATATCCCCTGTAGTCTCCTTGGTGCTTTTATGTCGCAAGAGAAGAAGAAAAAAAAGGTAATTTTGACTTTATATCTCACAATTGTGACTTTATTTCTCGTAAATGCAACTTTATTTTTCATTATTGCGACTTCATTTCTTGCAAATGAGACTTTTCTTGTAATTGTGAATTTAGCTATATATTTTGTATTGCAACTTTATTTCTCACAGTCACAACTTTATATCTTGCTATTGAAACTTTATTTCTCGCTATTTCGACTTTAGCTTTATTTATCGCAAATGCGACTTTATTTTTCGTTATTGTGACTGTATATCATTGCAAATTACTTGTAATTGTGACTTTATATCTTGCAGCTGCTACATGATCACATGGGAAGTTGGCATGTTGTTTCAGACTGTTCCAGTACTCTAGGATTAGCCACATTATGCCGACTCAATGACAAGCGGCATCTCCCATCAGACATTTTTTCATTGGCTCCAGCATGTGTACAGTCCCTTGTGGTGCGACTAGAAGCACGTGACATCAGCTGTGTGGAAGACCTGGGATCAGATCCCATGTTGAAACCATGAATTAATTGCATTCACATAATCAGTGATGAGGGCAATTCAGAGGTTGCATTTTTCCCTCTAACATTAAATTTTTACTCTACTACTGGTTAGATTTACGCTTTGGGGTTCATTTTATAAAATATGCTTTCCTTTTCATTGTATTACACTTTGTACAGCTGAAGACAACTCGCTTCACAACTCGCTTTTGGCGCCCCTCTGTGGACATTTCACATGGAAAATGGAGCTAACATGTGCCCATACACCCAACAACACTTACCGCTTTGGCCACTGGAGGCAGTGTTTCACATTTTGGTAAGCAGAGACCAATGTCTGCTTAAAAAAGTCAACCTACTGTTTCTGTTTTCTGTGAGATCAGTCTGGTGTGTTAGTTTCCAAATGCCACAAGAGTGCAGGCTGCAGGTATACACACTGCTGTCAAACTCAATACAATCACACTGCAGCCTGTTAGCAACAGTCCTGCAGGGCATCTCGCCCCCAATTATGCCCTGACAAGGTCACAGTCCTGCAGACCTGAACCTTTCGAATTCAACCCTCCTCCTCTCCCTCTCTCTCTCTCTCTCTCTCTCTCTCTCTCTCTCTCTCTCTCTCTCTCTCTCCCTCTCTAAAATAGTTTCCTAGTCAAGCAGAGTCAAAACTGTTGTGAATTAGTAGGTGCAGGTCAAATGAAAGATTGTCCACAAATACTGTAGGTTTCAAAGGAATCACCAAAACAAATATTTCGTCTGATAGGCAATATATATCTTAGTGGTCAATTCTGACATCAATATCTAGAAAGCAGGGTGACCAAATGCTGATATAATACCAAAATAATAACGATAGCAAATGATACAAAATATTCATGCAATTAACATTTCTTTATAAATTAATAAAGTAATGAACATATTTACCTACAGTTCTGTGAAAAAGTATTTGCCCCCATCCTGATTTCTTCTGTTTTTGTGTATATCTCATACTAAATTGTTTAAAAAAATACAAACATCTGAGTAAACACAAAACACAGTTTTTAAATGAAAATGTTATTTATTGAAGCAAAAAAGTTATCCAACACCAGCTGGGCCTGTGTGAAAACGTATTTGCCCCCTTAGTTACTAAATCAGCCCTGCCAGCCCTGTTCAATCAAATCAACATAGAACTAAATAGAATTTTTTCTGCAGAATGAAGTTGGCTAAAAGGTCTCACTCAGTAGCACACTATGCCAAGGTCGAAAGAAATCCCAGAAATGATGAGGAAAAAGGTGATTGAAATACATCAGTCTGGGAAGGGTTACAAAGCTATTTCAAAGTCTCTGGGACTCCAAAGAACCACAGTGAGGGCCATTATCTCCAAATGGAGAAAACTTGGCACAGTAGTGAACCTTCCCAGAAGTGCCCGACCTTCCAAATTTCCTCCAAGAGCACAGCGACGACTCATCCAGGAAGTCACAAAAAAGCCAAGGACAACATCCAAGGAACTGCAGGCCTCTCTCACATCAATGAAGGTCACTGTTCATGACTCCACTATCAGAAAGTCACTGGGCAAAAATGCCATCCATACTGTAGAAGAGTGCTGAGGCAAAAACCACTGCTAACCCAGAAGAACATTAAGTCTCATCTGAATTTTGCCAAAACACACCTTAATGATCCTCAAACCTTTTGGAAGAACGTTCTGTGGACTGATGAGTCGAAAGTGGAACTGTTTGGATGACAGGGGTCCTGTTACATCTGGTGTAAATCAAACACAGAATTCCACAAAAAGAAACTCATTCCTACGATCAAGCATGGTGATGGTAGTGTGATGGTGTGGGGATGCTTTGCTGCTTCAGTGCCAGGATGACTTGCAATAATTGAGGGAAACATTAATTCTGCTCTCTACCAGAAATTCCTAAAGGAGAATGGCCAGTCATCACTCCATGAGTTGAAGCTCAAGCGCAAATGGATTATGCAGCAAGACAATGATCCAAAGCATAGGAGTAAGTCCACCTCTGAATGGCTCAAAAGAAGTATAATGTAAGTTTTGGAGTGGCCTAGTCAAAGTCCTGACTTGAACCTGATTGAGATACTGTGGCAGGACCTTAAACGGGCAGTTCATGCTTGAAAATGTCACCACAGCGTTGTGAAAGACTGATCTCCAGTTATCAGAAGCGTTTTGTTGAAGTTGTTACTGCTAAAGCTATTCAGTTTAAAGGGGCAGTTAGATTTTAACATGGGAAATATAGGTATTGGATAACTTTTTTGCTTCAATATATATATATATATATATATATATATATCTGAAAACTGTATTTTGTGTTTACCCTGGTTGCCTTTGTTTTATGTTATATCTCGTTTGAAGATCTAAAACAATTTAATAAGAAAAATACAAAAAATAGAAGAAATCAGGATACTTTTTCACAGCACTGTATTTTACACAGTATTTACTCAAAATTCACTAACAGTATTTGAAAACAGAAAAAGGTTGTATCTATTTACAATGGATTGCTATCACTTCTGTTTACTGGCCGGGAGGTCACTGTTCTTGACCAATGCCACTAATTATTAATTATAATTTAATAATATAATTCAAACTATAACAAGAATGACTATAATTTAATGCAATTAATTAATTGATTAATTTAATTTAATTAAATAGCCAAGTACTGTCTGGTTAATCTGCCTGTCCCACATATTGGTATATCAGTAAAAACAATTATGCAAATACTGTATGTATTTAGGGAGTTGACATTAAGTACTTTCAATAATTATTTATTTCTATATTATTATTTTCAATTAGGTACAATTGCATGCGGTGTGACATTCTGTATATATATATTTGAAAATAATAATATACTGTATATATATATATATATATACAGTATATACTGTATATTTGGCTTGGGTTTAGTCTCACATGTTACACGTTTTCCAAAAATAAATAGTAATTATATGAGAGTAGAACATGAGTGATAGAATTTGAGTTAAAACAATAAATGAATGTGTCATTCAACACATCATAATCAATTAGAATAGAGCAGCTGTCACTCTACACACACATAGAGTAGACACACACACACACACACACACACACACACACACACTGTTTGGCTTTCATGGCAGTGGTCACCAAGGCATCTATAATATTTTGGTCTCTAGATAAGATTCGTGGAACCCATTTCTTCATCTGCCATGTGAAAAAAAACTATGTCTGATTGCTTCGGAAAGTAATAACACAACACTGTTCAAATCCCTAACCCTAAAGTGTGAGCAATAGTAAAAGTGATGCTTGCCCTAGCAAACACCACTAATGCCAGCTTAGTCAGAGTTACACAGTAGATGGCAGCCTCGATCTCCTTTACCGCCTCTCTCTCTCTCTCTCTCTCTCTCTATCTGTGTGTGGGTGTGTGTGGTTTACAAGGACTTTTTTTAGGTTACAAACTAGTAATTACAAGGGTATTATGCTATAAATGTGGTTTATGAGGACATTTCTAGTGTCCCCATAATTCAAATCGCTTAAAAAAACATACTAAATTATGTTTTATTGAAAATGTAAAAATGCAGAATGTTTTTTGTGAGGGTTAGGTTTAGGGGTAGGGTTAGGGTTAGGGGATAGAATCTATAGTTTGTACAGTATAAAAATCATTATGTCTATGGAGAGTCCTCATAATGATAGCTGCACCAACATGTGTGTGTGTGTCTGTGTCTGTGTGTGTGTGCGTGTGCGTGTGTGTGTGTGTGTGTGTGTGGATTAGTGGAGTGTAAGATGGCACCCTCTCTGTATATCTCTGTGCTGTTGACATCTTAAGAGAGAAGAGTAACACTAACTACTGGCCCATAATCCTCTGGGAGGCAGACTGCTTTCTAAAAACACAGGTCTGTCTTTCAGCAGTGTGTGTGCATACTATCAGAACATCACACTCTACGGCTGCTGCATAATCTTCAGATTTGTAAAATAACTTGTAATTTATATAATAACATGAATTCTCTGTGGTCCCTTTTATTGTTTTTAAATCAACTAGTGCCATATCATACCACAGACTCTGGGTTTTTCATTGTGTCTGTACAAACTCTAGATCCACAAGCAGTTTTTTTTTTTTCTACAGCATTATCACAGTTCTAAACATATCAGTCATTCAGTGTTCACCTCTTTTAATAAAACCCCCCAAAACAAAGACTTTAGCAAGTCATGATGCCATTTAAAAATTTTAAGGCTGTATTCATGAAATACAAGCAGAATTAATTTCGGACTAAATCATTTATAAATCCATTCATATGAAAATTGTCCTATTGTACTGAATGCAACAAATTACATTAGAATGGTTTTACATATGATTTACACAGAAATCAGTTTTGTTTTGTGTCATTTTGTGTTTACTCTGGTTGCCTTTGTTTTATGTTATATCTCGTTTGAAGATCTAAAACAATTTAATAAGAAAAATACAAAAAATAGAAGAAATCAGGATACTTTTTCACAGCACTGTATTTTACACAGTATTTACTCAAAATTCACTAACAGTATTTGAAAACTGAAAAATGTTGTGTCTGTTGACAATGGATTGCTAGCACTTCTGTTTACTGGCCAGGAGGTCACTAAACTATAACAATATTGATTATAATTGTAATATTGATTATAATTTAATGCAATTAATACATTAATTTATTGATTAATTAAATTTAATTAAATAGCCAAGTACTCGGTTAATCTGCCTGTCCCACATATTGGTATATCAGTAAAAACAATTATGCAAATACTGACATACTGGCATTTAGGGAGTTGACATTAAATACTTTCAATATTTATTTATTTATTTATTTATTATTATTTTCAATTAGGTACAATTGCATGCAGTGTGACATTCTGTATTCCATCTAAAACTATTTTAAACAGCATTTTGCTAATTCTTTTATAATTATTATGCATACCAATTGAGAGACTACAGGGAATATTTGTACTTTTAAAAACGAATATCTCACACCACAGTTCCATTTAAAGTAATAGTCCATTTCATTTCAAATTTAAGCAAAAATGTGTTTGAAAATGCTGAAAGAAAGAAAGAATTAAGATTTTTGTACCACTAATGAAGAATAAAGCTTACCAGAAAATCAGACTATTATAGCTGGTTTATGAGGTGAGAGCTTGTGCAAGAAAACATCAATTACCATCAGCATATTTGGCCGCACAAGAATGACAAAAATACGACAGATAAAGCATCAAATAAAAGCATTAAACTATGTGAATAGTCTTTTTGTTGCATTGGTGCTTGAGAAGCAAAAAAGAAAAGTGAAAAAGACGAAAAAAAAATAGGAAACTGCAAAACGGGCCTATTCTTTCCTACTAAAATCATTTTAACGCACATTATATTGCAACTACGACTTCTGACTTCGTAAGTTAACTTCCCAGGAGGACTTGGATGCAGCATAAATCACAACATAACTGAAATAGTCTTTGTACTGGTTTTGTGTTGAACATATGTGGATTTGACATATGATTGTAATGAAGAAAAGAAAACAAAAAAGTCCATATCAAATTGGAACATATGGGCTCTTTTCATTTGGACCAGTAGCAACCACCCGGCAACCACCCAGTCTATCAACTGCATAGCAATGTTCTAAAAACCCAGAGAACAATTTAGCTACAGCATAGCTACAACATGGCAACCACTCAGAACACATTAGTTTTGCTTAGGCAAGCACCATTCACACCTTTAGAAAAAAAAAAGAAAGAAAACAAAATATTGTTCTCCTGTTATCTATTTTAGGTTTAATGAGTTTTGCAAATGTTATTGTTAGACATTTTCATGAGCACATACAGTATGGTCATTATATACACATCATTCCTTGGTTAAATGTAAAAGGTAACTACGTTGATCGTTGATTTGAAACTTGATATGAACAGGTCTCCTGGAAAGACGGGATACTGATCGCACATATCTTCATCATTATTCCACAACGTTCATAATGTTTAAGCCAAAACATAGATTAACACTTTCATGAGCGTTGTCTTATCTTCCCCAGTGGAGACGACGCAACAAATGTTGTTCATCGTGCGCTTCCTTGTGATTTTAATTCCGATTTGTGATTGTGACACTCCAAAAAGTGTGACTTTGTGTAGGGAATAGCGTGAGGCTTTCTGGGGAGCAGTGTTTGCGATTTCAGTATTCTGTGTCTGAAAAGGGAAAGCAGAGTAGGTTAGTAACTTTGCTGGAGTCAAGCTCCCTTACTATATCCTTGGGCGACAACACTTCCTTCTGCGCAGACATTGTGTTTTGGCTTCGCTTTACACAACGCATAATTTAAATTCATTTAAACTGACTGATCTCAGTTCAGGACACTCTTGGCTGTCAGTAAAGGTTAAAATTCAATGTACGGAGTGTGACAAAGCAACATGGCGCCGATCACAGCAGAGTTTGTCTTTGGGAGAAACACCTACAAAACTACATCTGGTAAGAAACCTCATTACGTTTTTACATTGAAACCTGTTTGAGTAACAAGATTAGAGTCTCTGGTTTCATCTGATATGCCATTTGAAAAATTTGAGCTATTTATCATGAAATTGCATGCTGTTAAACACAATGATCACTATAGTGGACAATAGCACATATTTTTCATTAGAATAACCTATATAACATGTTCTATATTTACTGTGCAATATCACATATGGAGTTAAAATGAAAATAAGGTGCATTTTGAACTGTTCTAAGACCAGTGCAGACAGACAGCACACCGGAGGTTAAGTCATTCACTAAATAGGGAGCAAGGGAGCATGGTTAAGTGCATTCACTCCTAAAATCCAGTCAAAGGTTCAGTTTCAGGCTGCAGATGATGTTTGGATCACTCAACATGTTTGGCAGACATGGGACAATGATATTCAGGACATAGATTCAGAATTTATAATGTATTAATTTTATTTTAATATGGTTGACAGTGATTGGACAAAGCTGGCCATTACTTTGAATGAGAATTAATTATTCTAATTTTTTATTGGTAAAATGCTTCAGCACTGGCTATCACTTATTTGTTTGACAGTGCAAAGAGAGAACATTGAGAATTTGTTGCCTAAGCAGAAAAAAACATTTGCTGTAGTTTTTTTTTTTTTTTTTTTTTTTTTTTTTTTTCATGTTTATTAGGTGCTACTAGTTACAAATAAAAAAGGGAAATGGAAAATGCACACAGCAGTCACGCTTAGGTCTCAGGGGGTAATTCTCATGAAAAACTGATTTCAATGAGGCCACACAAGATTTTTTACTATTCAGTTTCTTTTCTTTTGGACCATGAAACAGGAAGTCTGAAATCATTGTAAACTGTAAAATCAAGACATATTTTAACATTTTTCCACATTTTTGAAGACATTTTCTGGAGCATGTCCAGAAAAATTCTCATTACCGCAACACACACACAAAAAAAAAAAACTGTCCAAAAATCTAAGTATCTGATTAATTTGAAAAATAATTAAAATTGATTTGAACTTTACATGCCAATCTTTATTAGATTATATAAATGAATAATCATTACTCACCAAATTGTATTAAAAAATAAACTATTTATCTCATTACCGAAACACACATACCAATTTCACACTTTTTTTTTTTTTTTTTCTTGTTTTTCAGATGAACCCAAACAGTTTTAAAAAATGTTTATGTGTTAATGACTGGTATAAAGATAAAGGATCATAATTGTCATTTAATTATTGTTCAAGTTTCTTGGCTGTGTAAATCTGTAAGGTATTGTTATGTGTTTCGGTAATGATAAAAAAAGCTGCGGTAATGAGAATTTCATTCACACTTTAGTTAAATTCCATTAAAAAAATGTATAAGATCCTTCCATCCACCCTCAAGCAATTAAAATCATTATTTTTCACATTAGTGTCTGTTAGTATAAATATGAGAGCATTTTATCTACCTGATTTAACCTGTTGAACATGTTACAACTTTGATCGCTTGGATAGCCTTTAAAAATTGTGATACACTCAAATCAAGGGTATTAGCACACCAGCTGTATAATAATTTATTAAAGACAAACTGTTGGGACGAATATATTTAAATTAAAATTTTAAGAAAAATTTAAAAACATGTATTTATTATTTATTTTATTATAATACAACTTGGCATGTTTTGTTAACAGTAGAGAAGCTAATGACTCTCAATATCCGAACTTTTTTCCATATAAATATACAGTAGATCACAGATTACATTTTCACAGAAACAGGTCTCTTCCACATGGCCTAGTGAGGAGGATGAGAGACCTCAGAATGTTTTGCTAACAGTAGAGAAGCTAATGACTCATCAAAATGATATATGATAAGTTGCATATTTGGACCCAAATAATTTATAGAATGATTTAAACACATTCTTTTAAACTTTTTTCTAAATATGGAAAAGAACACGTTTTAGTAAAAATAATAAGTTCTGACTGGCAAGAGAACATTGAACTTATTTTGTAGCCATTTTGAAGGTCAAAAGGTGTTCTGCTTAATTAAAGAAAATAAATCTTTATTAAAAAATGTTGCTGAACGGAGAACGAGAACATCGCTGATGGACATTTCATTTTCCTGCAGTTTTTCCAAATTGTTTTATACATGAATATTCAGTTTATGATTTTTCTTAATTTAGAAAACATTTAGAATGACAAGCATATGTTTTATTTATTTATTTATTGTTTGGTGTCACAAATGAAGACATTGTGTAAATTAGAATTTTAAGTACATTTATTGAAAAGTTATGTCAAATATTAACTTTTAGGTCTGAATAAAAATGGGCATGACTGAGTTTAATTTTATTCTAATTTAATTTAATTATTTTGTTTTAGAGGAGACTTGTCTGATTGTCACACTTTTAGTGCAGAAAATATTTCTCAGGGTAAGGGGGTATTTTTGAGTCAACTTCTCAACTTCTGCATTGCCACATACCTTAAAGTTTTGGCTACAAAAAAAAAGCTATTATTAAAAAGCTATACCATTATTGCCCAGGAAAAAACTAAAGCTTCTGTGACAACTTGCCCCAGTAGCAGCACATGTTTACATACTATATGGGGTAAGTTGTCACATAAACATCCAATCATAAGCTTTTCAACAACATATATAAAATAACACAATTATGAGACGCAAAATGATTTATGACATAACATAAATGGAAAAGGTAACACTAAAATATCAAAACATTGTTTTGGACAATATGCTTATTTCTCAATATTGCTTCAGCAGCATTTCTCTTTTACTGTAGATAACAATATAATGCATTAATAATATTAAAATGCATTCATATTGGTACTAAAAATATCATTTTAAGCTAAAATACTGAAAGAAAAAAAAAAAGTTTCTTATTACCGAAACAATTATACAAATGCTGCGGTAATAATAAAGTGTGTTGCGGTAATGAGGTGACCTAATACAAAAACCTTAATAATAGGGGCAACCATTACAAGTGAACACAAATTACTTCATCTTACAGAGGTATGTAAAAATATATATAGTTGGCAAGATTGATCATTAAATCCATTGTCTAACAAATTTAGCATCCATTGTGGTAATGAGAATGCAAAGTGTCTGAAACAGGTTAAGACACAACAAAAACATTTTTAGTAAAACAAAATGAGGTGACAAGTATCTAAGTATCCATGTTCAAACTGGATGGAGTGGTGTAGTGGACTAAAGCACTGAATTAATAAGCAAAAGGTTGTTGGTTCAATCCCCACAGCCACCACCATTGTGTCCTTGAGCAAGGTATTTAACTCCAGGTTGCTCCAGTGGGACTGGCACTGTAAGTCACTTTGGATAAAAGTGTCTGCCAAATGTGAACTTCTACTCTTGCTGATGTATGATGGCAGAATAAGTCTTTTCTTCACCAAAATTTTCTGTTTTAAAAAGGCAGACAAAAAGTGTTGCAATACAGAGAAACGGCTTGATCGACACCAGGTTGTTTCATTCTATTATCCAGATAGTGATGTTTGGAACATCAAATAAATTATTTTTATTTACTATTGGGTCTTGGGTTCAACATACATTATTGAAATTTCTTTTAAAATTATTTATTTTATTTATACTATATTTAATAGTCCTAATTTTGAAGCTGGACACATTGAGGTAATAAGAATTGAACAAGAAAATTCTTTAAAAAACTAAAATGAAACATGACATCCTTTGTGTTATGACATCTTTATGTCCAAAATAGATCACATGCATATCTATTGTGTTCAATAGAATTTTATATTGATTTTTATATGGAAATCCTCACTGCCGTGGTTCAAGCTCAGTTTTGTGAGAATTACCCCAGGAGATATCATCGTGCCACTCGCAGAAGAAGACGAAGGCCGGGCCAATGGGAATTCTTCCGACGGCCAATCCGGACCTGTTTATGGAGGATTCACAACTGTGCTAATATATGGCACAACTAGAGTTAGCAAGTTACTCAAAAAAGTAATCCAGTACAAATTACCAATAAAACTGTAATCATATGACTGACTCTACTGATTACTTCATCTGGCAGAGAAAAAAAAAATCACTTTACTAATTACTTTTAAGTTTCTAAAAACACTTCTCAACACTTCAAAAAATGCTCTGTTTGATCAGTGTTAATGAAATATATATAGAGTAATCCTGTGAAATGAAATCACAGAATTACTCTATAAACTGACATTATGGAGGAAGGCGTGTGTGTGTGTGCGTGTGTGTGTGTGTGTATGGATTATTATACAGTGGTCTCCTTGTTTCAGTTTCCTCAGCCATAATTAGTAAGAGATTCCACTGCAGTTCCGGAAGATTTGAGCCATCCGGATCTGAGCCCTCATACAGATCAGACACACACTGTCTCCGTCTCATTCTCTGGTGGTACAGCCAGCTATAGTTACCCAAACCCCCAAACCAGACATCACTCACCTCCTGCGATGTAGCCGCGAGTGAAGCGGCCTGGAGCCAGACCGGCCAAGAGAGGTCATGGGTGTGTTGGAGAGAGAGAGTATTTGATTAAGCTTCATAAAACTGTAGTCGGTCAGATCCGGTGTGGACAGAGGACTGTTAGAGTGCAGGACAGTTTGGACAATGTGGAATGTGCTACAGGCGCCTGGACAGTGAGACATCTGAATAACGTCTGAATAACCACAAACAACCATTTTCAGGGATATGATGATCAAACTTTTTGTACTGTTGAGTAATGAATAAAGGGAACAAAGAGGGATAATTCACCCAAAAAAAAATAATAATTCTGTCATCATTTACCTGTGTAAGGTTTTTATCGTTTTTATACTGTACATGCTTTTATATTTTAACAGTTATCTAAAAGACTTGTGTGCTGTTTTTCCAAATCTTCTAAAGCTGCACTATAGCTTTGTGTGAGAAACAGATTAAAATTTGTGCTTGCACACATTCAAACTTGGCAGTGTACATTAGTACTGTTTTTCATTTAAATGCTCCAAGTTTGAATATGCGCATTTGTGAAAGAGATTTGCTCGTTCCAGCGAAGAATGACAACAACGAGTTGATTCGGGCATTTGGTATCACTGATATTATACATATTACACATGTCATGTCAAGCATCTTGACATGCCAAGTTTGAAGATTTGAGAGCTATGATATTAGGCAAGATTTTTAAAGAATAATGACTTAAATTTTGGTCTTTTCTTCACACATATCTTTCATAGGATTTGGAGTACAGTGAATGAGTCAGATGGACTACTTTTATTATACTGTTATGGTACATTATTGTACTTTTTGGAGCTTGACATGCATAGCCACCAGTGTTGGGAAAGCTACATTGAAACTGTAGCTTCCCATGCTACAATCAACTCATTATTTAGAGCAGTTAAATGACAGTCAAGCTGCACTTTTGAAATGTAGTTAGCTAAAATGATCACTTGGGAAGTCTGCATGTTGTTTCCGAGAGTTCCGGTATCCAAGGATCGGCCTCATTATGCCAAATTAATGACTTACGCTTCATCTCCAATTAGACATTTTTGAATCAGATCCAGCATGTTTACCTTCCCTTGTGGCGCGACCAGAAGCATGTTACATCAGCAGTGAGGGAGACCCAGGTGCAGGTCACACGTTGAAACCAGGAGGTAATCGCTTTCACATAATCAATGACAAGCGCAATTCAAACGTTGCCTTTTTCTCCCTAACATTACTTTTTTTTTTTTACTCTACCGATGGTTAGGTATAGGTTTGGGGTTTGGGTTGGGGGGTTCAGTTTATAAAATGTGGTTTCCTTTTCATTGTACAGTATTGCATCCTGTACAGCTGAAAACAACTCACTTTACCACTCACTTTTGGCATCCCTCTGTGGACATTTCACCTGGAAAATGGAGTTCACACGTGCCCATATGCCCAACAACACTTACCGCTTTGGCCACTGGGGGCAGTGTTTCACATTTCGGCAAGAACAGACCAATTTTAGCTAAAGAAAAGTCAACCTGCTGTTTCTGATTTCACTGTGAGATAAGTCTGAGCTGAGGTTTTTAGTCCAATAATTAGTACCTCTGTTTTGTCGGAACTGAGTAGAAGGAAATTTCTGGCCATCCAATATTTTATTTCATTGATACACTCTGCTAATCTGGAGAATTGTGAAATCTCATCAGGTTTTGAAGAAATATAAAGTTGGGTATCGTCGGCATAACAGTGGAAACTTATTCCACGTTTCCTGATAATATCTCCCAGGGGAAGCATATACATGGAGAAAAGCAAAGGCCCTAAAACTGATCCCTGTGGCACTCCATACTTTACTTTTGTTTGGTTTGACAATTCCTCATTTACATAGACAAAGTGATAGCGGTCTGCTAAATAGGACCTAAACCATGCTAATGCAACTCCACAAATGCCAACATAATTCTCTAGCCTATTCAAGAGAATGTTGTGATCTATCGTGTCGAATGCAGCACTAAGATGTAAAAGCACTAGAAGTGAAATGCAGCCACGATCAGATGATAAGAGCAAATCATTTGTAACTCTGATAAGTGCAGTCTCTGTACTGTGATGAGGCCTAAATCCTGACTGGAATTGTTCATATATACTATTTATCTGTAGAAATGAACATATTTGGGAGGATACTACCTTTTCTAGTATTTTCGACATAAACGGGAGATTTGAAATCGGTCTATAATTAGCCAGTTCTCCAGGATCAAGTTGTGGCTTCTTAATAAGTGGTTTGATAACTGTCATTTTAAAGTTTCTTGGGACATGTCCTAAGGATAGCGAGGAGTTAATAATATTAAGAAGAGGTTCTGAGATTACAGGGAATTCCTCTTTTAAGAGCTTGGTTGGTATTGGATCTAACAAACATGTTGTGGCTTTTGATGTTTCGATAAGTTTTGTTTGCTCTTCATGACCTATGACAGCGAAGGATTGAAGTTGCACGTGAGGAAAATTATGAGACACTTTTTTCTGAGGTACTGTGACAGATGATTGAATAATTCCAATTTTATTTCTGATTATTTCTGAAAGAAATTCATGAAGTCATTACTATTGTGCTGTGACAGAATATCTGGTTCAGTCGATGCTTTATTCCTAACCAATTTAGCCACAGTACTGAATAAACACCTAGGATTGTTGTGGTTATTTTCTATGAGTTTGCTAAAATATGCTGACCTGGCAACACTATCCTTCCATGCACCATGAAATACCTCTAATTTTGTATTCTTCCACATGCGCTCAGTTTTCCGAGCTGCTCTCTTGAGAGCATGAGTGTGATCACTGTACCATGGTGCATGGCTTTTTTCTTTAATAATCTTTAATAGAAGGGGGGGCGACACTATCAAGAGTGCTAAAGATGACTGTATTTATATTTTCTGTTATTCCATCGAGTTCTTCTAGGCTTTGGGGTTTACTGAGTGTATAAGATAGATCTGGAAGATTGTAAGTGAAGCTATCTTTAGTGGTCAAAAGAATAGTTCTACCTGAACGATAGCATGGTGTAGATTGAGTAACATTAGCTGATCGCAGCATACAAGACACGAGGTAATTATCCGAGATGTCATCGCTCTGTGGCAGAATTTCTATAGTATCAACATCAAATCCACATGACAGAATTAAATCTAGTGTATGATAATAATGATAAGTTGGTCCTGTTACATTTTGTCTGACTTAAAGAGAGTTGAGAATATCAATAAATGCTAATCCCAATGTGTCATTTTCATTATCTATGTGAATGTTGAAGTCACCAACAATTAAAGCTCTATCTACAGTGACTACAAGATCTGTTAAAAAATTTGCAAATTCACCAAGGAAATCAGAATAAGGCCCGGGTGATCTATATACTGTAGCAAGGGTAAAAGATGGCAGAGTTTTTTTTTTAAATTTATATCTATATCTGATGGTGTCACATTAAGCATTATTAGTTCAAAAGACTTACATTTATATCCTGTCCTCTGAGTAACACCAAAAACTTCTCTGTAAATTGTAGCAACACCTCCTCCTCGACCCTTCAGACGAGGCTCATGTTTATAACAATAACCTGGCGGAGAAGATTCATTTAAACTAATATATTCATCCGGTTTAAGCCAGGTTTCAGTCAAGCAGAGTGCATCCAAACTATGATCTGTAATAATTTAATTTACAATTAGTGCTTTGGTAGAAAGAGATCTAATGTTTAGTAGCCCATCTTTATATGGTGTTTATCTTTAATTTGTTTGTTTTGTTCAAGTTTGACCTTAATAAAAACATTTCTAAATGATTTAGTGAGGGTTTTCTGTTTGGTAGATCGGGGAACAGACACAGTCTCTATATGATATCTAGGTGATACAGTCTCTATGTGTTGTAGTTTATGTGACCTGTGTGACGTCTCAAGGCAGCTAGCAGACGATTGGATTAACCAGTTTGTCTGCTTCCTGACCTGGGCCCCAGTTAGTCAAATACTATCATTATTAAGATTATGAGCCAAATTACTAGAGAGGAGAGCAGCACCTTCCCTGGAGGGATGGAGTCCGTCTCTCTTTAGCAGGTCAGGTCTACCCCAAAAACTCTTCCAATTGTCTATAAATCCTATTCTATTCTCCAGACACCACTCAGACATCCAGCCATTCAGTGACACTAATCTACAATAAACCTCGTCACCACGACGAGCAGGGAGGGGGCCAGAGCATATTACAGTGTCTGACATCATTTTTGCAAATTGACACACCTCTTTAACATTATATCTAGTGATTTCCGACTGGCGAAGCCGGACATCATTAGTGCTGACATGAATAACAATTTTAGAAAATCTATGTTTAACATTAGCCAGTACTTGTAAATTTGATTTTATGTCAGACGCTCTGGCACCCGAAATGCATTAAACAATAGTGGCAGGAGTCTCTATTTCCACGTTCCTTACAATAGAATCACCAATAACAAGGGCTCTTTCAACATGATTCTCAGTGGGTGCATCACTGAGTGGGGAGAATCAATTGGAAACCCTAACAGGAATGGGAGAGTGGTGTCGCTTTTCTGAGCGAGTATGCCGCCGAGATGTCATGCAAACGCCCTGCTGCGGGGGCTCTACAGCCAGAACCAAAGTATGTGTGTTTCTCTCTGTACTGCCCGCATCCGAAACAGTATCTACCGGCTTCTCTTTCTCACTGACCTCCACTAGCGTTTGGATGCGTGCCTCTAACTCATGAACCTTCTCCGTCAGCCTGACTAATTCCTTACATTTATCACATGTGAATCCCTCACTGCTGACGGAAGAGGCTATTGTAAACATGTGACATGCAATTCAGGAAGAAATAACATGAAACAACATGCCATGACTTACCGCAGTTGTTTGTTGTTGTTGTTGGTTGTTCCTGAGTGGTGAGGGTTTGAGATCGATGTGACTCCCTCACACAATTGTTTGTTGTTATGGTTGTTCTTGATAAGCGATGCTTTGAGATGGATGCAATAATCCGTGAAACACAGAGGAGAAAAAACGGGTGCGCGCTGTGTTTAATCGTGATAAAAATAGAAAGCGGATTCACGTGGAAAATGCACGCAGTTGAATCACGATAAGAGAATTATGCGGGGGGAAACCCGATGCATGCTGAAAAATGGCAGATGTTAAGGATTAAAGGCTGAAAACAGACAGATAAGTGATGCTAAAAAAGCTAGCAGGCTACAAACTCAGACTCGAGCTAGGCGCTAGCAGCAACAGGTAAAATACACACAGATGAAACAGTAGAAAAGCGGAAAAACCCGAAACACGTGGTAAAATGACAAAGGATAAAAAGACGAACATATGAGAATAAGAATAAGCAATGCTAAACAGGCTACAAACACTCGTGCAGCGTGCAGTCAGGAACAGGCACAGAAAGATCCTTATAATAACTGAATCGAAATTCAATTGCTGCGTTCACAATTGTGACAAACGTAGCATGCTACTCATTGGAAAATGTAGCTTGTTACTGGAAAAGATAGACTATAGTGAAAATAGCTGAGCTACTGTCACGCTACTGAAAAATTAAGTTAAGTTAATAGCGTCGCTACTTTTAATTAATTACTCCCCAACACTGTTAGTCACCTTCCATGTTTGTACTGGAAAGAGCAGCCTGAACACTCTGCAATATAACTCACTTTGTTTGCCAAGGAAAAAATATCACTGGGTCTCGTTCACCAATAAACAGATGCAAGTTGCGTTTTCAAGTAAAATTTTACGCCTGATTCACAGCAGGTGTGTATGCGCATGAATTTGTTCTTACCTTCGTTCTAATCTGTTGTTTACTACAGTCAATGAAGAACAGCATCCACTCAGTATTTTGCATAAAACACATGAACCAATCTCCATATAAGGGCTTTTTGAACAATTTCTCCTGTACAGCAATTCAACACTCTCTGCAAATGTATCCTATATAAAATAGGCTAAGAGTTCTAGACTACGCAACACGTGAATGGCTTCATTTTTATTTAGATCTCTGTTCGAGCAATAACATTCCTTTTATTTTCATTACTCTAAGGCCATTTCCACACTACTGTTTTCACTTGAAAACTCAATTTTCAGTTCCCTAAAGTCATTGTTTCCCTAAGTAAGCAGTAATGGAGAGTGTTTTTTAAATGTTTCGCTTTCTGTGGAAGAAAATGCCATTCTAGTGTGGCTGAGAGGCGTTAACGCAGCAAAATCAATGCATTTTCAAATGAAAACGTATTATAAAAAATATTGTACATATATACTGTATATATTTTTAGTTCAACACATTTCATGTTCCAACACTTCAGCAGGTTTCAGCTGGATCTAAATTTCATCATAAAGCTGAGTATAAACTGGACTGGGTATTGACATGTTTAATGTTTTGTGAAAATCATTGAGTTCTGTGGAGGAGGGTGAACAGGGTGAAAGGTTTAACCTTCCATTTCCTTTCATTCCAATTCTCTCCATCCTGCAGAAGCTGGGTGAGAGAGCAGATTTGCTTTGTGTTACTGGGTGGGTGATTATACCTGTGGGATTTACTGAATCGACATATGTTGAACTGTGTGTTCTACAGCTGAGGAGCATGGCTCTCTCTCTCTCTCACACACACACAGCTGTTTTTACTGTAGGGCAGAATGCTAACGAGGCTGCACTTTGATCAAAGAAGACGCTGCAATTACCCACCCAGAGAGGCCTAAATGTGTGTGTGCGTGTGCGTGCATGTGTGTGTGTTTGTGTGAAAAGCAAAAATTATGGCCTATGGGCTCTGACTTTACCTCCGGATTTCTCACAGCAGATTAAAGCTCTGCTCCAAAATCTAGAAAGCTGCCTACTTAGCATTTTAAGGAAGGTGAAGGCTGTTCCAAAAGGTTGGTAGCATCATGTGAGTGTTGCCACCTTGTGTATCCTAATTCGTGCAAATAATTCTAGGCGCATACACATTCTGTGTATTCAAAGGTAAGCGGTTAGAAATATCGGGCTGCATGCGTTCAGTGTTTGAGCTCTCTGCTGATGAAAAGATTTGCGTCACGCATCCTGTACGTCTGACCGAAGTATACTTTAGGCTTAAAAAAAGGCAGCATCACATAAATATTTTATGTTCCAAGAACGTTTTCCTAACATTCCCATTAGATTGTGAAAATGTTATATGAAAGTTCTGGGAACACTTAAAATAGTCCAGATTTTTTTATGTTCTAAGAACTTTTTCTTGGTTATAGGAACATTCTGTAAAACATAGGAAAACTGTGGATTGTTTTTACAATGTAGTAATGTTTAAAGAATGTTCCACTAACAATGTCTGAATAACGTTTTCAATGCTAAAATTTTGAGAACTTTTATCAACGATAGTTCTATAAATATTACTGTAAGAACGTTTGTTCATTTCTTTGAGAGAACTTATGTGGAAAACATTAGCCATAGTTCTGAGAATGTTCCCTGTTATCTGCAATCAAAGAAAGCTTTGCAACAAACAATATGGTTTGTATAAAAAAACAATATGGTGGATGACTTGAAAGAAATGTTGATTATTAGGTTATTACTAAATATATTTATAATTAATTCCTTATCATGCAATATAACATGAGTAAGAGTGCTTTTATGGCTGTATATCAGCACAGCTGTGATGTTCAACGAACAAGTAAGTAAAAAACTAACTAAGGACTGTCCCAAAAATGCACTTGTGTGTGGAACTACTTTCTTACACCACGGATAAGGATATGCCATTGCTAGTTCAAAAGATGTGCACAAGCCTCTGTTACAAATTTGAAAAAGTCACTTCAGAACTAGTACTGACAGCTTAGGCTGTTTCTAACAAGTTATTGAAGTAACAATGACGTGTGTGTGTGTGAGAGAAAAAGAGAGAGAGAGAGAGAGAGAGAGAGAGAGAGAGAGAGAGACTGAGGGTGTGTGATTACCTACATCTGTCACGACTCCCAAGCAGTGATCAAATGTAATGCTAAAGCTGTTAGTTTAACTCTTCCTCAGCTGTTGTGTGGTGGTAATCCACTCTGAGTGATCATGGAGTGATACTGCCTTAATGTGCTTTCAGAATAATCCTATGAGTATTTCACTCATGAATATTTCACTTTAAGTGTTTTGTTGTCAGAGAGAAAACATGGAGGAAGCAAGTTTCATTCTTGCATATTTCTTATGGAACTCTTATTTTGACACCGAAACAGTACTGTCCTCAGCCATGTTGAAAGTTTACGTCTTCTTCCAACTCAGAAACTTGGGTATCAGGTCGGCACCCTGAGCGTTATTATTCTGTGATTTGTGACTCTCAGCTGTGATTGGCAGTAATGGAAAAGCTGTTAGTTAAACTCTATTTCTTAGCTGTAGTGTAGCATTAATCGGAGCTACCATGGAGCGAGACTGTGAGAGACAAGCAGATGACACCAATGAAATGCACTCGCTGACTGACAGCGCAGTCTCCCTCAACATCAACTGAACTTGCTAATAACACAAAAAAAGATGGCCTTTTGTCGCCACCTACTGGTTGAAATCTTTAAAAGGTCATGAAACCCCAAAACACATTTTTTGAGATGTTAACAGATACCGTATGTACAGGTTGCACATAATAAAACAATGAAAGCACTCATTATGTTTATTGTTAAGGGTAAGTGGTTATTTTTTCATTTTATTGAGCAATTTGAAGCAATGTCACAAAAATAAGGTCTATGCGTAAGCTCTGAGTTATGCATGGTAGGACAGTACACATGAAAACTACGTCAGTAGATTCTGAGCGCTTCTCCACAATATTCATGTGAAGGAACGCTTTCATCCAATCACAGTGCCGCCTGACGTATGAACTCACATTACAGCGGACAATTCATACTCATGGACGTAACAGTTGTTCCGGGCAGGTGCGAGAATTCAACAGCACTTGCGGAACAGACACGAGAGGGGACTTTTACATTAAACACCAGGGGTGTAAAAAGTGCTAGAAAATTATACTTAAGTGAATGTATGGATACTGAATGAAAATTTTACTCAATTAAATGCCCAAGTATCTAGCCAGAAACCAGAAAGTGAAAGTAAAAAAGTACCACATTAAATTGTACTTAAGTATTAAAAAGTAAAAGTAACATAGCAAGAATGAAAACAGATCTGATGGCGGATTTTTGAAAATTTCCTCGGTGAGTGGGAGACAATGGAGACATTTCATCTTGTATGAATTCTTACTAACTCCACTAAAGGAAAATAATTCACTTAGCTAGGGCTGGGATTTGATATAGATTTCCCAATTCTATTTCCTCTCAATTTTATTCAATTTCGATTCGATATTAGTTCATATGGGTATATTTCAGTTATAATGTTGCTTTCATATGAAATAAATTATTTCTCAGCTAATGCTGTGAATTATACAGGGGATCTTCTAACAAGGTACATTACGAAAATATATATTTTTTTCTAATTACATTTTATTATTTTTTCATCATTCGTCACATTTTAGCTTTTTAAAAGGGAACAAATCAATGTATTTATTCAATAAATATGATACTATATTGCATATATTATATTTTGTTACATGTTTATTGTTTCATTACATAATTTGTACTATTCACAGGTATTTACTTTGAGTTGTTGAACACGTGCTAAAAACCGTTACTGTCTCTTTAAGGAAACCCAGCATTTCTGTAAAGAGTGTCTGTAAATGAGCGAAAGTTAACAAGAGACACAAACGGCTTTATCTGTGCTATGTGTGATTAGAATAATAAAAAATAAAAAAATAAAATATATATATATATATATATATATATATATATATATATATATATATATATATACATATTTTTTTTTTTTTTTTTTTTTATCAACATCTGACTGCAAAGAACAGAAAAAGTATTAAAAGAGACATTATTATTGACAAATCAGTTGCGTGGATCTCGTCTTTGGACACGCAATACACGGAACAACTTTTACGCTCAACACACAGCGAAAGGATCTCGCTGCTGAATGCTCCACCATTATACTACACAATTCAATCACTGGTGAGTGAAATCTAAACATTTACCAGCCAGTGTTATAAATTTATAAAGCCAAATTATACATTTTAATCATATAGTGCAAAATTTGGTTGCAAATGCGAGTGATTTCCTCTCATTGTAGTGGAGGGTTGCTCATAGAGTAAAAGATCGAGCCATGACTTTTGAGAATCGATATCAAATCGATAATTTTTTTGCCCAGACCTAGTAGGGCTATGGGTGCTCTTGCTCTGGTGACTGAGTCATGTTTATCCATCTTCTTTTGTTATTAGTCTCAGGCACAGGTCAAGGTGCTGTGCATTGTGGTGAGTCGTGATGTCGCTTCTCAATGACCAATGACCATGTTGTGGCCAATTACATTTTGTTTTAAAACGGAACTAACTTGCAGACAAAATAACATTTAACTTAATACTAACAAACCAATCAAATTGTACTGATGCCCAGTTTAAGATAAAATGGAAGAAAATGATCTGCAAAAATGCAACGAGAACTTTTCAAGTCTAAATAAATTTGTAAGGTGTAAAATGTACTATTTTTTCTTTGAAAATGTAATTAAGTAAAAGTACAAGTATTCCATTTAAATTGCACTCGAGTAAAGTACAAATCCCCAAAATAATACTTTAGTAATGAAGTAGAATTACTCAAGTACTTTACACCCCTGCTAAACACCATGATAAGATCGAAATCACATGCTGTTTATGAGGGGAGGCTGTTAGACGGAGTGTTGATTCCATCACTTATTCTCCATGTGTCTGATCATGGACCAGATAACATGACAGCCTGTTCAAAAACAATGATGAAAAAACGAAAGTCATGTCAGCTCTTTATTTATTTATTTATTTATTTATTTGTATCCTTTACATTGTACGAAAATTTCCAAGATTCACACCTACGAAGTTTACACGTGTTACGTCGTCATGACAACTAAGTTTGAAAACTTTACACAGATGAGGTTAGTATGCAATTTTATCATATTAGAGTTATGTGAACACATATTATGCTTAAGCATTGTGGCTATACTTTTGAAAAACAGTGTATTTAATGTTTTGTGTATTGGACCTCCTTACTTTCATTGTATGTGCCTTAATTGTTTCCTTCAGAAAAAGAGTGATTGAGTCTAAATTATTTTCTGTGGTAATCAACATTATGCCACACATGCTGTAAATAGAACTTGTATTAAACCTGTAACACTCCTTGTGAGAATTAATATCTGTGAATTAACAAAGTCTGTGCTGGTTTTGATGCTGATGTGTACTCTGAGTGCTGATCTCACTTCATTCTCAAAACATTTAACAAAACATCCAGATCTTTTTGCAGATTTGCAAACTGTTCTATCGTCTTCACTCTTCACACTTTTGTCCCATGACTGATATACAGCAAATTTCCCCAAAACTCCTTTTGCCACTCATAATGTGAAGTTCAGCCATCTCTGTCGTGTGCGTGTTTTGGAAGTTAGCTCTTGACCCCCTTACGTCCTCCTGCTTCTACCCCTTTTAGTCAATTCCCTTCCACATTTTTACACATTTTACATATCACGCCTTTATGAACAGCCTTTTTTCAGTCTGAGGTGTGAATGATTGGTGTTGAACTAGGGGTGTTTCTTGACACTTTAATGTCACAGGGATGAATCAAAATCCCCACATCTGCACTGCTCTTACACTTTAGTTTGGAACACCACGAACACAAACGGAGTGAAACAAACAGTGACGCGTACCAGTGCTGATTTGGGCTGTGTCTCATTTGGAAGGCTACGTACTCCAGAGGTCACATCAGCCGCATACGTCATCGAGGCTGTCTCGTTTCAGAAAAGCGAGTAGGACACTTCGAATGCACCCTTCGAATGCGACCTTCTTTCATGGGAATTCGGAGGATGCATGAGGTGTATCCTTCGTGGGCTCTCACAACCCACAATTCTTTGCTTCAACGGAAATGAAGCAAATGCCAATTTGCCCGTAAATATGATGTTCAAATGCAAGTAATGTTAATTCCCAAGTTGAAGTACCACAGAAGATGGGTGCAGAGTATATAATATGTATAATTATATTAATATATAATTAAAATAAAGTATTAGACTAAAAGTACACCTGTAAAATCTATTTTCTTTTCTCTTTACATCATTATAACTCTCCTAAAATGTACCTCATGCATTCCCTTCCAGAGGGACTTTGTTCCCTTCTCACTCAAAGCACTCGCACTTGTTAAAGAGTGGTGTGCATCATAGCAACCACGATACATTCCATTTCCGTTCGTCCTATGAAGGCCGTCTCGTTTAAATTTTTAAAGGAGGACACTCGGTATACTGCAGCCTTCAAAGGACACATCCTTCTAAACGAGACTCTTGAAACACCTCACGTCCAATCAGATACAAAAACTGAACTAACTTCTGTATAATATTCTATATTTGTGTGTGCCTTGTATTTGTATGCTTCCTTGTTAGAGTGTCACATTGTTAGATTAGCAACATGGTAAATTCAGACTACTGAAATCGGATAATTCTACCAAGTTTTTGCATATACCTTGTATTTTATGCTTATTTCTTAGAGTATCATAAAGCTTAGCAACATGCTAAGTCGGACTGTTTTGAAATCGGATGATTTTACCTAATATTTGCGTGTGCCTTGTATTTTATAGATTCTTTCTTAGGGTATCGCATTGTTTGCTTAGCAACATGCCAAAGTCAGACTGTACTGCAATCAGATAATCTTACCTAATATTTGTGTGTGCCTTGTATTTTTATGTTTTTTTTTTTCTTAGAGGATCGCATTGTTAGTTTAGCAACATGCCAAATTCAAACCATTGAAGTCGGATAATTGTAACTAATATGTGCATGTACCTTGTAATTTTATGCTTCTTTCTTAGTGTATCACATTCTTAGCTTAGCAACATGCCAAAGTCAAACCATTGAAGTCAGATAATTGTAACTAATATGTGCGTGTACCTAATTTTATGCTTTCTTAGGATATCACATTCTTAGCTTAGCAACATGCTAAAGTCAGGCAATTTAAATTGGATAATTTTACCTACTATTTGCTTGTGCCTTTTATTTGTTTGCTTATTTCTTAGAGTATCAAATTGTTAGCTTAGCAACATGCTGAAGTCAGGCTGTATTGAAATTGAATATGTTATGATAAATTAGCTTGTGCCTTGTATTTATATGCTTTTTTCCTAGAATATTGCATTGTTAGCTTATCAAAATGCTAAAGTCAGACAGTATTTAAATCCGATAATTTTAATATTTGCATGCACCTTGTATTTTTATGCTTCTTTTTTAGAGTTTCGCATTGTTAGCTTTGCAACGTTACAGTCACACTGTATTAAATCGGATAAGTTTACTTAATATTTACGTGCACCTGTCTGTATTGAAATCGGATAAATTTACCTAACATGTGCATGTACCTTGTAATTTTATGCTTTTTCCATAGAGTATCACATTGTTAGCTTAACAACATGCTAAAGTCAGACAATTGAAATTGGAAAATTTTACCTAATATTTGCATGTGCCTTTTATTTTTTCCCCCCTTATTTCTTAGAGTATCACATTGTTAGCTTAGCAACATGCTAAAGTCAGACTCTATTTGAAATTAGTGTTGGTACTTCACGTGAGGAGCACCATTTGTGTAGCACACAGAGTTGTTGCCATGAACAAAATCATGATGTGTTGTCACGTTTTTGTGACAGGTGCAATTCACTGAGAGATGGAAACTGACTCATCTCATATATGATGCTGCAAATGACACAATGACATGCACTGTGCGGGAAAAATCAGTTAATAATAAGAAATTATTCAAAATACAGTTTCAAATCTGGTAAGAAATATTAATGACTGATTTCCTTTTAAATTTAGCCACCATGGCAGCTGAGGTTCCACTTCCATTAGGATGCAGCCTTTGAAGGAAGCTGCTTACAGTATGTAAACAGCAAGGCAGTTCAACTCTGCTGGTTTTGGAACAGAGATAAAGATTCTCTCTTTCCTCTCTCATGAACACTCACATGAAACAGACCTCGCCTGAGGATCTTCACACACAATAAGGCAGCAGAAAGCAGTGCCCTGATAAAAGCACCTATTAAAGACTTTCAGATGTGAGAGTACATGTGTTTGTGTGTGATGTCTGCACTCATGCAGAGTGAGGGCGACAAGCCACTTCTGCAGGAAATTGGGGATATTATCTTCTTCAATTAGCTTGATGTAATGCTGGATTAGAAAAGACTGCGTGTCCCTGTGCTAATTCTGTTTGCGAGAAAGCCTGTGTCATTTTCCCTCTAATAATCAGGTGATTATGGCATTATAGAGGATGAGAGAGCCAGGAGATTAAAGCTTCCTTCAAAATTGACATCAGAACAACTGGAGACAAAAAGTTGTTGAAATTCTTTGACATGTAGGACAGAAAATCACACATGAGATCTCCTCAACAACTCAGTTGAATCCCGAGGTTGAAACAGGGAAACAAATAGAATAGTATTAGCGTAGATGCCATTCAATTTATTGCAGAGTTATAGATTACGAGAAGTGTTTCTGGTTCCGGCAGACCTAACTAAAGCAGCATAACTATGAGTTGAGGGATAAATTAGGTATATGCTTGGCTGAATAGATGAGTCTTTAGTCTAGACTTAAACTGAGAGAGTGTGTCTGAGTCCTGAACAATGCAAGGAGTTAATAATAGTAAGAAGAGGTTCTGAGATTACAGGGAACACCTCTTTTAAGAGTTTAGTTGGTAATGGATATAACCTACATCTTGTTGCTTTTGATGCATATAATTCCTTTGTTAAAAATGTTCTCCCTTACAGAAATCTGACATATGACAAGAAATACATGTAAAATACAAACATGGACATACATAATGCACATACACTACCGTTCAAAAGTTTGGGGTCACTTGCCTGAAATGTTTCTCATGATCTTAAAAACTTTTTGATCTGAAGGTGTATGCTTAAATGTTTGAAATTAGTTTTGTAGACAAAAATATAATTGTGCCAACATTTTAATTTATTTAATTACAAAACTAAAATGTTATTTAAAAAAAAAAATTTTTTTTGAAATGGATGACTTGGACCGAATGATTAAAAAAAGCAGCCACTAAGTGCCCAACATAGATGGGAACTCCTTCAATACTGTTTAAAAAGCATCCCAGGGTGATACCTCAAGAAGTTGGTTGAGAAACTGCCAAGAGTACATTTCTGCAAAATCTAGGCAAAGTCTGGCCACTTTGAAGATGCTAAAATATAACATAGTTTTGATTTATGTTGGATTTTTTTAGTCACAACATAATTCCCATATTTCCATTTCTACTATTCTATAGTTGTGGAGACTTTACTATTATTCTAAAATGTCAAAAAAAAAAAAAAAAAGAATGAGTAGGTGACCCTAAACTTTTGAACGGTAGTGTATGTAAGCTTATATAAGGTTAGTATATATACAGCCTATATAAGGTTATATAATTATATATACAGCTTATATAAGGTTATATAAGTATATATCCAGTTTATATAAGGTTATATAAGGATAAAAAAATTCACATTTTTTCTTTGCATATAGACCATAACAAGGACTGTTCTTCGGTTTAAGGAAGTCTTTGCCCTTTGAACATTTCCTACTAGGTGTCAAACTCAATCAAAACAAGAGCAGGAGATGCTTCATTCATAGTGACTTTAACACAATTAATGTTACTAAAGTTAATACAATTGACATAAAATGTCATTATTAAAATGTGGGCCATGTTGTTCGGTGGCTGGATGCTCCCTGGATGCCTGGAACTAACGGAAATTAAAGTGTTTATATCTCTGAAAAAGCAACCACAAATTGATGCATGAACTGCAGCAATGAAGCGAGAGCTTGATACGTGCAGTACTAACAACTGTAGCACACGTCTTATCTCTCGTAGTTAAACAACATTTATGCCAACTTGTTTGAGAGGCAGAGCTCTAAAAGTGACTAAAGATCGCTCCAATTAAAATGAATGAAGGTGTGCAAGTAATTTACTATTACATTTAGTCATTTAGCAGACACTTTTATCCAAAACGACTTACAAATGAGGAACATAACAAGCAATTAGTCACACAAAATTCAACAATATCTGCAGTATCAAACTGTCAAGTTCACAGAGTTGCTGGAGTTGCAGAAAGAGACAAGGATTTATTTAAAAAAAAAAAAATCCTTAGCTCGTCCGCAGGTCACACAGACAGCTTCACTGAATGGCTTCATTGATTATAATAAAAGTGATCCAATATTCCCGATCTCTCCACTGAGGAAATAATTGTGAGCATCTGAACTATGATCCAATTTCATTGCCTCTCTCACGTAGACGCTCAGTATCAACAACACGTCTGAATAAGTCACTTCAGGTAAATGTTTGATGTTCTTTGAGAAAATATGTTAACTCATAATCTAATGATACCAGAAGTGCTCCCAGGCCTGTAGTGTTCTAATTTGTTATTGTTTATTTATTTCTTGAAATGGTCTTTAAGCTCAGAAACATATACTACATCAATATATATATATATATATATATATATATATATATATATATATATATATATATATATATATATATATATTTTTTTTTTTATTTATTTAATATATGCATATTTTAAATAATATAATATATAATTTTTATATTTTGAAATATGTGTTACATTCATGCGCAAATATGTATCATATCAGTGAAAACCATACAGTATATAATATATCTCCACATAATCATACATCAGATATCTGTATGGCCTAGTGAACACAAGTAATTAATTGAGTAGTAAGAAAAGGGAGCAAGAGAGAACAGTAGTATTTGAGTGGAAGGCAAGTTTCATCTCTCCCCACTAGGAAGACCAGACTTGCTCAGAGCGGCATGAGCTCATTTTTTCCACAGTCTTTTTACAGTCCTGTAACCTGCATTACTGCTGCGTTATAATGCGTGCTTACTCACTCATATAAGTAAACAAGGCTGGACCTGAGCCCATAGTGCATAACACACAACACTACTCTCTCTCCCATTTCCCAAATAAATCAACCCCATCAGCCAGTGCTGTTGAAATAAACAAGCAATAATGTTAACTTTATAAGCTATAAATGCAGTCATAATGTTTTTATCCCCCTTATAGGTTTAATCGCAAAGACTGTTCTGGTTGAACGTGTTTAATATTAAGGATTATGAGGTGCAAGTAAAATATTGCTTATGAAATCTGCCGCCCCACGTAACAGATGTACAGAGTCTAATGGGAAAGCATTTGCAGATACAACATTGGAAAATCATTCATGGAAAAAATTAACTGACATCACTGTTAATAACTACTAGGCCAACAATGTGAACGTGTTATTACTCTCAGTGGTTTGATTACCTCTTGCACTGGCAGTCATTCTACTAAAATAGAGCTTGATAGAGCTGGGAATGTACAAAGGGCCTTGTGGGAGTAAATAATCTGGGTACAATCCACAGATGAATCCTCTTTTTACAAACAAGGGTAACACTTTAGACTTATGTTCCCTTTGTTAAGGTTTATAAAATGCATTATAAAACATTGATATACAGTTGTAACAACATGAATAAAGGGCAACATTCATACAATACATGCCAAATAGTGAGATATTTTTCCTTACATGTTATAAATGCTTAATGCTCTTATTTAACCTTAGTAACCTAATAAAATGTACCATAATGTAAAGTGGACACATATGAAGCATTTATTAAGGAGATGCCAGCATTAGAAACCTATGTACATAAAGTTCAGTATGGATGAATGGTCATCAGGCTTTAGTATACACAAGTATGATTAAGTGTACTTTTTAAGCATTGATAACATTTATAGCATTTATATGTAAAATATTCACTATTTGGCAAGTATTGATGAAAGAAATTAAAGTTGCTCTTTTTTATTAATTTTGTTAAAACCACATATCAGTGATTTATAATGCATTTGTAAATGGCTTATTAGTCATTAATGAACCTCTTTATAAACCCCTAACAAAGGTAACATTAATGTAGAGCATTACCCAAAAGTTGAGTGGCAGCATAACACTTATTATTACCAATTAGGAATTAATAAGGTTTATACCCAGTGTGGTTACAACCTTGTTGCCTACTGTTTCACATTACAAGACCAGCCCGATCATGCAGATTTGCTCTGTATAACATTAGGAAGATCAGACCCTTCCTGTCTGAGCATGCTGCAATGCACTTCTAGGAGGACTTCCTGCATGTACGTCAAACCTCTGCAGTTGATCCAGAATGCGGCAGCATGACTGGTCTTCAACTAGCCCAAGAGAGAATACGTCATGCCTCTTTTCATTGAACTGCACTGGTTGCCAGTGGTTGCTCGCATCAAGTTCAAAGCATTAATGCTCACTTACAGATCAACCACTGGCTCCGCACCCCCTATCTACACTCGCTACTTCAAATCTTTGTGCCCAACAGAAGCTTATAGTCAGCGGGTGAGCAGCACCTTGAGGTGCCATCTCACAGAGGCACAAAATCCTGGGTTCCTGTTGCTCAACTGGTAGAGCATGGCCTCGCAACACCAAGATGGGGGACCGGTGAATGGGGGACCAAATATTATTTTTGCATTCCCATTTGCTCCAACAGCAAAAGAAGAAAAAGCACTATTATGTTTCCATGACTTTCCACAGGAGGAAAAAACAGAGAGAAAGCAATGCCAATTTTTTCATTCATTTTGTTTTTAAATTAATTACAGGGTAATATTAATATAATACAAACTGTAGTGATATGATTGCTCATGATGTAGTGATATGATTGTTCTGCGAAAAGGGCCCATTATTAATCAATTACATGATTACATTCATTAACATGTACAAACACTGTACAATACTTTTGAAGTTCTGATTAATCCTGGTTAATTTTATTACAACTATTATATACTATTACATTTTTGACACTAACAATTTGGTAACTTTTCAATAGGTTGTATTTTTTAACATCAGGTATCATGAACTAACAAAGAACAATATTATTTTATAGCATTAATTAATAATGATTCATGTTAATTTATCAAAATGTAATTGTAAATTGTTAGTTCATGTTAGATTATAATGCATTGACTAATGTTCACATATACAACTTTTAAAAATGTATTAGTATATGTTGAAATGTACAGTAACCAAGATTTTTAAATGCCGTAAATGTATTGCTAATTGTCATGCTAACTAATGTAGTTAACTAATGTTAACAAATGAAACCTTATTGTAAAGTAAAGTAATTTTATATATTAAGTTGGTTTCCCTCAAGTTCACACAGGTGTCCTAGCAGAGTAACCACAGGTGGAGTTCATCACATTATCTATAGACATGTCATGCAGACAGCCAGAAATTATCAAAATATTTTTGTTTCTCTATATATCTTTGTTTTATCATTTCAAACCTAACAAATTTCTTTGTGTGAAATGTTTTGCTTGAAAAGTGTCCTTTTGCCAACTTTCTTTCAATTAAATGCTACTTGGTTTAAAATTTGTTTGTAATATTTTGTCATCTATTGCAATGACAGGCCTACATTCTTAAGTGTGGCTTAAAGGGACAGTTCACCCAAAAATGAAAATTCTCTCATCATTTACTTACCCTCATGCCATCCCAGATGTGTGACTTTCTTTCTTCGGAACACACATTTTTAGAAGAATATTTTAGCTCTGTAGGTCCATACAATGCAAGTGAATGGTGACCAGAAGTTCCAAAAATCACATAAAGTCAGCATAAATGTAATCCATAAAACTCCAGTAGTTTAATCCATATCTTCTGAAGCAATATGATAGGTGTGGGTGAGAAACAGTCAATAAGTTTGTAAAAGTCCTTTTTTAATATAAATCTCCACCTTTTACCAACCCCGATCAGTAGGTGGCATTATGCATGAAGAATGCGAATTCAAAAAAATAAATAAATAAATAAAAAAGAATGTTGGAGAGAAAGTGAAAGTGGAGATTTAAAGTACAAAAGGACTTAATATTGATCTGTTTCTCACCCCCGATTCTCATATCACTTCAGAAGTCATGGATTTAACCACTGGAATCTTATGGATTACTTTTATTCTGCATTTATGTGCTTTTTGGAGCATCAAAGTTTTGGTCACCATTCACTTACATTGTGAGGTCCAACAGAGCTGAGATATTCTTCTAAAAGTCTTCATTTGTGTTCAGCAGAAGAAAAAGTCAAACACATCTGGGATGTGGCCACTGTTAATCATATAACACAACTCTCAATGTATAGCTTACAAACTCACAGAGGAATAAAATGTGAATGTTTAAAACATTATGTAAGTATGAGTCACAGACACAATTCTTCTGTTAAGGGGATCACAGATGTTAGGATCTTGACTGGCAGTTTTAGGAAGCTCAGTTGTTGTGTGTGTGTGTGTGTGTGTGTGTGTGTTCTGTGAGTCTCTATGTCAATATGTGTGTTTAATGAAAACCACATCAGGTGTAGCCTGATCCTGTGCTCTGGGCCCCGGAGAGGGGGCAGGTGCTTCCGGAGAGCTGGACTGTGAATCAGGCGGACAGCCCCACAATCAGGCGCACCAGCCGCAGGAGATGGGGGTGGGGATGAGGGCCACTGCTGGAGTCAGTGCTGCTGTCAGAACTCATCAGAAACTACGAGTGCAGTGCCTCTGATCTTCACAACTCAACATGCTCTCAGTTACTGCAGCCAGCTCTGCAAAAAACACTCTGAGTGGACAAATCCAGAGACCCTCAGACAGACACCACAGTACCCTCATGGGATGATTTAAGAACACACCTAATTTTTACTTTAGGAGAAGCCAAACTTTTTCTCTAGGACAAACTAAAGCACCCTATGCAAACAAAGCCGGCATTTGTATTTTGCGCAGCGTCGGTTTAAAATTTGATTGTTCAGGGTGATGTCATGTGTTTAACGTACTGTTCCAGCCATGGAAGTAATGCCAGTAATGCAGGTTTTTCTCTTCGTGGATTACCACTTACAGTGCTGTATCACTTCTTTGCCTTATTAAACTTGTCACGGAGTCCCTTCCACTTTTGGCAATAAGTTATTTGATCTGACTTAATAAAAACCACAATCTCTCTCCACACATGTGTCGAGGCCTGGTCTTTGTGGAGTTTGTGCTGATAATTATATAAACATTTACACTTCTGCACAATCTCTAAGAGACGGGCTTGAAATATATCCATTTCAATGACATTAACCTAGGTAACCTCAGCTGGCATGCATGATTATATAAATAAAAAATGTCACGTCCAAACCACACCCACAATAAGTTTTCAAATATAAATAAAAAAAGGATAGTTCAGATTTGTTCACTTATTCATTCAGATTTATGTATATCACAATTTTACAGCAGTAGGTGGCAACAAATGGACGTCTTGCATGTGTTTTGAGTGAGTCATTAAACCATTGCGAAAGCAATGACCGAAACAAGTCTAATTATACTGTATTAAAATCTGTGTCTCTGTGGATCGCCGCCTCATCATGGTGGAGGGGGTGTGTGTGCTCCACTGACCCTGGGAGCTGTGTTGTGTGGAGCATTGGCTCCTGGTAGGATCTCCCTTGGCAAATTGGTCCCAATGGGTAGCAGGCGAAGAGGGGGCCTGTGCGGACTGGACCTTGGTTACAGAAATTGGCTTTTGGAACATGGAATGTGACCTCACTGGTGGGGAAGGAGCCAGAATTAATGTGTGAGGTTGAGAGATATCAGTTAGATATAGTTGGACTCACCTCTACACACTGTTCTGGCTCTGGAACCAAACTCCTGGACAGGGGTTAGACTCTCTCATTCTCTGGAGTAGCTCAGGGTGAAAGGCATTAAGTGGGTGTGGGTATACTCACAAGTTGCTTGGCTCAACAATCTTGGAATTTAGCCCAGTTGATGAGAAGCTCGCCTCACTGTGACTTCATGTTGCAGGGGGAAAAGCTCTGACTGCGGTCTGTGCTTATGGACTGAACCGCAGTTCAGAGTATCCGGCCTTCTTGGAGACCCTCGGAGGGGCCCTGGAGCTGGTGCCAGCTGGAGACTCCATAGTTCTGCTGGGCAACTTCAATGCCCATGTTGGCAATGATGGAGATACCTGGAGGGGAGTAATTGGGAGGAAGGGCCTGCCTGATCTGAACCCGAGCGTGTTATGTTATTGGACTTCTGTGCTAGCCATGGATTGGCCATAACAAACACCATGTTCGAACATAAGGTTGTTCATAAGTGTACTTGGTACCAGAGCACCTTAGGCCAAAGGTTGATGATCAACTTTATTGTCTTATCATCAGACCTGCAGCCGTGTGTTCTGGACACTCGAGTGAAGAGAGGAGCTAAGCTGTCAACCGATCACCACCTGGTGGTGAGTTGGATCAGATGGTGGGGAAAACTGCCAGATAGACCTGGCAAACCGAAATGGATTGTGAGGGTGAACTGGGAATGTTTGTCGGAGACCCCTTTCCATAAGATTTTTAATCACCACCCCTGGAGGAGCTTCTCCCACATTCCAGATGAGGCTAGAGACATGCAGACTGAGTGGACCCTGTTTAAGGCCTCAATTGTGAAGGCGGCCACTGTGAGCTGTGTCTGGAAGGTTGTTGGTGCCTGTCGGGGTGGCAATCCTAGAAGCCGCTGGTGGATATCTGCGGTGAAGGAAGCCGTCAGGCTGAAGGAGGCTTTTTGGGATTGGTTAGCATGCTGAACTCCAATCTCGGCTGGCAGTTACTGGCAGACCAGAAGGACTGCAGGGGCAGCATTTTTGGAAGCAAAAACCCAGGTGTGGGAGGAGTTTGGGGAGGCCATGGAGAAGGACTTTTGGTTGGCCTCAAAGAGGTTTTGGCGAACCGTAAGATGGCTCAGGCATGGAAAGCAGGGATTTGTCCAGGCCATTGTTGGCTGGGGTGGAGTACCTCGCCTGGTGATATAGTTAAGCGGTGGAAGGAACACTTTGAGGAACTCCTTAACTCGACTAACACACACTCTGTGGATGGAGGACTTGGGGGTTGACACCCATTTCCCTGGCAGAGGTCACTGAGGTAGTCAAAGAGCTCTGAAGTGGCAAGGCACCAGGGGTGGATGAGATTCACCCTGAGATGCTGGAGGCCCTGGATGTTGTTGGGCCGTCATGTCTGACAAGCCTATTCAGCATTGCGTGGACATTTGGGGTGGTACCTAGGGATTGGCAGACAGGTGTGGTGGTTCCCATTTTTAAAAAGGGGAACTGGAGGGTGTGTTCCTACTATTGAAGGTTCACACTTCTCAGCCTACGTGGGAAAGCTTATGCCAGGGTGCTGGAGAGGAGACTCCGGACGATTGTCGACCCTCAGATTGAGGAGGAACAATGTGGATTCCGTCCCGTTCATAGAACAGTGGATCAGCTCTTTGCCTTAGCGTGGGTCCTAGAAGGGGCGTGGGAGTTTGCTCATCCAATTTACATGTGTTTTGTGGACTTGGAAAAGGCATACGACCATGTCCCCTTGGATGTCCTGTGGGGGCCACTGCGGGAGTATGGGGTACCGGGGCTACTAGTGCGTGCCATTCGGTCCATGTATAACCTTTGCGAGAGCTGTGTCTGCATCCTCGGCATTAAGTCAAGCTTGTTCACAGTGGGCGTTGGACTCCGACAGGGCTGTCCCTTGTCACCGATCCTGTTTGTGATATTCATGGATAGGATCTCAAGGCGCAGCCGAGGTGTGGAGTGTGTCCAGTTTGGGGGCCTCAGGATTGCATCCCTGATATTTGCAGATGATGTGTTCCTGTTGGCATCATCATGCTGTGACCTCCAGCGTGCACTTGGGAGGTTTGCGGCCGAGTGTGAAGTGGTTGGGATGAGGGTCAGCACCTCCAAGTCTGAGGCCATGGTTCTCTACTGGAAAAGGGTGGACTGCTCTCTTCAGGTAGGGAGAGAGCAGCTGCCTCAAGTGGAGGAGTACAAGTATCTCTGGGTCTTGTTCACGAGTGAGGGAAAGTTGGAGTGTGAGATCGAAAGGTGGATCGGTGCAGCTTCTGCAGTAATGCGGTCGCTGTACTGGGCCGTGGTGATGAAGAAAGAGCTGAGCCTGAAGGCAAAGCTCTCAATTTACCAGTCAGTGTACGTTCCAACCCTCATCTATGGTCATGAGCTTTGGGTAGTGACCAAAAGTATAAGATCGTGAATACAAGCGGCCAAAATTAACTTTCTTCGTAGGGTGTCAGGGCTCACCCTAAGGTATAGGATGCGAAGCTCTGACATCCGAGAGGGTCTCGGAGTAGAACCACTGCTCCTCTGCACTGAAAGGAGCCAGTTGAGGTGGTTCAAGCATCTGTTTAAGATACCTCCTGGACACCTTCCAGCGGAGGTGTTTCAGGCATGTCCAACTGGGAGGAGGCTCAGGGGAAGACCCAGAACACACTGGAGCGATTATATCTCTCAGCTGGCCTGGGAATGCCTGGGGATCCCCCATGATGAGCTGGAGGATGTGGCTGGGGAAAAGGACATATGGGCTACTTTGCTTAGTCTGCTGCCACCGCGACCCGGCCCTGGATAAGTGGTCGAAGATGGATGGATGGATGGATAAAATCTGTGTGTCTATTAAGAGACTTAAGCAGAGTGTTTAAACATCATAAGCATTTCCCTGCAAATGACAATAATCTTTCACATCTTTCATTTTCTGAACTGCTGTGCATGACTATCAAGCTATACAAAAAAGACAACATTATTAGCCTGAAAATAATTACAAGTTTTAATTCCATCTTGGTGTCATTGTAATGTCATTAAAGGAATATTCCGGGTTCAATACAAGTTAATCTCAATTGACAGCATTTGTGGCATAATGTTGATTACCACAAAAATTAATTTCCTCTCATACCTCCTTTTCTTTAAAAAAGGCAAAAATAGAGGTTACAGTGAGGCACTTACAATGGAAGTGAATGGTGATAATGAAAGTGAATGTGGCCTATTTTCAAGGGTTTAAACATAAACGTGAAGCTTATAATTTTATAAAAGCACTTGCATTAATTCTGCTGTTAAAACTTGTGTATTATTTGAGCTGTAAAGTTGTTTAAATCATCATTTTACAGTCATGTTAGGGTTTTAGAGTTTGTTGACATTACATCATCATGGTAATGGAGTTGTAAAATTGGCTTGTAAAACTTTACGCAAAAAAGGTTAGTAAGCGATTTTATCAAACTAAAATCATGTTAATATGCATATCCTTTATGTCTTTTGGCTATACATTTGAAACAATGAGTATTTTAATATAAAAAATTGGCCTCCATTCACTTCCATTTTAAGTGCCTCACTGGAACCAGGATTTGTGATTTTTTTAAAGAAAATAAGAGACGAGCCAAAATAAATTTTTGTGGTAATCAATATTATGCCACAAACACTGTCGATTGAGTTTAACTTGTAGTGAACCGGGAATATTCCTTTAATCAATTTTACTCTTAATTCACTCCTTCTCTCCTTGTTAAATGAGATTACGAACAAAACTAATGACATGCCTTCTCTCCATCAGTTTGATAACAGAAGCGGATCCCTGCTCGCTCATGAATTGAATGGGGGAATGCATGTATTCATTCGGTGGGTCAAATCAATGATATGCTTCTTCACAGCCCAGTGTCCAATGCTATTGTCTTGCACTATAGTCAGTCTTAACAGGTGGGAAAAGCCACCAAAGCAGTCTTGCTTTAAACTAGTGCAGTGCTGCAGCTGTTTAAAAGATTTGTGTGCTGATTGCAGATTAACAGACTTTTAGGTTGAGCTGAGATTAATTTGAGGGGAGCTGAAACCCTCCTAAATTGGGTCTAACAATGCTTTTGGGTTAGATTTAGGTTTTAGGTTTAGGGGTAAGGAGGTAGGTTTTGTTGATTGAAAACTAAATAGAACATAAACCTTAAAAACATCCTCTGTTTGGGAGAACATTTAACTTACTTTTAGCACCACACAGTGGACATTTCACCTCAGAACTGCCACGACACATATAATGAACCACAAAATATCATTTTGCAAAACTGTCGCCACAGTCGCATCATTTTTATGAGATCAGGCTCTCAATTTCACACACAAAGTTCTTAAGGCTGATTTAAATCTCTGCATACCCTGATGTGCACCTCTCCAACAAATTTAACCAAACATCACATTTGCAAAGGCCACAATGATTGTGGTCCACTTCATACTAGACACTGTCTCCCAGGATGATAAAAAAAAGATTGTAGTAATGCAGCAATACGTTAAAGGGGTCATGGCATACTTTTTTTTTTAAATAATTTTATTATCTTCTCTGAGGTCCACTTATGATGTCAGTAAAGATTTTTTGCACCAAAACAGTTATAATTTAATAATATATGATCATTTTCCACCCTGTCTCTGGCCCTCTGTCTAAAAGCTCGGTTTAAAGCTATCTGGCCCTTTCAGACTTCAATGTAAATGCCCACTGTTCTGATTGGCTAACTTTGTGCAGCCCCTCAAATACAGCCATATTTGAAACTCCACACAACATTATAAAACTACATTTCAGGGTTAACACATAACGTACACCCAATACATGTCATCTGAATGTATCAAAATGTTCACTCAAGCACAGCAACTATCAAACAGTCATGGCACTTGAAACATTCGTGAATGAAACTGTTTATTCACAGGTCTAGTAGTGTTTAACTGCCGCATTTCCTTTGCAAACAGTTCCTTTGCAAAGCTTGAATCATACTGTGACTAATTCACAAGCAATCCACAGTGAAATGTTATGAAAACGCAAACGTAATACAATCCGTAATACAGCAGAATGAGACGTGTTTTTAAAAGTTACACTTGTACCATATTAAAACGTGGCGCACATCACCGGAAACGCATAAAAATGATCATAGACGTCCATGTAGTGCATGTTTACAAAAGACCAACAATTAAATCTAGCACAGTTGGGTGCAAAAATGGTCCAGGATGCTTTCAAAACAGCAAGAAACAGTGCAGCTGAATGAAACAGAATGGATGTCTCCTTTTTAGAGTTAGAACTTGACATTGAGTCTTTTAAAAGCAGCACAAAATGTATGATAACGGTCAAAGCCGTTCATCTAGTGTAAAAAAACAAACATTTAAATCTGGATAGGCACATGAAGGTGTCCCGTGTAAGTCCCCTTTGGTGTAGATGAATCTCCCATGACAGGCCCATCTCTCCTCTTCACCTGTGAGTGTGACTGACTGAGCACCAGTGGGCGGGGCCAAGGGTGCAATGATGAAAAAATAGGCGTTGATGTCTTGCTGAAGAGGCAAACAAATGCAGATGTATTCCGTTCTTGTGACGTCACAAGTTCCACAAGTTTGGAAAACGGCCCGTTTTCACAGCATGGTTTAAATAAATGCTCTTTTTCAATTAGGAAGGAAGTTTTCAGTTCCGAAACTTACAGTATGTTTTTATAGTACAATGACATCCTATATGTCAAAAGATCAAGGAAAATTGGATTCCTCATGTCATGATCACTTAATATATACTTTTGAATCCATTAATAACATTACTTTTGTGTATTTATGAACTGTGTAATTATTCCAGAAATTAAGGCATTTTTTCTAAATACACTAGCATTTTGGCTGTGTACTCGCTGAACGACGCAGAGATACCAAGGCAGAGCTATAAATGCAAACCATTGTGTAAAGGCTATGCCATTAAAGTTCATTACAGAAGTATACTCTGGCCTATAGAAGGAAGAAATGCTCATTTGTGACTAGTACTTTCTATAATGCCTTTCAGAGGCAAAACACAGTTATTACGCCAACCCTGAAACTGAAAAAAATGGCTTCAGAGTTTGTTTGTTTTTTTGATTGTCCACAAAATTGTGGATTGTAAAATAGTCTCACTCTGTTTTCTCTGAATCTGAACATAGTTGAGCCAAACCCATCTGTCACTGGACAGATCGTAGTCTAGCCTCCTACACACTACACGACTTTCAAAGACGCCGGATTGTGGTATTGTTCATATTACACAACTGTCTTGTCATGGAAGTAGTAGGGTTTTCAAATTACACGAGGAATCGGTGACACATTACAAAATATTTCACTATTGACGAGTCCCCGACGACTCTGCCTGGACTCCAAATTACATTTCACAACAGAGTACATGCGAGAAGTGATACGAGATATGAAAACAAATGCATGATCATATGTTATGCATTTCAGAATATGATGTGTATCTTTTACATAATGTGTAAAGGCATCATATATTTTATTGGTTACAATATGAAAAAATACCTCCTACTGAAAAATCGACCTATTTGCTTACCTGACTGTCCAAGAGAATTGGCAATTTCTCTCCAACTCTTCTCTTTCTCCACCCGGTTGTAGTACAGTTCAGAGGAAACATCAAATAGGCACTGGTGCTCCTGCCAATGTTCCACTAATGTTTCCTCCATTTCTTAGGTCCAATGAGACTTTCTTGATACCGCAGCCATGCTATATCTACATGCCATGTAGTTGATGTTCTGTTGCAGGTACATCAGGACTCCTCCCACTGAAACTTCCCATACCCTGTTTCTTGCTCTCTCATTGGCTGTAGGTCAACGCTGCTGTTGTATTCAGTCAAAACACATTTCGCATTGCACGATTTGGAATCGCAGACAGGTCCAGATATTTAACATGCTAGATATCTCGCTGACATCGGCGACACGTCAGCGCTTCTCTCAGATCGAGTCTTTGATAATTCATACATCGCGTACATCGCTCACTGGAGTGAGCTCTGATTTGCCTATGATTTCGGGCTTTTGTCGGCGATCTCCACAAAAGCGAGTGGAAATCGGGCCTAAAATCGTGTAGGGTTAATTCGGCATAAGAAGCACTATTTCGGTCATACAGTAATTCAATTTTGACAAAAACTAGTAATTGCGTTTTGCCTTTGCAGGGCAATAGTTTTTAGTCATTAAGTTTTTCCAAATTCTGATACAACAGACAAAACAACAATATTTCATTCCATTTACACAGAAACATCAATAAAATGTTTTTTACATTGTTTGGTCCCTCATTATCACAGAAATGCTCATCCCTAAATCACTCCAAAGGATTTAAAGAGAACGAAAATCTATAAGTATGTTTCACTCCTTGCAAACAGCATGTCTGGTGGCACTAATAGCAGAAGGAAATGTAATGCTCCACATGGATAAACATTTGTTTGCTCTGTAAACTCTTCTGAGAGGAAAATCAGATGCAATCACTCCTTTGTATCATTGTTCGCAGAGCGATCAGAAGTCCGCTTTATTTTCTCTGAGCTAAAGCTGTTTTTCACTGCTTTTTATTCTGCCTGTGAAAGGAGCAAAATCACTGATTCTGGCTTCTTTTCATAGATTCCATTGATGGATGGGAAAAAAGTACACAGTATAGTTTGAAAACTCTGAAGTCAGTATTCTCTTGTCATTCGGCTGAATGGTGCCATTAAATGGCAGCTCTTTATTCTCAATACAGCACTTAAAATTTTTTAATGACTTTAGATGGAAAGGGAAAAAGGTCATTTGTGCTTTGCTGTGACTTAGCCTGCTACTAAACTTTCCTTGATGCTCTGAAGCAGAAACACATTCGCTGCTCTGGAAAAGAAACAGTTTTTCCATCGGACATGATATGCCAAATTCCAGAAAAGCACCACCATGTGGCGAATGTTCATATCACGAAAATCGTGTTGTGTCTTTGACATCACATAACTTTAGGGTGACCAGACATCCCCATAAAACTGGGACAGATTTTACGAGCTATGTCCCTGTCCCAATGGAGGTACAGTCGGTGACGCTTTTGTCTGGATAATCAATCTTAGCTTAAATGTTTCAGAAACAGACATCTCTGTACTTCATACTTTTTCTGTCATGAGAAACATGGACGAGAAATAAGAGAATCAATCATTTCCGCTGTCAGAATCAGCTGTACTTTCTCTGAGCAACTCCTGGCCTGTGCTAAATTTTCCTCCTCACCACCCCTCCCAACTCTGTTGCTTTCAGTCTAAGTCTCCTCACCTGCTAGAAGCCAAAAACCAGAAAGCCATGGATGATAATACAGCACAGTACAGGTCAACGTAATTAAAAGGCAAAATAAAATGCATCCCCTTCATAAAGCCTACTACATCCCCTCTTCTGATATAAGTTATAGACAGTAACATTGCAGATATGTACCACTGACTACATTTTCATGGACACCAGAGAGCGGCTTATTGCGTAAAAGTGGCATTCCTACTTACATGCACTGTATAAGCGGTGTACTCTTTACTCCCGTAAACATTCGGCTCAGTCAATAAGCAGCATTCTGCACAGCAACGTAATTTTCCCGCGATGCTTGTGTTAATAGCAAACATGGCATTCGAGTAAGACTGCTATTTAATTCTCTGTTTATTAACTTTATTGCTGTGTTTATTTCCTTTAATTTCTAACGCGAGCTGCAGTGGAATTGCACTGCAATAGGGGGGTGTATAACACATTGGTGTGTATAAATGGGTATAGTTTATAGTGCATGTGCTTGTCCCCACTGTACTCCCAAAAATGTTGAATTCTTTTCTCTATGTATTTTCTCTTTTCTCATTTTCTATGAAGTTCTTAAACATAAGTTTGGGAGGAGCTTGCTCATCTAATCTGCCAATCAACCTGCTGTCTGCAGAGTATATAAGCCGCCGTTTACCTCACTCTAGCAACAGTCTTTCTGACATTTGGCCCCGCCCACCCGCAACAGATCCATGCGTTGTCCTATTACTCCACTTGAAGCATTTGTCCTCCTTACAAGATAAGCTATTCTACCACATGTTATTCAACGGAAGCTGCCACAGCAGCTCACTATTTTCATACATCACGGAAATGGCATCTGCCACTTTAACTCTTGTTTTCTACCCTACTTTTCCTCCTTCCTAATCTACTCGCCGAAGCAGACCCTTTTGGATTGAGGCTGCCTCCGCAATATGACCACCGTTTCGCCGTATACCAGTGCGACAGCGTCATACAGTATGGCCGTGCACAGGTCCTCTCATCTAAACTGTCTACCTGGAGCAGCTCTCTTCAGTGTGAGGTTGCCTCCATTTCCGTGGAGCTCTAACATAGTTTTAATTTAAGGCAAAGGAAATCAAAGATTAGCAACTGAATTCAAACATTTTATTCCCACGCACTCCAGTGTTTCAGTCCTGTTCTACCGCACAGATGCTTCCTCTCAGCTTAAATGCCACGCATTAGCTGTCTCCCCACCCACTCTCTCACAACTCACGTAAAAGTAAATTCATTCAATAATGATCGCAAGATCATTTCTCCTGCATTTCTGTATGCAGTGCAGAGCTACATCTTTTTTTATTCTCAGATAATTTTTGTGCTGTTGCTCACATTGTTTCTAAAGCTGTAATTCCCAGGAAGACCATTTCCCCTGCATTTCTGTATGCTGTACAGAGCTGCAGCTTTTTTATTCCTAGATCATTTTATTCTGTTGGTCAAATCACAGTTGCTGTTAACCATTGTAAGCAGCTCTCCTGCTTGTAGGAGCATGTATGTCAGCATGCTTTTCCCACAATTAACCCTTCCCTTCCTTTTCACAGATGCTATTGCTATAGAATTTTGAACACGGCTCTAATATGTAGTTCATGGAACAGCTCTACGTCCAGAAAATTATCTACTGAGCAACAGACGTTCCTCCAACTTTTGAATACACAACCTTTTAAAAAGCATACAGGGGTGTGTATTTTACATGCATGCATGTAATCATTACTTAGATGATCCAGAGTTTCTACCCAAAATCATCATTTAATAATTTCTCTGGCCCAACTTCTCCATCTCAGCCTTAAGGTGTAAGCAGACAAGAACCATTTTCCACTAATGCAACAAAGCTTCTTCCTTCTGTGTTGACCCAGTGGCTGCAGCAGTGGCCGTGCCATCGTTTTGTCACAAATATTTGTTTTCTCTTTTCTCTAGACTCATGTCCCCGAAACGTCAACCCCATGCTTTTCCCCTCAAATAAGCACCAGCAATTTGAGGTTTTCCCTCTACCGGCGCATGTGCAGCCCACTCTCCAGTGGCCAGTTTGCCATGGATCTAAGTTCTCACATTGTTTTCTATTTCACAGATTTTTAAAATGTTTTTCTGGTTTAAGTTTCAGCTTCAAATGACTAATTTTTCTTTTTACAGAAACGCATGCAATTGTGCCATCCTCAGGGATTTCACTAATATTACTTCCAGCAGGTGTCTGTGAGAGTCCATTTAAATTCTTTCCACAGGTTTATACAAAGGTTTCCTCCCGCTTTTTGTATAGGTGTCTTTCCAAGACTTTAATGTTACCTCCTGAGGAGCCAAAAGATGGCAAACATTTTATTCACCCCATGTTAAAAAATCCCCACAAAAGCACAACTGCGGTGCTCCTGCTATTGGATCAAAACATCCCTAAGCAGCACAAATGTGCTGTTCATGTGCCACAACTGAGGCAACTTTTGAGTCGCGCGACTAACCGTCCCATGCCACTGCAAAACAGTGCAAATGTACTGTCCATATGCCACAACAGTGTCATCTTTCGGGCCATCTCCCGTTCAAATTGCAGTGTGGGCCCTCCTCTTTCGAACACTGCTACCCCAGGCCCAGGGTTCTAACACCTCTGATACATGAGGTTTTTCTACTTATTGAAATAAGGTCCTCAGTACGATGATCATCTAGAGCTCCCCTATTTGATTTGCCCAGTTTGGGGTTAAACAATTATTAATTAATTCCAACCCAATAGTAAGAGTTGTTTTTACACACTTGAGAGGCTTCCCGCAATGCAGAATGTAAATTTTACTGCCATAGCAGTACATTTGACAAATGTAATAAAGTTATGTATTGCTAAATAACATTTTGCTTCCCTTACAGTTGAGTACAAATGTAATAAAGTTATGTGTTCCTAACTAACCTTTTGCTTCCCCTACAGGCGTGTACAAACATAATTGTCATGTTTTCCTAACTAACCTGTTGCTTCCCTTGCAGGTGTGTATAAATGTAATGGTTACGTTTTCCTAACTAACCTTTTGCTTCTCTTACAGGTGTGTACACAGAGTTATTTCTATTTTCTCCACAGGCGTCTCAATTTCTAAGTTTCATACATTTATAGAAGTGCATCTACAGCAATGGAAACACAGCAGCGCTCCCACAGGAGCTCCTTTACTATGCCCCCAAATACTCAATCCACTGCCGCAACAGTACTTTAAACTCCGCTCCTGCAGGAACACCCCTTTTTACTATTCCATCTCATCTACCCCACTGCCACAGCAGTGCCTTAATTCTGCTCCCACAGGAGGCCCACTTTACTCTACTGCCACAGCAGTGTTTTACCGTGTTTCCGCTGAAGCCCTTTGTCTTCACTTCACAGCAGCTGTAACAAGCATTACAGCTGCGGTCACCATCTCCTCCTGTTAATTTCAAGCACCATATTTCCCTGTCTCTGGGCAGACCATTGAGTGAGGCTGCCTCTGCAAGCCAGCTGATCTTACAGTGTAACTATGGTACAACTCCCTATGGTCATACACAGGTCCTTTAATCCAAACCTTACACCCGGATCGGGCCCTTATGTGAGGCTACCTCTGCAAGCTTGCTGATTAGATGCAAGATATCAATGGTACAGCCCCCTATAGCTGCATAAATGTCCTTTGTCTAAACCTTCCACCCAGAGCAGGCCCTTGCGTGAGGCTGCCTCCGCAAGCCAGCTGTTTCCGTACAGTTTACCAAGATTTAGCACTTCCGTTAGCCTTTGCTTTGGAGTTTCTTTGGGGGGGAGGGGTTGAACATTGCGCTAAGAAACAGTTCTACTACACCATTATTTGTCATGTTTACATACACACCTAAGGATATAATATTTTATATCTAAAAGCACTCATGATCTTTTCACACGCTTGCTGTCCTTTATTCTAAGCATCTTTTTGGGGGGTAAATTTAGCACTCAAGTCGAGCCACTTCCTCGAGCCCATCCTTTGCAGACAACAAGCCACATACGTACCCTTTATCACTTAGATTATATGGGCAGGTGAACTCATGAAATGAAGTTCTTAAACGCAAGTTCGGGAGGAGCTTGCTCATCTAATCTGCCAATCAGCCTGCAGGCTGCAGAGTATATAAGCCTCCATTTACCTCACTCTAGCGACAGTCTTTCCGGCATTCCTCCACCTCCCCATCTCCATCCTCAATCTTCTAAGTGTTCCTACCCATAGCTTCCACTATATATACAGTAAAGTAGTCCCTTGGGGGGGTGGGTTAATTTAGCGCTTGAGTTGAGCCTCTTCCTTGAGCCCCTCCTTTGCTGACAGCAAGCCACATATGTTTACCCTTTATAACTCAGATTATATGGGCAGGTGAATCTGTGAATTGTGCATATGTCTGCATTTATTGTCTGTGTACATTTGACACGATATTAAGTGTTTGTCATGTATTCATCTGTCAAATTCTGTTCCGTGTCTCTTGCAAACACCCTATTTCTGCTAAATACAGGATAGCGACAACAAAAGATTGACCTCGATACGTCCAGATTTATTAGTCATGGTCATCTGGTCACCTGCGTACCTTTTGACTAAAAAGATTATGCATTTTCAAAGAAGTGACAGAATGCTGTTTTGAGTTCAGTCACTGATCTAATATAGAACTGGATTGCTGATGACATCATTTCATTGAAGCCACTGCGCCACCTTATCGCCATGCCCAAACATTCCATGGTGCCTTTTAGATTAATAGGAAATCTTCTCATTTCATTGAGTAAATATTAGCCATTCAATCACACATCTATATCTGAAATCTGATTGGACAACCTTAAGACGTGGTCACATTTACCTTCGCTCAGCTAAATTTCACGCGTGAAATACAGTCATCTCACTGTACATTTCCATTGGCGCATTGTGAGCAAAGATAAGCGAGCGTTTTAAATTCATTTAGATGGGAGCTGAGTGCCACGCTCTCGAGGTGGATTGTGGGATTGACAATGATGCGGATGAAGTGTGGGGAGCGGCCGAGATTGTCTAAAACAATATAATCAGACAATAGCTTTATCTAACTTCAGTGATGACCAGATCAGCAGAATGTAAACAAGTTAACTGAAACTAAGGTAAGACCCAAACAGATATTTTCAGACATACTGTATGTATTGAAAACACTGAAGTGTTCATTCTTCATTACGTTTGCGTATTTTCCCCCCCATTAAAAATAGCCTTTTTCTCACAATGACTGACATGCCTGAAACTTTCTCACTCGTTCACTCGTGCAGTAGGAATTCAACTAATAGCCTAGGTTTAAATGTTTTTAAATGGCAAATACTCACACAGAATGTATAAAATGGATGAAATGGATGTATGGCTATAGAGAGCACATCAATATGAAAACAGGTAAATCCCAAGCAGTTTAGGCAATTAAGAAATCCCAGCCGGATTTTAAGGTCCAAAAAAGAGGATGTCCAGTGATTAGGACGTGTTGCTACCCTATCCATCATATTTTTCAGCGTAACTAGGGCCGTTATAAGTCACCTCCAGTCAATTCAACGATACAAACAGACTAATTTATACCGCTTTATATTGCAAGCTGGCAATACATATTATTATCATTCATTATTATTTTCATAAACACATTACTTGGAGCATTTTACCATTCATCGCATTTTGCATTGATTTATCACACGCTGTTGCACAGGCAGAATGAATGAGGGATCAGGCACTGAAACGCTCAGCTCCGTCTGTCATGGCTAAAGTTGGCATCACACTAACAGATTCCTAACAACTCGATTTTGGCTGAGGGTGTCACGTTTGCCAACTGTTTTATTGAGATTTGCTCTCTTCAGTTGGAGGTATGACACACTTGCTGATTAAGAATGGTGAAGGGGTGACAAACATACCAACTCACCGCAACTCTCTCGCTCTCTCTCTGATTCCCTGTCACGTGGGGCTTGCTGAAATAACAACAGGAGTACCGCATGAGCATAAACAATTGCAATAGAGTGATTTAGGGCATTTTCAGACCTGTAGATCTTCATTTAGAAGATTTAGCTCATACATCCATATACTGGTTAAAATGATGTACCTGTGAAAATGTGTCAACGGGTACAAATATTTGAGTAATGTTACTGTCACAGTTATGCAAAACATCACCGCATGGTCAGAATGTGCGTTCCAGTCAGAGGATGCACTGCAAATTAACATTATCTGACACACAGATAGATATGAGTTGTAAAATTTCAAACTTTACACAACCAGGAGAGAGGAGAAAGAGCGAAGAAATCCACTGGGAAAATGTTGCTTCAACTTTCTTTGCACCAAAACGGTATTTTGTGTCATCTTGATGTTACCGGTCCTACTCGACCCACCCAGAGCGAGATTCGAACTGGCAATTCCCAGCATGGGAGGCAGACACGCTAGCAAGGAGGCTATAAAAACCAAGCCTCTAGCATCGGTCGCTAGTGCGTCTCTTAAGGCCAGGAGAGTGAGGTTTACACACTGCACAGCTATCATGTACCAGCTGGCTACTGTTACACCCACACCCTAAACCCACTGGCAAATTCTCAGGGCCAGCAAAGCCTTCTCTGCTGGCCTAACATGCCAAATAAATAAATATTTTTCATTCTTTCATTCTCAATCACTTTTTTGCCCATGTATTTTTAATCGCTTTCCACTCTTAATTAATCTACAAACAAATAGAGAAAAACGAAAAGTTTATCCAGTCAGAATTTATTCCTTCATGCTTACAAGTGAAGGGTGACAACTGTTTCACATATCACATGCCTGAAGCAGCACATGAGTTTGAGCTTCACCTCCTCAGGCCTTCAGAATTTCCACAGAATCCCTCAACAGTGCAAATGAATGGGCAACTAAAGTCAGATTGTCAGATTCATCAGCCAGTCAGATTGATTTATTTGTTCTTGGTGGGTGTGATCTTTAGGATATGTCCCGGTCGAGGCCTTCTAGCTGGCCTTGAGTGACGCAATCATGTTTAAGTGACGTAATTTGAAAGCGAAGAGCGCCAGATCTTGCTGATGAGTCGACTGTCTTTACTGCCACTATCGCCATTAAGAAAGAGATCCTTATGGATTTAAAAACACGAGATGTTCTGCATGACTGATTGATTAATTTATTAAACAGGAAAGGAGTACTGATTTTCACTTCATGTAAATTGGTAAGTGCTTTTTGCATTGTTATAGCAACATCAGGAGTTTTCAAAGTTTAAATTAGGCTGCTGGAGCATTCAGTGTCAGATAAAGTTTTGAAAAGTAGTTCTGCGTTCCATTCAACTCGGAAAGTCGGATTTTACAACTTCCTACTAGGAAAAGTGCAATGGAATGCATCTTGAATTCAGAATTACAACTTGTAGGCTTTTGCAGAAATTCTCAACTCCGATTTCGCCGAGGTGCAGGGGCATGATGTCACATAAACATGTGGACACTCAGGGAGATATACAAAGTAAGTGATAAACATTCACTTTATTAAGTAATATCGATAAATGAGTTCATTTCCACATTACATGATATTAAAGCTTGTTTAACAAATGCCTGCAGAAACAGGTATATAAAACATTATAATCTCTTTTGATAATCGTACACCTGTAGCACAAATTCTAGCGCTGCAGCATTGTTTATCAGTTGGGTTGCTAGGAGACATCTCTAATGAGAGTCAAACCCCTTCTAAGCTAACAGGAGCATTGCAGTTCTGAATATCAGGGAATGGAATGCATTTATGGTCGGAGATATCAAGTAGGAATATCCCACATCCAACTTGAATGGAACGCAGCATAACCGTGTACCCTGATGAAACAAAATTTATTGCAAGCAACATCTAAATCGCAAATATTATTAGATAGATTTTTCCAGGTATTAGAGACACACGCAGCCATACTGTGTGTGCTTATGTTTGTTTTATGTTGTTTTAAGTTCAGTTATGTAATTAAAGTTATATTGACTCTTCTGCTGGTTCCCGCCTCTTCCTTGCCCATCCTGAACCCGTTACATTGGTTCCGAAACCTGGGAGGGAGGAGGGATGCGCTGTCGTGGAGTCCTTGCCGCTGCCGTCTGCCAGGAGAGGAGCCGTGGCCATCCGCCAGGGGACGGAGGAGTCGCTGCCGGCCGCCGGGAGTTGGAGGAACTGCTGCCATCTGCCAGGAAGGGGAGGAGCCGTTCCATCCTCCAGGGGTTGGAGGACTCGCTGCCGTTTGCCCGGGGAGGAGTGGCTGTCGTCCGCCAGAGTGCGGAGGAGTGGCTGAGTACCGGGCGACGGCGTGTTCGGGGACTGGCGAGCAAGTTTTTCTCTTTCTCTCCTCTCTCTCTCTCTGTGTCCCTCCCACTCGCCCTCCCCCTCTCCCCTCTTCCTCCCCTCGTGTCTCCCAAGGTTCTCAGGAGGGAGGGTGGACCATCGGCTGGCGGAATGGCTGGGGGGGGGGGTGTGGAGTAGGCAAGTCCGGATGGCGCCCCGGTCTGAATGGGGTGGGGGAGGATTGTGACGAGGAGGAGGGCATGACGGCCGGTGCTGAGTCACCCAATCAGCGGAAGAGAGAGTTAAAGGGGAGCCGGAGAGGCCAGTTTGAGAGAAAGAGACACGCACACGGCCACACTGTGTGTGTTTATGTTTATGCAGTTTTAAGTTCAGTTATGTCATTAAAGTTATGTTGACTGTTCTGCCAGTTCCCTCCCCTTCCACCCCACTCTTATGGATTATCAGTAACCAGATGAAATTACAGTGTGCAAAAGTTCATACAACACAATGTGGTAAAATGTCAGCAATCCAACGGAGCAATGCACACTTTAATTTGGCATTTTAGTTGAGACCATACAAATAGTAATTACAGGTAAAGTAGTTGTGTTTGCTAAGGCAAGCATTACATGCCCAAGCACCAATGCAACTGCACATGCAAGCACAAGTAATCACATTTACTTTAGAAAATGTCAAGTTTGTTTTTAATTTATTCTGATGTTATTTAGATCACATGAACACTTCATACCCCTCATATCCAGATATGATTTATCCACACTTCATTTACACCTGCAACACAAATGCATCTCTCAGCCAGATATAGATCTGATTGCGTTCATTTACTTTTCCTGCATCACATGCAAATCAAGGACGATTAATCTTCTGGTGTCTCTTTGCAATCAAGGCACGCATTACAGATGATATGGGGAGATATTGAGATAGTTGTCTCAAGGGCTATATCTCAGTAACAATAAGATTTAGGGTGCTTTCACACTTGGTTCGATTGCTTTGATCGAACCCAAGTTCATTTCCTTCCCACTCCCCCGCTGGTCTCTGTTCACATAATTTTTTTTTAGGTCCAAACCACGGTCCAATTACATCATCAGTATGAGTACAAGCAGCTTGATTTTAAAGGGCTTAAGAGATCGTCACTCCTGGGAGGAGCTTCACATAGCGTCAGCAACTGACGCAGCATTGAAGTGAAGGAAACAGGAGGTTCCCATTGTGACAATTTACCCCATATAGTGTGTCAGCATTCCCCGCTATTGTTGTCTCAAAATGACAACATGTGTTCAAGGAACTCTATCTTTTTCCAGAGCAATAATGGTGGACATATTCAATAGATTTTTTGTTTTTTAAGGTTTTTAAAAAATGTGACAACTTGCCTCGTCTCAAAATGAGATGACAGAGGTTCATATCACATGTATTCCACACACACACACACACACATATATATATATATATATATATATATATATATATATATATTTCACATCACACATACTTCACATTTCGCTTCTGGAGAAAGCATTAATTCCAAACAATTTATTAACAGCTTCACTACATAATTGATCACAAGTTCAGCCCTGGTAAACCCAAAATACTTCATCAGAAAACCAAGCACGTAGCCAGCACCAGGGTGAAATTCACTCTCGCTATCAGTGGCTCCTTTACACATTAAAGCAGTCTTAATTTCTGAGAGCTACTTAATTATTTCATGTGACAAGGGGGGTATAAAAATCATAACTCCGTCAATTATAGATTTGATCACTTATGCAGCGATGTGTGTTAAGAGAGAGGCTTTTAAAATGGAACTGGGTTCAACTGAAAAGCTCCACTGTTGAGAGAAATGAATGGGGGGCAAAATGAAAATCTATGGGGGCAATATATTACAAGCTGTTTATAATTTTAATATATTATATTGTAAATATATTATTTTATTAATATGTATTATTTATATATGTATATTTTATAGTTTATTCGTATTATTTTTGTTTATTATATATTTTCAGTTATATATTTATTTATATGATTTATTATGTGATTAATTGTGACTAATTTGGTTAATTACTTAGCACACTATGTAAAAAAAAAAAAAAACGGAATCGACTGATATCGAGGTGGATGCATTAGATACTTTAGATCTTAAAAACCTATAGGGCCCACCCTGCGTCCCACCCACCACCTTGCCAGGCACATCCTGCTTCTAGCACCAAGTGATTCTCTGGGGTAAACTAGCAGTCCCGCCCTGCCCTGCATCATAACCCACCCACCCAACCCTGCAGGGCACACACAACTAAGTGAGTCCCCTAATTCAATAAGGGACTGGATTCCTTGGGGTCAGACAGGTCAGACAGCTCGGAGTTCCGCCCAGTGTGCTGCCCCCAGAGCCAGGAACTAAACAAATCAAATGGCAAGTACCTCGCAGCGAATTTCACAATGCACAAAATCTCTAATCTCAATAAAATCTCAATTAAATTTAATTGTACAGTTATTAAATATATCACCCCATCCCATCCTGTAAAGCGCACGCCTTCCACCCCATTCAGCTCGCAGAACTTTCTCCCCAGAGTGGTCTCGAGTGAGTCCAAATCTGAAGACAAACAAACCTGAAGAAACACGGGCCTTATATACAGTAGCCGCGAGACGTTCCATCACACATTCCAAGCTTTATGATGTTCGGCAGGGCCAGCTCGAAATTCCATGATGCCATAATAGTGTATGAATGACACCAGTGCATGAATTTTCTAGCCTTTTGGGGGCCCTAAGCAAAAATTTGTGTGGGGTCCCAGGTCAGTATGTTCGTAACACTACTTATAATGTTTTTGACAATGTGGGTGGCCCCTGGCAGATCGGGGACCCTAAGCAACTTTCTTAATTTGCCTATAGAGAGGACCGGTACTGAATGCCACAGACGAGTGGACGCGCGAGCGTGGTTGTTATCAATGAACAAACTGTCTTTTGATGCGAAGACAGGTATCCTCCTCTTAACAAGACACAAACAGCTTGAATCTGCTTTACTTAAAAGTGCAGTATGTAACAATTTTCATGTAATATTCACCTTTTTTTGCCAATGTGTGAACGGCTTGTAATGCAACTTAAAAAATGAGCCCTTCCCGGATTTCCTAGGTTACCTATTAAATCCTGTAGACTGATTTTCATGTGAAGGGAGCGGGTTGCTTTTGCAGAAAAAATCCAAAGGATGTGTTGTTTATGCGTGCCTTCTACTGAATCCCGTCTGGCTAAGCGGGAACGTGATTTTGGTCGAGCGAAAACTAGAGTGAACGTTGGCAGGGCATTTGATTCCTGGAGGGACCTTCTTTCAGTTTTGGGGATCAAAACCGACCCTGAATTGGCGTTCTTCTTATTGGACAGGTAAGCTTACATAACTGCAAAGCATGTGAAATATAGTGTCATAAGGATTGATCTGTGTCATTTTAGCTAACTTGATCTTGCCTGCTAACGCTGACGAATTGCAAGCTACCTTGCTTCGTAACTTTCAAATAATTTCAACGATCTTCTCTTTATACTAAAAGTCAGGTATACAGGATAAATTTAAGCAAATACGCTGGTTTCTTGATCGTAGTACAACATATGACATACAAAACATACAATAGTGCAACATAACAGTGGAACAGTAAACTGTCTGGTATAGTTCGGTAGTATGTAGCTGTATGTGTGTATCAATATGCTATGTTAGCTGATAAGTAGTTTTAGTTTAGTCTCAAAATTTGTAGTAAAACAATCATAACTGTGTAATTTTAATTATTCTACCTCATCTGTCAGTGAATCACGTTCAGTCTCTTTGTACGTTATGTCTTTGTTTTGGCCGATGCTTGCCCGCTCGCGTCCCTATGGAGTGTGTGCACGAGCACGAGCAACAGGTAGCTGGCTGCAGTTCACTTAACAGCCACAGGTGTCATTAATAACAAGGGTGTCTGAATCTCAAATACTGCACCTTTAATTAAATCCAGATAAATTTTGATGCATCACGATTTAGTGGCAGCCTCTCGAGTTCTATGAATTAAATGCATCATTCATTTATTTTATAGATGCATATGAACCTCAATATTTAACCCACAAACCACAATAGTGTCAACCAAAACAACTTAATAAGTATGAGCTCCCAATAATGACCACATCACAAATAACTGAAAGTGACAACAAATACAACTGAAGCATAAATAAACAAGGCAAAAGGTAAAATAAGAAATAAAACACAGTAATGCATAATTTATAATACTCCAGTGCAATGCTAGGAACTACCACTCCTTGCTGAAATCCGTTTGACAGATATCCAGAAAATAAGTTTACTTTGTGGCCATTTCTATGTATAGACCCTGATTAAATTATTTAATTTGATACATTATTTTGTAGTCATAGCTATTAATATAGTTATTGCAGCTGACATGGAATTTCAAGCATTGTCAGGACTTCATCTAAATCTATTGTAAGAAGCATATTTCAAAAAGTTAAAATGGTAAAAACTCAACAGCAATGACTACTGCACCTATAATAACACCTGTAGTACCATATACATTTACCCTAAAATCTTGATGTTGGAAGAAAAATAAGGTCATGAACAGGTTCTTTGTCAACTTTCCAGCTAAAGTTAAGTAGCTATATGTGCTTTGGTATTTTTGTGTTTTCTCTCAAAAAAACACTTGTCATGTCTGCACATGGTTCTATGGATGTTTTAAAGTCATGCCAGTTTTTATACTAGTTGGGCCCATTTTCATGATCTCGCCTGTTGGGCAGGACCCAAACACAGAGTGCAAACAAAGGGTTTTATTAATACAAAAAATAAACCATACCAAACACAAACTACCCCGTAGGGGAAAAACACAGTCCAGGGCGGAAAGCATACAGACAGGCTGGGCTGGAGCAAAACGAGCAGAACACAAGACCGACAGAAACTGACAGGACGAGAGAACAAGACGAAATGGCGCAGGACATTACACATGTGGAAACTAAAAAGGGAGAGAAATAACAGGTTAACAGGCAGGGCAAGTGAGACCAATGAACTGATAATGGGCAAACATGGAGGCCTGGTATGACACAGGAATGAGGAAGCAAAACGGAAACAAAACAAAGCAACATGCTCTCAAAACACAAACACCCGAATGTCACGAGTGCATATCGCCAGGACAATAAGGCAACATGCGCTCATGCCAACTGATAGACAAGACAAGAGAATGCATGGCAATGCCAACAAAGCAATGCCATGCACTCTCACACTAGACAAAACCTGAGCGTACATCGCGAAGCAAACACCATGCAATGCACGCAACAGGCGACAAAACGAAACAAGACACCTGTGCGAGAGTTAGGCCACAAATAAAACTGGCACCTAAGACAGAAGTGACGAACCCCAGCACAACGTGAAGACAGATCGCGACCCGGACGTACAGCGCAAAGCGAGCGCAACACGAAGCACGCCGTAGTCTAGAGAGACAGACACAAACATTTGACGTGAGTGCATGCCGCCAAGATGACATAAGAGTAATGCACTCACGCCAATAAAAGACAAGACATGGAGCATGAGTGTCCAGATGCCAACACCAGAACTGAAACCAGACCAGACTGGAGATTCAGGATCCAGATATAAATCCTATTTAGGCCAGGACACTTCTGTAAAAGAGATTTTTAATCTCTTTTTTTCATTAAATAAAGGACAAAAAAAAAAAAAAAAACACACAGGCAGGACATTTCTATGTGTACAACACTGTGGAAAGAATCTTACAGTAATTTTATCAATCAAATCAATATTTTAATTCTGAATTGTGTTAAACTGTACATCTAATTGTGCTCGAAATTGTATAAAACTCAAATGTGTAATAAATTTAATAATAATACAAGAATTGTAATAATACATTTAGAACATATTTGGTGTAAATGCAACCCGATACTGATTACAAATTACACAGCTAAAGTTGTAAACAGTAACCAAATCTTTTAGATTACATTTTTTAGATAATCTAATCTGGTTACTTTTGGAATACCTCATTGCAGGTTTTGATCAATCTAATCATTAATTTTAAATATATTAAGTACCGAAACATCTGTGTTCTCCTGTACTGTGAGATATTAATAAAATATAAGAAACTGAGAAAAAGGAGTGCGGATCATCTTGCTTTTGAGACTGTTAAATATATTAAGTACCGAATGTATTAAGTGACAACTTGTATCATGAAACATTAGTAATAACCAAGCAAAAGTCACACATACTCCTGTTGCTTTCACAAAAATATCACTATATACTTTATTGATTCCATGTTTCAGTCATGTGACCTTTGTTAGGCATTAATGTTTAATGGTAAATTCAGGAGCATAATCCGTAAATTCTCTAGTTATGCTCTAGTTATTGCCTTGCCTTGCTGATTTGTAATGTAAACATGTAATTCATTAAAAAATAAATGTAATCTGATTGTGCATGTTTTAAAATATAATGTAATCCAATTACAAGTACTTGGTTTTGTAATCTGAATTGCATGTAATCCGTTACTTCCCAAAACTGTTGTTAAATGTGTCATCAATGCACAATAAATCATTTTCCTGAACGCGGAAGTGTTCCACGATTTGACTGTTTTCAATTTCTGGTCTCCAGTGTTATCATCAGCGTATATTCTTAGTGGTAATGTAATGTTTAAGTTATTACGAGGGCTGTTAGTTTAACGCGTTAATTCAGTGTGATTAATTATATAATAAATAATGTGTAAAAAAATTAACGCAATTAACCATGTGCCCAGACTGTAATAAGGAATATTACTTCTATATATATTATTTATAATTAATCATTATATATTGAATTATTGTTATTTGAGGGGATTTCTCAGCAAATATTTATGCATGCAGTTTATTGCGATTCATTTGATTAATTCATTGACATACCATGTAATTAATCCGATTAAAATTTTTAATCAATTGACTATTGCATTGGTAAAAATGGTCTAAAAACTTGTGGCTGTACAGTGCCGATACTTTGCAGAGTCGAGATGACCATTTTTTAATGACAGTGCCTCACCTGAGTGTGTTGATCGTCCAAGGTTGATATGTTGATATCATTAATTACTTTGAGTTGTAATGACAAACAACAACAACACAAATACATTTTTACTCCAAAAAAAAACTTAAAAGGTTGTTGTTCTCAGTCTGGATCGCTCATTTTGATGGTTGCTCAGGAAAACTGTGGAGACATCAGCACAGCAATACAATGCAATGCCTAGGCTAAAAGTCTATTAACATGCTGACATGTGATCTGGTATCATATGACGTCAATTATCATCATATGTTACAATACTATTTTTGTGGACTGCACCTGAAAACACATTTATTGGAGTAAACAAGACTTAACACTATCCTAATTCACCCTATATTTATGCTTTAAGCATATGTGGGAGAAAAAGTCTTGTTATTCCCCATCACAAAAACTTTGATTGTTGAAATTACTATATGAGAATATGTCTGTTTTCAGATAGTGAATTGCTTTCATTTACTGCAAGTAAATTATAAACTGGGGAAAATCTTTGGAAGATGCATAGAGATGTCAGAGATCACCACACTTCACATTTCAGTGACCACTCCTTGCAAGATCAGGAGCAGAAGTATGGGTATTCCACAGAGATCCACCTCACAGGCCACACATCTGTTAACATGTTTTACTCTTGTATGGTTCAGCAGACCTGTAAGTGACCAGAGGTCAGAAAAGTGCCTTCAGTAACCATTAATCCAATACTGTTAGGGGAATATTACAGACACAAGCAGTTTGAGCAGATTGTCTGGCACAGCTCAGAATCACTGTGGCAGGGATAATGACAGAATTTCCCAGGGTCAGTCTGCACGGCTATTCCATCCCCCACTATGCAAAGGTCATGTATTTTATTGAGCTCCCCTGTCATGCCCATTTGTAGGAATTTTCTCTGTGTATAATCTATGAATAAACTTACATAATGGCACTTCATAAAGCTCCAGTTTAGTGTTTGACAACTCTCTCTCGCTCTCTCTTATTTTATGATAATCTAGTGAAATTTGCCTGATTAGAAAGAATTTTAATTTTCAATTTAATATTTGCTGCTAAATCAATATGCAAAGTTTTTCTTTAGTGATTACCTTTTAAGTTTGTCAACAACAGTATTTCAGTCATTTTTGGCATAGCATTGGGTTTCAGTAATACCATGGCAAGACAACCTGACTTATATTTTGCATAAAGAAAATCAAGCCTATTTTTAGGACCATTAAGATTCATATTACTGCAGTAAAAAAAAAAAACATTCTCATCACTGTAATGTGAAATAATCAATGATATATTATTTCAATGGTAAAATATGTATTCATCATGTTAGTATGTGTTCTATATATATATATATATATATATATATATATATATATATATATATATATATAGACCCAAACACAAAGTTAAAATAAATGAATTTATTAATACAAACAAAAATGACAAAAATCAAAAATCAAACCAAAACTCCCACAAGGGGGAAAAACAAAAATAAACAACCCCATAGGGGAAAAACAACAAAGGAAGTAATCTGGGATGGGGAAGAAAGTAAACAGGGCACAGGTCCGACTGGACCGAACAGGAACAATGTAGGGGAACACGACCCACAAAGAATGACCGAAAACATACAGGACCGAGTGGATTACAAGACGAGCTGGCACTAGACAGCACACACGAGGAGACTAAAATAGGGAGAGAAATCAAATGGGTTAACAGGGGACATGTGAGGCAAATGAACCAACAATAAGCAAACAAGAAGGCAGGGTATGATGTAAGACAGAGAGACATGCGGCGATACAGAAACAAAACAAAGCCACATGCTCTCACAAGACAACAAACACTCGAATGGCATGAGCGCACATTGCCAAGACAATAAGGCAGTATATGCCCATGCCAATCGACAAACAAGACAAGAGAGTGCGTAGCAACGGCAAACCACGCATTCAAACACTAAACGAAACCTGAGCGTACATCGCGAGGCAAACGCCACGCGATGCACGCAACAAGCGACAAAAACAAGACAGGACACCTGTGCGAGCCACACACCCTACACCATAGACCGAAGTGACCGAACCTCAGCACAACATGAGGCGCACCCGTGTTCATAGAGACAGACAAACTATTGATGCGAGTGCATGCTGCCAAGATGACATAAGCGCGATGTAGCCACGTCAGTAACAGACAGACATGGAGCACGAGTGTCCAGATCCTGACAAAGACCGAAACGAACCAGACAGGAAGTCAGGATCCAGACACCGTGCTCCCGACATGAAACATGACAGACTGTCTTTCATTTGGAATGTTGAACGTCCCAGATTACATTTCAATAAGTTGCATAGGCCGATTGACAAAGATGGGCTAGGCCTACCCATGATTTTATTTTATTATTCTGCATTTGGTCTCAGATATTTTGCTCATTGCTAGCTTCCTCCTGAGACAGCCCCTCCCTGGTTTTGTATTGAACAGGAAGTTCTTGCCCCTATTTCGCCATTGCAAAGCCTTTATATCAAACTAACCAGAGAAGTGAAGTCACAGCCCGTTATCTCGCATTTTATCTCGGTATGGACAAAAGTGTCTAGAGTGTTTCATTCTGACGTTTATTTAAAAGTTGCCTCGAGCATATGGCTGAACCCAAAATTATGTATTAATAAGTCCCCTTTCTGCTGGTCAGAGTGGATTGTAAGGGAGGTTAATACGCTTGGTGACCTATATGAGAGTGGAGTGTTGAGATCCTTTGAAAATATGGTTCAACATTTTAGGATTCCCAGATCTCAGTTCTTTAGGTAATTACAGCTGCACCACCTGCTCTGTACTATTTTTGAGAGTAGCATGCACCCCCCTAAAGCGGCAGATACTCTGGAAGTGGTGATTACTGCTTTTGGAAAAGGTCATGAGGCTGGGGGACTGAGCTTCAACCTCTCTCAAGAGATTATGAGAGAAAGATTTAAACTTGTAAATAGTGGGGGTTAAATGTTGATTCAATGAATTTATGTTTTGCTTTTCTTTGTCAATTTTGTGAATCAATAAAAAGTGTTAATCAGAAACAAGACAGACCAAAGAGCGCATGGCAGGGAATACAACCGAAACCGTATGCTTACACAAAGACAGACACCGAAACACAAGACGATCACAGTCCTGTCAGACAAAACCCCAGACTGACAGAGAGACAGGACCGTGACAATATATATATATACACACACACACACACACACACACACATATATATGTATATATATATATATATATATATATATATATATATATATATATATATAAACAACTAGTACATCATTTTTTTTTAAATAGAGCAAAAAATGCAGTTACAGTGAGGCACTTACAACAGAAGAGAAGGGGGCCAGTCGATAAATGCAAAAATACTCACTGTTAAAGGGTAGCCATAAACATTGTATGTGTGAACATGATTTTAGTTATCTAGAAATCACTTACTAATCTTATCTTTGTAAAATTACATGATATTACAACTTCACGGTCATGACGATGAAACGCTGTAAACCCTATAATATGGTAAATGCCATAAAACAGGTAAATCCCTGATTTGATCATACAAAAATCATGTTAACGTAAAATGTTTACACCTTGTACGTATATATTTTTTTATAACAGTGTGTATTTTAAGGTTTATGGACTGGCCCCATTTACTTCCATTGTAAGTGCCTCACTGTACACTTTAACTAACAAACAAACTAACTGACTGACTGACTGAATAAATAAATAAATAAATAAATAGCCTTTATTTTCTTTATGCAAAATATATTTCCTTTTTTATTTTTATTTTCAAATCATCAATATAATTATCAACTAAAATATTTTACAAAATCTTGTTGGCTAGTAGGAAGTCTGCGATTAAAATAAATAAATAAATTAATAATAATAATAAAATCTACACGAGCTGTCTTCCAATAGCGTTAGAGAGCGGAACCACGTGGGTAAACAGGAAGTAGTTTTGGCATTTGGCGGGTTGAGCGGTGAAGACGCGCAGAAATGGCGGGTGAGTGTGAAACCCCTCTTTTAGAACGGCGATGTGTCATTACTGCCTTACTCATGAAGAATGTGTGCGTATATGATGTTAGAGCTCGAGATGTTCTGGGTGTGGAAGTCTGTGAGCAGATAGTTTTGAGAAACACTGAGTTGTAGCTGCGGCTAAATGCTAACCACCATAGATGGGTGCAGTTGCACACTTGTTTGTTTACACAATTCTGTGTTTATCTGTTATTTTATTAGCACTAACACACGCTCGCGCATAGTATCTCACAAGCAAAGCATCATATCAGGTTAAACCGATGAAAGGCAGCTGTAAGCAATCTCACTGTATGCAGTCAGTCATTAGTCTACCTGTGTTGAGTGAACTGTCAGTGAAACGCATGAGATCAAGATGACACTACAAAACATGATCATGATAGATAGAGTGTGATTCAAAAGTCTGAGCCCACATTTAAAATCTGGGATTTCATTTCATTTAAACCTGAGCTGGAAAAAAAATAATTATGTGTTCGATTTACTTAAAATATATATGTAGCTTTATTACATCACGCTTTTTACACTGGGCGGCCAAAACTTTGAAATAATGTACAGATTTAGCTGTTTCAGAAGGAAATTGGTACTTTAAATCACCAAAGTGGAATTCAACTGATCACAAAGTATAGTCAGGACATTACTGATGTAAAAAAACAGCACCATCACTATTTGAAAAAAGTCATTTTTGATCAAATCTAGACAGGCCCCATTTCCAGCAGCCATCACTCCAACACCTTATCCTTGAGTAATCATGATAAATTGATCATTTGGTACTAGAAAATCACTTGCCATTATATCAAACACAGTTGAAAGCTATTTGGTTTGTTAAATGAAGCTTAACATTGTGTTTGTTTTTGAGTTGCCACAGTATGCAATAGACTGACATGTCTTAAGGTCAATATTAGATCAAAAATGGCAAAAAAGAAACAGCTTTCTCTAGAAACTCATCAGTCAATCATTGTTTTGAGGAATGACGGCTATACAATGCTTGAAATTGCCAAAAAAACTGAAGATTTCATACAAAGGTGTACACTACAGTCTTCAAAGACAAAGGACAACTGGCTCTAACAAGGACAGAAAGAGATGTGGAAGACCAGATGTACACCTAAACAAGAGGATAAGTACATCAGAGTCTCTAGTTTGAGAAATAGATGTTTCACATGTCCTCAGCTGACAGCTTCATTGAATTCTACCCGCTCAACACCAGTTTCATGTACAACAGTAAAGAGAAGACTCAGGGGTGCAGGCCTTATGGGAAGAATTGCAAAGAAAAAGCCACTTTTGAAACAGAAAAACAAAAAGAAAAGGTTAGAGTGGGCAAAGAAACACAGACATTGGACAACAGATAATTGGAAAAGAGTGTTATGGATCTTAACCCCATTGAGCTTTTGTGGGATCAGCTAGACTGTAAGGTGTGTGAGAAGTGCCCGACAAGACAGCCACATCTATGACAAGTGCTACAGGAAGTGTGGGGTGAAATATCACCTGAGTATCTGGACAAACTGACAGCTAGAATGTCAAGGATCTGTAAAGCTGTCACTGCTGCACTTGGAGGATTTTTTGATGAGAACTCAAGTAGATAAAGAAGTTCTGAACATTCTTTTCAAATTGTAATAATCATTTTTCATGTTATTAATGTCCTGACTATACATTGTGATCAGCTGAATGGCACTTTGGTGAATAAAAGTACCAATTTCTTTCTATAAGAGTAAAATCTGTACATTATTCCAAACTTTTGGCTGCCTGTGTAAGTAAATTGATCTTGTGCTAATTATTTGTCAGCATAACTAGAAAATCTTTGTTAGGCATACACAAATGTATCCGTTCATTCAACTTAAGTTACAGGACCTGAAAATATGTGTGGTATATCAGTATTGTACACAATTTTAATCATTCTTGCACGTTCCGAATGCGAGAAATTCCTGCACACATTTGTCACGTTAACATGTTCAGTAGTTGAAAATTTGTAAACGAAACATGGATGCACAAATCGCATTAATATTTGTATCATTCCCCACCATCTGTAACATTTCAGATGTTTTAGTATACCATATTTGACCATATACAAATTTTGATCTCCCCCACAACAAAGTGCGTAAATCAACCCCATTTTCAGAATGAATTTCAGACCCTGACACTAGTGAAAACCACATTACATACATCATAAATTAGCATTTTTACTAGCTGTTATTCAGTTGTTGATATCAGTTAGTGTCAGTTAGGATGAGATCATTGTAGTGTGTCTGTGTAAACCTGAACTCAGATCTGTCATCAAGCTCCTGTAATTCTCTGATTCCTGTTTGTTTCGAGAGGGTAACTGTGGGTAGCTGATGACAGATATTACAGTTTGACCTTTTTATAGGTGTTGGTATGAGTGGCATGTTAGGACTTACAAACTCTCTTTCTTTCCTACAGCAATGAATGACATGGAGAAGAAACTTGCTGAGTTTAAATGTGACACCAATGAAGCTATCTGTTTGAAATTAGGTAAATGAATGCCCAGCATTATACATAAAGTGGTAGACACGGCATGTTTTGTATTCAGAATTTGACTACATTGTGAATTTCTGTGTATTTTAGCCAACTTCGTGCCATTGTGTGTTTTGTTTTAGTGCTGTATCTGTATGTAAGTTTAAGTGTTTTGTTTGATGCAGTGCGCTTCCCAGAGGACATAGATGATGAAAGCACAACCTTTCACCCTGAGTACAGTCATCAGCTGTATGGAGATGAGTATGTATCATCCAGCATTGCATATTGTGCACAGAATAGATTTATTCTTTCCCCTTTTGATGCTAAGACTTTGTTTTTAGATGTGCTGTGTATTATGTACTATTGTTCCTTGGCACCACTACTCTAACACGTTTGTCAAATTTTGTGTTTTTTGCAGTGAAGTGGCTTTTGGCTACAAAGGTCTTCAGATCCAGCTGTACTACAGCGCGGGGAACCTGAGCACACTGTTCAAAGTCAAATACAGTGCAAAGGTCACAGAGAAGTTTGACTGTGTGAAGGTACAGCTTCCCAAACACTCCTTTGTTATATAAGAGTCAACCTCACTAACTGTGGTCCTGTTTCCAAGCGCAAGCGGTCAAGCGGACACATCATTTACTCCGGGTCGCTCAAATGCATCTCCTGTGACCACGTGCGTTCAGATCTAGTGCAACATCTTAATACCAGGTGTAAACTGGGGGGGGGGGGGGGGGGGTCTGTGTTTTCAGGCACAGATTTTTGTAATTCCATTTAAATTCAATCCACAAATTCTGAACTTACTGTTTATATGATGCATGCAAAGAGCGGTGTTTAGTTTCACCATTACCATCGCAGCAAGAAGCTTGTGAGTCAGGGAAAGTGACCACTTGCTAAAGAAGTCAGTGCATAAATATGTTTGTTTGTCTCTAAAAATGTGCCACGAAAGCGTTCGTCTCATGTCGTTACTTTAAAGGCGAGAATCAGAAGCAGTGTCTGAAATTCAGTCTTTCGGAAAAATTAGCCTCATGCTCATTCCTGCTGCAATAACTATGACACCTCTAGATGAGATGAAAGATTGGTGGAAGAAAGTTGTCCTGCACTGAACTAAGCATGTACACAAGGTATTTTGGAATCCTATTGCAAAAGATTTACTTGGCAATTATTCTTCAGTTTAACAGATCATTTAAGATCTGTACCACCTTTTTCAATCAGAAATGTCAGGTTAAGTCTGTCTCCACTGGAGGCGATAAAGCTGCATGTCATCGGTGTGTTCATTTACTGCAGACCAATCAGCTGTGAACTTGAGGCTAAACTGCAGCAACAGTAAAATTAATATAAAACAAATAAGACTTTTAAATAAAGAAATCAGAAATCCAGTGATATAATTTTTTTTTTTTTGACATTTCAATAGGGAACATTTCAGCTTAACATTCCATATTGCTAAAGGCCAGTTTTATACTTCTGCATCGAACCTACACCGTAGGATCAACGTACTGGCCAACGTGGTGGTTTGCATTTATAGTTCTGTGTTGGTGTGACTGTGTCGTTCTGTGAGTACACAGCCAAGTGCTAGTGTATTGAGAGAAAATCCCTTCATGTCTGAAATAATTCTACATTTTTTTAAATAAACCAATGTCAATAATGGTTTCAAAGTATTTATTAAGTTATTGTAGCATTAAAAACGAGCTCATCAAAGTATTTGAATATTTTGAGATTTAGGTACATATTATTTATTATACATGTTGTCTTCCGTGCAGAGGGCAGACATAAAATGTATGATTGCTCTTGAGTCGCTTAATAATTTTTTGATGCGCCGCACTGGAAAAACAGACAAACATCAAATTAATGAATAACTACTTGTTTGACCAACAGGTGAATGTTGTTAAAAAATGTTTAAAACATTTTAAAGCTTAAAGCTGCACTATACAATGCATATAGGCAATACAACCAACTCTGAACAGGTGTAGGTTACATTCCTCTGCTGGATCTGATGGTGCATTTCAGCGGCTTCTCCCCCTCTGCACTGGTGCAATGCAGAGAATGCCCCTGGGTGCTTCGGCAGAAATAAAAGAGTATATTTCTCTAAAAGAGTATATTTCTCTAAAAGAGCGGCACACACAGAACGTCTTTCTAAAGATGCTTTTCCGATTGTGTGTTATTCCTGGTTGCGCTCGTTATCTCTCGCATTCTGACGGTCACGATTACTGTCTTTCGTGTCTGGGCACTGCTCACGCAGAGACAGCGTTTGAGGATGGTCATGTTCTCATTGCGAGGACATGTCCATGGCAACGTTGCGGTCACGGCTCGCCTTCGTAAGAAAGCAAGCCACCCCAGAGGCTCCCCGCCTTGGTCCTCTTACCCACGGGTATGAGGCCAGCGCGGCTAGCACTGGGGGCGATTTGGGGACCCCAATGGGACCGCGTCCGCCGGGGTATCCCCCCGAGGACCTCCCATTCCCCAGCATTCGAGCGACGGAGGTCACGGCGCGGTCTCTCGGGCGGACGATGTCCACATTAGTGGTCCAGGAGCGCCACCTTTGGCTCAACCTGGTCGAGATGGGTGAGACTGACAGGACACGATTACTTGCTGCCCCCATCTCCCAGGCTGGCCTATATCGGTGACACCGTCAAGGACTTTGCCCAGCAGTTCTCGACGGTGGAGCAGTATACTTCTGCATCGAACCTACACCGTAGGATCAACGTACTGGCCAACGTGGTGGTTTGCATTTATAGTTCTGTGTTGGTGTGACTGTGTCGTTCTGTGAGTACACAGCCAAGTGCTAGTGTATTGAGAGAAAATCCCTTCATGTCTGAAATAATTCTACATTTTTTTAAATAAACCAATGTCAATAATGGTTTCAAAGTATTTATTAAGTTATTGTAGCATTAAAAACGAGCTCATCAAAGTATTTGAATATTTTGAGATTTAGGTACATATTATTTATTATACATGTTGTCTTCCGTGCAGAGGGCAGACATAAAATGTATGATTGCTCTTGAGTCGCTTAATAATTTTTTGATGCGCCGCACTGGAAAAACAGACAAACATCAAATTAATGAATAACTACTTGTTTGACCAACAGGTGAATGTTGTTAAAAAATGTTTAAAACATTTTAAAGCTTAAAGCTGCACTATACAATGCATATAGGCAATACAACCAACTCTGAACAGGTGTAGGTTACATTCCTCTGCTGGATCTGATGGTGCATTTCAGCGGCTTCTCCCCCTCTGCACTGGTGCAATGCAGAGAATGCCCCTGGGTGCTTCGGCAGAAATAAAAGAGTATATTTCTCTAAAAGAGTATATTTCTCTAAAAGAGCGGCACACACAGAACGTCTTTCTAAAGATGCTTTTCCGATTGTGTGTTATTCCTGGTTGCGCTCGTTATCTCTCGCATTCTGACGGTCACGATTACTGTCTTTCGTGTCTGGGCACTGCTCACGCAGAGACAGCGTTTGAGGATGGTCATGTTCTCATTGCGAGGACATGTCCATGGCAACGTTGCGGTCACGGCTCGCCTTCGTAAGAAAGCAAGCCACCCCAGAGGCTCCCCGCCTTGGTCCTCTTACCCACGGGTATGAGGCCAGCGCGGCTAGCACTGGGGGCGATTTGGGGACCCCAATGGGACCGCGTCCGCCGGGGTATCCCCCCGAGGACCTCCCATTCCCCAGCATTCGAGCGACGGAGGTCACGGCGCGGTCTCTCGGGCGGACGATGTCCACATTAGTGGTCCAGGAGCGCCACCTTTGGCTCAACCTGGTCGAGATGGGTGAGACTGACAGGACACGATTACTTGCTGCCCCCATCTCCCAGGCTGGCCTATATCGGTGACACCGTCAAGGACTTTGCCCAGCAGTTCTCGACGGTGGAGCAGTAGATGGTATCCTGCCCCAGCGCGGCTCAAGATCCCGCACCCCGTCTACTCATCGCCAAGGCTGTCCCCCTGCGGTGACTGCACCGGCTCCGCCGCAGCCCGCCCCTTCGGCTCGGCCCTGGTGTGGAGCCCACCGCAGGAAGCAGACGCCACCGTCTCGCGGCCGCCCAGAACCCGTGAAATGCTTCAAAGCGCCCTTGAGACGGGCGACCCAGGGACAACGAAACCCGCTGCTCTGGAGCTGGTAAGCAGATCTCTCCATCTTTTTATTACCTTTTGCATTTAATTGCGCAGCATGCCCAAGTGGCTGCACTACTCAAGAATTCAGCAAGAGTGGTTTCCTTGTTCCCTGGGTCACGTATCCGGTGTGCACGGCCGTCGTCACGACCACCATCCACCACTCTATTTGGCAGGTTTGGCGCTCCAGCGGCGGTCTCCTGCCCCTGAGCGCCCAGCTGTGGCACAAATCCGCCCCTGATGTGACAGTCTTCACGGGTCACGATGACAGGCCTCTTCCTCCCCCGTCCCAGGCTGTTCCGGGGGTGGTCACAAGGAGCCAGGTAAGTGCTTCGATGTCCTTGGACTCAGCACAGCCACGAAGTGGTGTGGCACCTCGAGTTCCGCCCCGCCGCGAGGCCCCACCTGCCGGTGCGTCCGATGACGTTGTCCCTTTGGTCCCTCTTGCATGGAACTTGTACGCATGGCTTGTGCTTTCCAATCCGTCGCGATGGCTGGTCCGTACCGTCCGACTCGGCTACGCGATTCACTTCGTCGGGAGTCTGCCCAGGTTTAGCGGTATCCACTTCACCTTGGTGAAAGACGAAAACGCTGCTACTTTGCGCGGAGATCGCTACCCTCCTACAGAAGGGCGTGATAGAATCTGTCCCTCCAGCCGAGATGAAGAAGGGGTTTTACAGCCCCTACTTCATCGTACCGAAAAAAGGCGGTGGGTTGCGGCCAATCTTGGACCTGTGAGTACTGAACTAGGCTTTACACAGACTCCCGTTCAAGATGCTGATGCAAAAACGTATTCTGGCGAGCGTCCGGCATCAAGATTGGTTCCCGGCAGTAGACCTGAAGGATGCGAACTTCCACGTGTCGATCCATCCTCGACACAGACCTTTCCTGCGGTTTGCATTCGAGGGTCAGGTGTATCAGTACAAAGTCCTCCTTTTCGGCCTGTCCCTGTCTCCTCGCGTCTTTACGAATGTCGCAGAGGCATTCGCATTCTCAACTATCTTGACGACTGGCTAATCCTAGCTCATTCTCGAGACATGTTGTGCGCACACAGGGACCTGGTGCTCTCACACCTCAGCCGACTAGGGCTTCGGGTCAACTGGGAAAAGAGCAAGCTCCTCCCGGTTCAGAGCATCTCTTTTCTCGGTTTGGAGTTGGACCCAGTCTCCTTGATGGTGCGCCTTACGAACGAGCGTGCTCAGTCGGTGCTGGCCTGTTTGAAGGCGTTCAAACAGAAAACAGCGGTTCCACTTTTTCAGGAGTCAGCAGCACTTCAAGTCCCTGCAAGCCACTCACATACCGGGCAACCTCAACACTACAGCGGATGCGCTGTCACGACAGGTTACCCTCAGGGGAGAGTGGAGACTACACCCTCAGGTGGTCCAGCTGACTTGGAGTCGATCCGACAGGCACAGGTGTACCTGTTCGCCTCCCAAGAATCCTCCCCACTGCCCGCTCTGGTACGCCCTGACCGAGGGCCCCCCCTCGGCATAAACGCGCTGGCACATATCTGGCCCCCTGGCATGCGCAAATATGCGTTTTCCCCCAGTGAGCCTATTTGCACAGACCCTGTGCAAGGTCAGGGAGGACGAGGAGCAGGTTGTACTGGTAGCACCCTACTGGCCCACCCAGGCATGGTTCTCTGACCTCACGCTCCTCGCGACAGCCCCCCCCTGGCGAATTCCCCTGAGGAAGGATCTTCTTTCTCAGGGACGGGGCACCATCTGGCACCCGCGACCAGACCTCTGGAATCTCCATATCTGGCCCCTGGACGGCACTTGCGGTGGTAGACACGATCACTCATGATAGGGCCCCCTCTACGAGGTGCCTGTGTGCCTTTAAGTGGCGTCTGTTCGCTAAGTGGTGTTCTTATCGTCGGGAAGACCCCCAGAGATGCGCAGTCGGATCAGTGCTTTCCTTTCTGCAGGAGAGGTTGGAAGGGAGGCTGTTCCCTTCCACCTTGAAGGTGTACATTGCCGCCATAGCAGCACACCACGACACAGTCGACGGTAAGTCCTTAGGGAAGCACGACCTGATCATCAGGTTCCTAAGAGGCGCCAGGAGGCTGAATCCCTCCAGACCGCGCCTCGTTCCCTCATCGGACCTCTCTGTAGTTCTTCAGGGTCTACAGAGAGCCCCCTTTGATCCTTTGCAGTCAGCCGAGCTTAAGGCACTCTTCTTGAAGACTGCCCTCCTGACTGCGCTCACATCCATCAAGAGGGTAGGAGACCTGCAAGCGTTCTCTGTCAGCAAAACGTGCCTGGAGTTCGGTCCGGGTTACTCACGTGATCCTGAGACCCCGACCGGGCTATGTGCCCAAGGTTCCCACCAGCCCTGTCGTTGATGTGTCCGGTGCGCGCTTTAGGCATCTATTTGGATCGCACGCAGAGCTTTAGAATCTCTGAGCAGCTCTTTGTCTGCTTTGGTGCACAGCGGAAAGGAAGCGCTGTCTCCAAGCAGAGGATCGCCCACTGGCTCATTGATGCCATAACTATGACATATGTCGCCCAGGACATGCCACCCCCGGTAGGGCTACAAGCCCATTCTACCAGGGGTGTAGCGGCTCCCTGGGCCCTGGCCAGGGGTGCCTCTGTAACAGACATTTGCAGAGCAGCAGGCTGGGCAACACCCAACACCTCTGCAAGGTTCTACAACCTCCGGGTGGAACCGGTTTCATCCCAGGTAGTGGCACGCAACACAAGTGGATAAGCCCGAGATAGCTGGCCGGGTGTATCGCTTGCACATAGCGCCTTCCACCTCCTTTTGAGCTCAAGATGTGCGCCATTAATTCCCAGTAGTGTTCACATGTTTGTTTCCTGGTTGACTTCCTCCGAGCCCTGTGGCAGTCGAGTTTTCTGAGAGATTTGCTGCCGGCTCAGTACACGCGCTAACTAAGAGCCCTGTTCTGGGGTAGGTGCACCGTATTTGGTGGTTCCCTCTAAGGCTAACCCTATGAGATTTATATATCTTCCGCTAATTCGTTTTCCTGTTGGCAAACTGCATCTTCCTTGGGCATAGCCCCTCCGTCCCAGTCTCCATGTTTGTAGTAACTCCTCCCCCTTTGGGCAGGATCTACCTTGAAGACTCTCCACATGGTTGGAAAGACAATGTGAAGTATTTTTCCACTTAAATATCCCCCCCTCCCATTGGGCGAGGTGTGGTCTCCGCTGTGTCTTACCCTTGGGAGGGACACCCCTCGACTAGACCTGGCGGCCCAGTCGGATAATCCCCCTTCCTTTTTAGGGAGTGGAAAAAAAGAAGGGGAAGAGAGGCCATGACTGGGTTAAGCCTGTCTCTATCTTTTGGGTAGTCTACTTGTCCCTAAAAAGGGCAGTTCGACACTCATAACTATGTTGGGGGAGGTTACGTGTCGACCTAGTGTGCTTGCTATGAGGCACACAGTAGTCTGCCCACCACACACCGCCAGTTCACGTAACACAGTTCAGCCATTTGTGGCGTTTCTTATAGGGACCCCTAGTGTCACTACATCGACACAACGTCGAGTGAGTGACAGATAGGGAACATCATGTTTGTAACCTCCGTTCCCTGATGGAGGGAACGAGACGTTGTGTCCCTCCTGCCACAACGCTGAACTACCCGCTGAAATAGCCAGACCGTATATCGGCTCCTGAGCATAAAACCTGAATGAGTGGTTGCATACCAGCTCCTTTTATACCCGTATGTCTGGGGGAGTGGCATGCAAATACCACTCGCCAATTTTCATTGGCCTTTTATCAAAGACCAGAGGTGTCTTGGGCTCCCAAGAGTGACCCCTAGTGTCACTACATCGACACAACGTCTCGTTCCCTCCATCAGGGAACGGAGGTTACACAAGTAACCATGAGGTTATTTCCTTCTTCCTAATATATTAACAGTTTCTTCATGTGCAAGCAAATTACAAAAATTTGATGACGAAACTGCAATCTACCATTTCAAATACAATATTATTTTTTACATTCTTTTTTACGAAGTTAAAGTTTTGTGTGAAATTGAGTAAATATAGTGCTAAATAAGAGTTTATAATTTTTTTTAACAATTTTATGTTTATGTTATTTACTATATTAAATTGTGTGATATATTGGCTTATCGGCCACCCTGCTCTCTGGATATCGGCCATTAAAAAACCATGTCGGTCGATCACTAACCTCAGATATTTTTTTTGTCATCCTGGGTGACGGTCTATGGTCACAAAGTGGGCCAATCGGACATTATGGTCTGTGTTGACGCGAACTTGTTACATTTTTGGAGAGGTACATGTTATGTTATGGCATGAGTTTGACGCAGAGGTACAAATCAACATTAAGCCCACCAGAAATCTGTGATGTTTGTGTACACGTGGTTCGAGTTCACTCTGTGTGTGTGTGTGTGTGTGTGTGTGTGTGTGTGTGTGTGTGTGTGTGTGTGTGTGTGTGTGTGTGTGTGTGTGTGTGTACTGTATATATTAGGGATGTGCAAGAATGGTTGACTAGTTGACTAGTCGTTCAACAACTGACTAGTCAATTAGAGACGTTGACTAGTAATTTTTAAACAATAACAAATAATTAAAAGGTTTTTACTTTTCTAATTGTAATATTTAAGACATCATGTTCATATTGGTATTATTGTAGTTTAATTTTTTTTTTAAATCACAAATACCATTACAATTAGTATAAATAAGCATAGTATAAACATTATTTTCATAAATCTTTCATTAGCCACCTCACTTTATTTGCTGCAGTCGCTAAACTATTAGCTCGATTTTTCTTCTTGATTCTCTCATGAATAAAAGAATATTGTCTCTCAGCGGAGAACAAGCTGGCATTTGAAATACAGTTCATTTAAATGTGGTGAGGCCTATGTTTAAAATTATTTATTTTAAATGTTTCAACAGATTATATATATTTTTTTCAAACAAATATATATATAATATAATATATATATATATATATATATATATATATATATATATATATATAGGCCTTTTTCTTTATTATCGTGTTATTTTGAAACACTGGTGTTCGGCCTGTTGTCTAGGAGTAAGGTAGGATACCTTTTATAATTGCATTTTTGGTAGGATTGTTCTAATAAAGTTGATATTTGGTGTGCCATTTTATTTCTATATTTAGATTTTTTAAATGTAGGTTGGTTTAAATATGTAGGGGGCCAAGCACCGAAGGTGCTGGAGCCCTATTGTATTTGTACTGATTTTCCATTTTTCGTATTATTATTTTCCTGCCCTAAACGTATCTGGGCAGTAAAAACTGTAAGTCCTAGAGAACTCAAACTTGGATGGTTCCAGATGTGCACTGCTACTCAGGCATAAGCACATACCTCCATTCGAACCTAGGTGGCGCTATAAGCACTTTTACGTTTTTGCTCATAGCTTCTCAACCATAAGGGCTAGAATAAAATGTTTTCCTCTGATTCCTTGTCAAGCCCTACAAAACGTATATCTCCGATTTCAATTGTATACAGTGTATATATATTTATTTATATACGAGCACTTTATTAGTAACACCTGTATACTTGGGCTGGGTGATATTTAAAAATTATTTTAGCGATAATTGCCTTTAAAAATATCGCGATATACGGTTATATCGTCAACCCCCCTGCCGAAGGTCGGTGAATTTTTTTGCTTTATTGATTTTGCTTTAAAATTTTATTCATTTATTGAAACACGAAAAACATAAACAAAAGACATTTCTAAATTCAAATTGCACTTAAAACTAATTGCAAAAAGCAAAAAAATAACAAAGTGATCAAAAGATCGTATTTAACCACCTTATTTAAACATTTACCGTCTCCAACGGCTCCATTTTCCATCAAGCACATATCAGTCAGCAGGTGGAAAACTAATAGCCTACAGAATAAGAACTAAAGGCAATTATAAATGTAAAGATAATAATAATCATAATAATAAATCATAATAAATCCCCTTGTGTTCCCAAAATAATGCTGCCAAATGTGTGTTCTTATTGAATTTGTGTCTGTTTCGCCTTTCGGTAATACAGTTAATGCTGCCTAAAAAAAAAAAAAATAATACTACATTTTAGGTTAAATGTGAAAGTGTCTTGTATTATTTTATGATTTAATCACTTTTGTCTTTGTTTCCTTAATACAAAGATGTATATTACTGAAACTGCAGAGTTGCGTTCACAATGCATGCCAACCGCGTGGAAATAAAGCGAACTAAACTCAAAGCACCTCCTGAGATGATCGAGATAATTTGCAGCATTCTCATAGATGACATTATTCTGGCAAACAGTTTTAAGATGATTGAAACAGAGAAAAAAAAGAGTCAAAACTCTTTACATGCGCTTGTTCCACGAGAGGCTCACGCTGCATGCCTGCATGTGTGTGTACCACAAGACAGACTCATGCTGCATGCCTCTGAACACAAGCATTGACGACTTTTCTTTTGTCTGCTCAAAAATATTATAAAGTGTGTTTCTTCAAGTGCATGTCTTTGTGACTAACAGCGTTTTTTGTCATGTGTCACTCCGAGACGTCTTACAGGTCGCCCGCCTGTTGCGGGTAGATGAGCAAAATTACTCATGCATGAAATAGGCCTACATTCGAATGAGGAGCTTGTGAACTGGATTCAGTCTCCTCACATTTGGCGGGTAGTGGGTATGTGTTAAACAACCTGGCTACTGTTTAATGTATTTGCCGACTTCCCAGATCCATGGTTTTGCCATTTCCCGATATTTTCGATCATCGTCTGTCAATTGTTGCAATCGGCATCAGGATCTTTGTAAAACATCGTCGATATTTGATAACAACATCCTTTCGCCCAGCCCTACTGTTCACCTACTTATTCATGTGATTATCTAATCATCCAATCATGTGGCTGCAGTGCTTAAAATAATGCAGATACGGGTCAGGAGCTTCATTTAATGTTCAAAATATACACTCAGTGCCCACTTTATAAGGTACACCTGCCCATTAAAGGTGAAGTCACACTATACTTCGCATTCCATTAATTTTCATTTACTGTACACTCACCGAGCACTTTATTAGGAACACCTCTTCAGTTAATGCTCACATCAACCTTCAGAATGTGGAACTAATGTGATCTCAGTGATTTCGACCATGGCATGATTGTTCGTGCCAGACAGGCTGGTTTGAGTATTTGTGTAACTGCTGATCTCCTGGGATTTTCACGCACAACACTCTCTAGAATTTACTCTGAATGGTGCCAAAAACAAAAAACATCCAGTGAGCGGCAGTTCTGCGGATGGAAACACCTTGTTGATGAGAGAGTTCAACAGAGAATGACCAGACTGGTTCGAACTGACAGAAAGGCAACTCAGAGGTAACTCTGATAACCCCTCTTTACAATTGTAGTGAGCAGAATAGCATCTCAGAATGCACAACACATTGAACCTTGAGGCGGAAGGGTACAACAGCAGAAGACCACGTCGGGCATGTTATTACAGGGTTCCCGCAGATCATTAAGTCTTAATTCAGTTTTCCAAAATGTAAGGTCTTAAAAAGTGTTAAAATCTTAAATGATACAACAAAAGTCTTAATTATCATTTAAAGAGGTCTTAAATTTGGGGGTGGAAAGATGGGAATTGTGATATGACCTAATGCGATTATCAAACTTCAAAAGAATATGATTTAATTCAATAAATGCATGCGCTGCGTCTTTCAGAATGAAATCGTGGCTCTGTTGTATTTTCTTCAAGCACACAGGGGCTTGTGAGTGTTTTCAGTTGTTGTCTTTCAGTTCACAATCATTAGGCCATATCAGAAATTTATGACAAGCGATCACTAATGACCATCTGTTGATGTTGATGATATAGTGTTGATGAAATATGACAATGTTTACTTTTAATTGTTTATATTGTAATATGTTGTAGATAATTGTAGGAGTGCACATTTTATTTCCATTATCTGTTTGAATGAGCAGCTGGAAGCACTGAAGCACAAACATTTCAAAATAAGAGTCCCCGGCGTATTTCAGCTTTTAAACTTAAAAGTTCTGCACTATGAATCAAATGTTTTGATTCAACTGGTTACTGGTACTTAATTAATTAATTAAATTAAATGACTCTTGTAGCCTCTGTCTGGCCCTCCCCATCACAGAATTCTAAAAACTTTTGGCAGATTAATTGCCTTTCAACTCATTATCATATCAGCGAAACCAATATTGGTCGACCTCTTAATTGTATTCATTCAGGGTATTAATTTTATTTGTTCAGGTCTTGAGAAAGGTCTTAAAAAGTCTTAAATTTGATTTTAAAACCTCTGCAGCAATCCTGTATTAGGACCATAGTGATCCTAATAAAGTGCTCAGTGTGTGTGTGTAATATACACACACACACACACACACACACACACATCACATTATGTACATATTTATGTATATGGTTAGACAATACAGTACAGATTCACAGATGTATTGGCCAAACATTGGTAGCGGCCAATAAAAGCTATTATCTGCATACTCCCGCAGCTCAGTTCGTACAGCATGGTGCTAGCAACGGCATGTTAATGGGTTCGATTCCCAGGGAACACACATACTGATAAAATGTATACATTAGATGTGCTGTAAGTTGCTCCATGTAAATTCATGTATTCATTTAAGACTTATTTTACACATCAGTAAGTACTGTGTGTCGATATGAAATTACCATGAGACTAATATGTGTAGTGCCGTCTCTATCTGCTTTTATGTCTCTCTTCTTTGAGCCTAGTGTGTAATTACAGTCACTAAATGTACTTAAGATATTTGTTGTTGATTGTAGCGCTGTGTAAAAGAATAGTTGATTTTATTATTTGTTTCACAGGACTCAACCGTTGCTCATATTGAGTTCCTTTTTCATCCTCCTTTTTTTCTCGAAGATAAAGATGTCTTTGATTAGAAAGATTTTTTATTTTTTTTTGCAGCGTAATTGGATTCAATGCCATTGTTGAACCCCATCTTATATAGAAGATGTATTCTGAAAATTAATCTCAAGTCTCTGAAGAGTCTCGAAACCTTAAGCGCCTTTAGTTAATATGGGAACTCCACAATACAGCGCTTTTATTCGTGTGATTGAGCAATTTGCAGGAGAACAACGAAACTGTCTATTTTTACCATTTTCTGGCCGTTCCCTTCTTGTCTTCAGCAGGACAATAGTGAGTGTTACTGAGCTGCAGGTGCACCGCTCGCCTTCTGATATTAGCTGATGTCTGAATGAGCAGGAATTAGCGGTGTGTTGCATTAGCCTTTTGTCGTGTGTTTTGTGGCCATCGTGAATGAAGAGTCCTGCAACACAAGCGAAGCCCATCACGCGGCCAAAGGGCCCTGCTTAGCGACTTAATGCAAAGTGTTCTCATGTCAGCCCTGCTGGAAATGGATACAATGCAAACACGGGTGTGCATTCTGCTGGGTAAAAAATCCCAAAGTGGGCGTGGGAGGGGGGCGGTGCTATTGTCCAGCCGGGAACCTGTGAATGGAGAGGGCAAACTCGTTTGATTAAGTTCGCTCGCCAGCCTCAGAACACAGGGGCCTATTATACGTGTCTGGGGCTTTTTTGTTAAGTTGAGATCAATTCATTAAATTTTATTGCTCAGTGAGAAGCTGGGACACATTATTGTGGGGGGAACTTCATCTGATATTCATGGTTTAAGATAAGTGGTAAATGTATTCAATTAAGTGGTCTTTCAGAGGAGGCGCAGGAAAAGGGGGGTGGAAACCCCTCAGCTGACATTGCTAATTGCCTAATGGGTCTCCTTTTTGTGCCACAAAAATATGTATTTTTTTCCTTTAATTCTTTTTTATGCTGTGCCAATCACGGATGAAGTATAGCTTAATGACAGAACAATTGGGAATTACTCTGTTAGGGCTCTTTTGTGATTATACAGTATGTAAGGCCGAGCTCCAGGGGAATAGACGCATAACTCATAAATGTGTCACTTCTGTTTATATGATTAAATTCAGCTGCTCGCACTGTATACTAGACACAGCTGAGTTAACAACTCGCACACACTCTCTCTCTCTCTCTCTCTCTCTCTCTCTCTCTCTCTCTCTCTCTCTCTCTCTCTCTCTCTCTCTCTGCGGGAGTTTAGGATATGCTTTAGATTTTAGAGCAACGTGTGGCATAACTATAGAAATGCACAGATTTTGTACTTGTCTTTCCCTTTAAACTATCTAAAGTAGATAGTTCACCCAAAAATGTAGTTCTGTTATCATTCACTCACCTTCATGTCGTTCCAAATCCATATCAGTGTGGAGCTGACTACTAACTTAACTTAATTTTTCAGTAGTGTGACAGTAAAAGCTTTTCCAGTAATGAACCACATTTTCCAACGAGTAGTGCTGTAGAGCAGTGGTTCCCAAACTGGGTGCTGCCAGGACTGGCTAGAGGTGCCGTAAAATTTCTGCTCAGTTAAATTTTTTAATAGCCACTAGTTAAAAGTACTGGCAGTACAGAGTACTGACTCAATTTTGTACCCGTGCGCTGTTTGTTTACAGCCGGAAGCTTTTTAAACGCTCGCATGTGTATATGCACGTGCTCTCTATAGAGCGCTCGTTTCTCGTGGTGAATGCAGCTGCGCGCGTGAACATTTAAATGCACTCCTTGACGCGATATGAATGTAAACACATACGTTAATGTATTACGGGAGTGTTAACAGATCTTAACGCATCTTAACGCGATATAAATGTAAGCTATTAATGTATTACTTGATGTAGACAGGACAAAAATCTTATGTCAAAATATCCGATCTGTGTGATGTGTAAATGCTGCTCAATAGACGTGCTGCAGCTGTTATAAGCCTTTTGTTAATATTAATATTAATCAAACAACAATATTGACAAGAAAAAGAGAAAAGCACTCACCGTCCTTGTCTGGATAACTTCAGAAGATAGTGTCAACAATATGTCTGCTTTTCAGTCAAACTCTGACTGTATTGAATCTTTATTAATGTATATCTAATAATCACACAAATTTAAGTTGTTCTATTTTTCATTGAATTACTTTTTTAATGTTTTTGTGTCACAATCTTTAATTGATTAATTGCTGCTTTTCCTAAAAAAAAAAGTAAAGCACTGTTGACACTGTTCCCTATTTTATTACTTTATTTTATTACTAGCTCTTGAATAATTACTTTAAAAACTTGAGCAATGTGTAGGAGAAACACTTGATGGCTAGATTATTTTAATTACATTTGTTAATATTTATATCAATGTTAAACTTTTTAAATAATGGAGGGTTTTCAATCTCATATTTGTTTGTTTATTTATTAATTTTTTCAGTGGTTGGGGTGCCGTGTGGGGAAAAAACACTATAAAGGGGTGCTGCAATTTAAAAAAGTTTGAAAACCACTGCTGTAGAGTCACAAAACGCTTAATTTGTCACATTATATTGTGAACGCAGCTATGGAGCCAAGGGAGTAATCAAACACACTGAATCATTGAATCGGTTCTTTAAGACAGTGCCTTGTAGTGTTGCTAAAGGCTTTTTTAAAAGTGTAGCTTGACTGTAACTGAGTAGTTTGTAGCTTCTGAAGATACCGTTTCAAAACCGCTTCCCCAACACTGACCAATATGACTTGTTTTGTCCTTTGAAAACAAAAGCAGAAATTTAGAAGAGTATTCACGCTGCTTTTTTCATACAATGAAAGCGTAGTGACCAGGAGCAGTCAAGCTCCAAAAAGGACAAAAAAATTGCATTAAAGTAGTCAATGCATCTCTTGCACTATAATACAAGTCCTCTGAAGCCGTATAATATATTTTCTTTGGAACAGAAATAAATGTATAGTGTTATTCACTTTAGCTCTCAAATCTCATGTATGCATACATAAGTTCAAACTTGGCCTGTCAAGACATGTCGCAGCAGGTTTATTGTCACTGATAGCAAATGTCATTGGTTCTCACATATCTCATAACCGAACGTGACACTTTAGGTTTGACTGTGCATTTAAGTAAATATAATTTGACATTTATGACAGAGGGGAGGATAATGAGTGAATAACAATTGTAATGTTTGTCTTTACCTCACATAAAGTGATCATATATCTTTAGAAGACTTTGAATGTAGTGCATGTAGTCAAATGAACTACTTTTTGGTTGAACTGTTAATTTAAACCACTTTATTTTACATACAACCCCAATTCCAGAAAAGATGGGACAGTATGCAAAATGCCAATGAAAACAAAAAGGATTGATTTGTAAATTCTATTCACCCTTTGCTATATTGAAAGCACTACAACAACATGTTATTTGAGGTTTTACCTTGGTAATGTAATTATTTTTGAAAATATACAGTACAGTAATTTCAAATCAGATGATTGCAACACATTCTATAAAAGTTGGGACAGTCGAGTATTTACCACTGTGTAACATCAACATTTCTTCTAAATAAAAAAAAAACATATTAAGCATTTGGGTGCTGAAGACACGTGTTTAAGTTTAGCAAGCAGAGTTTTTCCCCCATTCATCCATTATACAGGACTTTAACTGCAATTGTACTTGGCCTTCGTTGCTGTATTTTGCACTTAATAATGCGCCACACATTCTAAACTGGAGACAGGTCAGGACTGCCAATCTAGCACCTGCACTCTCTGCTTATGCAGCTAAGCAATTGTAATCTGGACAGATTGTGGTGTGGCGTTGTCCTGCTGGAAAAAATACAGGTAAATTACCAGAAAAGATGGCATCTGGATGGCAGCATGTGTTGCTCCAAAATTTTTACATATCTTTCTGCATTAATAGTGCCCTCACAGATGTGCCTATGTTACCTATGCCATGGGCACTGACACACCCTCACACCATGACAGACACTGGCTTTTGAACCTGATGCTAAGAACAGCATGGATGGTCCTTTTCCTCTTTGGTCCGCAGAACACTGCTGTTTTTTTTTCCCCAAAAACTATTTGAAATGTGGACTTATCGGATCACAAAGCACGATTCCACTGTTCTACTTTCCATCTCAGATGAGATCGAGCCCAGAGAAGTCTGCAGTGCTTCTGGACAGTGTTGATGTATAGCTTCTCCTTTGCAAAGTAAAGTCTTAACTTGTATCTGTGGATGCAGCGGTAAGTGGTGTTGACTGACAAATGTTTACTGAAGTATTCCCAAGCCCAAGTCATGATATCCATTACAGATGCATGATAGTTTTAAGATAGTGATGTTTGAGGGATCGGAGATCACGTGCATTCAGAAGTGGTTTTCGGCCTTGCCCTTTACGCACTGAGATTTGACAGATTCCTTGAATCTTTTAGCTAAATTGTGCACTTTAGAGGGTGAAGTGCCCAAAATCCTTACAGTTTGTCTTTGCAGAACATTGTTCTCAAAGCGCTGGATTATTTGCTGACGCATTTGTTGGCAAATTGGCGAGCCTCGACCCCTCCTTGCTCTTGTTGGACTGGGCCTTTTTTTGGAGGCTCCTTATAACACGATTGCTTCGCCTGTTTAACATCACCTTGTTATTTCAACTCATCAGATTGTTATTAGTCCTAAATTACCCCTGTCTCAACTTTTTTTGCAATGTGTGGCAGGCATCAATTTCAGAAAAGAACGTATATCTTCAAAAAGCAATGCTGTTGATTAGGTAAAATATGAAACACTGTTTTTGTTTGAATACAAGTCAAAGTACATTTACAAATCACTCCTTTTTGTTTTTGCATTTTGCATACTGACCCAACTTTAGGGTTAGGGTCAGTTTTAGTGGAAAGCAGGTTTTTCAAAGGTTTTTCATTTTTGCCTGTTGCTTCCTTTCTGTTGTTTTAATCCTAATACCAAATTGCCTCTCTATTAAATCCATACTGTTGTCTCTTAGAAATGTTGTTAGTTCCCATTTAAACTGCTTTCTCTCTGTATGTTTTTCTTTAGCCAGATGATGTGGAGGGTAAAATCAGAGAGATAATTCCTGCTGGTTTCTGCTGTAACACAGATGACTTTGTCTCTCTTCTTGAGAAAGAGGCCAACTTCAAACCCTTCGGTAGCTTGCAGCATACCTATAAAGTTCACAACGAGGAGGCAGGAGAGGATCTCACCTACCAGATACACAAGGTACTGGAAGAGCTCTGCTTCCTACAGCACCCAGAATTCGTCTCGAATAACCCTCAGTGCTCGTGGTCTTTTCCACATGGTCTGTTGGGTAACAGTCCACTAAACAGTCCACTACTAACCTAAAATGACAAATGACCCACGCTCTTGTGTGCACCATGGGCGGGCATGAGTGAAGGCCACAAGGCTGCATCAAGATAAGTCCACATCAAGTGTGCCATTTGGGACAGGGCCAGAGTTTTCAATTCAAAACAAACACTCATATTTTAGTCAATGTAGCATGTTAGGCACTGTTAAAGACAACATGAAACAGCGTTTGCAATGCATCCATGTGACTACACTGGACATGCTTTGTTTTTGCATCCAGCCCGCGAAAGAAACTCAATTGTCATTATTTTGCAATATACAGTCTTATTTATCTCACTGTTTTCAGACTGTATTTATACTGCAAGATCTTATCTGAGGTAAAATGTCTTTTACAAAATAATTTATTTAGCTGTGGATTCAGTAGTGGCACTGTAGATTCCGCAGATCCTGTTGATTTATTTGGTCTTGACTCATTTCAGGTGGATATTTCGTGTCCAGGATTCAGAGAGTATCACGAGCGCTTGCAGACGTTCCTTATGTGGTTTATTGAGACGGCCAGTTTCATTGATGTGGACGACGATCGCTGGGATTTCTTCCTTGTGTAAGTGTCAAAACGTAAATCCAGATCACTTCTTATTTACATTTCAACATTAAAGGCCTGTTGCTGGTTCAGTACTAGCCAAAAACCTCCATTGTAAGTTATTAACTGTAAACACGATTTTTGTTTGTTTTTTTGAAACCGAGGAAAAAGTCGGAATTTTTGTCATTAGCACTTGTATTGAAATAATTAAACATGCTCTCAGATAGTTCTTGATCTTAGTTTATTCACATTATTATCCTCCTGAGACCCCCGCGTGACTGCTTTGTGCATTTTCCATTTCCCTTTTTGATTTGTAACTAGTAGCACCCAATAAACAATTTTCTAGAGCAAATAGTTTCCCTAAAAATTTGTCCACATACTGTATGTGTACAGCTGGACTAAGTTGTGAAATGGTAAATAATACCAAGCTGTAGAAAGTTAGATTTGTTTTTTTATCATATTGTTTATTATGTTTCCAAGACTGTTGGTTATTCATGTTTTTGAGACGTTATAGACATTACAGCTGATTTTCTGTTAAGCTGAGTAAATAATTCTTATTCGAAGTAATGGCCTGCATCATCAAATCAAACCATGTTAAAATAAAATGTTGCATTCTAAAATTCTGAATCTATGTACTGATTTCCATTGTCCCATGTCTGCCAAACATCGAGTGGTCCAAACATCTGCAGCCTGAAACTGAACTTTTGGTCAGATTTTAGTAGCGAATGTTCTTGCTGTATAGAAAGCTATAGGATGCTCCCTTGCTCCCTATTTAGTAAAAATAACAATTTGTATTAAAATGAAGCGAAATGACCCACAGATGTGTTATAGTTGAAAATTATTCAAAATAACTAACATGTTTTTTAAACTTTTAAGGGAACGCGGTCCCATTTTCCACATATGTGGACATCAGATGAATGGATTATTTAAAGCGCCATATCAAACGAAACTAGAGATGCTACTCTTGACAACCAAACAGGTTTCAATCCAAAAACTTTTTTCAAAATGCCTGTAGTAGCGATTCACGGAAATTGACGGCATGCTGTTGTGTCATGTGATGCGGTGCAGCTGAAGTTTAACCCTTAAATGACAGTGCAGAGTCTTGTGAACAGTATTCAGCTGGTTTTAATTCATTTAAATTATGCGTTGTATATAGTGAAGCCAAAATACAACATCCACACGTGGACGTGGGGTCGCACGAGGTTATAGATATTTAAGGTATTACAGACACTTTAGGATGATTTTCTGTAAAGATGCTTTAAAACGATGTGCATTGTGAAAAGTGCTCTACAAATGTATTTTCAAAGGCATAAGCTTTTAAACCATTGCAACTTGTGGTAAAGTGTGTATCTTGTGTTGTTGATCAATTTTGTAAGCCAAAAATACAAATCAAGTGCTTGTACAAAGCCAGCGAGTGCTGATAAGAACGTTGTGTCAATTAAAAGTGAAGATCACAATGACAGTAACTTTCTTAACAATCAATTACACACACACAAACGTCCAAACAGGCCCAGTGACGTCTCTCCTGCCTTTGTAAGGCCTGTGGGGCCAATTATCAGGCCGCTTATATTATATTTTTTTCCTGCATTGAGGCAAATTGTTGATCTGGCAAGAGTTTCTCTTGTGTTGTTTGTCTCCTTTTCTGTTCTCTTGTGTTTCTTTCTCTCTTCAGTCAGGCCAAAAGGCTGAATTGAACGTTGTTGTCTTTTGAAACGCTGAATGAAGTCTCCAGCGGTAGTGAAGGGGACTCTGCCTGTGTTTTCTTTGCTTTGGCACCTATTAAAACAGACAATAGGTAAATGGACTGGAGTGATGTGAAGAGGCTAGATGCCTGCCTGCCTCTCTGCTCTCTGCTCTAAGTTGCAGTGCACCAATTAAGTGCATAATGCATTCAGCGTCTGCAGCAGGTGCAGTGGCGGCCACTGGCCCTCCGCAGCGTGCTCGCACTGACAGCGGGCCACGGGGGGTGGGGGGTCTGGTGCATGGGAGCGTGCCTACGATTGACCTCCCTGCCTTTATCATCTCTCTCTATATCTTTCTTTTCTGCAGATTTGAGAAGTACAACAAGGATGGAGAGACCCTCTATGCAACCGTTGGCTACATGACAGTGTATAATTACTACGTGTACCCAGACAAAACTAGACCACGTGTCAGGTAATTACTAAGGAAGCACGTGCCCACTATCTGCTTTATCCTTCGAAAGAAAATTACACGTCTCTCCCTCTCTTGTCCCTAAATCTCCTAAATTACCATCTCGTGTCTCTTGTGTGCCAGCCCCTCTCTTGGTATTATAAGAACCATACATTCAGCATCACACATCCAAAAGGCAGTTTTGAAAATGAATCTAATGTATTGATTGGCACAATGTGGGAACATTTTATTAAGTTGGCCACTGAATGAATAGACGTAACCTTTCTGAGACAGATGATATCATTGGATACTCTATTTGAGCATATTTTCGGCAGCTAAAATGAGGTTGATCTAGAAAGTGTGATGGTCTAAAGCAGTGGTTCTCCGTTGGTCGGTCACGACCACAAAATGAGTTGCAGATGGCAGGGAATAAACAATGCTAAATGCAAATAATGAAATCAGCGTTGCCACTCTCATGAAAAGCCTGGAAACATCAGGGAATTTTGTCATTTTCTTTTACAATACAATTTAAAATTTAATGGAAACGTCATAGGATTTTGTAGTGTAGTGAACATACATTTTTGTAGTTATGCTTTACTCTTCAATATTTCATTGGCTAGATATGGCTCATAAGCCAGAAAAAAGAATGAGTAAGTGACCCTAAACTTTTGACTGGTAGTGTATAATCATTAGGTTCCCACTGTCATGGAAAACCTGGAAGTATCAAGAAATTTTAAAATGGTGTTTTCCAGGCTGGAAAAGTCATGGAAATTAATAAAAATCTTAAAAGTCATGGAAATTTCTGTAGAGAATATATGTTTTTCTAGTTTTTCCTCATCTCCAAAAATTTCATGAGCTACAAATTGCTCTTGTTTACAGTAAAACTTGCTCACAAGCCATAGTGATATCGCATTTGTCAGTGAATCTTTCATTAAATCAGTTCTTTTCAATTAATTAGTCAAAACAGTTCACAAAATGGTCTTAATGATTCATTTGCAAATCAGTCTGAATTTATGAAATGATTCTTAAAAATCTGTATCCAGTTATCAGAAATTCCTTAGAAAATTCATGGAAAGTAATGGGAATTGATTGGTTAAAAGGTGTGTGGGAACTCTGAATTGTGTGGTAACACTTTACAATAAGGTTCCATTTGTTAACATAAGGTAACAACATTAGTTAACATGAACTAACAATGAACAATACTGATTAAGCATTTATTCATCTTAGGTAATGTTAATTTCAATATATAGTAGTACATTTTTTACATTCAATTTGTATTTGTTAACATTAGTTAATGCACTATGAACTAACATTGAACAATTGTATTTTTATTAACCAACATTAACAAAGATTAATAAATGCTGTAAAAAAACATATTATGTGTTTATTCATGATACCTAATGCTTTAACTAATGTTATGAATGGAAACTTATTGTGAAGTGTTACCAGTTGTGCATACTAAGGATTGAAAAATAAATTTTTAACTTTGAAAGGGAGTAACCCTTTCTTATATCCAGGGTTCGAGCAGTCATGGAAAACCTGGAAATATCTGGAAATCTTAAAATGGTGTTTTGCAAGAAATTTCTATAATGAAGATATATAGAATGTTTATTGTTTTGATCTGCTCTAAAAACAAATTATGAGCTAGATATTGTTCTTGTGTAAAGTAAAAAAACAAGCCATATTCATGTTTTGACAGTGGAATGTTTTTTGAGTTGTTTTTGTTTTCCCTAATTAATTGTCCGAAACTGTTCACATACATAATCGAAATTATTCAACCCCCCCAAGACAGTAAAGATTTACAAAGGTAAGCTTTTCTGATGACCCAGAATTTTTAAACTTTACATCTATATCAGTTGAGTGACACTTTCAAATTCATAGTGTGAATATATAACCTAATATTTCTAAATAGCAGGATTTTGTAATAATACAGCCATGTCATAATTATCCAACCCCTATTGCATGTAGCTGTTTCTTAAATATGTAAGGCTACACAAGTAATTGTTTTAAAACAAAATTAAGTCATCAATCTGCAATGGCACTTATTTAAGTTTTAAAATGTAAGTTTAGTGTTGTAAGCAAAAATTTATTTCTATGCAAAAAATGCAATAAAAAATAAGCTGTCTCAAAAGCTAATAGAGGAGATTATTTCATTACACAGGAAAGGTCATGGCTAAAAGTACATTTTCAAGGCACTTCAATTTCCAATAGACCAAGTTGGCAGCACCATTCATACATTTCTTAAACATGGTACAACAGCAACCTTCTTGGGGTGTGGAAGAAAGCAAAACTTCACCAAGGGAAATGTTGACTTGAATATTCAAGAAGTAATTAGGAAAGACCTGTGGAGTCCTGGAAGAAGGTTTTATAGACGTATGACACTAAACTGAAAATGAGTTTTAGACCCATGGGTCAGCAGTACGTCTGGAGTAAGATGACAATGTGATGACAAGAACGACACCATCCCCACAGTCAAGCATGGAGGTGGGTCTGTCCTGTTTTGCGGCTGCAGGAAATGGCTATCCTGACTGTGACTGACACCATGGATTCTTTCAGGTATCAAGCCATTGTGGCATGAAACATGTGATGCCTTCAATGTGTAAATTGAAGCTCGGTGATCACTGGATTTCCAGCAAGACAATAACACCAAGGATACATCCAAGTTGTCCAAAATCTGGTTCAGGGATAGGTCGTGGAATGTCCTTAAATGGCCCTTTCAGTCCATCATTAAAATCCCATTGCAAACCTTTGTTGGGATTTCAAGGAAGCAGTGGCAAATCTGAATCAAAATGTTTTTAAAATCTATATCCAGTATTCAAACACCTGGAAAGATCATGGGAAAGTCATGGAAATTCATTGGTCAAAAAAGGTGAAACCCTGTATATTTTGGTTGTTGGCGTCAAAGGCCAAAGGTGCAATCAAACTTGACAGTATTTTGGTGCAAATTCACCTATCACTTGGTAATACTTATACAATATTTGACCAGTTTTGTTCCATGTATTATGCTGGTAAATCACACTTCCGGTGATGTTTATGCTGAATTGATGTTAATAAATATGAATTCTAGTGTCATGTTTTTAATGTAATTCTTGCAACATTTTCTTAACTTTTCTATAATTAATTTTGTCAAGTGTTTGGTCGTGAAGCACTGGTCTATAGTGTCAGTTTCAGTAGATGCTGTAAAGTCAGTAGTGCAGTGTGCGTCTGATGGGTGCTGGAGGTGTAATGCTGCTCAGTGTTTGCTGAACTGTTGCTTAAAAGCTCAAGAGCTCTAAGCTTAAATTGGTATTGTGGTTAAGCCTTGTGCTCTGGGTTACTAAAACTTTTGTGTGCATGTGTGTGTGTATGCAGTCAGATGCTGATCTTACCACCATTCCAGGGAGAAGGTCACGGGGCTCAGCTCTTAGAGACAGTCCACCGATACTACTGCAGTTCACCTAAAGTACAGGACATCACAGGTATGAGTCCTTATTTGGGCTGTTTATTTGTCTTTCATGTGTGTCTTAATTTGAGTTTTTTCCATTTAGTGGTGTTTGCTAAGCAAGCGTCACTATGACTTTGGCTTATAAGCGAGCTATGGGGTTGCTCTGGTGTTGGGAGGTGAAAGGATGTGATGTTAATTGCAGGCAGTTTGCTGTTGAAATGTGCTGGCCACATGCTGCCATTCACACACCCCCTCAACAAAGACACAATTATTCACAGACAGAGAGAGAGAGACACACCTCACTCTTTCCACTTACAGCTTCCCATGTCTATCACTCTGTGTAGACACATATATCTGTCTTTTCCCCTCTGTTTTTTTTTCACCTCTTCGAAAGTTTTGTTTCCTCTGCTATCTAACAACACACTTTACCAAAGTAAACATGCATTAAGCTCATTTCCAACCACTGATTTATTCAATATAAAAGTTTTAAATGAATAATTTGCCCAAAAATTAAAATGTTCTCATTTACTCACCCTGCAGGGCTCCAGACTATGATCTGTGAGCAGTGCCACCAAGTTATTCAGATGGTGGCAAAAACACATAATTTGGTAGCACCGGTGAACAACTAATTAGTTTGTGTCCATAACTGAAAAAAAGTGATACAATGAAATAAAAGTGATATATTGAATTGCACAGCACAAATAAGTGCAATTATCAAAATTGCATTTTTTGTTAATATGAAATGCAATTTCAACAGTCAAACATTGATTTAGATTTGGGAAGCAGATATAAACTTACTGATATTTAGGACAGTAACATCTGTAAAAATATCTGTGAAAACTTACAAACTCCTAATTTATATAGGGCTAAATTGAAATGTTATGACATTGTAACATTGTGTGTTGGGACTCCAACTGATAAAGTACAGTTAAACAAGCCAGTTACTTTTTCCTGCAATCATAGAGCATTAGATCTTATACAGAAGGAAAATTGATTAGGCTATCTAGATCAAGCTATCTTTAGTAATTATAAAAATGTCATAGTTGTATAGCACAAATAGTTCTTCTGAATTATCCATAGCTTTAACAATGGTATTTGTAATAAGGCCAAGGTAACTACAGGTTAAACCATGCATGCAAGCGCCTCACTACCATGGCATTTTGCTAAGAAAATAAACATACTTAGAAATACAAAATATTACAATTTTGAAACCACCCCAGTTGTTACAAAAATGAACTATGTTCCATCACCCTTATTGCTATATTTGAAAGATATACACTCACTGACCACTTTATAAGTAACACCTGTTAGAGGTCTGCACAGGTCTTAAAATGATTCCCGAGACCGTGTGGCCTGACCCTACCCGGCCTGAACGATACCGTCAGATTTTAATCCCGAACCCGACCCAAACCTGAAATCGCATACCATCATAATTTCTTCTCCTAGCAAGTACTGTTGCAGTTGGCTGTTTTTTATGTAAGCATATAGGCAACATTTGTAACAGTACTGAAACTGTTACACAGTTTTAACAAGGCACGGCAGCCCCTTAGTACACTAGAGCAGAAGGGGGAAAAACATTGAACAATCTGGAATAAAATTAAACACTGCAACAGTCCCCTCTTGGTGCAGAACAATCTGGAATAATATGAAACAATGCATCTAGTGAAAACATATGCAGCCTGAACTTGTTCAGATTGTTGAATTTTTGAAACTGCGCTAAAAACAATCTAGACGCAGCGTAAATAATGAAACGGAGCGCAGATGTCTCAAAATGCAGGTGCCTTTTTGAAAATTTGAAGTTCTTTTTAAATTGACGTTTAAATGTGCAGGTTGCTGAAGAAAAAGCAAGACACGGTGCAAATGTCAAAGACATTCGTCCAGCATGTGTTTACATAGGAAAACAATGGGAAAACAGAACAGATGCACGCAAAAATACATTCGGTCTGAATGGCCCCTAACTCGTCCGTTCGCGTGTGTCTGTGAGTGAGAACGCGTGCACGAAACAAGTTCGGTATGCCTGTGTGACGAGGAGGAGGACGTGGCCGTGACGATGCACGGCCGGCGCTGAATCAGCTGATCAGCGGGAAAGTGAGATGAATGGGAGCTGGAGGCACCAGTTCGAGAGAGAGAGAGAGACGCAAGCGGCCGCGTTACATGTTTGTTTTATGTTGAGTTTTTTATTAAACTTTTGTTTACTGTTCAGCCGGTTCCCACCTCCTCCTTGTCCGTCGTTTATCCGTTACAGCCTGTTTATTTTTCATTCATCATAAACCCGAACCCGAAGTCCTACTTGGAAAAACTGACCTGAACCCGTCCCGTCGGCCTGGGTCGGGTTGCAGACCTCTAACACCTATACACCTATTTATTCTTGCGATTATTTAATCAGCCAATAGTATGGTAGCATTGCAGTGCATAAAATCATGCAGATACGGGTCAGGAGCTTCAGTTAATGTTCACATCAACCATCAGAATGGGGAAAAATGTGATCTCCGTGATTTCAACTGTGGCATGATAGTTGGTGCCAGACGGGCTGGTTTGAGTATTTCTGTAACTGCTGATCTCCTGGGATTTTCACATGCAACAGTCTCTAGGGTTTACTCACAATGGTGCCAGAAGCAAAAAACATCCAGTGAGTGGCAGTTCTGCGGACAGAAAAGCCTTGTTGATGAGAGAGGTCAATGCCAGACTTCTTGGAGCTCACAGAAAGGCTACAGTAACTCCGATAACCCCTCTATACAACTGTAGTGAGCAGAATAGCATCTCAGAATGCACAACATGTCCAACATTGTGGCGGATGAGGTACAACAGCAGAAGACCAGGTTGGGTTCCACTTCTGTCAGCCAAGAACAGGAAACTGAGGCTGCAGTGGGCCTACCATTTGTGATTTGAGAAATCCAGATTTGTCAGGCCAGGTGATGTTTTTCCAATCATCTGCCGTCCATTTTTGTTGAGCCTGTGCCCACTGCAGCCTCAGTTTCCTGTTCTAAGCTGACAGTAGTGGTACTTATCAAATCAAAATCAAAATCAAATCACTTTATTGTCACACAGCCATATACACAAGTGCAATGGTGTGTGAAATTCTTGGGTGCAGTTCCAATCAACATAGCAGTCGTGACAGTGATGAGACAATACCAATTTACAATAACATCAAATTAACACAACACAATTTAAACATCTGATGTACACATAATTACAACACAATATACAAATAATAACATACACTGTACAGTATACAATACGCTGTTTTTGTTTTTGTTTTTTTTTTGTTTTTTTTGTTTTTTACTATATAGATACACATTATTCAATAAAAATTTAAATTTAAAATATATATAAAAAAAAAAGTATGTATATATATATATATATATATATATATATATATATATATATATATATATATATATATATATAGAATGTACAGTATTGTACTGTATTGACATTCAGGCTGTCGGTTGATAGTCAGTTGTTAAGAGAGACATAATATAATAATAATAATATAATTTATGACAGTCCGGTGTGAGATATAAGAGTAAGGGTAATAAAGTGCAGTGCTGATGTATATTGATCATGAGAGATCAAGAGTTCAGAAGTCTGATTGCTTGGGGGAAGAAGCTATCATGGAGTCGGCTGGTGCGGGTCCTGATTCTGCGATACCGCCTACCTGATGGTAGCAGTGAGAACAGCCCATGGCTCGGGTGGCTGGAGTCTCTGATGATCCTCCGAGCTTTTTTCACACACCGCCTTGTATATATTTCCTGGAGGGAGGGAAGCTCACCTCCGATGATGTGTTTGGCAGTTCGCACCACCCTTTGCAGTGCTTTGCGATTGTGGGCGGTGCTATTGCCGTACCAGGCGGAGATACAGCCAGTGAGGATGCTCTCCACAGTGCAGGTGTAGAACCGTGTGAGGATGTGGCGGTTCATTCCAAACTTCCTCAGCCGTCTCAGGAAGAAGAGGCGCTGATGAGCCTTCTTCACAACGACTTCAGTGTGGATGGACCATGTGAGTTCCTCAGTGATGTGGACACCCAGGAACTTGAAGCTGCTGACTCTCTCCACTGGTGCTCCATTGATGGTGATGGGACTGTGTTCTTTGTCTTTTCTTCTGAAGTCCACCACAAGCTCCTTTGTCTTACTGACGTTGAGGGAGAGGTTGTGCTCCTGACACCAGTGTGTCAGAGTGTGCACCTCCTCTCTGTAGGCTGTTTCATCATTGTCAGTGATCAGACCTACCACCGTTGTGTCATCAGCAAACTTAATGATGGCATTGGAGCTGTGTGTTGCCACACAGTCATGTGTGTACAGGGAATACAGGAGTGGGCTGAGAACACAGCCCTGTGGGGCTCCAGTGTTGAGGATCAGTGATGAGGAGATGTTGCTGCCTATTCTAACCACCTGGCGTCTGCTTGACAGGAAGTCCAGGATCCAGCTGCACAGCGAGCTGTTTAAGCCCAGAGCCCGGAGTTTCTCATCTAGCTTGGAGGGCACTATGGTGTTGAATGCTGAGCTGTAGTCTACAAACAACATTCTCACATAAGTGTTCTTTTTTCCAGGTGGGAGAGAGCAGTGTGTATTGTAGATGCAATGGCATCATCAGTGGAGCGGTTGTTGCGGTAAGCAAACTGCAGCGGGTCAAGATTGAGTGGCAAGACAGAGCAGATGTAATCTCTTATTAGTCTCTCAAAACATTTGCTGATGATGGGGGTCAGAGCAACAGGACGCCAGTCATTTAAACAAGTTATTTTTGATTGTTTTGGAACAGGCACAATGGTGGATGTTTTAAAGCATGTGGGGACTACAGACAAAGAGAGGGAAAGGTTGAAAATGTCCGTAAAAACACCAGCCAGCTGGTTCGCGCACGCTCTGATGACGTGGCCCGGAATGCCGTCTGGCCCCGCGGCTTTGCGGATATTCACCCGTCGGAAGGATCGGGTTACATCCGCTACAGAGACGGAGAGTGAACTGACCTCTGTAGCTTCAGCCGCGAGAGCTCTCTCCGCGAGGGCGGTGTTATTTCCCTCGAAACGAGCATAAAAAGTATTTAGCTCATCCGGTAGAGAGGCAGCGGTGTTCATGGCGGAGTTTTTATTCCCTTTAAAGTCCGTGATGATGTTAATTCCCTGCCACATGCTTCTAGAGTTGGTGGTGTTAAACTGTCCTTCAATCTTGTCCCTGTACTGGCGTTTTGCTGTTTTGATAGTTTTTCGGAGGGCATAACTGGCTTGTTTATGCTCCTCCGCGTTCCCGGAATTATAAGCGGAGGTCCGCACATTAAGTGCCGCGCGAACATCGCTATTGATCCACGGCTTCTGATTCGGATAGATTCGTACAGTTCTGGTCGGAATCACTTCCTCTACGCACGTTCTGATGAAACACATTACGCTATCAGTGTAAAGCTCGATGTCGTCATCAGAGGCGGACCGGAACATCTCCCAGTCCGTGTGATCAAAACAGTCTTGTAGCATAGAGTCTGATTGGTCCGACCAGCACTGGATCGTTCTGAGGGTGGGTGCTTCCTGTTTCAGTTTCTGCCTGTAAGCGGGCAGAAGCAGAATGGAAGAGTGGTCCGATTTGCCAAATGGTGGGCGGGGGAGGGATTTGTAGCCATCCCGGAAGGGAGAGTAGCAATGATCCAGAACCCGGTCCCCTCGTGTGTTGAAACTAATGTGCTGGTGATATTTTGGTGCGACTGATTTTAAACTGGCTTTATTAAAGTCCCCGGTCACAATGAACGCGGCCTCAGGGTGCGCGGTTTCTTGCTCACTTATACTCCCATACAGTTCCTTGAGTGCCTGGTCTGTGTCGGCTTGTGGGGGAATGTACACAGCAGTGATAATGACCGCTGTGAATTCCCTCGGTAGCCAGAATGGTCGACACAGAAGCATAAGAAATTCCAGATCAGGAGAACAGAAAGACTTGATGGAATGTACGTTCCTCTGATCACACCAGGATTTGTTGATCATAAAACATACACCACCTCCTCTAGTTTTACCTGAGAGGTCTTTCGCTCTGTCCGCTCGTTGCATGGAGAACCCCACGGGTTCAATGGCTGAGTCTGGAATCTCCGCAGACATCCAAGTTTCTGTTAGGCAGATAATGCAGCAGTCCCTCGTCTCTCGTTGGAAAGAGATCCGCGCTTTCAGCTCGCAGAGCTTGTTATCCAGAGACTGAACATTTGCCAGTAGAATAGTGGGTAGCGGGGGTCGATTTGCGCGGAGTCTTACTCTGATGAGAACGCCGGCTCTGTTTCCCCTTTTCCTCCTGCGTTTCCGCGGCCGTGCTGCCCAGACAAAGAGCTCCGCTTGCGTGTTTGTAAACAGCGGGTCGGCATTGAGGAATGTGAAGTCCGGTTTCGGTGTGAGATCGCTGAACCAATGTCCAAAAGTGTTTGTCTGTCGTAGACAATAAGGCAGAAAACATCCAAGACAAAAAACATAAGAATTGTAAACAAAACAAACAAAACATTGCTATGATGTGTCGGAGCTCGCAACGCAGCAGCCATACTCGGCGCCACCTAGAGGGGTCTTCTGCTGCTGTAGCCCATCCGCCTCAATGTTTTACATGTTGTATGTTCAGAAATGCTTTTCTGCATAGAACTGTTGTTGTGTATGGTTATTTGGGTTACTGTCACCTTCCTGTCAGCTTGGACCAGTCTGGCCATTCTCCTCTGACCTCTCTCATTAACAAGCCATTTTCGCCCACAGATCTGCTGCTCGCTGGATGTTTTTTGTTTTTTGCACCAACAATCATGCCACAGTCGAAATCACTGAGATCACATTTTTTCCCCATTCTGATGGTTGATGTGAACATTAACTGAAGCTCATGACCTGCTTTATTTTATACATGACACTGCTGCCACACAATCGGCTGACTAGATAATCACATGAATAAGTCGGTGGACAGATGTACCTAATAAAGTGGTCGGCAAGTGTGTATAAATAATGTAATATTTAGTATGAATGTACCACATTTCTGCCAAAATACCACAGTACAATACAGTAAGTGTTTCATCATTTTATCACTCCACAGAAATAGAGTAAGTGTTTGTCTCCTCCTCTGTGAAACTGTGTGTCATTAACACTGCATGCATGAACCAAGAACATTTGCCATACACAGCCGTTAAATTAAAGTGAAACTGGAGCGCTTTGCTTTTACTATCAAAGTTTATTTTTGTTTGTTTATATTTTCATGGGAGTTTGATGCGAGGCTCTGCTGACGGCGCACACTTGAGAAAAAAAAAGTTTGCAAAACAACTAAGGAATCACTGTACGAAAGACAAGCGAATTCTTGATTTGAAAGGACCTTAGAATTACTATAAAAGTATCATAAAACCAGTCTATATGATTCACTGCTCCACTCCAACAGACTGAAATGTGTAGTTTACTGACATTGTTGCCCTCAGTTCTCATCTCGGCTGATCACATTCAAACTCTGCACATCGCAGTCATGAGACATGAGAACCAATGGTATCTGGTCACATTGACTTCACTTGCCAAGTTTGTATATGACAGAATTTTCATTTTTGGGGTAAACTTTTCCTTTAGTGACGGTTGAATTGTGTTTGTCTGATCTCTGGTATCTGCATCTTTGAAATACTGTGTTTTAACATTCTCGAACACATCTTCCAAGACTATCAGCGTTTGACTGTTTGTAACTGTCTGCAGCGGAAAATCCGTCTGAGAACTTCGTTAAGCTGAGGGATTTCGTGCTGGTGAAGCTGTGTTTGGCTCTGCCCTCATTCTCTAGTGAGAAACTCTCTCAGGGCTTCAGTGACGAGATGGTGTCTGAAGCTAGAGACAAACTCAAGATCAACAAGGTAACATCTCCTGCAGCTTTACTTGCTTCATTAATGATTATTTTTGGCTTTTTATTGTACTTTTTATTTTATTGACATGGTTAAGTGAAATTATCAGGAGAGGATGGGAATGGGATTTTGTAATGTCACAAGTTGGATTCAAACTCACATCTCCCACCATTTGAACACTGCTCAATGTGTCTTGTGCTAAATAGAGATTTTACAAACTTAATGATCTGAAGTTCTTTTATTCAGCCATTCCAAAGACTGTGTCTGTAGGCAAGTTTCGTGCTGCTCCTTGTATCTTAACTTGTGAGTGTGAGAGTGTTTAGATATTGTAATAGGGCGCAACAGTCGTGTTCTGGAAGTAAAAATGTCTTTCAATTTTCCATAGACAAATTGATTTTTTTATGATAACTTTTAAAGACAGACCTACTGTGATCTCGGAGGTTATTAATCAATGGTATATGCTTCTGTTGAAGCCACTAGTCCATGTTATTTCCACTTAATATTTTCAAAATTGTGTTTAATAGTGGAATTTCTAGTAAAAACTACACTACCCATGATCCTGTGTGAAAACAATCTGCCAATCATATTTTTTAACTTGATTTAACTTTTCCATTAAGGGGCATTATTTGCCCCCCTGAATTGATTTGTAGTGGCATATTTGTACCTTAATGATTAAAAAAAAAATTCTTACCATATATAAAAATGTACCTTACCTTTGCTTGATTCTACCTTTTATGTCAAAAAGGCCATAATGTAATCTATTCATTTACAAATTCGCAATCTGAATAATTAGTTTGGATTAGAATTTATTGCCTCTTACCCGTAAAATTAAATCAGCATCAACTGATGTTTAATGTGGTAACACAGATGCATCGAACATTGTTGAAAGTTTAAGAAATATCTTTCAAATACGTTTTAGATGGTAAAACAAAGCCAGTGAATTGTATGATTAACTCCTCTCAGAGTCTGAGCATTTATATACAGACATAATGGCTTTGCCCTGATGGCTTTTCATGAACTTCAATTGCAACTAAAGGTAGGAGTGAGCATCCGTTTGCACTGAGGGCTGCTGGCCATTAGCAGGTAGTGAGTGGGAGTGGGCCTAACAGTGACCCCTGTGGCACTGCCCTCTTTATAGCCACTCTGGCCACTCACTGCTCCAATTATAACCCAGCATCCCCTTTCATGGCCCACAATCCCACAATTATCTCAGGGTGGTGGCTGTGGCATGGCCAGGCAAAATGCTCGGCTCTCCATACTACCATAGTGGGAACTGCGTGAGGTATGGACGACCCCTCGGAGTCATGGTTACAGACTTTTGGCCCTCCAAGCAGCACAAGAATCCCAGGGCAAGATGCTTTTAACCCAGAAAAAATGGGCAGGGATAAACATTCAGCCTGTAATTGCTTCAGCTAGTACTTTAATAATTGTGCTGCAGTGTTTCTTGCACCACTCCTAAATCTGCAGTGCCATAATTTTAGTTGAGGTGTAACTTGTGAATCTTATCTGAAGAGAGAAAGACTAGGTGCTACAAAAATAATACATTGACAATTAATAGTCAACACAACTTTCTACAGTGATGTGATTCTTCCGGATTAATCCAGAATGTGACCCTAAAACTGTGACCCGCATGAATTGTGTAAATCCGTTAAAAATATATATAATATGGGTAATATTTAATTGGGGGTTAATATGTTATCGCCAATGTCCTGTCCGGTGCATTCTCGATAAGCATTTTTCACCTAAAAGAAGTGTCATTCAACCTTCCCTCAGAACAACTTTACTCACAAACTTCACAGCTGCTTCTGCGTCACGCACACACTTTAATGAAAACACGTGAGACGGAGGCTCCTGATTATTGCCGTCAAGACTTCATTCAAGTAACATAGGTTTATTTTAATTCATCAAGATAAATAAAATAGTTGGATATAAAACAGGTTTGAACTGTCGCCACAGTTGTTGACAGGTTAAAAATCACTAGCTGCAATTCCAGCATTACTGAAGTGATATTTGCAGTGAAATCGTGAAATATATCTTCACATTTAAAGTGCTCATTACCAAATATATTGAACCGTTTGTTTGTTCAATTATAAAACCCTGCAGATACAGTGCAGACATTTGAAAATGTTCAATTTAGACAAAATTTCCCCCCGTTTAGATCGGTAAATAAACTTGGGTTACGGATGTAATGAAAATGGACATGAGTTTTTGGGAGACGACTCTCTGTAAAAACTCTGAATTTAAATGCATGATGTTGAGGGGTTGGCACTCCTAAGAACATGCAATATTACATTTTTATTCATTGGCATTTTCACATTAATGTGGAAAAATCAGTGTGACATTTGTAAAAGCAGTACGGAAACAGTACACGTTGAGGGAAATCTCTTTAAATTCTGTAAATGTTGACCTCTGAGACATTGGTATATGACATGATATCCGGACCATCATGGAGTGAATTAAAATTGAAATCGCATTGTAGCCTTGCATGCTATATCTGCGTTTAACAGCCTGTATTAACTGCTGCAGTCAGCACTGCATGAGCTAGTGGCCCATTCTAGCGGCTGTGTGCGGAAAACACTGAGATGACAGCATCAGTATGAGATGATCTAATGTTTATCATATTCAAATCGCAAAGCTTGTCAAAATGATCCCTCCAGAAATACAATCGGAATAAAATTGCAACTCCCTAATTCATCTTCACTGCGCAATAGTTATGTTTGGCTGCTTTTACTGCGATTGGCTGCTTTTCATCCTTTCAGTCAACTGAGCAAGTGCGAAAAAAGTTGTGTTGGATGTTTTAGTCAGCTTGAATGAAATGAAAAGCATCACATTTTTCTTTAAAAGTTTACAAAGCCTGGCCAACTGAAATATGCAGCATCTGATTGTTGTACATTGTGTGACAGGAACATTAATTGTGTTCAGCAGTGCAGATGTCAATTTAGAGTTCTTAAATACATTTAAGAGGACCACACTTCATAGACTGAACATTGTGCTTTTGTATATTTATGTTCACAAGGTGAAACAGGTTAACATGAGCTGCTGTTGTTTTTTTGGAGACAGCCTGTCAAATTAACTGAAAATATTACATTTGGCTTATAAGAATTTAAACTCCTTTGTCATGACTCACACTATGTTCCTGAATTTTGCCATATTTGATGAGCTCAGTTTTCTCATGCCTTTTTGTGTATGTTATATTGTGGCATATTAACATTACCATTTCTAAAAAAAAATAATCTGAACTACAACTGTGCTCCTAAATTGTTTTAATTAGATTAGCGAAGAGCCCTGGATTAGGGATGCACCCATACCACTTTTTCTCTTCCGATACCGGAAATCTCAGTATCGGCCGATACCGATCCCGATCCGATACCAGTGTTGTTTTTTTGCATAATCTGTTTAGAATATCTTTACATTATTGTGTGGAACTAATTGGGTGTGCTCTTTAATATGTAAAGAAACACAAACCTCTAAGGCTATGTTCAGACTGCCACTAAAAATCTGATTTTTTGCATATCCAGATTGTATCCAGGTATACAATTGATAGTCTGGACAGTAAAAAACCACATGAAATCTGATTTTTTCAGATGCGTCTCGGTCTGGACGCTCTGGCTGCTCAAATTGGATTTTAAATAGTCTTTTGCGTCACTCTTAACGCGACACACAATGATGATGTCAAAAATAGGTGACGGAAATGCCGGAAGTATTCATAAGCTGGCTGTGACTGCAGCACGGAACATCACTGTATTTACCAGTCTCCTCCACCGCTGAGTTTTTCTTGTGCGACGGAGGAGTTCTGCACCGCGACAGGACAGGGTGCTTATTTGGAGAGTGAGGTGATGCACCTCCATTTTTCCTGCATCTGTTTTGAACGCATCGTCACATGGGTACGCCTACGTTGTTACCAAAGCAACCCATGCAGATAGGTTGGTTGTCTGAACACGCAAATCTGATTTGATCACTTGCAATTAATAGTGCGGACAGTCTGCCTGAAAAGATGTGATTTGAGAAAAAATCGATTTGCCAGCAGTCTGAGCCTAACTGCACATTATTTCAGTATAAATGTATAGCTTATTATGAAACACTTTATTATTAACTAGTATACTGGATAATGTAGCAGCAAAATTAACAGTAATTCCAGTATAAGTCATCAGTAGAAAAGAATCTGTTTTTGTTTTGTTTTTTGCAAAACATTTTCAACTTGTATCTGGACTTTAAAGGATTCAGATCTCTTTTTTGTTCAGTTTAGTTGTAAGATATCAGCTCACTTTTCATTCACACAGTTATTTTTTGGAACCCATTCAACTTAAATATTATAATTTGTAAACAAATGATAATAATAATAATAATAATATATTAGTAATATATAGTAAAACATCTCAATCGTGCACCTTTAAAAACTTTTAAACCCTCACGCTTTTATTTTGACATTTTAAACTCTCCAGGAAGTCCTGTATGTGTCTGTTTGCAGTTTAATTCGCTTCTTATTCAAATTCTGGTAAAATGCACCTCCAGTGCTGTTCTAAACGCCTATTATAAGTGAACCGAACTATTGAGCATCTGCATCTGAGATGTTGTTCTTGAGTAGCGCTCAAATATTGCGCACCGCTGTGAAGGCTAAATATAGCTGCGAGTGCTAGCAGTTTGCGTGCTTGTGTGTGTGTGTGTCAACAGAGAAGTGCCATTCACTAACGCACTGGCACTGCGCATACTATATATTTACTTATTAAATAGCCTTTTGTGATTCACAGAGCTATCGCACGTCTTCAAGTGGCTTTGAATAAAATGTGAGTCATATGAACTACTTTAATGGTGTTTTTATGGTTCTTTTATGTCATTTTTGGAGCTTGACAGTAACGAACATGACTAACACACAGTATCGGATTTGGATCGGGCTCGTCGGACCGATACCCGATCCGTCTAAAACTTAAGTATCGGAGCCGATACCAATCCAGGTATCGAACGTTGCATCGCTACCCTGGATATGTACTTATGTTGAAATTACCAATAAACAAGATTAATAATTGCCGTAGACATGGTTTTAATTTTTTTTCGTGTTAATGTTGATCACATGCCTGTTTCTGTTAAGTTGTTCTCACTGACTGCATGCAAAAACGAGCATACAGCACAACATGCTGTCCAATTTGCAAACAAATGGCTCAATTGATTTAGTTCTTTTTAATGAATCAGTTGAACTGATTAGTAAAAGATAATATAGTGTCTAAGATTTAAACTTCATAAAAAGGGCTAAGTTGTATTCATTTCAATTAATCAGTTGTTTTAAACTGTTTGTCAATGAATCAGTACAATAATTTGTTTGCTTCACCCAAAAATGGCATTTTACATGCTTTAGAGTTATTCTGGGGAAACTTCACATAACCAACAAGGTGCTTGGAAAAATTTGAGGATGACGACAACACCACCATCAACAGCCTTTTTAACCAGTTTGGCCTCTTTTGTTTTAAAAAGCAACTTTTTCTTCTTCAGCGATACCCCATATTTACAGATTTCAGGAACTGCAATGGGAACAAAAATGGCACCTAGTTTTGCATGCCTGTTTGTGGGCTTTTTGGAAGAAACTGTATTATAGGAACCACAAAAAAACCCTTTCCTCTCATATATCATATCATGGAAAAGATACATTGATGATGTCTTTGTACACTGGAAAGGCCCAGTTACCACTCTTCATGATTTCCTGCACTTTTTAAACACTAACTTTGGTGGACTTAACTTTTCTTTAACCTATAGTGTTGAAGAAATTAGTTTCCTTGACATATATGTTAAGAAAAGAGGAACAAGTCTTTCTTCATCCCTCTATACTAAATCAACAGATAGAAACACTCTTCTACATGGCCAAGCTTTCACACTGCCCCCTTAAAAAGGAGCCTGCCAATAAACCAACTTACGAGGTTGAAACACATTTGTGAAAACAGTGAGGATTATTAAGTAAACAACAAATGATTACAAAATTCAGAGAGAGACACTATAAAGAAGAATGGCTTTTAAATGCAGAAAAGTCACGAAGATTGTCTGTACCCAAACATAAATTCCTCATCAAAACCTGGCCTTATATGCTGTACCACTTACGTCCCTAAAACCACTGACAAAAGCAAGGTAGTCAAGAAATAATGGCATTTGTTGCAGAGTGGTCCAGTTTTAAAAGATACATTTAAAGATCCACCTCTTATCACCTACAAAAGAGCAGGAAACATTAGGGACAAAGTAGTTAGAGCTCATCTCCCAATGGAACCTGTAACTAATACCCTTACAGGATCAGTTCCTCTTGGAAACTTTAAATGTGGTAACTGTATTAATTGCCAGTGTACAAGAATCGTTAATTTCTTAATCATCCAGTATACAAAGATAATATATAAAAAGTTTTATTACATGTAAAACAAAAACATTTAATATACATAATTCAATGCCCTTGTGAAAAAGTTTATGTTGGGGAAGCATCTCACTGCCTAAAAGACCTAATCACTGAACTAGGGATGGGCATTTTGATCATTTTGTCTACTTGAGTACTTGAACTAATTACTCGAGGACTTGTCGAGTACTCGAGGGGCAATTACATGTTCATAACTGTATATATAATAACATGTCTGACAGACGTCTAAGGCTGCTGCATTGTGTCTTGTTGTTCCAGTGTATTGTCTATTCATCATTATAGGCTGTTATAAAATAATGTTATAAAATGAACAAAAGATTCAAAATATAATGCATCATATTTTATCATTATGTGAAGATTCACTGTCCAACTCAGAATGTGCCCAACGCACATCTGTCTGTTCTTCCTTCAGGTTACCTTAGTAATCTTGGTAAGCACGCACCAGTTGTTTTAGTGACTGTGTGAACTGTCTATTTTCAAATAACGGGAGATGCCATAACCATTGCATTTTTAATATGCGTGTTAAATTAGAGTTCAGTTTGAAGACGCTGCATTGTGTTCCATTTAGCTGCGCTCTGTCTAGCTGTTTGATACACTTGCCTGCTGTATATGCATTGCTTCAGCACGTTGAGTCCACTGCCACACGCGCCTGGTGTGTGTGTGTGTGTGTGTGTCCACAAATGTTCACTCTTGTGAGGAAAGCCTTGATGCTCTATATTGTTGTTGCTGTGATTCATAAAGCATTCCATTCAACTCGGAGAGTCTGAATTTCCACTTTTCAGCTGGGGAAAGTGCAACAGAATGACACTTTATATTGGACATCTAACTTGGAAACTCATGCAGAAAACTTCAACTCCCATTTCGTCGAGATGCAGGTGTGTGTTACTTCACGCAGGGCAGGGAGGTTTATGGTTAGTCACAAACATTTACTTTTATTAAATAATATCCATTAACGAGTCAAAGTTCTTACATAAAATGATAATAAAACGTGTTTAGCAAATGTTTTGCAGAGACAAAAAAGTGTTCAAAACACGGTTAATTACACTCTGTCAGGTAATTGTCACTGGATTTCGAATTAAGTGAAAAGTCACATCATGCGTGATCACTATCGATCATCGTTTTCATGATCGATCATTGCTGCCACGTCCGAGTACCTGAGTACTCGAGTATTCGTGCCCATCTGTACACTGAACACAGGAGTTCAATTAAGAAAGAGTGACCTTGCCAGCCCCGTGGCAAGACAATTTAAAGAACAACCATCCCATGTCGTCCTTTTTGTTCTTTGGTATTGAACATATAAAATTCCCAGCAAGAGGAGGCAACATTGATCAGCTCTGTAAAAAGAGAGAGGCTTTTTGGAGTCTTTTCCCAGAAGGGATGAATGAAGAATTGGTTTTAATAGAATTCTTATGAATTTTTAAATTATTTTAAATTCCTAATTTTATCAACTCTTTGTTTATAATGCTTTTATGCATATTACAATTGTTCATGTATTTTTAAAAATGTGTGGTTATGTTTTTAGGTATTTTTATTAGATGAGAAACATTTTTACAATTCACAAGACAAGATACCACCATTGGTTGAAAGTTAATCACATGTCTCCCTCTCACTGTGATATAATTGGAAGGTACTATACCATGTGATTTCATTCTAGCCTATTGATTGGTTGTTTGTTAATTTGTACTCTGCCTTTGTTTGTATTTGAAAAATCCTTTTATCCACATGTATTGTTTTAGCTCTGATGAAGGCCTAGATGTTGAAATGCATTATCAAAATAACGTTTGAATTATTCTCCACTCCACAAGTGCTGCTGGATTTGCTTTTCAATTTTACATGCTTTAAAATGTTTTAGTAATGTTAAAAATGCAAATGGAAGGAAATCAGTTTAACTACTGGCAGCTCTTTGTTCATATGACAGTGTGTTGTTAAAGATGCACATTTACAATAGTTTCAATTTTGTTGTAATAAATTATTTAAAAACATTTATTTTTCATCAATTTTTGTTTTGCAAAGGCAAAATAGCACCAATACAATGTAGTTAGAGAAAAAATATAGTTAGAGCCTTGGCTGTTCACTGTTGCAACACTGTTTTTCCTCCACTTGACAGTTTAGCATATGGAATATTACTGGCAATGCTCAATTTACACACTTCATAGCAGATTTCACAAATACTTGAAAACTTTTGTTTGCATAATTTGTTATACTCAGGAAGTCTTTGAAGTAGAGAAATACTTTCTTGTACTGTGCTTAATATAAAATGCAACAGAGGTGGAATAAAAGATTTTTCTCGTTTGATTAGTCAGGGACCCCTAATGATGTCAACAACCGCAGACAATTGTAACTCGCACCTCAGTTTTAAAAACGATACTGTAAACAAACATGTTTAAAGTAGTGCATTACAATTAAAGCCTGGCAGATGAGCAGCACTGTGAATTAATGAGGTACGACACAAATTTAACATAAATAGAATATGCCACCGACAGTGTCCGTAGACATTAGGTTGAAAATAACCCATAATATTAATTTAAAAAAACAAAACATGCTTTTATAACATAGTGTCCCTTTTGTCCACTGTGTCTTTTTCAGAAACATGCACGACGTGTCTATGAAATTCTGCGCCTCAGAAACACAGACATGAGCGATGAAGAGAAGGCCAGAGAATTTCGCTTGGAGGTCAAGAAAAGACTCTATGGACCCTACAGAGTAAGTGTGTGTGTGTGTGTGTGTGTGTGTGTGTGTGTGTGCGCGTGTACTTCCGGGGACAAATTTTCCCCCAGAAGTTAGCTAAATCTGACAAAACATGTTTTTGTGGACATTTGGGGATGTCCCTATTTGAAAAATATGACTCAAATGTTTGAATTCTAAAAAATGCTTTAAGGTTTTTAGGAAAAATTAATCTTAAACACCTCATTTAACTTATTTAACTCTATTTTTAAATAACTAAACCTGGTTCCCACCATGAATATAGCCATAGAAGCTGGCATGGCGTAAAAAATGAAAGAAACAAACAAACATCTAAAAAATGCAACAAAAAATGTTAGGGTATGGGTTAGGGTTAGACTATTGTACTTATAATTAGCTATATAAAAACAATAGAAGTCCATGGTGTCTCCATTTAGGTCCATCCCTGTCTGTAGATGTTGACGAACTGCTTTGAAGCTTCAAAATGTCTGTAGTCTGACTGTACACTGAGTACATTAGTTATTAGGCAAAACTGCTGCAACTCCCATGCAATGATTTATCAGTCATAAAGCACAGAGAAAGCAACCTGAACTCCATGTGCTGAACATGGATTCCAGGAAACAACAAAACGAGTGAAGTCTTGCCAAAACAAACCCCAATGTTTAGCCGGCTGTGACTGCCAAAATTGGCCTGCTTGCGTAATGTTCTCCAAACCTCAGTTCAAACTACAACACGTGAAATTAAGCATTTCTCCACTACAAAGAGAGTGGTTTTCTCCAGTACATTTCTTGGCCCAGTTACATTAGTATGCCAGGCCTCAACAATAAGGATGGCCCTGGGCCAGTGTGAGGGAGTTTGGGCCCTGTTGGGTTTATGCAGTGCTGCATTGTCAATCAGTATGTCAGTATGTTACATTCTGACTAATCTCATGATAATTCTGCAACTGTGGCGATATGTTTGCAAAATGACATTGCATTATTCATTACACGTTTCACGGCACTTCCGAGGTGAAATGTCCAATTGTCGATAACGATTAATTAACGTTATCGACAACGTCTACAATAAAAAATTGTCGACAAAAATTTTCGTTGTCGAATAGTCGTTTGATCTTAACGTAACATAAGATCATATGAAACTCTAATGATTGCACACAAGAGCAGCACTGCAGCTTGTGCCTGATTGTGGAGAGGAAGAAAACACATCTCACAGTCCAGACGCACTCTAAGCTTTCCAAACAGCTTCAGGGGATGTAGATTGCAAAGTATGAGGGAATTATAATGCAAAAATACAAAATAAGTAAATACAGAAGCACTCTTGTTGTGGAATAAGCAGAGCCAGAGCTGACGCTCAGCTTAAGTAAAACTTGCTTGTTGAGCGTCTTTAAAGGAAACACCCCGGCGTTACATCTTTAATGCAGTCCTATTTAATGCGTTATAGCTTTATTAAAGTTAAAATAATAAGGAAACTGGCATTTCTCTGTGCGGTCAACGCCTCTTCTATGAGTTGCGCGAAGTGTCCCGATCTAAAGGGGAGAGATTGAAACTGCACCCGTCTGAGGTACACTCTGTTGCGGGGACACTCATCCCTCGAGTGCGCGCGCTTAATGCAGCTAGATTATAACTCTATGGCAACTTATTGAATCATAATATATGCGTCACTATCATGAAGAAAATTGGCAAAACACAGCTTTATTAATAAGAGAGTGTTTGTTTTTTTGTGAGTTAAAGATGGATTGAAGTGAACAGAAAGGTGAGAGAGGATGGTCTTCGCCCCATTATACACTGCAACAAAATACAATTTTGATTTGTTTTTGTTTTGGCTTGTTTTCCAATATAAATATCTAAAACTCATTCAAAACAATGTACATTTACTTTAGCAGCTATACTGCAGAAGAAAAAATTGTTATCTGAGAATGTTGAATATAATATTAAAAATACAAATATTTTAAAATATCTAAAAATCCTTTAAAAAAGATGCATTCATCTGAGAAGCAGCATATAAGATGTTTAGACTTGCTTTTAGAGAATAGATCTTGAATATAAGTATATTTTGTCTTTACTGCACTCGCAGAAGTATAACCAAGTGAAAAGATACACATATACAAAATAAACTTATAAGTTACAGTCTCTTAAAGCAAGTCTAAATATCTTATATGTTTTTCTTCTCGAGTAAATGTATCTTTTTTTAAGGATTTTTAGACAATTTTAAATGGAAAACAAGACAAAAACACTCGATAACAATAGGATTTTTTTGTAGTGACATTTTTACTGAATTAAACATAATAAAAAGCATTTTTTCCCTTTAATTCAGTGAATGTCATTTAGAGGTATTTTTAAAAGATGATTTTGTCCTCTTTATTGTTAGTAAGCATGTTTAATACAACCTTTTAAGTCGGGGCACAAGCTGAATAGTCGGTATAGAGCTAATGATTAATCGTTGTAATAATCAGCCGAATAGTCGAATAATCATTCTAATAATCATTAGATTAATCAATTATCAAAATAATCGTTAGTTGCAGCCCTACTGTTGTGTGTGAAAATCGCGCGAGATCAGCAGTTACAGAAATACTCAAACCAGCCCAGCTGGCATCAACAATCATGCCATGGTATTTCTGTAACTGCTTATCTCTTTTCATGCACAACAGTCTCTAGAATCTACTCTGAATGGTGCCAAAAACAAAAAAACATCTAGTGAGTGGCAGTTCTGCGGAAGGAAATGCCTTGTTGATGAGAGAGATCAACAGAGAATGGCCAGACTGGTGTGAACTGACAAAGTCTACAGTAACTCAGATAACCACTCTGTACAATTGTGGTGAGAATGCTATTCTGAGATGTGTATTGCCACTGTTTTGGCAGCATGAGGGGGACTTACACAATATTAGGCAGGTGGATTTAATGTTGTGGCTGATTGGTGTATATGAACTGTTCAACTGGCCCTTGATCAAGAACACCACTTGGCTAGTGGCCCCCGGGTAATTTGAGTTTGAGACCCTTGCCTTAACCTAACCGATAATGTCATAAAAGCAAATGTGAGATGAAAAACACATTTGCTGAATCAACCACACCTTTTCTGGTGCTTCTATGACACTTTAGGCTTACGTGTCGACTCGCATGCTCTTTAGGACTCACCCTGTTTGTTAGCATTGCAAGTGCAATGCTTTATCAATTGAAATGTGCTCAAATAAGCTTGTAAATGTAGTTGGTTTTGTGATGCAAACATTAATATGTATTATCTTACGTGTCATGCACTATTGCAGAAGTGTTAAGATGTAATAAGATAGCATTGTGTGAAAATCAGGGTGAAAAGTAATGTTTTTATGAACTGATGATCTGCCGTTTTACTCATTTTTGTGAAAGTGAGTTATGAAAGTCAATAGTCTTATTAGTATAATTTTTTTTTTTTGATAGTTTAATGGTAACATAAAATGCATCATTTATAGTCAGGCCAGTGAAATGTTGGCAGTCCTGTACTCTTTTTCTTAAATGAACAAAAACAAAGAGTTTCTCTGCCGCTATTCTGATATTCCGCAGTCTTTTTCTGAGATAATTTATTCATTGAGCGGTGTGAATAGTTCTTGCCATTTCCTGTGTGATCCTCTCACGGAGCGTTAAGAGCGAGAGGGACCTGAGGCCTCGCTCTGGTTTTGTTTGAGGTTATATTGGCTCACACCGGGCGGCCGCCGCAGTCTCCACACCCACACCACAAGCTCCATTCACTACAAGTGTCATTATTACAGATTTGCATGTGATTTAAGTGGAGCCATTTAGCAAGGAGAATACAGCAACCAGTCACCTGCACACAGACTCTCTCTCTGTATGAAGACACACAGTGGTGTTGTATCTCATGATTGGAATCAAGTCTCTGAGCATCATTGTAACACCACTAAATTCATTTGACCTCATGAATAGTAATGTGTTATTTTCCTGCAGCTGGTGTATAAGTTATGGTTACAATTTGTAGCTGTTTGACACAGTATTTTAATGTCTTAAGAAGTTAACCTAATATGAAATCTGAACACTTTGTTGTTTTTTTCTGCACTGATTGTGGAAGAAGATCTGCAGAATGGGTTTGAATATAGAAAATTGTGTTAAAATTGAGCCAAGAGTACTGTATTCATATTAGAGGCTGAATGTAGAGGTCAACCAAAATTAGGAATGCACCACTATAATTAGAGGGCAACCGATAGTGGATTTTGCCGATAACTAAAGTGGTGGAAAAGGCTGATAACCAGTTAATCGGCCAATTTTTTTTTTTTTTTTTTTTTAAATAGATTTATAGAATGATCAAAGAGTTCTTAGTCTTTCCTTACTATGACGGCTACAAGAGTCCAAAATGAATCAAATCCCAAAAGCAGATTATTGTGCAACCAAAATTCCAGTTATAAATATTTGGTGCATAAAATCAGGCTTTTAACTATAAACAAACCTGAAATACACCGGAGACTTTTATTTAAAAAATTACAGAGACTTGGATCCATTACAATGCTCCATATGTAAGTATTTAACAAATTAAATACTTTTTATAGCCTATAATTTCAACAGATGAGGTTTATTTATGAGGAATAAAAACAATTAGGAATAAAAAACTATCGGCATAGAATTTTGCCGATAACCGACAGTTCCAAAAAGCAACTATCGGCACGATTAATCGGTAAAACCGATATATCGGTCTGTCTCCATCGATAATTTTTCTCTCCCGATCCGATTAAGATACCTGAACTCTCAGTATCGGCCGATACCGATCCGATTACAGTGTTGTTTTTTCCTTAATCAGTTTATAATATCTATTCCTCACTGTGTGGAACTGATTGGGGGTACTTTTTCTATGAAAAGAAACAAAAACATCTAACTACACCTTTTATTATTAAATAGAGAAAACAAAAAACATGTATAGCCTATAGAGTGCAACAGTGCCCGCCCACTTTTTCAGCCATCTTAGTCCCGGAGGTATTTTTCCCACTAATTTCTTTCAAAGACTTTTCATAAAATCCTTCATGAAAGCGTTTTAAGTGATTAAACAAACCAACCAGCGCTCAGGTGAATCACAACATTTGATTTGAATCAAAAAAGTATTTGAAAATCGGACAGAGACTGTGTACTTACCATCTTTTTACCGTCTCTCCGAACTACAATCCTATGAAGCATTGCGAATGATCTCATTTTAATAAAAAACTATGGGAATATTTACAACTATTGGTTTTAGGATGTTAATTATAAGTATGGAAACAATCTATTTTTTTTTATTGCAAAATATTCTGATATACTGTATATTTGTACATATTTAATTTATGGGTGAAGGGAGACAGATTCGACTGCATCATTCACAGTGCGTCATGGGTGTGGGTGGTCACTGTTGGGCTCATTTTGATGGCCACTGTTCTCTGATTGGTGGGTCTTTCTCTGCTGGATCATAGGTAATGTAGTTGTTCACCAAGAATTCAGCTATCAAACACGATTTTTAGATGATGAAGTTGAAATAATGCAGACTAATGGCTTCAACAGAAGCATATACCATAGATGAACAGCCTCGGAGCTAATGATAGGACTGTCTTTAAAGGTTAATAAGTTATCATTAATATTCAATTCCTCTATGGATAAAATGAAGGGGTATCAGACTGTTGCACTCTATTAATTATAGGGATCTGCGGAACGACTTATTTCACTGACGTTTAAACAAAAATGTTGGATTCGACTAGTCTAAAATGAAACCTTCAGAAAACAGTCCCAAAAATTTTTTATGCGACCCATTTAAAATACTTAATCTATTACAACAGCCAAATCTGACACTAAATTCCACTGAAATGGGGCATTTATCTGTGACATGCTTGCATTGCATTTTGATAATTCTATATTAAATATACAACATGACACGCATTCACTTAATCAATGTTAGCGAGTACAGGCATATTTATTGAAAACAATTGAATGAATAGTGCAGGACCAATAGAGCACCCCGGCCTGTTCTAAACAGTATTCACCAAGTAAAAGTTATTTAAATGAATGTTCCGGGTTCAATACAAGTTAAGCTCAATCGACAGTATTTGTGGCATAATGTTGATTACCACAAAAATGTATTTCGACTCGTTCCTTCTTTACTTTAAAAAAAAAAAAAAAAAGCAAATATCAAAATAAAACAATAGAAGTGAATGGGGGCTAATTTTTGAACATTAAAATATTCACTGTTTCAAAAGTACAGCCACAAGACAAAGGGTATGTATGGAAATTAATTTAGTGTGGTAAAAAGACTTTCAAAACTTTTCTGTGTAAATTTATAGCCAATTTTACAACTTTGTTACCATGACGATGTAATGTCAACAAACCCTAAAATGACTGTAAAAAGGACGATTTAAACAACTTTATAGCTCAAATAATACGTGAGCTTTAACAGAATTACTAATGTGTTTTTATAAAATTATAAGCTTCACATTTCTGTGTTTAAACCCTCCAAAAATTGGCCCCATCACTTCCATTGTAAGTGCCTCACTGTAACCTCCATTTGTGCTTTTTTCAAAGAAAAAGAGGAACAAGTCGAAATAAATTTTTGTGGTAATCAACATCATGCCACAAATGCTGTCGATTGAGCTTAACTTGAACCCGGAATATTCCTTTAAAACAGTCAGGACATAGTTGAAATTAATTAACAGGTAAGCCAAATCTGTGAGAGAAAAAAATGCTCGTATTTCACGACATGCATTAGCCACTAATCTAATATGACAGATGTTCGGTAAAGAAAGTTAACCAATAACAGCTACAATGTAAAAAAAAAAAAAATAGCTATAGTCTCTTCGGACTTGAGTTAAGCACATTAATCCTCTGGGAGTAACCTGAACAGCGTGCAGCTCCTCAACTTTGCCTTGATAATTGCGTCACTCAGATACTATTATACATTAAATTGGAAGATGATACACATGGTGAAGTGCTGTGTTAAGCCAAAGAAACAATTTGAATGGTTAATGTTTCTGGCCAAGTGCATTTAAGTTAATTTATTTATAAAAACTGACGTCCGTCAGTTTTCGAAAAATCTATGAGCCAAAGTTTGATTACGCTGCAATTTGGAGCCGGATGTGACGACATGCGGACTGTTAGAAAGGTCTATAGTAATATATTTCAGTCGTAATTATTTTTACGTTATAACCCTTTGGCTTTAATTTTGCCTGAACACTCCAGGAAGAATTGTGTTGGTTTGTTAGCTAGTTTACAGTAGTTGAATTCACATTTTATTCAAATGGAATGTGGAAAATCTCCGCCGGTACCATTCTCAATGCATGCTATAAGAGAACTGAACTATCAAGCATCTACATCTGAAATGTTGTTTGTGCTGGCTCAAATGTTATGCCACTCTGACAGCTGAAAACAGCAGCTTTTTATGAGCATGCTATGATTGTGTGACAACTCGAGCACTGCTCATTCAGTGAAGCGTGCTGCGCTTGCAGACTGGATATGAATTTTTCAAATACAGCTTTATGTGATTTAATAAAACTATCATATGTCTTCAAAAGACTTTGATTAAATGCACAATTCATATGGACTTCTTTAATGGTGATTTAATGGTTCTTTTATGCCATTTTTTGAGCTTGATGGTAATGACCATTATTAACACGCGGTATCAGATTTGAATCGGTCTCTCTGGACTGATTCCCAATCCGGTTAAAAGCCAATATTTGATTTTGGTGCTACCGATAACTAAGGTGTTGGAATCCGATAACCGATCTTTCCTGTGTGGTGTAAGAACATGCTTGTAGATGCACTCATTGTGTTGTAAAGAGCAGTGTGAACATTCTGCAAAATATCTCCTTGTATTTTCAAAAACAATTCAAGCATGAGGGTCTGTAAATGATGAACGATTTAAATGTTTTGGTGAACTTTTCCTTTAAGTGAATCTGTGAAAGCGGACGTGTAGAAATTTCCAGTTCTGCTGAGCTGTCAACGAAATTCTGTGCAGGCCTAGTCATCCCTGAAAAAGTGCTTTTTATCTTTTCGTCGTATTTCATGACTTTATTAGCCTTTTATTTTCGCAGTGTGTGTCTTGTTTTTTTCATAGAGATTGTGATAATATGACTTGATATGTAGCAGATAATGTTAGTAATATCAGATGTAGCTGTGCTTTGGTTCTGAAGCTCCAGCGTTGTTAATGTTCTGGATCAGAAGCGCTCTCATCATGACACTGTGCAGAACAGCAAACTGTGACGGCACTGAAACCACAAACACACCAGACGAAAGAGCCAGAGGCAAAGACTGAGGGAAAAACATGAGACTGAAGAGGAAGTAGAGCAGGATCTGCAGACCATATGCATCTCTCTATATATGATTTCTGGAGGTCTCTTTACTGTGAATGTTTCACAGATTTCTCCTGGCTTTTCTTAGTGTGGGAGGCTTATTTGCACGTGTATGTGTGTGCAGGTAGGGGTTTAGTGTGTATCCAAATCCAACCTCCGGTCTCTATATGAGCAGTGCATACTTAGCCAGGTGAAGAAAATTGTGTGTGATCCATCCCATTTTTTGTACTCACAGTATAAATTGCTTCCTTCTGGATGAAGATACTGAGTGCCACAGTGTAAATTAAGTAGATTTAAGAACACATTTGTGCCTGTATCAGTGCGAATTTTTAATAGCACTTTTTACTGTGCGTTTGTGCTGTACTATGGGTAATTTTAATATTCAATGACATATAGCAACATGGAGTCCACACCAAATTTCCCCTTGGGGACAATAATATATATATATATTATTTATTTATTTATTTTTATTTTTTTGTGAGACAGTAAGAGCCGCTGTGTTGTTTTGAATGGAGTACTGGCTTACTACTTACTAAGTACTGCACAGTGTACACTGTTTGCTGTCTACTATGTTTTAAAAATACTAAGTGAAGCCGTAGGCATTTTTACAACCAGTAGTTATCTACTTGGAAATTAAAGGGATTATTTTCCATTTTTAATTTAAACTTTTAAGTAACTTTTAATAATCTGTTGTATAGTGTAGAGGTCTTCACGGGCATTAAAGCCCGTCCCCGAGACCATCCGAAATCATCAAATTTTAAGCCCGAACTCAACCCAAATTACTGTCTTTATTTTCTTTATTTTTCTCTCCAAGCAATTACATTTGTTGAGGAAGCTACTTTGAAACTGTAGCTTCCCAAGCTTCAAGCTACTCAAAACTTAAATTAGTTAAAACACAGTCAAGCTACTCTTTTAAAACGTACACTACCGTTCAAAAGTTTAGGGTCACATACTCATTCGTTTTTCTTTTTTTTTCTTTTCACATTTTAGAGTAATAGTAAAGTCATCACAACTATGGAATAATAGAAATGGAAATATGGGAATTATGTTGTGACTAAAAAAATCCAAAATAAATCAAAACTGTGTTATATTTTAGCATCTTCAAAGTAGTCACCCTTCGAAGTCATCAATTTCAAAAACTTTTTTTTTTTTATACAATTTTAGTTTTATAATGAAATAAATTAATATGGTGGCACAATTATATTTTTGTCTACAAAACTAATTTCAAATATTTAAGCATACGCCTTCAGATCAAAAGATTTTTAAGATCATGAGAAACATTTCAGTCAAGTGACCCCAAACCTCTGAACAGTAGTGTAGTTAGAAACAAAACAAGCAAGTAGCAAAAAAAAGTTGCCAACTATGAAGCTATTTAAAAAAAGAAAGTGTTTTAGATAAATATAACAGTCGGATTATATTATTTAGTTCTGTAATAATTTCTGATGGCAGAATTCAAAAAGATCACCAGATGGTTAAATATTTAATTAGTGACTTTACGAAAACTAACCTTTCGAGAACTAGCCATGGTTTTACTAGAGAAACAATAGCTTAAACTTGATATTTGTAGTAAAAACCATAATAACCACAAAATTAACCATGGCTACTACAGTCATGGTTACTAAAATGTTACTATAGTAAAACCATGGTCAGTTTTCATAAGGGTTGAACAGATGATGCAGCAATCCTGCGTGAGATGACCCGACGCAACGGTCAAAATATCGTCAATTAAATTACTGAGCTGCGTGAGCTGAACACCTGTACAATTAACTTTACTTATGGATTAATTACAGTAGTCAAACAAATCATATATATTTGACATTTTTTAGCAATATCCACAACACAAATGTAGTATTACAACTTGTATCTGCACAGACACTGAAGCAAATGAACAGGTGATCTTGAACTGTGCTGGGCACTAGTCAGAATGTGTAACTTGCATTGTGAATACACTGTTTCCTTAAAAACACTCTACACGTATCACAATATCCTAAACTTAAAGAATTCACAACAGTCACTTCTCAAAGAAGCTCATATTTCAGTATGCTCATCCTATGCTATTATTTCAGGAGCTCATGTTTTCAGGAGTGTACTTATATATTAAAAAATCATTTATAACTTCGATATGTTTAAATAATTGTAAGTAGTTCATACATTTTTTACAATATTTGATTGACGTTTGATCTGTTACATTTTTTGTCATTTTGCACATTGTCAACTAAAATTTTTGCAGACTAAAATTATATGCCATTTTAGCCAGTATAAAATGTACTAAAATGTATGAATGACATGATAAAATATTTACTAAATTTAAAGAACATTTTAATCAAAAGACAAAAAAATTTCACCAAAAAAAAAACTGTGTAAATTAACTGAAATGTAGCCTATATATATATATATATATATATATATATATATATATATATATATATATATATATATATATCTCAAAATATTTAAAATATATATAAATAATTAGTTTTCATTAATTACAAACTCGGGTAGCAGACTAGTATAGAACACATTTTGGAAAATGTAGTAGGTCATTATATATACTTAAAGGTTGCATACCTGCACAGTTGTGCATACTATATACTGCAGGAGTAGTGAAAATTGTTTGTTACTATGCTAGTTGGAATATTTGAATTTATGACTTGTGAATCTTGGTTCAGTGCCAAAGCCTCTCAGCAACCTTACAGACTCAATTTCTGTTCTCTTTTATTTCTACTCTCTCTTGGCTTTGGTTTTATACACTGTGAATTTTAGCTGTGATGTAATGGGTTTTGTCCTGGGGTTTTTGTTTGATGGCAGTTTTTGGATGGGATCGGGTGAGCTGGTTTGCATCTGAGTTTCTCCTGCGTTGTACTGACAGCTGTGTATTTTCTCCCAACGCTTTTGCCATGTGTGCAGAAAAACCAGCGTGAGCTGACGAAGATGAGGAAATGTTTGAAACCAGAGGAGTTGGCGTCCCACATCAGCCAGATCGACACGACACTGCAACACGAGGAGCTGGAGAAAAGCTACCAGGATGTGCTGGCTGAATATCACCAAGTCCTGGAGCGGCTGGCTCAGGCGTAAACAAACAAACACGCAAATGGGGAGAGTTCTGCAACGTCCAAAAACTGGCCGAGACATCGACACAAACACACACACACACACTGTTTGGTTCTCTTGTATCCAGTGTTTATAAGGGTTTAAACATGATACAGCTGCATTTGTTACATGTGTTACAGAGATGATGGGCAATTACGTAATCAGAGATGAATGCGTCAGTCTGCCGTGGAGCAGACCTCTGAATATTTTTGAGTTGATAGTGTCATTGTTTCTTCCATCAAATGTTTTCCTGAAAATGTAAAAATGTAGATTTTGAAGCACTTCCTTTGAAAAACAAATAAATGTTTTGTATATTGCTCAGATGTGTTGTCTGGTATCTCTTTGGCGATGTGTCCGGAATTAAAAAAAGATCCTAATTTTGAGGACTTTAAGAAGTGTTGAAGCCTTGCAGTGTTCGATATGCAAAACGTTAGAATCTGTATTTTCAGTGTTATTTTTATATCATAATTAGTCCTGCAAACAGTCCTCAGTCTGGTGACACTGGCTAGAGCTGGGTATCAGTACAAAATTCCCATTTGATTTGATTCTGATTCACAAGCTTTCGATTCAATTCCAATGTCGATAGGATTTTTATTTCAGTAAAACTGTCCATTGTGCTTGCATATGAAAGAAATTCTCTCTCAGCTAATTCTGTTAATTACACAGGGACCTTTGAATTTGGACATTGCGGAATAGAAATTAAAAAATGTACAGCACCCCCCAAATAATGCAGTTCAATGGCTTTATTTAAAAGATATACAATTGCATTACATTTATGCATTTGACAGAGGCTTTTATCCAAAGTGACTTGCATTCAGCACAAGTCAAATGTGTTTATCAGATTGTGTGTTCTCTGGTAATCAAACCCATGACCCTGGTGTTGCTAGCGCCATGCTCTACCAGTTGACCTTCAGGAGCTATAGAATACTAATCAAAATGAAGTCAACTTTAAAATAAAAGATCGATTTTGGGATTTTAAGTATCGATATTGAGATTGTTCAATTGAAGATCACGATTAATTGGAAAATCTGTTTATTTACCCTGTTCTTCTCTTAACAGGCCGTATATCCTAAGGGAATCTTAATCTTTTGAGATGTGAGCTTCAGTAGTGTAGGCAGGAACTTTTGGGTAGGGGAGCCAAGAAAATTATCAATTACATGAGATCTGTAAAGTAAAAGTATTTTAAAGTGTAAAGGTTTTATTTATTTATTTAATTTTCCCTATTTTCTTTACTTTTTTATTGTTTAGCCTTTATTGTTTCCATCCAGGGTGAATATAGCACATTTAGCTACTAAAAGTTGTCTATTTTAAGAATATTTAAAGATTGATCAATAATGATTTATTTTATTTTACATGTGTAACATGGAAAATTAGGAGGCCTTGTGGCTGAGAACATATATTTAACATTATATGGGGATTCTGGGGATTTACCCTAAAGATTTTTGAAAATTTAAAAACAGAATCAACATTTTGACCATAGAATGGACCGATTTTGGTCATTTTTTTGATTCAGTTGTATGTGGGAAAAGAGACTGGAGTTTAGAAGTCTTTGAGAGCCGAAATAATTTGTTTCAGAGTAGCTTATTTATGCCATCACAAGCTGCTTTTGATGCAATAAATAGAAGTTATATATGGATAAAAAAATCCTTAAGACATGATATTTGTAATAAACATAATTTTATGTTAAAAAATAAAGTGGATGGAGTTTAGAGTTTTAAGAGCATTTTAACATCCAAAGTTATTTAATTCAGTATCTTATGTCAACTCTGTCTGATTTTAATGAACAGGTTAGAAGTTATTTAATACCTATAGCCTAATTAATACAATTCCTAGCAATCAATTCACAAATATGACAGTTGTTACAAATATTTTATTAGACAGGGAAATAAAGTGGTTGGAGCTGCTGCATGATACGGGATGCCTGTCAACTGAACGTGTGTCTCATCAGTGCATCTAGTATTTACAGTGTAAATAGCTTTGTTATAAGGAAAGCAATCTAGTTTTTTTGTTGGTGGAAAAGACAGTGATTGTGTGGCCTGAATGCCAATGGGTAACACCAGCCCACCCATGGCTACATTACTGGAGAGCTTATTTTACTGACACTTTTCAGAGCACAAAACTTTCTCCCCAGTCCAAAAAGAGCATTTATTATAACTAAACTGCAAAAATGAACTGATCTTCTGTAGCTTTCTGACATCAAGCAGATGAATACATTTTAACACATTAACACATGACTGGACACATTTACATGTCAACGGCACCTGTTCCATTTTCAGAAACTTTGCCCACCAAGTTACTGTGAGGTAAGAAGGAAGAAGTAGGATAAATGCTATTTATTTTGTAAATACCAGAAAATGCAATTATTCTAGTTCAGAGGTCACAATTAGCAGATCACAGTCAGTTGTTGTGCCAAAATCTGATGCTGCGTTCCATTCAACTTGGAAAGTCAGATTTTCCAACTTCCTAGTAGGAATGGAACGCCACTTTAAGTCAGAATTCCAACTGGGAAACTCGTGCGGAAATTTTCTACTCCGATTTCTCAGATGCAAGTGCGTGACTCACACAAACATGTCGGCACCCATGGAGATATACAAAATAAGTGATAAACATTCACTTGTATTAAATAATATCGATAAATGAGTCAAAGTTCCTACATTACATGATATTAAAGAATGTTTAACAAACATTAGCAGAGTAGCAGGTGTTCAAAACATGGTAAATTATACTCTCTATTGATATTCGTACACCAGTAGCACATATGCTAGTGTTGCAGATTGTTTATGAATTGAGTTGTTAGGAGACATCTCTGGTGACAGTCGAACACCTGCTAAGCTAACGGGAGCATTGCAGTTTTGTTTCCTTACCCTTCATCTTCCAAGCATCTGGCAATGGAATGCCTTTATGGTCGGAGATTGAAGATTTTGGATTTTTCCCCTTTTTATTCCAATTTGGAATGCCCAATTCCCAATGCGCTATAAGTCCTCGTGGTCGCGTAGTGGTTCGCCTCAGTCCGGGTGGCAGAAGACGAATCTCAGTTGCCTCCGCGTCTGAGACCGTAAATCCACGCATCTTATCACGCGGCTTGTTGAGCGCGTTACTGCGGAGACATAGCGTGTGTGGAGGCTTCACGCCATCCACCGCGGCAACCACATTCAACTCACCATGCGCCCCACCGAAAACGAACCACATTATAGCGACAACGAGGAGGTTACCCCATATGACTCTACCCTCCCTAGCAACCAGGCCAATTTGGTTGCTTAGGAGACCTGGCTGGAATCACTCAGCACACCCTGGGATTCGAACTAGTGAACTCCAGGGGTGGTAGCCAGCGTATTTTACCACTGAGCTGAATGGAACACAGCATGACTCCCCACCAGATTCTCACTCCCTGCTACTTGATTGGTTTGAATGGGAACTGGCAATTACACTTGTCAAGAGCAGTAAACAGGAATTTTTTATTTTGCAACACTAAAGCATCATAGGCTGCAATGTGTCAATAATAGGCATAGGCTTGGTTTCCTGATAGCAACTTAAGCTTTTACGATCATCTTAACAAAAGTCGCTCATTATTTTACGATGGAGTAACGCCTGTTTCCCAAACAAGCACGTAGATCGCTCATTATAAAGTTGAACTAAGTGCTTCGTAACGGGAGCTGTCCAGTCCAAAGGTGCTGATCACTTTGGCCAGTATGTCCAGGTGTTTGTCTTCTCAAAATGAAAATAATGTGGAAATACTAACAAACATAGAAGTTGTGTGTAACCTTGTCGAGTGGCCGACATTTATTACCTAACTATTACAGAATTTAATTAAATAAATAATGATGGCTTTAATAAGATGGAGTTTCAGATGTATTGATGCTCAATCATTAAGATTAATGAAAGTGACGCAATAAATGCATGTAACGTGAATGTACATGATGTGAATCATAAGGGGCTCTCACGTAACCTAAAGTTTCGTTCCTTTGTCTGGAAATTGAACAAATGCACACAGAACAGGATTAAAATGATGGGCATCAGTACTGAACTACTACTCATTGATCTATCTAAAAATTAATAGATCATCTGTTTAGAGTTCAATGTGTACTTGTAGCCTTACTGCCATTATGCATCATGCAATTTGTTACTGCCTTGTAAAAAGACACAAGCTGATTTGAAACATCCATTGGAGGAAGAAAGAAGAGGAGGAGGCAGAGAGAGAGATAGAGAATCTCTCATTGCACGCTCTCACTCTAATCTCCTTTGTTAACCAAATTGTAATTATTTTTTAGGCATATTTATTTAAGTTTTAAACTGCATTACTCATGTATGTCTTCTTAAAACATCGTGCTTATCAAAGAAGGCTAATATAATGTTATACTGTATTACGTGTCTTGTAATTTAGATCACGTCGCATGCGCAGACTACAGAGACTGCCTATTGATTTCATAGCGATTTTTTCGAACTTTTTTATCCTCTGAAATAGTTTACAATGGATTTCCGGGGGCCTGGGTAGCTCAGCAAGTAAAGACGCTGACTACCACACCTGGAGTCGCAAGTTCGAATCTAGGGCAGAGTGACTCCAGTCAGACTTCCTAAGCAAACAGTTGGCCCGGTTGCTAGGGTGACTCCAGTCAGGCTTCCTAAGCAACCAATTGACAGTTGCTAGGGTGGGTAGAGTCATGTTGGGTTAACCTCCTCGTGGTCACTATAATGTGGTTCTCGCTCTCGGTGGGGCGCGTGGGTGCCGTGGAGAATAGCGTGAAGCCTCCACACGCACTAGGTCACCGCGGTAATGCGCTCAACAAGCCACGTAATAAGATGCATGGATTGACAGTCTCAGACGTGGAGGTAACTGAGATTCGTCCTCTGCCACCCGGATTGAGGCGAGTCACTACGCCACCACGAGTACTTTGAGCAAATTGGACATTCCAAATTGGGGAGAACAAAAAATAATAATAATAATGCAATGGCATTCCAATGATCAAAATATATTAATACAATTTATTAAATGTCCCATTATCTTTGATAAACTGTGAAAGATGCCAGAAAGATATGTTTAAGTTGCACTTAATGGACTTAAGAGCGGTTCAAAGCTCCCGTTAATTTATGAACGTTTTTACGTAGATAATGATGCTTTTGGGAAACGCGCCTTCGAGATTAAGCCCCACTTAAGTGCTACTAACGTTCAAATTAGTGCTTTGGGAAACCCAGCCTATACTCTTAAATTACTTCCATTAATTTAAAAAAATAATAATAGTTTGGTAAATTTAAGAAAGTTATTGTTTGCAAATGACAGGAAGGATTAGGACTGATCTAGCAGTAGCGTGTTTGTACGAATGCATCCGGGTTTGAATCCCTTGTAAACATCTGCAAATTTAATTAAACTGATATAATTATATCCTTTACTTTTCAAAGGTTCTGTGACTGACAATGTCTTATATATATGATTATCCATGACACCGCCAAAAGATGATCTTTCAGAAGTGCAATTTTGTGTTTTTGTGGAGACTGGAGAGCATGTACAAAGGCCAAAGTGACCAATGATAAATTATATTCTGAGAAAGCATGAGAAAGTTCTTCAGAAACAATGATTTTGTTTGTTTGGCAAAATCATAAGATCTTAAGGTTTTATCTTAAATCTTAAAATTGTTTGACAATTTTAAAAAAAAACTGTAAACTATATACAGTACAATGTAGTTCGTATTTTTTCTGCTCAGTAATTCAGCCATTCTCAGAAAATTCAGTAGGTTATGCTGTGATTACTGGCTGTCAGATTCAGTTGCAATTTTGATAGATTTGTTTAAAACAATATAATAAATTGTGTCTGTGTTTTACAAAATTGTTTTCAATAGACCTAAAAAAAATACATCATAATCTGCAGAAAAGGTACAATTGCATCTTGATGAACCAGGATCTGAAACCGGGTCGCTGAATGAACTATCAGTGTGACTTAACCAGTGTCCCAGCTTGTATTAATAGATCACTTTTTTCATTTTCAATGATAGGAGAAAGTTCCTCAAACTATTATGGTTAATTAAGCCATTATTTATTATAAAGAAATAAAAGCATTTGAAAGTATATTATTGACACATATCAGCCCATGATGTCAACATGGGAAACCAGATATTACCCTGTGAAACTGTTAAAATAGCTCTTAAAATTGTGTCAGATTTATTGGAACAGACTTCGATGAAACAAAGTGGGTTAATAATGATACCAAAATTAAAAAAAATGTACAAAACTTCTTTTCTTTACTCATTAACAATTTACATTGAACAAATCTGCTGAAAAGGCAAGTAAAATTATTCACACGCATTCGCACTTCCCCAGTTAAAATGATCCCCAGTTGATCTATAACACCGGCAAGAACGCCGGTTAAGGTGTTTACATGCCACACGACATCGGCGTAATGGGCAAAAATCGGTTTCGATCGGTTTAATCCTTACGCCGTTTATGACCTACACCCATAAAGGAACGCCGTTTATTGCGTTTATATGACCACAAGCGTTGTCAGCTTATTAAGCATAAATGGTGTAAGAACATGCATGTAAACGTGCTTTTCCTAAAGGCCCCCATACAACCATAACCAAACAAGGGAGTCAGAAATAAGCACGTCGCCAGCAACAATGTTTATTTTTACATTTTTGGGAAACGTTTTTTTTACTATAATATACCGCTTAAACTCCTCAAACACACATGATTCCTATAGACTCTAAAAGGAAAAAAGACCCACTTTATATTAACTGTCTTTAACTACTATGTTCTTATGCATTTGGTACAATGTACTTATTATGTACATACATGTTATTGCATTGTACTTACATTTAAAGCAGCTGCATTTAATTACATCTGTAGTTAAACTGTTAACTTTACCCCAACCCTAATCTAAACCCTAACCCTACCCCTAAACCTCCCAGTACCTCAAACTCAATAGCAGCAAATGTGTATCTTGTGAGAATTTTGCAGAACAACATGTAGTTATATGTGATGTGACATTCTTGCCAATATTAATGAGTTTAAGAGACTGTAGAATGTGAGATAGTTCAACGTAAAATACCTCAAATCTGGGGAAAGAATCTAGAAATTTGTTCTTATGAATAAAATATTTTACACTGCAAAAGGAAAAAATATTTTTTTTTGTCTTGGTTAAGGTGATGTAATCCTTTGAAACAAGTTAAATACATCAACAGAAATCACACGGGACAGAATGAAACCGTAAAACGTCAGCTGCGTTAAATAAAGGTGATGGCATCGAACTACACTTGAATTCATATGAATACTAATGAGATCATGTTGGATTCACAGTGTAGAAATAGTCTTTCTCTTATCTCTTGCTCTTACTTTGATTTGTGTCTCTGGAGCTCCTAGGTGCTCTGGTAAGATTATCTGAAGAGTGGATGAAACACTAGAAACAGTTTCAAGCAATGATACAGAAGTTAAACCTCTGATCATTCACTCATTTCAAATTACATCAATGTACACGCAGAAATCTGCTGTAAAATGTGCTCCCTCCCTCTTGCAGCTAATGCATCTTCTGATTGTATTAGCGTTGAGTGCTTCACTAATGACCGATACGCTGATTCCATGGATTAATTACCGTCCCTTCCCTTTTACGCCGCATAGTTAAAAAATTAAGGTCTGGAGGTTAATTTTCATTCGTCATCCTCTTCAGATGTGAGAAGTTAAGCCCAGAACTCTTGACCATGTCAAATATTAATTGGATCCTCTCATGTTCTTCTGGCCTGAGTTCATTTCAAGGCCTCTCATTTAAATCCAAATAGAGAAGAATAATTAATGTGGCTGGAGGATGTAGCACATTGTCGAAAAAGATTTCCATTGTTAGGGTTGAAGATTTTGACAGTAGATGTTTGTGGTGACCCTTGTAAGCATGATGCTCCTTTGAGTTTTTGACAAGGTTAGACCAGGAGTGGCAGAAGAAATGTCTCTTTCTTCATGTTGTTGCATATTAGAGTATAGAATACCCAGTTCAGTAAATGGTTATTATACCTGTGATGTCTCTGCAATGATCTCTCACATCAAATCAGTATTTGAAATGTTGCTTAAGGGTTGAATTACCATTACAGCACTTGGCAACTCAACCTTGTTACAGTATTTCAGCTAGTGTGTTGTTTGCCCAAAAATAAAAATAGAAAAGTACTGTCATTATTTGCTACTCCTCACGTTGACTGACTTTCTTTCTTGAAACATGATAGATGTTTTTTCAGAATTTGCACTTTTCCTTTCAATGAAAGCATACAAGCTCTAAAATTGACTTAAACACCATAAAAGTAAATGATACAACTTATGCAAAAATTAAATACGGTAATGAAATACAAAAATGAAATATGGTTCAATGAAATATGGTAGAGGCTAATGTCAAAAGAAAATACAAACAGTACTAAATTTACATATCAAATTCTTGCACATGTGCACAAACGTGGTCAAATGCCACACATACAATCCATATGCATCCTTCAAAAATGATCCATAACAAACACTCAGTTTTAACATACAACTCTTGTGAACACATAGTTAATGTAATTTAGAAGCATTTTGTGTGAAATTTTATATTTACCCAAAGTATTCTCAAACGATAAAAAAAACGGAAGCTCTCTTACGCAATACGTTTCTCACGTTTCTAACACGAGAGTACTGGAAAGTTGGTGTTGCAAAAGTCTTAAAGGGGCCACGTTCAATTTATGACTAGAGTTAAATTACATGAAATTTCTATGCTTGGCTACATTCTCCCCTGTGAAAAGTCATTGTCCTCTATGACTTAATACATATTTTCAGTTCTTTACCAGCTTCTCTGAAGAACACACTACCCAGGCTTGTTAACACCTGTGAGAAGACTTCAGGACTGAGTGAAACAGCATTGCATGCTGATTTTTCATTCTACCTCCTTATATAGCCCCCGAAGGCAGCAATTTACCATTGTTGGATGCAGTCTGTGTCTTCAGGTTACAGTTTAAACTGGGCTTGAGAGCTGTGCGTGCGGAGCTCCGTGCTACTGCAGCCGGAGTGAGAGGAGAGGAGATGCAGTCAGACTACCCACATGCTGATTTGAGTGTATGCCAGCATTGGCTCTTTTAGTTCTTCTTGATGCTGGTACAGGCATTTTCATCTCTGGTTCACACACTCTTGGAGCTGTGCCAGTGTCAGGCTCAAACATCTCTGGACCAGATACTCTAGGAGCTGTCCTGCTAGACTCAACTCTCTCTGGTACCGAACCTTGTTGTTCAGTGTTTCCTCAAATCAGTACAGGTTCACCTATGAGGACTTCAGCAGATGACACAGGGTTTTCAGGGTTCCCTGGCTTTTTCATGAGCTTCTCTCAATCTGTCTTGAATCACTAACCAATCATGTTTTCTGTCCAAAGTTTGCTCTTGACCTAGCAGTGCATCAACTGGAAGATGCGGGTTGACTCCAAACAGCAAGTAATGTGGTGAGTATCCAGTGGTTGCATGTGGTGTTACATTATAAGCATAAACCAACTCAGGAAGGTGTTCTGGCCAACACTTTTTCTTTTCAGGGGGGAGTGTATGTAATAGATCATGGAGCGTTCTGTTAAAGGGTTTGCACTGAGCATTGCCCTGATGCCGATAGGGTGTTGTGCGGGTTTTCTTTACACCATACATTTTACACAGCTCCGCAATCACGTTGCTTTCAAACTTTCTGCCCTGATCAGAATGCAGCTGTTCAGGCACACCATATTTCTTGAACCATTCTTTCAGAAGGATATTGGCAGTGGTATTAGCCCTTTGTGAAAACATCAGTCACAATTAACATGTTCTCACGGCCATCAGAGGCAGGTTCGAGCACAGTAAAATCTACTGCCACTACTTCAAGGGGCCTTGAAGCCAGAAATGGCTTCGTAGGAGGATGTATCCTTGGCACCTTTGACACTTTTTGATCCACTGCTCCACATCATTATACATGCCAACCCAGAAGCATCGTTGCCTCAACAGGTTTAGCGTGCGCTCAGTGCCTTGATGTCCCATACTGTCATGAACACTTTCAAGGACCTTTTCTTTTAGACATGAGGGTAAGAGCAGCTGTTGACATTCACCATGATGTTGGTCATGCACAATGCAATAAAGCCATCCAGCTCTCTAACACACTTCCACTGCTTTATCAGTGACAGTACAGACTTTGACAGACCAGATCTCTCACGAGTGGTGGGCTTTTGTTTATGTTCCCAAAAGGTTCTGAAAGAACTGAGAGTGGGATCTTTCATTTGAAAATCCTTCAGTTCAGCTGTTGTATAACCCGACAGAGTAGGCATACTTCCTTGAGGGTTACTGCCTTCCTCTACTCCACACTCTAAAGCATGAATCTGTCTAACCCTATACCAGCCATCTCTAAGTCAGGTTCTAAGGCTGTTCCTTTGTTTATTATATTGCAGATGGCAATACAGTCATCATATTCTGCATCCTTAGGAGTGGCAGCCTAGAGAGGGCATCAGCAGCTGCATTATGCCGGCTAATTGAGTGATCCATCTTTGCTCAATTGCACCGAGTTTGGCCATTTTTAAATTGCACAGAGGATTGTTATCTGTTATGACCACAAACTTGAAACCCAGTAGATAATGGGGCTGCAACGGTACACAAAATTCACGGTTCGGTACGTTCCTCGGTTTTGGGGTCACGGTTCGGTACGGTTTCGGTACAGCAGCGAAAACAACAAATCTTTCTTGAAATCTTGAAATCTTGAAATCACAGTGGCTGATGGGCAACAATTCTTATTATGAAGGCTCATTTATACATGCACTATTTCTTCAATGAAAATACAATACAAAATTAAAGAGCCTCTTATTTGCACATTGTATACAAACATAAATAATAATAAAAGGAAAAAAAGGGCAATTTTAATAATTGTAAGAAAAGTAAGACATTATAGGTGCAGATTTCTGTGTCTTTTGCCTTTCAGCTCACCAACTGTATTTATCACTCAATTTTCAAGTTTTTTTATTTTTTTTTCTGGGAAAATCATAATATCCACATTATCAGAGTAGGGGGCAGATCTGTTTGCACTGACAATGTCCCCTGCTGGACAATTACAGCGTGTGCTTGATTTAATAGAGTGGACATTACAGAATTGCTGAAATTCATTCTTGTAGAAATTTTATAACGGGGTTCAAGCACGTTAAGAAGATGCTTAAATCCTGTGTTCTCAATCACTGAGTATGGTTGCATGTCTTCAGCAATATATACTCCTATGACATTCATTATTGCTTTAACCCTGTCTGAGCTTGCAGCGAGAGGCTGCTTGAAAGTCGTGGCAAGACTATTTTGCACAGGCTATTTATGCTTTGCTTCCATAAGCTCAAGAGACACGTGGATAATGTTGCCGCAAATGAGTCATCATGTTAGATGTGCTTTTTGAGCATGGCCGCTGATAAGGGGGGACAACTGGACATTTTGTCCCGGGCCCGGGCAGAAAGGCTGTTCCATATTGTATATCGCATCTAAGCATGTTTAGCGGGAGACGCGGATATATACATGGAGACAGCGCGTGAAAGTTAAAGCTGTTGGGGCCGCGCGCACATTGATGAAAGAACTGTCTGCATAAAGTTCACATGCATTTATCTGATCCGCAGTTTCTAGTGTACCATGTGACACACTGTTCAAGTTTTGATTCCATGTGGTCCCTTTTGCTCGACAATCTTTTTTCATTTTAGTTCTACCCGGGTTGTGTTGTTCGTTATATGTTGTTTTAATATTGGTTTCAAGCATGCTAATATATGTAATCATTTGTGTGACTGCGTGAAAGTACCGAAAGCCCTGTATCCGTTCGGTTCAGCGCGGATACATGTACCATTGCAGCCCTAGTATATAACCACAGAATTTTTCAGAGATTGCCCACTTTAGGGCCAGTAGAAAAACCCTCAATTAATTTTCTTTAGTAAATACAGAACCCTAAGAATGGGAATTTTCCATTGCTTGACCGCTTCAACTTTACCTGGATCAGTACCAATACCTTGAGCTGAGATCTGATGACCTAAGAAAGTTTCTTCTTGCTGCAAGAAATTACACTTTTCAGTCTTAACTTTGAGACCTGTTTCTTTTAGTCTGTTAAAAGGCCCTTTCCCACTGGCAGTACTGAAGCCCGTTTTAGGTATTTTTCCCCAGAACTAGTACTTTTTGTCATTTTCGCAACTGAGGAACTATAGTTCCTCAGAGCCATTTTAGGGGGATTTTTAGCTCCTACTCTGTAGTAGGTACTTTAGGGGCATTACTAAATGAAAAGAACCTGAACTGTAGGTGGGAAAGGGCCTAAAGACTACTTCTAGTCTCTGCAAGTGCTCAGGGAAAGTGGGCAAGTACACTAGTATGTCATCAAGGTACACTAGCATGATCTGAAAAATTAGATCACCCATGGAAGCCTGCATAAAACGTTGCAATGTCAAAGGTCCATTGCAAACCCCAAAGGGCATCTGGGAATACTCAAAGATCCCAAATGGAGTTGTGAATGCAGTCTTATGCCTTTCTCACTTGTGGACAGCAACCTGATGATATCCACTAGCTAAATCAATGGAAGAAAACAATTTTGCTCCTTGTAGTGCATCAAAGCTTTCATCTATCCTAGGCAGAGGAAACACATCTCACTTGGCCTTTGCTGCCTGTAATCGACACAATGCCTGAGACTGCCATCAGTTGTCCTAACTAGCATGATAGGTGAAGCATAAGCACTAGTGCTTTCTTGGATCACTCCTTTCTTAAGGAGTTTGGTGATATATTCTCTGACTTCCCTATACTGAGTGGGTGGGATATGCCTATAAGGCTGGGCCACCGGAACATCATCCACCACGTGAATCTCATGTTGCACTTTGTCTGTAAAACTGAGGTCTTCATCCTCGAGAGCAAAAACATCAGAGTACTTCACCAACAAATCACTCAGCTCTTCCTGCTGTTCAGGAGTACAACCAATGTGTAGTTTGTTGAGAAACTCTTTGGAGCTGTCCTCCAATAACTGTCTTTTGTGTTTACACTGATTTTGTCGATATCAGCTGAAATTCTCAGACCAGATATCTTCTCAGGAGAGATTCACAAACTGTACAGGAAACAACAGTTTCTCTTAAGACACAAGAGAGGGAACAACAATCAGATAGGACTGGGTGGTTTTTCCGATTAATTCAAATTTGCGTTTAGACATGAATTTTTTTTTTTTTTTAATCAAGAAATCATGATTTTGCAAATAATATTGCAAACACTAAAGTTAGATACGTTGTAAATCCACCAAAGGCTGAATAAGGAAGAGAAAAAGAATTCATAGCGCTAGTATTAATGCCGCTCCCGATCTGATCAACTGCACGTGTGTCGCACTCCAAATGAACTTGACACTTTAGCAACACGGAGACTGATATAAAAGACAGCGGTAATATTCCCAGTACGATTGTACATAGTGTGATTGTAGCTCAGCTTCGTCCATCATGCAGGCATACACCAGCTTAAGACCATAACTGGCCTTGGTGTATGCATGTTGATAAACAATCTCCTTTCTTTTTTTTACCCATAATAAAATGTTGGTTACGTGACAGGTACTTCATTTCAAATCACGGAGAGGCTATATATGGGAGAATCAAACATCCGCCTCTCCTTTTGCCATGATGATTCAGATAGATCGCTAATCATTACTTTGTTCTGTGGTGTGTTTCAAGTGTACTGCATCAATAGCCAACATTTGGCAAGTGATCATTTTGACAAACTTTGCTAGTTGAATTATAATGATAAATTATTTCATATTGCTGACCTGCTTAGCGTGAACCACTAGAGGTTGCTTCTCTATCTGTAGTGGTTTATGAATATACACACAAATTGTTTGATATACAGTGAGAACTTTTTAGAAAAACTTGATATTTTTAGATACTGATTTCTATGTAACTTTCTAGATTGACTTGGTTTAGATCAAATGAATACCTACACTGGCTAAGAATTATTTTGCAGTTTTCTTATTCTATTATTTCTGAACATCAGGGTTTATTCGATTTTCACTGTTGATAACTTCCCCCTGTGATGTATTTGGTTTATTTGTATATTTTTCTTACACATCTTTGTTTCCTATAATGAAAAGAACTTGGATTTCTCTAACCAGGTTGCCTTGCATTCTGATAAAGAACATACAATTTGATCATGTTGGAGTACATTTAAGAGTTGTGAATTGTCCATAAATTTGATAAAAATCGAGATTTTATTTTTTTGTCATATCGCCTAACCCATAGTTTCAACCTCCAACTCAGGATAACATTTGTCTAAACCTCTATCAGCTGTAATCTTCAGCCAACTTGCTGTGGACAGCATATCTTCATCCTCCTCAGACAGTTGTTCTCTGAAGAAACTCTTAGAAATAGTAATGACTTGGCTTCCTGTATCAAGTAAACAAGAGTCCATTACTCCAGTAATCTTTAGATTAGCGACAGGACATTTTCCCTCATCACGCTGGAGTAGTCGGTCAAGACAAGTATCGATAATGGCTGACCCTATGGACTGCCCTGGCACTGCCTGGCTCACAGCAAGCGAGGGTGCAAATTTCCCTGCTGCAATGATGATATAGCATTCTCTGTGACATTATGTTTGTTTTTCTTCACACACCTCTTAGCTATGTGTCCTACACCATTACACTAGAAACATATTGGCTGGCCATCATTTGTAAACCTTGGCTGCATTTTGGCTTTACTATGATCCATAGGTTCTGACATAGTGCACTGCAAAATGAGTTTCTCGACAGCTTGTTTTAGCTCTCCTATAGCTTTTCCTTGTTCTGCTACAATTTTTAAAACTTCAAGAGTAGCAGGTTTTTCTCAGGAATACCAACAGCAGCTTCTTATGTCTCAGACACACTTCTGTTGCTGACTAATTTTGTGACACGAGATTTACGATCTTCTAGAGACCTCATAAGGGCTTCATCTCGCACTTCAATAAGTGTTGACGGTGGCTTGTCTCTCACAAGCTTACAAAGCTCCCTTCTCAGGCCTGCGTCCCTAATCCCTTCAAAGAATTGATCTTGGATTGCCAAATTCACATTTGATATTGCATTTGATGATTGTTTCAGGATTGAATTTGAGACACAGCATGAGGGTAAGCACGAACATCCTCGCCTTCCATTTGTTTATGGCTATAGAATGTTTGTAATAACTGAGACACACTGTGCTTTTCTCGAAAAGCTTCTCTCAGATACACAAAGGGGCCACATAGCCACTTTGGTTCATTCCCCATCCATAATCTGATCTCTTTTAAGGCTGCACCCTTTAAAAAGGAGAGTATGAGGTCTAACTGGTCCTCTGTGGTCTGATTTCTAGCATATAACACCCTCTCTACTTCTTCAATAAACTCATCAACATGTCTCCCATATTTGCTGAAATCACCACTAAAAGGTTGGATGTGATGCTCTCTTGGCACATACAGTATGCTGTACATACAACCTGGCTGGCTCTCTACTCAAATTGGCAATAGCTGTCATGATCTCGTCATGCTTTCTGTTGAGTTCTTAAATCTGTCCCTGAACATCATGCATACTACTATCTGTACCATGTTCATCATCAGTGTTTTTCTAATTCTGGACTATCATCAGATTGTGACATTTTGAAATGTTCACATTTTCTCAATTCATCTCAGTAAAAAAACAAAAAAACAAACGGTGTCAGTTCATTTGTGGGCAAAACAAAAAGTCTCTTAATCAGTCCTTAATGATTTTTTTTCTTCTGGAGCCAAAGGATATATTGCAGAATGTCTGTATAATACTACATTAGCCTACCCATACGATTCAGCATGCATCACCTTAATACTGTACATCATTCACATCATTTTATACATTCAAGTACTTGCTTAAATCACTCAAAGCATTCTATGCATTTAACACATGCTTAAACACTCACAGTATTTTATGCATTTAACACATGCTTAAATCACTCAAAGCATTTGTCTTTTTTTTAAACAGGCTTTTAAGGACATATACAACAGTTTAAAGCAATAGAATTCTCATATTTTCACATATAACACGTATTACAGTTATTCACTAAACTGGAAAACACTCTGGGCTATAAATCATTAAATAAGATATGATTAATACTAAATTTACATACCCAGTTCTTGCACGTGTGCACAAACGTGGTCAAACTCCACACATGCAATCCATATGCATCCTTCAAAAATGATCCATAACAAATACTTAATTTTAATGAGTGAATGACATCATTGTGGAATTCTTCTATTGAAAAGTTACAGGTACAGTTACATGTATAAAAAAATTATTGCTTTTACTAGTTGAAATTCCACTTTTGATATCAAGAAGGTGTATCCACCTTTTTCCTGGGGGTCTTACTGGGAAACGAAAGAAGGTGAGACTTCCGCCAGAAGTCGTTCTATATAGCATTCCCTAGCTCTGGCTGCAGTCAGTTTAGACCCTCTTTACAGCTGGTAATAAGACGGTAATAAGTATGCATTTCAGATGATCCAATCACAAATGGTCAGCATTAAATATAGTTGTAAACGGTGTGCAAAATGTTTTGTGACTGGATCACAAGAAACACATACAGAGGTAGTCAGAAACCACCAGTCAATCACCCGCCAAACAAAAGTTTAAACTTACGTGTGGATTTAAAAGGAAATAACCGTCCGATCGGAAAAGCGATTACATACCCACAGATGAGAACTTCACGGCTCTTCCTCATTGTGTCTGTCTGATTTGAACATGCAGGGTGATAAGATGACAAGCACACACATTTGAAGCTGAACTAACACAGGTATTCCACTAAAACAACTGGTAATTTTGCTTGAAATCTTGCATTTGTGCTTAGATTAAACATCAACTGCATCTGGGAGAAACAGCGAGCCGGTTTTGTTAATGCTTTTTTTTTTTTTTTTTTTTGTCTTTATTACTTTTTACACACTTTCCTCAAAATCCCAACACCGCAATAAAAGAATGAATGGACGAACGCCACAACAACAGCTGTGTTTACTTGACAATGGAAGTAACAGCCACATTTCTTGCTAAGCATCATGGGACACAGGAAAAAGTGGATTTCTGCCAGTGATGACATCTTTTTTAAATTAAGAATTAACATTTTTACTAGTGCAAATATGATGACTGATATAAAAAATTAAACAAAAATTAAATCAAACACTTTCACTGGTAGTAAGTATATTCCCAATATCAGGAAAAATGATTCTGACGTCTCATTACTCACGGAAATACACATTCTTCTCATCCAAAATTTTTTATTTCAACTTGTAAAAAAATATTCTTGATATCTGAAACTGCATTTTCACTAATTCCACAATGACCTGTCATTCACTCCTTTTCAAAACAAAATTACAGATATTTAGAAGGAATTTAGTTGAAATTCTAATGTCACATATCAGCAATTTTACTACTCATTAGTTAAAAATTTTATTTTTCATTAAATTTTTACTAGTGCAAATATCAATTCCTGATATCAACTATTCTACAACTAGTAAAAATTCTCATTTTCGATATCTGTAATTTGGTTTCCTCTGGTGTCTATGTTAATTTCATATATATATATATATATATATATATATATATATATATATATATATATATATATATATATATATATATATAATGTGATAGTAATTAGTAAGAAAGTCTTTTTCATATCTTTAATTACTTTTCAATTTATTGATGTTATGAAATCCATTTCCAAATATCTGAAATTAACATGTCAAAAATGATAATTTTTACTAGTTGTAATTCAGTTTATGATATCAGAAATTGATATATGTTCTAGTAACAATATTCATTTAAAACATATGTAATGTGATTGTAACTAGTAAGAAAGTCTTAATGAAACCGGCTCATCTGCAACCAACTGAGCAATTTAAATGTTAGACAAAGAGAGAATACGCAATTTGATTGGCTAACAGATCAAAGGACCTATCAGCTTACACCGTGTGCGTTGATTGGCTTAACTGATTACATGTCAAAGGGCCTATCAGCTTGGGCCATGTACAGTGTATCCGGAAAGTATTCACAGTGCTTCACTTTTTCCACATTTTATTGTTACAGCCTTATTCCAAAATGGATTAAATTCATTATTTTCCTCAAAAGTCTACAAACAATACCCCATAATGACAATGTGAAAGAAGTTTGTTTGAAATCTTTGCAAATTTATTAAAATAAATAAAAAAAAATAAAAAAATAATTCACATGTACATAAGTATTCACAGCCTTTCCTCAATACTTTGTTGAAGCACCTTTGGCACCAATTACAGCCTCAAGTCTTTTTGAGTATGATGCTACAAGCTTGGCACACCTATTTTTGGGCAGTTTCTCCCATTCTTCTTTGCAGGACCTCTCAAGCTCCATCAGGTTGGATGGGGAGCGTCAGTGCACAGCCATTTTCAGATCTCTCCAGAGATGTTCAATTGGGTTCAAGTATGGGCTCTGGCTGGGCCACTCAAGGACATTCACAGAGTTGTCCCGGAGCCACTCCTTTGTTTTCTTGGCTGTGTGCTTAGGGTCGTTGTCCTGTTGGAAGATGAACATTCACCCCAGTCTGAGGTCCAGAGCGCTCTGGAGCAGGTTTTCATCAAGGATGTCTCTGTACATTGCTGCATTCATCTTTCCCTCGATCTTGACTAGTCTCCCAGTTCCTGCCGCTGATAAACATCCCCACAGCATGATGCTGCCACCACCATGCCTCACTGTAGGGATGGTATTGGCCAGGTGATGAGCAGTGCCTGGTTTTCTCCAGACATGAAGCTTGTCATTCAGGCCAAAGAGTTCAATCTTTGTTTCTCATGGTCTGAGAGTCCTTCAGGTGCCTTTTGGCAAACTCTAAGTGGGCTGTCATGTGCCGTTTACTGAGGAGTGGCTTCCGTCTGGCCACTCTACCATGCAGGCCTGATTGGTGGAGTGCTGCAGAGATGGTTGTTCTTCTGGAAGGTTCTCCTCTCTCCACAGAGAAACGCTGGAGCTCTGTCAGAGTGACCATCAGGTTCTTGGTCACCTCCCTGACTAAGGCCCTTCTCCTCCGATCGCTCAGTTTGGCCAGGCGGTCAGCTGTAGGAAGAGTCCTGGTGGTTCCAAACTTCTTCCATTTACGGATGATGGAGGCCACTGTGCTCATTGGGACCTTCAATGCTGCAGAAATTTTTCTGTACCCTTCCCCAGATCTGTGCCTCGATACAATCCTGTCTTGGAGGTCTACAGACAATTCCTTGGACTTCATGGCTTGGTTTGTGCTCTGACATGCACTGTTAACTGTGGGACCTTATATAGACAGGTGTGTGCCTTTCCAAATCATGTCCAATCAACTGAATTTACCACAGGTGGACTCCAATCAAGTTGTAGAAACATCTCAAGGATGATCAGTGGAAACAGGATGCACCTGAGCTCAATTTTGAGTGTCATGGCAAAGGCTGTGAATACTTATGTACATGTGATTGTTTTCGTTTTTTTATTTTTTATAAATTTGCAAAGATTTCAAACAAACTTCTTTCACGTTGTCATTATGGGGTATTGTTTGTAGAATTTTGAGGAAAATAATGAATTTAATCCATTTTGGAATAAGGCTGTAAAATAACAAAATGTGGAAAAAGTGAAGCGCTGTGAATACTTTCCGGATGCACTGTAGATTCATGACTGAACAAAAAATCATTCTTCCTTCAACAATAACTATCTTAACCTTAACTTGCACCAATAACAGATTGCCCTAAAGCCAATCACAGTCATCTTGGCTTGGGCTATTTTTACACATGTTTTCTTCAGCAGGGCTGTATTTTGGATCCATAGAAAATTCTTAGTTCTGTAAGAGAAAGTTCTTATTTACCTGGTCTTTTTATTTAAAACCACAGTCATTTTCTTCTGCTAGTCTGTCATATTTTATGTGTGTGTTCTGAAACATACCACTAAAACTCTTATATTAACAGTACACAATGCTCACAGGTGAAATGTCTTAAAGGAGCTGACTTTGTGTGTGTATGTGTGTTTTGGGGAAAATAACTGTATATTTGGAGGCATCACTCTGAGAGCTGTGTAAACTGTAATATGTGCTTGTATTGCTGGGTTTCCCTGGCTGCAGTCACTCAAACCGCAGAGAGCCTAATGCAGAGGGAATTTTGTTTAGCGAACTCACACTACAGACAGAGCCTTTTGTGTTTTATTCCAGAGAATTCATCATCATCACAGAATCAAAGTCAGTCAGTCATCTTGAGTTCAGTGCTGGCTGTAGAGAAGGTTTGATTACAGGAATGTCTGTGCCTCTTTTTCTGCGATAAGCAGGATTTAGCTTTTGTGATCCCAGCTTACTTGAACTGAGAGGTCTGTAAATGTTGTCCCTCATTAGGAACATTTGCAATAATTTGAATGGAAATGTTCATAATGAGTGAAAAATTATTTCAAATCATCCCAAAGTTTGTAAAAATCAACAAAAAACATTTAAAGTAATGCACTTAGCAGGCAAAAGTCTAGCATCATGGATCAATGTTTAGAACTGTTTTCAGTATATCCAAAACACAAAGGTGCAGTGTTTAATTCCTGCACCACTTGTGTCACCAAACAGAATTTCAAAAATAATGTCTGATTTCAAACAGGTTACCTGAACACCTTTAAATGAACAGAGCAATGTTTCGATAGCACCAGTGTTTAAACTTAAAAGGGGAATCGACCTATGAATGGCTTACTTATAGTTGACTCTGCATACTAAAGGGATAGTTCACCCAAAAATGAAAATTATTTCATCTTTTACTCACTCTCAGGCCATGCCAGATGTGTATGACTTTCTTTCTTCTGCAGAACACTTTTTTTGAAGAATATTTCAGCTCTGTATGTCCATACAATGTGAATGGTGGCCAGAACTCTCAAGCTCCAAAAATCACGTAAAGGCAGAATAAAAGTAATCCATACGACTCCAGTGGTTAAATCCACTTAAGTCTTCAGAAGTGATATAATAGATGTGGGTAAAAAACAGATTAACAGTTAACTTTAACAGTCCTTTTTTTTTTTTTGCTATAAATGTGCACTTTCACTTCCACACTCTTCTTCATTTGCTTTTTGGGGATTCGCATTCTTTGTGCATATCGCCACCTACTGGACGGGAAGGAGAATTTATAGTTGAAAAAAAGGACTTAAATATTGATCTGTTTCTCACCCACATCTATATCGCTTCTGAAGACATGGATTAAACAACTGGAGTCTTATGGATTACTTGCATTCTGTCTTTATGTACTTTTTGGAGCTTTCAAGTTTTGGTCACCATTCACTTGCATTGTGAGGATCAACAGAGCTGAAATATTCTTATAAAAATCTTCATTTGTGTTCTGCAGAAGAAATAAAGAAAGTCATACACATCTGGGATGACATGAAGTTGAGTAATTGAGAGAATTTGTAATTTTTGGGTGAACTGTCTATTACATGTTAGTATGAGACTGTTGTAATAGGCTAAATTCCAAATAACATTCTACTATGCTACTTTTACAATTTCATCTTACATTACATATATGTAGCTGATGGGCTGCAAATAAACACACTGGACACAAAAATATCTTTTTGGGGTTTCCTTCTGATGGCTGTTTATTAAAAAGACAGCGATCAATGGGGCCGTATTGAAAAAAGAGGATATATATATATATATTTGAACTGTGTTTTTAGTTCTTATTTGAAGAATGAAAAAATTTGATTACAATCCAGGAGTTTTCTGACAATTTATAAATGTGACAAAAAGAACAATGTCCAAAATGAGAGCAAAAATTATTCACTGAATTTTAGCACAGTGAAAAATCAGTAGAAAGAAATACGGAGATGAAATACAACAAATGAAATACGGTTATGAAATGCAGTAGAGGCTAATGTCAAAAGAAAATACAAACAGAACATTAGCTTACCCATATGCTTCAGCACACATCACCCCAAAACATGCCTATATCATTCACAACATTTTATACATTCAAGTACTTGCTTAAACACTCACAGTATTTGAATTATTATTAACCAGGCTTTAAGGACATATATAACCGTTTAAAACACTAGAATTGTCTTACACATGTTTTCACATATAACACATATAATACATATTCATTAAACTGGAAAACACTCTGGGCTATAAATCATTAAAGTGAGATATGATTAATACTAAATTTGCATACCCAGTTCCTTGGACATGTGCACAAACGTGGTCAAACTCCACACATGCAATCCATATGCATCCTTCAAAAATGATCCATAACAAACACTCAATTTTAACATATGACTCTTCTGAACACATATTTAATACAATTTATAAGCAGCTTGCGTAAAAGTTGATATTTACCCAAAGAATTCTTGAATGATGAACAATACTGGGAGCTCTCTTGCACAACGTCTGTTTTCACGTCTCTAAACAGCACCTATGTGCAACACAAGGAGTTTTTAAAGGGCCCATTTCCAATTTATGACTAGAATTAAATTACAAGAAATTTCTCCACTTGGCTACGATATGACAGAAAAAGAAAAGTATTATGGTAGTATGCATTTCCGAATTCTGAATCAATACCAGCTAAAAAAAAAGGAAACAGGTTACTTTCACTTAGTATCTGCATGAGGAAACCAGGAGATGACATTTAAAAGTTGTGATGTAGCTATTCATAAAGCAATGTATACTTGAAGCAAACTCCACCCATTGGAATTGTTAACACAAAACCAAAAGAAAAGTAGTTCCACCTCAAAATGACAATTTAGGCAACTTTACAGCTCGAAGAATAACATTTTTCACCGAACAAGTCATGTTAGTGCTTTAACAAATATATGAGCTTCACATTTCTGCTTTCAAACCCTCCGGAACACTTGCCTGCTAAGCTTCCATTGTAAGTGCATTACTGTAAACTTGTTTTCAGGAGATGTATGATTTTTACTGGATATGTTGACTACTGGGATATTCCAGTGACAGACAACAGTGTTTCCCTCTGTAATGATGATGGACTAGAACTTTCATTCTGGAGTTTTTAATCTCCAGTTACCCTTGTTGGCACGACAACTCTGCAACTCTGTTAGGTGGCGCCTCCGTATCCCTGGCCTGAGACAGCACAGAGCGATTGGAATTCATCCCAGCCATCCACAGCAGCCCTTACAAACCCGATACCTCTCCTTTGGAATCCTGGCGTCTCAGTCACAGAATTCCCAGGGGGTGGGAGAGATGGACACTCGGTACCCCCCCCCCCCGTCCTTATCGTGTTCCTAGACTATTGTCTCCCTGTGCGTCCTCTCATGCCTAAGGGACAGCGGTCCTCCTTAAACGTTCTTTTCCAGACCTCTCGATTTTCCCTTAAATGAGACCTTAGATGTGTGTGTGTGTGTAACAGAGATCTCTAGGGACTTGTGGCAAAGCGTCACGCAATGTAAACAGACACAAACACACACTTCACTCTACCTGATACAGGTATTTCTCCTGTTGGAGGATCAGTTTAGATTTAAACACCTGATGGTGTTTATTAAAGTTGTAAATCAAATGCATAGACTCCCTTATATACAGAATCAAATGTCATGATATTTTTCAAAGTATTTAAATTTGAATGAATTTTCTTACAATTAAAGTAAGTCAGTATGTCTTTCATATTGATATTATCTTAATGTAAATATGTTTACTGGTGGTGTTTGCTGAGATAAGCTCATATTTGCCGTTTGAACACCCCAACAATCATCCAGCACTGTTTATGTTATGGATATAAATGATACCTCAAATCATGTGACTTGAGGAGAATTTTACTCCTACTAGGGTTGGGAATCACAACAAATTTACAGATTTTGGTTCTGTCTACGATTCCTCTGAACGATTGTGGTACATAAATGGTTCCATTGACGATTCTTTTAGTACTTTTGTATGTGTCTTCTTGTATACACAGACTTTTTAATGAAGATATGAGCATTAGTAATAGTTTTAATTTAGACATTTTTATTATTTTGAATTTTTTTTATAAATGTAGCCAAGTGGAGAAATTTCATGTAATTTAACACTGGTCATAATTTGGACGTGGCCTCCTTAAGAGTTTTGCGACTGGCTGTGTTACAGACATGTGTGCTGGGTAGAGACCTGAAAACAAACATTGTGCAAGAGAGCTCCTGGTTTTGTTCATCGGTTGATAATTCTTTGGGATGCATATGGATTGCATGTGTGGAGTTTGACCACGTTTGTGCACACGTGCAGTACCTGGCCTCTACCATATTTCATTACTGTATTTCATGTTTTTTTGTATTTCATTGTACCTTATTTCTTTCTACTGAGTTTCATTGTGCTGAGATTTACAGAATCATGTTTGCTTTCATTTGGGACATTGTTCTTTTTGAGTCACATTTACAAATTGTCAGAAAAGTCCTGGATTGTAATCCAATTTTTCTTTCTTTATTTACTAATTTTGGTAACACTTTACAATAAGGTTCCATTTGTTAACATTAGTAAATACATTAGCAATCATGAATAAACAATGAACAATATATTTGTTACAGCATTTATTAATCTTTGTTAATGTTAGTTAATAAAAATACAATTATTCATTGTTAGTTCATGTTAGTTCATGGTGCATTAACTAATGTTAACAAATACAATTTTTTATTTTAAAAATGTATTAGTATATGTTGAAATTAACATTAACTAAGATTAATAAATGCTTAATAAGTATTGTTCATTGTTAGTTCATGTTAACAAATGGAACCTTATTGTAAAGTGTTACCTTATTTTTTTTAATACAATACGGCCCCATCGACCGCTGTTTTTCTTCTTCTTCTTCTTCTTTATAAACAGCCATCTGAATAAAACCCCAAAAGATATTTTTGTATCCTGTGGTGATTATTTTTAACTCACCGGCTACATAAAAATAAAAAACTTGTGTACATTTAACATCACACTGTCGTATAAAGAACTACCTGGTACTCTGATTACTCTTGTCTCACAAGCCTACACAAAACACAGTAACAGTTCGTGGTTCATTTCGAGTGGGGCATGATGAAATAAATGACTCACGGTTCGGTAGGATTTTCATTCACTAAAAAGTCTGGGAGGTAGCGCTATATATTCTGCACTGCAGATTTAAAAGAACTGGCTCATAAGAGTCATTCATTCGGGAGGTTGTACTGTCAGGGCTGGCCCATGGGTTTGTGAGGCCCTAGGCAAAATCTTGAAAATGGGCCCCCTGGTGTGAAATTTGTCATACTGTAACTTTAAAACATCCATATAACCACAGCAAACGTGATGAGCAGATTTTTTTAAATACCTTGCTAACTATCGGTCCAATAAAATATCTTACCTGCCCAGCAAGAAAAAGCCATCTCTGGGTCGGTTTAAATCCTTTCTGATCTCGGAGTTGTCACCACCTCTGAAAAAGCCAATCCGATGTTTTTTAGTATTTTATTATTACTAGTTCTGTCGCTTTCCCTTTTTGCTTGCAGACTCTTCTTGTTAAGAGGTTTCTTTATTTTGAAAATGGGTGATTCCCCAGAGGGTTACCTTTTGGAATGATCCATGGTCAATGTGATCATGTGTTGTGGCTACAAGCTTTCAGCTTCAAACTACTACCACATCAATCACTGCATATATACGCACTGTAGTAGCTCCGGACCTTCTTTTCTTTATTTATAGACATGATGTAAACATGCACGAACGAATGACGGAAGTATGGAATTTCATTTCCTAATCTGTCCAGATAGCTCTAAAATAGAAATCATTATTATAGGCTTACCATTGTGAATCGGGGTAGAGGTCTACATTCCTGCGGAACTCCTGCGGGCCCCGATTAGATTTTTTGCAGTGTGGTATTAAATTTATGCGTTGAAGGCAGGAGTGGATGGTACTTTTGTGAGATGTGGATGGGAGCGGGTGGTCAGAGAATAGACTGAAAAATCTGAGGTGGATCTCTTTTTTTATTTGATTAATTAATGAATGTCAAAAAAATCCCCCAAAACATGATAATTATTATTTTATTTTATAATGTAAAATAAATGTGCACACAGCTTGTGCATTAAATTATCCAAATATTTAGAGCAGGCAGGTAGTCAACGGGGCTTTAGAAGACTGGCTGAGCAGAGCGCACTCTGTGTCATCAAAGGATGTGAAACTCTGACTAGAAAATTGTCAGTTTAGTGTTAAGAAACCAACTTCAGGCAAGTCAAATCTGCATCATTTTCACACGTCAACTGATAATAGCAATAACAGAAAACTAAAACATTCTTTGTGTACACTTGTTGTCTATTTGTATGGCTTTTGTGCTATGTGAAAAAATAAATGCTGGTTTGCGGGAACGGGAGTGGTCGGGAAGAAAATCACTGAGGGCACAGACCAGGTGAAAATGGAGTCAAATTCAGCATGAGCATTCATGTGTGGGATAGAAACTTGCAGGAGCAGCGTCTGCACGGGAAACCAGTCCCGTGCAGATCTCTAAATCAGGGCAAGGCAAAACATGGTTTGGAAGACGGGTTGTTAGTGTACTTACTCGTTAATAAAAATGTTTTCATTTCTAACAAAAAATCTTACATAGTGTAGCTTTAATGTCAAATTATAAAAAATAAAAAATAAGTAGTCATTATTATTATTGTGCATGTTCTGAAAAGTCTTTGTTAAAGGGATAGTTCACCCAAAAATGAAAATTCTCTCATCATTTACTCACCCTCATGCCATCCCAGATGTGTATGACTTTCTTTCTTCTGCTGAACACAAAAGATTTTAAGAAGAATGTTTCAGCTCTGTAGGTCCAAACAATACAAGTGAATGGGTGCCAACATTTTTACGCTACAAAAAGCACATAAAGGCAGCGTAAAAGTAATCCATAAGACTTGAGTGTTTTAATCCATATCTTCATAAGTGATATGATAGGTGTGGGTGAGAAAAATATCAATATTTGAGTCCTTTTTTATTTTAAATTCTTCTACATGCCCAGTATGGGGCAATATGCATGAAGAATGTGAATTACCAAAAACAAAAGAAGAAGAATGTGAAAGTGATCTGTTTCTCATCCACACCAATCATATCACTTCTGAAGACATTGATTTATACACTGATTTATATGGATTACTTTTATGCTGACTTATGTGATTTTTGGAGCTTTCTCTTGCATTGTATGGACCAAAAGAGCTGAAATATTCTTCTAAAAAAATTTCATTTGTGTTCAGCAGAAGAAAGAAAGTCATACACTTGGGATGACATGAGGTTGAGTAAATGATGAGAGAATTTTCATTTTCTCTTTAAAGGGGCTAAAACACATAAGGGTCAGAAATGTTTGTTACTAAAGACTTTTTTCTTTTTTCAGTGTGGAACATATAGGTGTTCCACAGTAATTTGGTGAATACAGTGAAATATCTCAAGTGTTTTAAATATTACATTTTTTAGAAGAATTCACTTGTCTTTTCCTAATGTTTAAAGGCATAGCTGATGTAAAGTAATACTAAATCTGAATGTTGAGTGTGATTACAGTTGCTTGCTTAGTCAATATACACATGTTCTGTTTTGAAACATATTCATACAGCACTAAGTCTGTAAGAAAGCACTTGTTTACTTGCATCTGGTTATAATGATTGACGCTGATCGAACATTTCCAGAGCTCTGCTTGTTATTTTTTGTCACTTTGATGTATGTCAGTAGGGGTGAGACTATAAACAACCCCATCTTGAGTCCTGGCTTGATAACGCTCAGGTTTCCAATGTTAAAGTCCTTTCCTGGCAAAACATTTAAACTTTTTTGTCGTCCGTATCTGATGAGCTCGTTTGCTACATTTTTTTTCGCTCCTTCACTTGTTTAATTTTTTTTTTTTTTATTGCCTTGAACAAATGCTAATGGACAGATGTCATCAAGCGGAACGAGCCATGGTGAGTGACCTTGGCTCTCAGAGACTCAGGGCTTTTGTTTCTCCTTCACAGAAAGTGAACATGTCACACTTTCTTAGTTCAGTCTGAAAATGGGAGAGAGCAATTTCTGTACAAGCTCCTCAGGAGGGGGCTGCTGTCTCACTACACAGTGCACAATTCAAACTGCAATAGCAACCTGCTAAAACAAAACCAGTTTCCCTTTTATGGCAATTAAGTGACCAGGATGGATTTTTACTGTGCTATAAAATCATAGCTAAGATTCGCTCACCATGCAGTAAACGTACATTTGCATAATTGTTAAACCAGTGACTTACTTTCTGAAAATAAAAAGAAACATTTGAAGGAAATTGGAGCTGCTTGGAGAGATTGTTTGTAACTGGTGCAAAGGAATAAATCAGGTCTCAGAGTGGAGACATTAATCTCCTGAATCTAACGAACGGCGGGTGCAGTGGACGTCTGGCGTGCTGCAATTAAAAGAGCGCTGGAGTCTGTGTGGTCAGATCAGGAGCTGGTGGCAAACATAGATGAGGGGTTGGACAGGAGGGTTTGTGTGGTCAAATGAAGATGGAGAGAGAGAGATAGAAAGATCGAGATAGCATCAGGACATGCAGACAGGATGTCTATGTTGTTGTCAGGTGATGGATTCATTCAGATACTGAGTCCTCTGCTAATCAGTTTAAACCATCAACATACAGCTGAAATAAACTTAAAGGGCTATGCATGTCATCATTCACTGATAGTGACATTGCGTTTGATAAAGCAAAAGTGTGCAAAGTCTGTGACACTAGCGTCACCCAAAAGAATTGCAAAAATTATGGCTATTTGCAAACAGGTTTCCAAAACACTCCCAATGTTGCGATAACAGACTGTTCAGCATCACATTCCCTTTATGGCAAGTCAGTTCACTCAGCTGCCATTCTGGTAACGCCTCTGGGTGGCTATTTCCAGTCATGCAGTCATGCAAAATTAGCAAAATGACATTACATGGTTCCTTACACGAATCGCGGCAGTTCTGAGGTGAAATGTTCACTGTGTGGTGCTAAAAGCAAGTTAACTGTTCTCCCAAACAGAAGATGTTTTTAAGGTTAATGCTCTATTGAGTTTTAAATCAACAAAACCGACCTCCCTACCTTAAACCTAAACCTAACCGATAGTTTCATATAAAGCAAATGTGAGATTAAAAACACAATTGCTGAAGCAACCACGTCATTTTGTGGTGCTTCTATGACACTCACGTGTCGACTTGCTTGCTCTTCAGGACTCGTATCCCGGTCCTTTACATCGGAAGTGCAACGCTTTATCAGTTTATCAGAACAAGCTTGTAAATGTAGTTGGTTATGTAATGCAAACGTTAAAATGTATCACCTTACAAGTCATCCGCTATAGTTAAAATTGTTTGTGTCATAAGATAGCATTGTTTGAGGAATAGGGCAAAAAGTTACATTTTATCAACTGATAATGCCGTTTTACTTGTGATTTGTGTGAAAGTGAAAAGTTATTTTTGTTGTAGTGCTTCTAGTGTTCATTTCACCAGGAAACTGCTGCGAAACATACAACTAGGCAAGTAAAAATTATTTTGCAAATATGTAAGTAACGTGATTCTGCACAGCTCCTGTCTAACTAAATGGGAAAGACCAAAATCTACAAATCTGTTGGTCAACCTCACGTCCCAATAACATATTTCAAATTAAGAATGAAATATGACAACAATGATACCATAAATTGTGGTTTGTCAGCTCAATTTACACAATTTTTCATGCTAGACTAGCCAATGAGCATGAACATTCTAGTGTAAACAAACAAACAATTGCCACCTTAACTGTAAGGTAGGACTTCCATTCCTAAAGCCACCATATTGAGCATTGTGATGCCTCTATCAAAAAAGCAATTAGCTCTTTTAACTTTGCGACACGACTGTAGCAGCCAAATTTAGTGTTACGATTGCTCAGATTCAACAAGTGGTCCCCTTCCTCTGCTTCATAATATTTCTGGTGCTTGAGTCAAAGATGAGTCATCAATATATTTGGTTCATTTTTCCCAAAGACTGTACATTTTAAATGTGTATATCTACTAAAAATTACTCTACTTTTAGGAGTACACTAGCATATAGATGGCCTCAAAGCTAACAGACATGGGATTAAAGCCACAAAACTACCATTTTAATTCAGGGAGTCTTTGCACTGACAAAATGTAGAAATGTTTAGTCATAAAGCAGTGGGTGCTGTGCTTGAGTTATTTAATATCTTAATTATCATATCTTAATTCCAGATGTGTAGTGTAATGTTATTGCTCTGACGAAGATTCATTTTTGGTTTGTTAGCGATTTAAAGCCATTCCAGCTTCCATGGCTATTTTCAAGGGAGGGTGTGTTCTGAGTAGCTACTGCCTAAGATCAGATCTCACAGTGCAGTTTTTTTTAGGTAGCTGCTAATGTAGCATCAATCTTAATATTTCTCTGTCACCTTTAGTCACTTTGTGGCAGAGAGTCATGCTGCTCAGCCTGTACTCTATTCAGTTGTCCTGACTAAAGACAAATTATAGATCTGTCTCATCTCCTTCAGGAGCTGGGGGGTCATGACCCCTTTTGAAGATTTCAGTGGAACAAATCTGTGTTTTTGTATTTGTTTACTGTAGTAAACAGGCTGTGTTCATAATAGAGAATTAAATTGCTACTTTCAAAATACTGCTCAGCATACACTATAAACCGCTAATATTTTTCTTAAAATAGCGAGTGAAACAGTAGGCATTATTCCATTCAGGCAGTATTCTGCTACATTGTTGTCACATGACCTTGTCTCATTGCATATTTAATTTAGCGAGTGGCATCCAGCTATCATCTTGGAAATGAAAATGGTTATTTTGCATTTGGAATCAAATTTTGTGCACAGAGGGTCTTAACTTTATGCAGTCCAAATAAAGTGAGACATTAAACACTTTAGTCAAGTGCTTTGTAGTAGACGGAGTCTTTGTGTACTCTATACTGTACATACAGGAAATTTGCACTTTGTGCACAGTATACATGCATTATACTGCTGTATATTAAACTATAGTCTTTTCTGTGTATTCATGTAGGTGAGAACATTACACTCTTTTTGGTAGCTGAATGCATAATCAAATCAAATTAGAAAGACAAAATCAATGCTAACACTTTCTATGAAGCCCATATTTATAATGCGTTGTAAAGGCATTATAAATGCCTTATAATGCATTCGTAATGTCTCATGATACACCATATAATATGTTATAACTTGTCATATGTAATTGAAACTTTTGCTAATTTAAATTAAATGTGTGTTCCTTTGTTTTCTATCTATTTGTATAACTTCCACTTCATAAGCTTGATTTGTAATAACACTTCAGATACAGTATGTTATGAATGTTTATAAGAAGACATTGTTTTCTTTTTGTTTTTTGTTTTTTACTTAAAGCATACCTGATATATATATATATATATATATATATATATATACAGTATATATATGATACATTATAACTTCCCTAGAAACAGTTTGATGTCGACCATATTATAATATATTAGACTCTAAGGTATAAATATGAATTGGTTAGTATTATAATGTATTATAATTGCGGTTACAACAGTTGATGAGTGGTTAAAACATATTATAACGCATATTATGAGACATTAAAAATGCATTTAGAATTTAGAATTTAGAATGGCTTCATAGAAATTGTTACCAAATCAATAAAAGGATATGCAAAGTTTTGGGGGGTTTGTATAATTTTATAAATGACAGGCGTTCCAGAGATTTCTTGTAGGCCTGCATTCATTGCTGATCAATAAAGTTTTTTCAATGGCCTCTGGCTGGCTGGTAAAATGCAGATATGTATGTAATATAGGCTAATATGATTTAAATACAACAATTGAAATATGCACTAATTATATGCTTAAATATATATATATATATATGCAATATGTATTGAGGATTCAGTACAAATATTAGAAAACTAATAAATTATACATTATCCATCAATAAGACACTAAAACACCTAACTAGCAGGCACAGTAATCAGCCAAATACAATCTCAAAATGACAAAATATCATCCAATTTATCTGCCTGGCCAAAATATCAGTCTATCACTTGACTGGGGATATGGGATATTGTACCAGAATATATAGCATTAAAAATGATACATTTACATTTACAAGTTTTAAATGACACTGATTTTCAGTTTGAATGTATTTGTTTTTGGTTCTAGATTTTCATAATCTTCAGTTGGCGACAGTATATTAAAACTGTCATCCTGCACGATGTTTCTGAAAACTAATATTCACACCATGGCACTATATTCTGTTGTTTTTAATTTGCTATTTTTATTTTGAATTAATAATATGTTTCCCTATTTGTAATTAAAGTTGTCAAAACATTGTTCATCTGGAAATTTTGTTAGTTATTCAGTGAGAAGTTTTGGGGTTTTAGCCAGTGTGATCTTACTCAGGGAACAGGAATGTTGCCAGTGTGGCGAGGAGACACGCTGAAGTATTCCAGATGCAGAGAGTTAATTAGCCTTGAGTATTCCCATGATGCTGAGTGTGTGAGAAACCAGAGGAGTGTGCATCTGTGATCGTACACCACTGCACCTCAGCCTTCAGGACCTGCCTTACATACTCCCAACACTCCCACAGCAAACACCTCTGCGCAATTTGCTGTACAAGCCAACAGGGAGTTATTTCAGAAAGCGAGGAACTGTCATCCTATAATAGGGTTATTCCAGAAAGATGGTTTTGATGGTTTGTAAAAGAAAAAGTAAAACGGATGCCATGGGAACCTGTTTTCTCAGAGTGTGTGTGTGTGTGTCTGTTCTGTGGAGGTTTCATGTTGGAGGATTTTTTTAATTGACATTTATCAGAATTTTTTTTTCTTGTTGCATTTAAAATATCTTTCTTTCATTCTCGCTCTCCACTTCTGTCTTTCTCAACCTCCCTCTCTGCCCGAACCCATAGCCACTGGCCATTTCTCGTTGACTTTGTACTGTAATTACACGTCTGTACGCTCTCACCTACACACCTCTGCCTCTCTCCCTGCTGGGCTTTTGTGTTCTCCACAAATAATACAGTGTGAACAGAACTTTATTTTCACGCTGTAGAAGATTCCATCCAGTACTGTTTCTTTATGTAGACTGATCCAGCCCGCTCTTTCTGTTAGGTTTAGGCTCAGAATCACATACCATGCATACTGTGTTTAAAGTGTTTAATATGTATAATGTGTACAGTATGCAACGCAATGCACTCACCCATCCATTTCCAGTGTGATGAATTGATCTGATTGCAAAGTTAAGACTTTTTTGCACTTTACATTTTACAAATGTGTAACAAGTGAAATATAACGATTTAAAAAATTAACATTTATTTAACTAACTCTTAATTTCTGATTGGATGAGCTGCCTTCAGAGCATTTGAAATTGCCAAGCATACACCTGTAACCGCACATTCTCTAGAAATTATGGAAACACTTTACGTTAATGTTCCATTTGTTAAGGGATTATTAAGGGATTTATTAATGACTTATATGTCATTGGCAAATTGGTTTGAAGAGCAATCCAAAACTCCCCTATGATATGGCCAGCAGGAAGAAAAGTGACCTAGCCCAGTACAGGGAAACTGGCACCCTCTCCTGGAGCTAGGCCCGGGAGAGGAGCTTGCAGGCGAGTGCCTGGAGGCCGGGCTTTAACCCATGGGGCCCAGTCAAGCTTAGCCTGAAAAAACAATGTGGGGCCACCTCCTTGTAGGCCCACCACCTGCAAGGAGAGAAATAGGAGACCGGTGTGACGCCCAATGGGTAGCACGTGAAGGTGGGGGCCTGTGCGGACTGGACCTTGATTACAGAAACTGACTTTTGGAACATGGAATGTGACCTCACTGGTGGGGAAGGAGCCGAAATTAGTGTGTGAGGTTGAGAGATAGCAGCTAGATACTGTATAGTTGGACTCACCTTTATACACTTCTGGCTCTGGTACTGAACTCCTGGACAGGGGTTAGACACTCTCCTTCTCTGAAGTTGCTCAGGGTGAAAGACATCGAGCAGGTGTGGGTATACTCACAAGCCCCCATCTTGATGAGAGGGTTGTCTCATTGTGATTTCGTGTTGCAGGGGGAAAAGCTCTGACTGTGGTCTGTGCATATGCACCGAACCGCAGTCCAGAGTGTTTGGCCTTCTTGGAGACCCTAAGGGCCCTGGAGGGGGTGCCAGCTGTGGTCTCCAAAGTTCTGCTGGGCGACTTCAATGCCCATGCTGGCAACGAAGGAGGAGAGTCATTGGGAGGAACGGCCTGCCTGATCTGAACCCGAGCGGTGTTCTGTTATTGGACTTCTGTGCTAGTCATGGATTGGCCATAACAAACGCCATGTTTGAACATAAGGTTGTTCATAAGTATACTTGGAACCAGAGCACCTTAGGCCAAAGGTCGATGTTCGACTTTATTGTCATATCGTCAGACCTGCAGCCATATGTTATGGATACTCGGGTGAAGAGAGGAGCTGACCTGTCAACCAATCACCACCTTGTGGTGAGTTGGATCAGATGGCAGGGGAAACTGCCAGATAGACCTGGAAAATTCAAATGGATTGTGATGGTGAACTGGGAACGTTTGGCGGAGACCCCTGTCCAGAAGATTTTCAATCACCACATTCGTAGTAGCTTCTCCCACATCCCAGAGGAGGCTAGATACATGGAGTCTGAGTGGACCCTGTTTAAGGCCTCCATTGCAGAGGCAGCTGCTGTGAGCTGTGGCTGGAAGGTTGTTGGTGCCTGTCGGGGTGGCAATCCTAAAACCCGCTGGTGGACACCTGTGGTGAAGGAAGCCATCAGGCTGAAGAAGGAGGCTTTTCGGGATTGGTTTGCCCGTGGAACTCTGGGCTCAGCTGACAGGTAATGGCAGGCCAGAAGGACTGCAGGGGCAGCGGTTGTGGAAACGAAAACCTGGGTGTGGGAGAAGTTTGGAGAGACAATGGAGAAGGACTTTTGGTCAGCCTCAAAGAAGTTCTGGCAAGCTGTAAGACGGCTCAGGTGTGGAAAGCAGGGATTTGTCCAGACCATTGATGGCTGGGACAGGGAACTGTTGACCTCGCCTGGCGACATAGTCGAGCGGTGGAAGGAAAACTTTAAGGAACTCCTAAACCCGACTAACACGCACTCTGTGGAAGAGGCAGGAAAGGAGGACTTGGGGGGTTTGACACCCATTTCTCTGGCAGAGGTCACTGAGGTAGTCAAAAAGCTCAGAAGTGGCAAGGCACCAGGGGTGGATGAGATTCGCCCTGAGATGCTGAAGGCCCTGGATATTGTTATGCTGTCATGCCTAACACGACTTGCATGGATGTCTGGGGTGATACTTAGGGATTGGCAGACAGGTGTGGTGGTTCCCATTTTTAAAAAGGGGGACCGGAGGATGTGTTGCAACTATCGAGGGATCACACTTCTCAACCTACCTGGGAAAACTTATGCCAGGGTGCTGGAGAGGAGACTCTGGCTGATTGTCGAACCTCGGATTGAGGAGGAACATTGCGGATTCCGTCCCAGTCGTGGAACAGTGGATCAGCTCTTTACCTTAGCATGGGTCTTAGAAGGGCCATGGGAGTTTGCTCATCCAGTTTATATGTGTTTTGTGGACTTGGAGATGGCATATGACCCCTGGGATGTTCTGTGGGGGACGCTGCGGGAGTGTCTATGGGGTACCGGGGCTGCCAGTGCATGCCATTCGGTCCCTGTATAACTGTTGCAAGAGCTGTATCCACATCCTCGGCATTAAGTCAAGCTTGTTCACAGTGGCCGTTGGACAGGGCTGTCCCTTGTCACCGATCCTGTTTTTGATATTCATGGATAGGATCTCAAGGCGCAGCTGAGGTGTGGAGTGTGTACAGTTTGTGGGCCTCAAGATTGCATCCCTGCTATTTGCAGATGACGTGGTCCTGTTGGCATCATCATGCTGTGACCTCCAGCATGCACTTGGGAGGTTTGCGGCCAAGTGTGAAGTGTTGGAATGAGTCTGCAAGTCTGAGGCCATGGTTTTCTGCCAGAAAATGGTGGATTGCTCTCTTCAGGTAGGGAGAAAGCAGCTGCCCCAAGTGGAGGAGTTCAAGTATCTCGAGGTCTTGTTCACGAGTGAGGGAAATTTGGAGCATGAGATTGACAGGCAGATCGGTGCAGCGTCTGCAGTACTGCAGTCACTGTACCGGACCATGGTGGTGAAGAAGGAGCTGAGCCTGAAGGCAAAGCTCTCAATTTACCAGTCAGTTTACATTCAAACCCTCACCAATGGTCATGAGTTTTGGGTTGTGGTTGAAAGAATAAGATTGTGAATACAAGCGGCCAAAATGAGCTTTCTTTGTAGGGTGTTGGGGCTCACCCTAAGGGATAGGGTGCAGAGCTCTGACATCTGAGAGGGACTCGGAATAGAACCACTGCTCCTCCGTGTTGAAAGGAGCCAGTTGAGATGGTTCAGGCATCTGATTAGGATGCCTCCTGGACGCCTTCCTGCGGAGGTGTTTCGGGCATGTACAACTGGAAGGAGGCCCAAGGGAAGACCCAGAACACGCTGGAGGGATTATATCTCTTGGCTGGCCTGGGAATGCCTCGGGATCCCCCTGGATGAGCTGGAAGATGTGGCCGGGGAAAAGGAAGTATAGGCTATTTTGCTTAGTCTGCTGCCACCGTGACCCTGTCCCAGATAAGTGGTCAAAGATGGTCGAAGAAATGCATTACAAGTTATTGATATGCAGTTATAACAACATGCATAAAAGTGTGACTTTCATGCCAAACAGTGAGCCATGTTTCGTCATATGTAATAAATGCTTAATAACACTTTTTAAACATTAGTAATTTATGAAAATCTACCTTAATGTAAAATGAACACATTTGAAGTGTTTATTAAGGAGTTGAGAACATTAGTAACATATGTACAAAAAGTTCAGAATGGTTTAATGGTCATGAAGAGCTAAAAAGTATTTTTGCAGAGGACTTTAGGTCACTAAGACTAGTTAAAATCATTCTTAACCATTTGACATCAATGTGACATGAAAAGTGACAACAGAAGTGAGTCAAGACATTACAGTCATGAATATAAACACAAAATTAATAATCCCTCCTTTTAATCTCACTATAACAGTCAATTTTTGCCATAAATCATGAATTGGTGCATTTTATGTTTTTTTTTATTTTTATTTATTTTTTTATTAAAATAAGTATGAATACGTGTATTTATTAATCTTTTATAATATGTATTTTATAGTGCTCACTGTCAAGCTGTTTATTTTTGTGTACATAGCTTCCCCGCTTGAAAGGGACTAACACATCAACAAGGAGATTTCAAACTGGATTTCACTCCGATTAAAAATGTTAAAGGTGGTTAAAGTTGACAAGATGATGAAAGCGAAAGGGTGAAGAAAGGTGATGAAAGGGGAAAAACCTTTAACAGAAACAAAGGTACATTCCTTTAAATGAAATGATTAACAAACAGAATTACTGTTCTCAATACTGGCATGAATTTAGGCTTAATATAAGGCAATCCAATAAACAATTATTATTTTAATTTTTTTAAATGCAAATGCAACAAACAGTCAGCATTTGAAACAATAAGCCATTAAATAGTTAATGTATCAAACATAAACATCTACGCTAGGTATCATGAACAGTAAGTCACGCTCTGAAGCTAGCCTAGCAACTATCGTCATTTCGATGTCTGTAAGCAGCCTTTAGAATTAACCAAACTAAGGCTATTAACATAGTTCCAAGTCCTCACCGGCTGCCACTCCGGAATCTGATGATGTATTCGGTTTAGCACACTTTGTTTGTGACGAATGCCAAAGTTTCATGGAAAGGCTTTCGTGTCAGCTGTGCCGCACACACACCCACACACTGGTCAGATGGATTTCTTTTCTCATCCTTTTTCCGGTGCTGCTTTGCGGAGCACGCTGTATGGTTGAGAACTCAGCTTTGCTATGTATCAGTTCATTAATAGTTCCGCTTTGCTTGAATTTGGCCTCTTAATATTGATTAATTATTTATTTTTGATGTTGATGAATTAATTGACCAGGATTGTTCCAGTTTGGCTTGACACTCACTATTTGGAAAAGACTGCATGAAAGTCGGTCTTTACATAAACATACCCAAATTTAACTAAGGAAGGGAAATGTCAGTGTGCACCATGATCAAAAGGGAAATCAACATGATGCTTCCAAAAGTTCAAGTACTCTGATATTAACCATTTTCAAATGAATTTCTGACAAGCGGCATCCTCTGGCAGACATTTTTGCATCAATTCATGCGTGAACACATTTCTCTCTAGTCAGTAATTTAGTAGTGTCTGAAGAGGTGGGCATACTGTAAATTTATGAAGGAAACCCACAAAAAAAAAAAAAATTCATACGGTCTCTAAAATTCATATTATTTATATTTATATATATTACATAGGCAAAATGTGTAAGAAATATATATTTTCCATTAAAAAAAAATTACTGAATGTATATCAGCTTATCAAATGTATATCAGGTTAGGACTAAGTTTCTTGCTGGCCTGGTGTACAGTACACTACTAAAATAGATGGTAACATAAACTTGATGTTAAATATGTATTTAAATTAATAGGTGTCATTAATGTTGCTTTCATTAGGCTATATGAAAATTGTTAATACTTTATAATTACTCTAATTAATAAATGTATACATACATAATATGCAATAAACTGATAAGCATTGTAAAGCTAATACGAGTGTAGTAATGTTCACGTTAACACGTTATCTAGTATTACCATATATAGCCTACATAAGAATTAATGGTCATTTGTTTTATTTGTGCACTATGATGTACTTTTCTGTGTATAGTGAAATTGATTTCCTACTTAGAAATATAAATTGAAATGATTTGATATCACGAGAGAAAGGCACCACCTACAGCAGTAAAAGGCAAAAACACAAAAAAAGACATATGATTTAATTACAGGACACAGTTGACCATCATCTGCGAAGAGCATCAAAACTATATGTATTTACGTTTAGCAAGAAAATACATTTACAGCACAAATTATGGTTACTCCAGGGATGCTTGTGCATCAGCATTAGATGTTGGAAATGTCCCACCCCTCAGTGAAATGGAAAATGTGATTGGTTAGCAAATCCAATCACATCTGAAATGAACATTCTGATTGGTGGATCAGCTTAGCCAGACTGTCCCTCTTGCCCGTTCCATCAGTTGCGCTCCTGCCTCCGCAGCTCAGTGTGCATTTAGAGAGAATCTCTGTACACTTTTTAAAAATAGAAATAAAATCACAATTCACTCAATGGAGCTGCGGCATCACATTAGTAAATTGAAAAAATTCTGGGTCAAAAGCCTACTCATTGTTCTGGCGGCAATACGTATCATCGCTTATTTTAGGTGGGCATACGCAAAATCCTAAGAAAGATAGGTGAGCATAAGGCATATGCCTGCATATGCCCTAGACTACACTACTGCCTCTAGTGCTTCTGATGTAACATGATCACACTGGAAGTCAGCATGTTGTTTCTGAGAATTCCAGTACTCTAGAATTGGCCACATTATGCAGATGCACTGATAAGCGACATCTTCTGTCAGAAAGTTTTGCACTGGCTCCAGTGTGTTTACCTTCCCTTAATTTAATTTAATTTAATTTAATTTTTCCCATGATGCGACCGGAAGTGCGTTGCATCATTAGCGCATGAGACCTGGGTTTGGATCCCACGTTGAATCCAGTAAGTTATGGCGTTTGCAGAATCAGTGACGAGTGCAATCCGGAGGTTGCTTTTTTCCCCTCTAACATTATTTTTTTTTAAGTTCACACTTGCCTATATGCCTAACAACACTTACCGCTTTGGCCACTAGGGACTGTGTTTTGAATCTTCGAGAAGCACAGATAAATTTTTGCTAATGAATGTCAATCTACTGTTTCCGATTTCACTGTGACATCATTCTGACTGATGCTCAGTGCGTTACATGAGCAACCTCAGAGACACGGGTTCTGGTCCTTTAGTCCGTGGAAAACAGGAAGTATTTGCATTGACATAAACAGTTGCATTTGGTTGCATTTTTGCTCTAAAAATATTTTTTTACTCCACTGATGGTTAAGTTTAGGGTTGGGGTTTGTTTAGTGGGTAGAGGTAATAATAAAATAAAAAAAAAACCCTGCTTGACAACTCGCTTTTGGCGTCCCTTTGTGGACATTTCACCTGGAAACTGGAGCTCACATGTGCCCATAGTACAACACTTGCAGCTTTGGCCACTGGGGGTAGTCATTCAAATTTCAGTAAGGACAGACTGATTTCAGCAGCAAAAATTTCGACCTACTGTTACCAAATTCACAGATTGTACACAAAGTGCAGGGACAAAGAAAAATCTGTTTTCTAAAAAACATTCAGAACCCAGAAACATCATGAACCAATTCAAGAAAAAAAGAAAGAAATACACAGACAGTCAAAGCATGATTTTTTAAAGATAAATTAAATAGTTTTTATTCTTTGTACTGTAATACATAAAAATGTAGTGGTGATGAATGGGGACATTCTAATTGACTAATATTCTGAAGAAAAACAAACATTTAAACAGAAAATTTATGTTTTTTGTTGTTATTGTTTACATACTAAACAAAAAGTTCAGTACCATGTTAATTATATCAGTTCCTGATAATGCCCCATCTATCTTGCCATCTATCAAAGTAATATGATTTTTATAGAGGCTATGATATTTGATGCAGAATTATGGAAATGTGTAATTATAAGGGCAGTCAAATGATTAAAATGTAAACCAAATTATATGCATACAGTATATCAATGTTTGCTTAAAAAAGGACCCCAAATAAAATAAAAAATACTATATCATAATAATAATCATAATCATAATAATCATAATAATAATATACACTACCAGTCAAAAGTTTTGAAACACTTACTCATTCTTTATTATATATATGTGTGTGTGTGTGTGTGTGTGTGTGTGTGTGTGTATATATATATATATATATATATATATATATATATATATATATATATATATATAAGACCTTACTGTATTGTGGCAGTCGAGTAAAGCATTGATTAGACAATACAAAAAGTGGCTTTAGGAGTCAATATATTTTTTTGTTTTATTTCCTTAGCAGTGAACATTTTGCAATTGAGTTTGTCAATCTATCTGATGTAGAACTTTAAGGGCTGTTCACACAGAATGTGTTCTTGTGTTCCATGTGCTCTGTTTTGGTTGGTTTATGTACACGTGTCAGACCAATACGTTTGGAGTGTCTCACTGTGGTTGTGTCATGTTTCACTGGTTTTCATCATCCCTGGCCATAAATGGCAAGTGCGTGATGCTATGCTAAGTGAAATGTTGTTTGAAACTTTTAAAATCGTGTCTCGAGACCCCTGCATTCGAAAATGTGTTCAGCTGTCAAATTGTTCGCTATACAAATGCACATTACCTGTAGAGCTGGAGTTGCTCTGACTGCCCACTGCTGAATGTGACTCGCAAAAACATGGTGATTTTTCCAGCTTGAATTGGCTTGAATCATTTAATCAGTTTATGTGCAGTCAGAGGGCATGATTAATTACATATATTTTTTTATCGTGTTAATGTATTTTGCATGTTTTTAATGGTATAAATTATTGTTTATTGTATGTATTTATTTGTATCTGTTATGTAATTAATCACTGAATTAACACATTTAATCAACAGCATTTATAGTTATATATTTGAATTCTCTGAAACCTCTGAATTTGTTAAGGCTAGTGCATTGCACCTTACCGAAAAAACGTCTTTGGTGAGTGACTCACATCTTAGAAGGTGTCATTGGCTCTTTGCTCTGTGAAAACCGGAAGGACAACACAGAACAGGAAGTGATCTGAAACCCAGTGTTCCGGTGGCCTGTGTTAGTCTCTTTCTCTCTCACTCTCTTTCTCTCCGGGCTCTGGCTCCTGTCCAGACTTTGCTGTTCTGATGGCAGGTCAAGGCAGGGCTGACCTGCTCTCTGTTGGCTGAATGTTGTTATTATTGGTGTGCTGTGCCCTCAGGGCAGCCTGTCGTCCCAGGGAAGGGAGGAAACACAGAGGGCTGCTAGATCTCAGTGCTGGCTCGCAGCTGTGCAGGTCTGGTGGTCTGATAAGACCTCCACTCTCCTCTGTACGCCTCTCTTGAGGGAGACTTGCTCCAACTGAATCAGAAAGGAAACAGTCTAATCCTTAAAACCTCGTTCTTCTTTCGGCTCAAAGAAAATTCACCAAATGTTTTAGTTTGTCAGAATAAGAATAATCATTATTGTCAGACTTTTTGTTGTACTTTCCACAAATGTTCTTTGTGGGAGGTTTTCTCACAGAATAGAGCATACACTGGATAAAAATGCAATTTATATATGTATACATATATATATATATATATATGTATATATATATATATATATTTCTTTTTTTTTTTTTTTTTTTTTTTTTTACTAAAAACTGACAGCTGTGGTTGCCAGAAATTCACTGTTACACCCTGTCTACACCGGATGTGAGTGATGTTGTGCCATGTCGCAACGGCTTGGCGCATCCAGTGAATAAAGCATCATTGTTTATATTGTGAGCGATTTTATTTTTGTTACGCACTGCAACGCTCGTGTCTGGTGTAGACAGGGTGTTATAGTAAGAACCAGTGTTGGGTGTAATCTGATTACAAAGCAATTAGTTACTACAGTATAATCCAAATATTAAATTTAATCAGTATTACTTTTAAATTCATGTAATCAGATTACAGTTTCAGTAAAGACTTTCAATAAAGGTAATTACTTTTATGTACAGTTCTTGGCTTACACATATTTCTAAAATATTAATCATGTACAGTGTAATTCATTTAAAATATGAATTCAGGTTCAAATGTACATCTATTTTTGATTCTGTGACAGCTGACTTACAAAAAACATTAGTTAACATTATTTTATTATATTTTAAGAATATGTTATTACATTAAAATATTTTAATAATATTTTATTATATTTTAATATTTTTAATATATTTTGCACTATTTTAAAACAATTGAAATGTAAAAGTGCATGTATTATTTTGTAAAATACAATATAGATTTTCATCATAAATTATAAGGTAATTAATTATTTTTAGTTCCAAAAAACATAATTGTTACAGTATGAATTAATTGTTCCTATAACTAATATGGTAGAGCATGGTGCTATCAATGCCAAAGTCATGAATTTATTTCCCTGTGAACACACATACTAATATATATATATATAAACAATAACAAAGATTAATAAATTCTGTCAAGAAAATGTTCATTGTTAGTATTGTATTGTAACTAATGTTAATGAATACAACCTTATTGTAAAGTTTTACCAATAAAATGTATACCTTGAATGCATTGTCTGTCGTTTTAGATAAAAGCATCTGCCAAATGCATAAATGTAATGTAATTTATACCTCCAAAAAGAGTCAAATTACATGTGTTGTCTTGTTAAATCTAATATAATTTATCACTGTATAAGAGAAGGTAATTTAGAATTAACCAATTAGCTAACTTAGCTTTACTGTAGCACTCTTCACATTCCTTTTCTGTTAAAATGTGAAATAAAACAGACAGACATCTAAAAGAAAATCTAACTTTAAATGCTGCAGGTTTACGCACGCCAGAAAACCCACACAAACGTGTTTCCCCTCACGTCAGCCAGGTGTTGGAGTGATGGTTTTAAAGGCTGTTTGGATGTTTAGATGCCCTCATTTAGGTTCATTTGGACATGCACTGAAACACCTGCAAATTATGTGTGTTTGTCAACCCAAGCACAGTCAGAGGAGCTCTGTAGCTGAACTTTTTTGAGCTCCTATTGCGAGCACATATTAAGAAAATGACATGAGTCCCTCAATTGATGTATTTTACCACATCATTTGCATGTTTTTCATCTGTTTCATCCACTTCTGCTAAGACTCTGTTGTTCAATTTGCTGAAAGCAAGCAAACTTGTCTGTCTGAGGACTTTTGAGTTCCCATGCTTTTATTTAGTTTCAAAGCATCTGTATCGTCCAATCTTGATGTGTTCTATTCCTGGCAGGGTGGGGAGGCATTCTGCACTGTGTAAATAGGCTTGCAAATTGTGCATGGCCTTTGACTGAGTCTGTAATTGCATTCGTCTTGAAGTATTTTGCTTGGCTGGCTGGTGGGTCAGCCCTTGAACCAGCTCTACTCCACTCGGGCTTCAAACACCTCAAAACTCTTCTTCATCTTGGTTCGGTCCAGCAAGGCCTTCAATGATTTTGTCAGTGACATAATACCTGTCTGATAGAAGGAAAGTGGCTGTCCTGACAACTTGATCTTCACATCATATAGACAGATACCTGAGAGATAAGCTCCAATAATGCTTTGCACATGGCTTTGAATAATGTCAATAGAGATTTTTCCATTATAGTTTGATGGCATTGAGAATACAGAGGGGACGTTACTACGATCTGAATCGTTCTCATCAGTGCACACAACTTTTGATTGTTTCAGCTCAGCTATTTCTCTGCAGTGGGTGCCAGTCTTAATCTCAGAGTCTGGGTAATTTAACATGATCGGACCTGAGCTAGGCCATTTCACATGTGTGGAATTCCAACACTAATGTTTGGTCTTGTATTTTGAAATACAGTATGGTTATTTTTAGAATGTTTGGGAATTTTGTTTCTTTAAATCTCTTTCCATATGATCCCACATTTTTGAGTTTGACATGCTAATAGTTGGCTATTGTGTTCATGTTCATTGAATGACATGTCAATCATTTTTCTTTTTTCTTTTTTGTCTGGAAGTTATTCAAAAAATACATTAGAAATGCAATTCACAAAAGACAATTACCTGAACACACCTCTGCTATGATGAACATGTTTACAATGTCTGAGTTCAAAGTCAGAAATGGACTTTTCTGGGGTTTAAAATAAAAAATGTTTAAGTAGTGTAACCATCCGGAGACAGTTAAAAGTGATAATAAAAATAAAATTTATTAAGAGCTAAAATTCTTCAAAAGTGAAATGTTGGCATAAGTAGTTTGGAATAATATTTTATTATTATTATTATTATTAAAATAATATTATTTAAAAAACAAATGTTTACCAAATCAAAGTTAGGTGGTGTAACATTTTAGGTTACAACATTTAGGTAGCCATGCTGTTGTCATGTGACCAAAAAAAAAAAAAAAAAATAAAAATCAAAATAAGTATAACCGAAGACCCCTTTAGACCCTTGTGAGTGAAGTTTTTTTTTTTATTTTTATTTTTTATTTTTTTATTTTTAAAGCAAGATTTTTTGACATGAAAAGGCACATTTTGTCCAGGTTGAATGGAGTAACCCAAAGAAAACTTGATATTCATGATAAAAAAAATCATGATATTTGTAAAATAAATAAATGAATAAATTAGTTTAAAAGATACGTTTGATTTTTAAAATTTGTATTAATGATTGTATACATTGCATGGATTCAGGGTGCAAGGAACATATTTGAATACCTTTCACCTGATGGTTACACCACTTGACATTTTTAAGGTAATTAAATCATTGTTATTTATTTATTTATTTATGTACAAGTTTCTTAATTTAATTCTGCAAACTTGACACATGACACGTGTTTTAAACTCTAAGTTAACTAGAACCAAGTCCAAGTCCAAGATGGTGCCGAGGATGGCAACCATGTTGCGAGCTCCAACACATCTTCACAGTTTTTTTGTTTTTAATGTTCTTAATTCATATTATTTTTGTGTTAGATGTCGTCAGTGTTATTGTATATGACAGACAAACTATTCTGGACATTAGCTTTTCATTAACACATCGGAAATTAAGCTTTGAGTTCCACAATTCCGATGACGCTCTGTTTACAAACAGAGCAGCGGAGCCCTTTGTTTGGAACATGCGGTCCCAACCACGAAAGCGCAGCCGAAAAGGGGAAGGAGAGCCGGTGTCCTCATCAGGGTCAGATGCCGCACCAACCGACCTCCACTACCCAGCATTCTTCTGACGAATGTCCAGTCTCTGGACAACAAGCTCTGCGAACATAGGGCACGAATCTCCTACCAACGAGAGACGCGAGTCTGCTGCATTATCTGCCTTACAGAAATTTGGATATCTACTGAGGTCCAATCGAGCCTACGGGGTTCTCCGTGCATCACGCGGACAGAACTAAAGATCTCTCGGGGAAAAGCAGAGGAGGGGACGTTTGTTTTATGATCAATGATTCATGGTGTGATCGAAGGAACGTACACTCTATCAAGTCTTTCTGCTCCCCTGATCTGAAATACCTCACGCTACAGCGGTCATCATCACAGCCGTGTACATTCCTCCACAAACTGACACAGAGCAAGTGCTAAGGGAACTGTATGGGAGTATAAGTGAGCAGGAAACCGTGCACCCTGAGGCCACGTTCATTGTTACAGGGGACTTTAACAAAGACAATCTCAGGACAATCTCGCCTAAATACTACCAACACACCAGATGTAACACACTCTCTCTTCCAGGATGCTTACAAATCCCTCCTTCGCCCACCTTTTGGCAAATTGGACCACTTTTCCATTCTCCTTCTGCCCGCTTACAGGCAGAAACCGAAACAGGAAGCTCCCATCCTCAGAACGATCCAGTCAGATTCTATGCTACAGGACTGTTTTGATCATGTGGACTGGGAGATGTTCCGGTCCACCTCTGATGATAACATCGAGGTCTACGCTGATACCGTAACGTGTTTCATCAGGAAGTGCACAGATCATGTAGTGCCGACCAAAACAATACGGATCTACCTAACCAGAAACCGTGGATTAATAGCGATGTTCACGCGGCATTTAATGTGCGGACCTCCGCTTTTAATTCCAGGAACACTGAGGAATATAAACATGCCAGTTATACTCTCCGCAAAACAATCAAAGCAGCTAAACAACAATACAAAAAAAAGTGGAAGCACAGTTCAACACCACCAACACGAGAAGTATGTGGCAGGGAATTAACATAATCACAGACTTCAAAGCAACTAATCACTCCACTGTGAACACCACCGCCTCTCTTCTGGACAAGCTAAACACATTTTATGCTCGTTTTGAGGGAAACAACATCTCCTACACAGAGAGAACTCCCGTGCCCGACACAGCAGAGGTTAGTTCACTTACTGTCTCTGTTGCGGATTCAACCTGATCTCTCAAACGAGTGAATATTCGCAAAGCTGCGGGTCCAGACGGAATTCGGCACCGTGCTCTCAGAGCATGCACAACGGACATTTTCAATCTCTCCCTCTCCCTGTCTGTGGTTCCTACATGCTTTAAGACATGCACCATTGTGCCCATACCAAAACAGTCAAAGATAACTTGCCTAAATGACTAGCGTCCTGTTGCCCTAACTCCCATCATCAGCAAGTGCTTTGAAAAGCTTATCAGAGACCACATCTGCTCTGTGCTGCCTGCCTCACTGGACCAGTACAGTTTGCTTACAGAAGCAACCGCTCCATTGATAATGCCATTGCAGTTACAATACACACTGCTCTTTCTCACTTGGAAAAAAGGAACACATTTGTGAGAATTCTGTTTGTAGACTACAGCTCAGCATTCAACACCATAGTGCCCTCCAAACTTGATGTGAAACTCTGGGCTTGAACAGCTCTCTGTGCAGCTGGATCCTGGACTTCCTGTCAGGCAGATGCCAGGTGGTCAGAATGGGCAGTAACATCTCCTCACCACTGACCCTCAACACTGGAACCCTGCAGGACTGTGTTCTCAGCCCACTCCTGTATTACCTGTACACACATGACTGTGTGGCAACACATAGCTCCAGTGCCATCATCAAGTTCGCTGATGATACGATGGTGGTAGGTCTGATCACTGACAATGATGAAACAGATTACAGAGAGGAGGTGCACACCTGGTGTCAGGAGCACATCCTCTACCTCAACATCAGTAAGACCAAGGAGCTTGTGGTGGACTTCAGGAGAAAAGACAGAGAACACAGCCCCATCACCATCAATGGAGCACTGGTGGAGAGATTCAGCAGCTCCAAGTTCCTCGGTGTACACATCACTGAGGAACTCACATGGTATGTCCACACTGAGGCCGTTGTGAAGAAGGCTCACCAGCGCCTCTTCTTCCTGAGACAGCTGAGGAAGTTTAGAATGAACCACCGCATCCTCACACAGTTCTACACCAACACTGTAGAGAGCATCCTGACTTGCTGCATCACTGCCTGGTATGGCAACAGCACCACCCTCAACCGCAAAGCCCTGCAAAGGTGGTGCGAACTGCCAGACACATCATCAGTGGTGAGCTTCCCTCCCTCCAGGACATCTATACCAGGCGGTGTGTGAATCATCAGAGACTCCAGCCACCCGAGCCATGGGCTGCTCTCACTGCTACCATCGGGCAGGCAGTATCGCAGCATCAAGACCCGCACCAGCCAACTTCATGACAGCTTCTTTCCCCAAGCAATCAGACTTTTGAACTCTTGATCGCTCACAATCAACATATATCAGCACTGCACTTTAACAATCTACACTGGACTGTCATAAATTATATTTCTCGTAAAAACACACTGGCAACTGACTATGAGCCGACAGCCTGAATGTCAATACAACCACTATACAACCTTACTGCACATTTATATATATTATTTTTATTGTATACTGTGTATTCTATATTGTGTGAATTGTATACTGTACATTATATATTATTATTTGTATACTGTGTTGTGAGTAATTATGTGTATATTAGTTTCATAAACTGTGTTCGTAAATCTGATGTTTATTGTAAATTGGTATATGTCTGATCACCGTCATGACTGCTAAGTTGCTTGGAACTGCACCCAAGACTTTCACCCACTGTTGCACTTGTGTCAATTGAGTGACAATAAAGTGATTTGATTTGATTTTTTTTATTTGAACTAAGGTATTTTTCATTTTTATAACCTCAAACAACCTTATTTGTCAATGACCCTCATACAGTGGACCCCAGAAAATATTGAAAGTGTTAAAAATGTCAGAATGTCATTGCGTTAGAAGACAAAATATCAAAGCTAGTTATTTTTTAAGAAAGATAGCACATGCACACTTTTCAAACAAAATATTTCACAAAAAGTTAATTATTTTAATTATTTTATTTCAGTTGCTGAAAATGTTTTCAAATCAAGTTTTCATCTTAGTTTGAGTTTTAGTATATGATAATACCCCTGGATACCACTTGGTTAAAAGTCATTGCACAAATGCCTAGTTAGGTCTGAGAAGCTCTAGCATGAGTTGTTTGCAGATGACAGTTTCTTTGATTTTGTTATATAATGCATTCATAACCTCCCCAATGTTTGTCATGTGAGAGCTAAAATCTTTATTTTTCAATCAGAATGTGATGTGTGATGTGGGTGTTGTTGATGTAGAGGGTGGCTGCTGATTGTGTAAGTGTTCTGCTGATAGGCCTGTCTGCTCCACCCTGACTGATGGTGTCGCTCTATGAAATGATCTTTGAAGATAATGCTTGTTCTGGAGTCTTGGCAAAAACAAGGGAGGAAAACAAACAGAAAAGAGAGCAACGTGTGGTTTTCTTTCCGCTCTCCCCACATGGCTCATTCAGATTCCTGCAGACCACTTACTAACCTCTCGAATGACTGCAGTCTTCGATACAGGCACAATGGTGGACGTTTTGAAGCATGTATACAGGGAGCGGGAGAGGTTGAAAATGTCAGTTTAAACACCCACTAGTTGGCCAGCGCATGTTCTGAGGACACAACCTGGGATGCTGTCCGGACCCGTGGTCTTGCGAATGTTCAACCATTTGGGAGATTGGTTACATCTGCTACACAGACATTAAGTGAACTAACCTCTGCTGTGTCGGCCACGGGAGCTCTCTCCATGAGGGCGGTGTTGTTCACCTCAGAGTTAGCATAGAAGTTGTTAAGCTAATCCGGAAGAGAGGCGGTGTTTTGTTTTTTTTGGGGAGTGTCTATTCTTTTTTAAGTCTGTGATGTTATTGATTCCCTGCCATAAGCTTCTAGCGTCGCTGGTGTTAAACTGAAACTCCACTTTGTTCCTGTACTGATGTTTTGCTGCTCTGATGGTTTTACAGAGGGAATATCTGGCTTGTTTTTGCTCCTCCTCGTTCCCAGAATTAAAAGCGGAGGTCCACACATTTAGTGCTGCACGGACATCGCCATTAATCCACGGTTTTCTTTTGGGGTAGATCTGTGTAGTTTTGGTTGGCACCATGACTTCTATGCATTTCCTGATGAAACACATAACAGAATCTGCATAGACCTCGATGACATCATCAGAGGTGGACCGGAACATCTCCCAGTCCACGTGATCAAAACAGTCCTATAGCATACAATCCGATTGGTCCAACCAGCACTGGATCGTTCCGAGGGTGGTTGCTAACTGTTTCAGTTTCTGCCTGTAAGCGGGCAGAAGCAGAACAGAAGAGTGATTTGCCGAATGGTGGGTGGGGGAGGGATTAGTAACCATTCCGGAAGGGAGAGTAACAGCGGTCCAAATCCCATTCTCGTCGCATGTTGCACCTAACATGCTGAAAGTATCTTGGTGTTATTGACCTTAAGTTGGCTTTGTTGATATCCCCTGCAACAATAAACATGGCCTCAGGGTGCGTGGTTTCCTGTCTGCTTATATTCCCGTACAGTTCCTTGAGTGTCTGGTCTGTGTTGGCTTGTGGGGTAATGTACACAGCTGTAATAATAACAGAAGTGAATTCTCTCGGTAGCCAGAATGGTCAGCACAGTAGCGTGAGGTATTCCAGATCAGGGGAGCAAAAGGACTTGATAGAGTGCATGTCCCTATGATCGCACCAAGTGTTGTTGATCATGAAACATACACCTCCTCCTCTGTTTTTCCCTGAAAGGTCTTTAGCTCTGTCCGCACAGTGTACGGAGAACCCCATGGGCATGATAGCTGAGTCTGGAATCTCCGCCGACATCCATGTCTCTGTGAGGCAGATAATGCAGCAGTCCCGCATCTCTCATTGGAAAGAGGAATTGCACCCTTAGCTTGCAAAGTTTGTTGTCCAGTGACTGAACATTTGCCAGTAAAATGCTGGGGAGCGGGGGCTGGCTAACACGCCGTCTCAGTCTGACGAGGACGCCAGCTCTCCTTTCCCTTTTCCCCTTTCGAGGTCGCAACCGGGTGGTCCAGACAAAGTGCTCCGATGCCATGTTTAAATGCAGAGTCTGGTTTGCAATGAGCGACATATGAACCAGTATCCAAAAGTGTTTGTCTGTTGTAGGCCATAAGACATCCAGAACGAAAAACACAAGAATAAGTGACAAAACAAGCAAAAAACTGCAGCATTGGGTTGGAGCTTGCAACATGGCTGCCATACTTGACGCCATCTTGGTTTCATGACCAATGACCAATGCTTTTGGTCATACAATTAAAAAATTTCCATCATTTAGTCACCTTCATTTGATTCCAAACCCATGTGACTAAATGTCAAGGGTGCTCTTTTTCGTTCAGTAATAGTGAATGGGGACCACATTGGGCAAAAAGCACTTTTTAATTTAAATTGTTATTCTCAGTGTTGGGTAGTAACAGATTACATGTAATGTGGATTATTTAGTATAATTACAAAAATCAAACACTTGTAATTGGATTTCATTACATTTTAAAATGTGGATAATTACATGACATGTAAGTCATTACATGATTACATTTTGTATTACATAACAAATCTGTCAACGGCAATAACTAGTGCGTAATTAACTGATTGTGCTCCATAATTTAACATTAATGCCTGATGAAAGTTGCATGACCGAAACATTGTATTAATACATTTGTAATAAGCAATCAACAGCAATATGTGGGACTTTTTCTTGTGTATACTAATGTTTAATAAAAGGAGGTTAAAGTAGTACATTTGGTACTTTATACATTTGAAATTAACAATTATATTTATCAAAACATGCAATGAGTAATACAAAAGTTATCAGATTAGGTAACCCAAGTGTAATCAAAAAGCATGGGCGCCTGCAGGATTTCATCTGAGGGTACACTCAGAAATCTGCCTAATACAGTTTTATATCTAGTGGGGTCCGGGGGTATGCTCCCCTGGGAGATTTTTTACTGCAAAAACAACACCAAAACATTCAATTCTGGTAACTTTGAGAGAAGCTTTTTTTATTATTATTATTTTCTCATGTATGAATAGCATTCATGTAATTATTGGCTAAAGTATTTCTTCTAGTAACTGTTCAGAACAAACGCATTCTCGCCCTAAAAAAGCAAAACACACCACAGTGAATAGAGCAGAATGCAGGTGTCTCGAGATGCATTTTTAACAACTGAATTTAACTTGACACAGTGTCTAAAAATGCTATGCTACCATGAGAGATGCTAAAAACAGTTAAACATGATGCAGTTGTCAAAAAACACCCATCTAGCAAATGTTTATATGGAAAACAATTGAAAAACAGTGCGAGCAGATGCAAAAACACGTTCGGTTTGAACAGCCCCTTGTTCACATGACACCTCTAGCTGAAATTTCTCAAAGTTACCTCTCAAAAAGACAGCCTTTTGTTTCAGATGATTGTAAGTAAATTTCAGAATCAGAATCAGAATTTTTTATTGGTGATAGGAGAAACAAGTGTGACTGTGGTGTCGTCTGCAAACTTCAGGAGCTTGACAGTGGGGTCATTCATGTACAGGGAGAACAGCAGTGAAGAGAGAACGCATCCCTGAGGAGCAGCAGTGCTAATAGTGAGGGTCCCAGATGTGAGTTTCCCCAGTCTCTTTAGCTGCTGCCTATCTGTCAGAAAGTTGGTGATCCATCGACAGATTGGGGTAGGCACGGAGAGCTTGGTCAGTTTGGTTGACAGAAGATCAGGCATGATGGTATTGAAAGCTGAATTGAAGTCCACAAATAGGATCCTTGCATAAGTCCCAGGTCTATCGATGTGTTGCAGGATATAATGCAGTCCCATATTGACAGCATCATCCACAGACCTGTTTGCTCAGTAAGCAAACTGAAGGGGATCCAGCAGGGGTCCAGTGATGTCCTTCAGGTAGGCCAAAACCAGTCTCTCAAATGACTTCATGACCACAGGCGTGAGAGCGACAGGTCTGTATACATTAAGTCCTGTGATTTTGGGTTTTTTGGGGACCGGAATGATGGTGGAGTGTTTGAAGCAACAGGGAACTTCACACTGCTCCAGTGATCTATTGAAGATATTTGTGAAGATGGGGGCCAGTTGGTCTGCACATATTTTCAGACAGGCAGGTGAAACACCATCTGGGCCTGAAGCTTTCCTAGTCTTTTGCTTCTGAAAGACCCGGCACACATCCTCCTCACAGATCATAAGTGCAGATTGAGTAGAAGGAGGGGGCTTCCGGGAGGTGTTGGTGTGTGTGTGAAGATCAGAGTGGGGAAGGGGTGTGAGACTGGGCTTTTCAAACCTGCAGTAAAACACATTCAGTTCATCAGCCATTAGCTGACTCTCTACAGGGGAGGTGTCTTGTACTTGGTGATGCTTTTCAGGCCTTTCCACACAGATGCAGGATCGTTGGCTGAAAATTGCTTTTTCAGCTTTTCAGAGTAGCTTCTTTTAGCCACTCTGATTCCCTTAGTCAGTGTGTTCCTGGCCTAGTTGTATAATATTTTATCCCCACTTCTGTAAGCTTCCTCTTTAGCATGACGAAGCTACCTGAGTTTTCCTGTAAACCATGGTTTATTGTTAATGAATGATAAAAATGTCCTAGTAGGGATGCACATATCCTCACATAAACTGATATATGATGTCACAATATCATCCAGGTCTGTGGCTTCAGCCTTAAAAACACTCCAATCAGTGCAGTCAAAGCAGGCTTGTAATTCCAGCTCTGCTTCATTGGTCCATCTCTTTACAGTCTATACTACAGGCTTAGATGATTTTAGCTTCTGCTTGTAGGTCGGAAGAAGATGGACCAGACAGTGATCAGAGAGTTCTAAAGCTGCACGTGGGACATAGTGATATGCATCTACAGTGGTTTAGCAGTGATCCAGTATATTTCTGTCTCTCGTGGGGCTTGTGATATGTTGTTTGTATTGTGGCAGTTCACGGGAGAGGTTAGCTTTATTAAAATCTCCCAGAATAATAATAAGTGAGTCTGGGTGTATTTTCTCTGTGTCTGTGATGTGATCAGCCAGCTGTTGCAGCGCTGCGTTCATGCACGCTTGTGGCAGGATATAAACACTCACCAGAATGAATGAGGAAAACTCCTGCGGCAGGTAGAAAGGCTTACAGTTGATGAAGAGCACTTCTAAATTAGGACAGCACATCTTCAATGCTGTTACATCTGTACACCAACATTTGTTGATGTAAAAGCATGTTCCACCGCCTCTTGTTTTCCCCGATGATTCCGCAATGTGATCCACTCTGAACAGCTGGAAGCCTGGCAGATGAACATGCTGTCCAGGATGGCTTCATTTTGCCAGGTTTCTGTGAAACACAGAGCAGCGGAGTTAGAAAAGTCCTTATTTGTTTGAGTGAGCAGAAGCAGTTCGTCCATTTTGTTGGCGAGGGAGCGGACATCCACCAGATGAATACTCGGCAGCAGAGTCCTAAAGCCACGTTGACGAAGCTTCACAAGCGCTCCGGCTCGCTTCCCTCGCATGCGTTTTTTGGATCGCTTGTAGAGCACCGCTGCACCTCCAACTAAGATGTTTCATAAAACGTCCGAATAATCAAACACCAGCAACAAATTATCAGATATGCTCTGCCAAATATTCAGAAGTTCATCCCTGGTGAAACTGATTGGGAAAGAGTGACAAAAAACATGACAAACAAACAAAAGTAACAAAAATGCTAGCGAGCTCCACACCGAAGCAGCCATCTGCAGTGCCATCTTGAAACAAAATTCCCACTGTATCCAGCGCTGTTTGTTCTCTGTGTTCATAAATATCTTCATACTGTTTTACTGTGTGAGAAACCGCTCCAAATTATTCAGCAAGAGAGCACGCAGAACGAATTGTACTGAATCACAAATCCATTCAGACTGTTTTGCAAGCCCATTTAGCCAATTCACTGAAAAGAACCGAATCAAAGGAATTATTCATTCGCAAATTGGGCATCGTTAGTTCTTTTAATCAGCCAACATAAATACAGGACACACTTCATGATTGATGAAATATTCTGAAAGTAAATGTTTCTCAGGTCAGTCAGAGAGCTCATGGTATGCACAGTGCATACAGCCGTACAGCTGCAAGTGATACTGTAAACGAGAATGTTACTGATAACAATTTTAGTTGTGTATTTTATATCAGTATCGGATTAATATTCAGAAGTAATCTACCCAACAATGTTTATTCTATGAAAATATTTCACTCTGCCGTAGATTTCAAATCTCATTCAATTCAATTATTTTGATTATGCTGTTAATAACGACATGAAATCTGGTGCGCTGCATGTTGAATAGCCATATTTGAACTGAACACAAGTGCAAATGAGATTTCAGAGAAGGGTAAATGATCATTTTTTATTAAATTTCTCCTTTAAACGAGAGTTATCGCACACTCGCAAAACTTTTTATAAATTGCATGTGAATAACTTGTTTGGTATTGATTTGGTCCAAGAACAGCTAACTGGCAATTTCTGTATTTTTTCTTAGACATTGGTCTACTGAATGAGGGAGCATACAGCTAGATTTAAGTGGGTCACGGCCCTTGTCAGCAGCGTTACAACAGCTGCACAATCAAGGATTCAGTCTTTCCTCCACCTGTACGGAAGAGGTTCATCATGTTGTACTGGATATTGATGAGCTGGTTTTGTGTGCAGCCGTAATGGAGAGACCTGATTGGCTGAGGCGGTGGGCCGCACAGTTGCTGGTAATCACTGAGGTTTTAAAAGACACACTCTGCACTGTCTTTGGGACTAAACACACACACATCAGATCTAGACGTACACATGCCCTCATCAGTTGGTCTTCAAACACACACATTATATGTTCTACTAATCAGTGAAGATGCACAGAAAGATTTACTTTGTTGCTCCTGATGACCAAATGCAGAGGAAATCTGACCTCTTGTCCACAGAATACCTTTACCTTTAATTCTTTGTTGCTCAGAGGCTGCTCCTTCATAGCTCAAGATACTTAGCCCATATAATGCCACTCGTTACAATTGTGACCAAAAATGTTTTAACTTTGAAGGGTCTAAAAGAGTTGTTGATATGTTTTATTCAGAGTTGTGAACTATAAATGAAAGTGCATACTGTCTTGATTTCATGTCAACATTTTTTACATGAGTGGTGCAAATAGTCATGTGACCAAAGCAATTTAATTCCACTGTTGGGTCCTACTGAGCAACTGACCAAAATCTGACTCTGTTGTTTCCACCAGTTACATTTGTGACCCCCCAAAATAACATTTCATACTTTCACTAACTTTTATTTATTTATTTATTTTAGAAAAGTCATCCAGTTTGTTTCATTGGGCTATCCAAGGAGTAAAATACATGTGCTCACTAAAATGGGAAAATTTGGGATTAAATGGGTTAACTGAGTTCCCAGTTATTTAAACATATGTAGTTTTGAACACTTGAGCCATTTAAAAAGAGATATGAAGTACGGAGTTTATGAGTCTTGTGCAGTTCGATTACTTTTGCAGTTTGAAGAGAGATTTAAAAGTTGAATGTTGAATGTGTTTGCTATGGTGTTCCTTGGCAGGAGGTGTTCTTGGTGATTGCTAGGTGATGGCTAAGCTGTTCTTAGTCGTTGTTAGGCAGTTACTAATGTGCTCTTTGTGGTTGCTAGGCAGTGTCTAAAGTGTTCTTGGTAGTTGCTTGACAGTTGGTAAGGTGATGGTTGCTAGGTCAGTGGCAGAGGTGTTTATGGTGATTGCTAGGCATTTGTTAAGGTGTTCTTGGTGGTTGGTAGGTCGGTGGCTAAGCTGTTATTGGTGGTTGCTAGGTAGGTGGCTAAGGTTTTCTTGGTGGTTGCTAGGTGATGGCTAAGGTGATTTTGGTGGTTGCTAGGTCAGTGGCTAAGGTTTTCTTGGTGGTTGCTAGGTGGTGTCTAAGGTGTTTTTTGTGGTTACTAAGTCACTGGCCGAGGTGTTCTTGGTGGTTGCTAGGCATTTGTTAAGGTGTTCTTGGTGGTTGCTAGGTTGGTGGCTAAGCTGTTCTTGGTGGTTGCTAGGCATTTACTGAAGTGTATTGGTGGTTACTAGACAGTTCATAAGGTTTTCTTGGAAGTTGCTAGGTGATGGCTAAGTAGTTTTTTTGTGGTCGCTAGGTGTTCTTGGTGGTTTCCAGGTCAGTGGCTTAGGTTTTCATGGTGGTTGATAGGCAGTTGGTATGGTATTCTTGGTGGTTGCTAGGCAGTTGGTAAGGTGTTCTTGGTGGTTGTTAGGCAGTTGGTAAGGTGTTATTGGTGATTGCTAGGCAGTTGGTAAGGTGTTCTTGGTGGTTGCTAGGTGGTGGCTAAGCTGTGCTTGGTGGTTGCTAGGCATTAACTAAAGTGTTTTAAGTGGTTACTAGGCAGTTGGTAAGGTTTTCTTGGTGGTTACTTGGTGATGGCTAAGGTGTTTTGGTGGTTGCTAGGTCGGTGGCCGAGGTGTTCTTGGTGGTTGCTTGGTGATGGCTAAGGTGTTCTTGGTTGTTGCTAAGCAGTTACTATGGTGTTCTTTGTGGGAGCTAGGCAGTTGGTAAGGTGTTCTTGATGGTAGCTAGGTGGTGGCTAAAGTGTTCTAAGTGATAGCTAGACAGTTGATAAGGTGTTCTTGGTGGTTGCTTGGTGTTTACTAAATGGTTGCAGGTGGTTACTAGGCAGTTGGTAAGGTTTTCTTGTTGGTTACTTGGTGATGGCTAAGGTGTTTTGGTGATTGCTAGGTTGGTGGCCAAGGTGTTCTTGATGGTTGCAATGCAGTTAGTAAGGTCTTCTTTGTGGTTGCTAGGTTGGGGACTGATGTGTTCTAGGTAGTTGCTGGGCATTTACAAAGGTATTTCTGGTGGTTACAAGGCAGTACATAAGGTTTCCTTGGCGGTTGCTAGGTGATGGCTAAGTTGTTTTTTGTGGTTGCTAGGTGTTCTTGGTGGATGCTTGGCATTTGTTAAGGTGTTCTTGGTGGTTTCCAGGTCAGTGGCTTAGGTTTTCATGGTGGTTGATAGGCAGTTGGTAAGGTGTTCTTAGTGGTTGCTAGGCAGTTGGTAAGGTGTTCTTGGTGGTTGTTAGGCTGTTGGTAAGGTGTTCATGGTGGTTGCTAAGCAGTTGGTAAGGTGTTCTTGGTGGTTGCTAGGTGTTTACTAAATGGTTGCAGGTGGTTACTAGGCAGTTGGTAAGGTTTTCTTGTGGTGTTTTGGTGATTGCTAGGTCAGTGGCCAAGGTGTTCTTGATGGTTGCAATGCAGTTAGTAAGGTCTTCTTTGTGGTTGCTAGGTTGGGGACTGAGGTGTTCTAGGTAGTTGCTGGGCATTTACAAATGTGTTTCTGGTGGTTACTAGGCAGATGGTAAGGTGTTCTTGGTGGTTGCTAGGTTCGTGGCTAATGTGCTCTTGGTGGTTGCTAGATGATGGCAAAGGTGTTTTGATGGTTGCTAGGCAGTGACTAAGCTGTTCTTGGTGGTTGCTAGGCCAGCGGTTAAGATTTTCTGGGTGGTTGCTAGGGAATGGCTAAGGTGTTTTGGTGGTTGCTTGGTGGTGGCTAAGGTGTTCTTGGAGTTTGCTAGGCAGTTAACAAGGTGTTTTAGGTGGTTGCTAAGCGGTGTTTAAGGTGTTTTTTGTGGTAACTATGCAGTTGGTAAGGTGATACTGATGGTAGCTTGGCAGGTGGTTAAGGTTTACTTGGTGGTTGCTAGGTGATGGCTAAGGTGGTCTTGGTGGTTGCTAGGCCATTACTAAGGTGTTCTTTGTGGTAGCTAGGCAGTTGGTAAGGTGTTCTTGATGGTAGCTAGGTGGTGGCTAAAGTGTTCTATGTGATAACTAGGCAGTTGTTAATGTGTTCTTGGTGGTTGCTAGGCATTTAATAAATGGTTTAAGGTGGTTACTAGGCAGTTGGCAAGGTTTTCTTGTTGGTTACTTGGTGATGGCTAAAGTGTTTTGGTGGTTGCTAGGTCGGTGGCTGAGGTGTTCTTGGTGGTAGCTAGGCAGTTGGTAAGGTCTTCTTTGTGGTTGCTAGGTCAGCGGCTAAGGTTTTGTTGGTGATTGCTAGGTGATGGTTAAGGTGTTTTGGTGGCTGCTAGGTTGGTGGCTGAGGTGTTCTTGGTGGTTGCTAGGCATTTACAAAGGTGTTTTTGGTGGTTACTGGATAGTTGGTAAGGTGTTCTTGGTGTTTGCTAGGTCGGTAGCTAATGTTTTCTTGGTGGTTGCTAGGTGATGGCTAAGGTGTTTTGGTGGTTGCTAGGCGGTGACTGAGCTGTTCTTGGTGGTTTCTAGGCTGTTACTAAGGTGTTCTTGGTGGGTGCTAGGCCGGTGGTTAAGGTTTCTTTGGTGGTCCAACACCTTATCCTTGAGTAATCATGATAAATTGCTAATTTGGTACTAGAAAATCACTTGCCATTATATCAAACACAGCTGAAAGCTATTTGGTTCATTAAATGAAGCTTAACATTGTCTTTGTGTTTGTTTTTGAGTTGCCACAGTATGCAATGGACTGGCATGTCTTAAGGTCAATATTAGGTCAAAAATGGCAAAAAAGAAACAGCTTTCTCTAGAAACTCATCAGTCAATCATTGTTTTGAGGAATGATGGCTATACGATGCTTGAAATTGTCAAAAAACTGAAGATTTCATACAAAGGTGTACACTACTGTCTTCAAAGAAAAAGGACAACTGGCTCTAACAAGGACAGAAAGAGATGTGGAAGACCAGATGTACAACTAAACAAGAGGATAAGTACATCAGAGTCTCTAGTTTGAGAAATAGACGTCTGACATGTCCTCAGCTGACAGCTTCATTGAATTCTACCTGCTCAACACCAGTTTCATGTACAACAGTAAAGAGAAGGCTCAGGGGTGCAGGCCTTATGGGAAGAATTGCAAAGAAAAAGACACTTTTGAAACAGAAACAAGACAGCTACATCTATGGCAAGTGCTACAGGAAGTGTGGGGTGAAATGTCACCTGAGTATCTGGACAAACTGACAGCTAGAATGTCAAGGATCTGCAAAGCTGTCATTGCTGCACGTGGAGGATTTTTTGATGAGAACTCTTTGAAGTAGTTTAAGAAGTTCTGAATTTTTTTTCAAATTGTAATAATACATTTTCACATTATTAATGTCCTGACTATACATTGTGATCAGTTGAATGCCACTTTGGTGAATAAAAGTACCAATTTATTTCCATAAGAACAAAATCTGTACATTATTCCAAACTTTTGGCTGCCAGTGTAGATCTTTCCTATAGGTGTGTGATTTGAACAATGGTCTTAAGGGCCTTAAAAAGTGACAATATATTTGTGTGTGTGTGTGTGTGTGTGTGTGTGTGTGTGTGTGCATGAGAGCCATGATAACTGCAGGATTTGTCTGTGAACAAGGAAGACAGAAGATTGTGTGAGTGACAGAAAGTGTGTGTGTTCAGGTATCAGGCTGTGAATGAAGGCCGTTGAGGAGAGCTGTGTGAATTGTGTGTGTGTGAGAGAGAAAGAAAGAGAGCTCTCTATTGGAGGTCCTGCTGAGGCTTGTGGAGGAATATGCTTGTGTGTATGAGTGATTGTATATTCAGCGGTCCTCTGATGGCTTTTGAAATGTATGTTAGTGTGTTATCGGACTCATGCTGTTCTCTACCAGGAGCTGTCTGTGTGGACGAGCGTTCCCCACTGAGCGTACTGTGTTGAGAGTGGCTGTAGTGCTGTTCTCTGATTGGTGGGTGATGAAGATGTTGAGGAGACGGACAGTGTTGAACCCCACCACGCAGCTCTGCAGAGATCCACGGGGCCCTCTGGGCTCTCTGCTCAGAGCCTGATTGGCCATGAGATCACGGGCCCCCCTGTACACTCTTACATACACATCAGAGTGCATCAGTACCCACAAACCCCTGTTGATTACTGGAAAAGTGATACAGCATGTCCAGATGCAGTGTGTATCATTTTAAACAAGCAGCATGGATGAATTGGAATCTTGTCAGTGAAACACACATAACTACCTCCACATCAGCGAGCATCTTTATATGAGGTGGTTTGAATGTCGTGACCTTGTTCAATGCTGTCTCAGTGTCCAGAAATGCTTTAATCACTTTCAGGTCTAATGAATCACATATTACAAAGTGCAGAAATTTCAAAGTAGGCTGTGGCTCTACTCTACTCACATACTCCGCTCCAGTCTGTGCTTTGCTCAACTTAGGGCCTTGTATCTATGGCCGAATCACAGTCATTCTGAAATTCAGTACAGCAACCTGCTTGCTCGTGTGATATGGCTTAAATATTCCATTGTACACATTCATAACATATTTTAACCTAACAATTTGATGTTCATTTATATTGTTCTTTATGTTAAATTAGCTCAGGCAAAATAAACAGCATTTTTTTTTTACATACAAACAGAAGGATTAAAAGAAAGAGACAGTGAAGTGTGTGTGTGGCAGGGGATTCCCAGGTCTTTGAATTTCACTGCAACCTCTATCCTCAAAACGTGTGTGTGTCTGCATGGACACAATGGTTGTCGTCACATAGTCTGGGCTAGTAATGTGCTGAGAATGATGGGAAAAAAGAGATTGTACATGAAGATGAGAGCAGGTTGACTCTTACAATACTCTCATTTAGAGCGCTGAGCCTTCCAGGCTCACAGGCCGTCAGCCCCTCTGTCTCCAACCCTCAGGCCCAGGAACGGATCTCCACCCTGGGGACAGAAAGATCACTGATGCGCCCTCTCCACACATGAATCACATGCTCAAACTGAAACTTTCAATCCTCCAAAGAGATGCTTGGGGCAAAATGAGTCAGATAGCTCAAAATAGTTCCCAGAAATATTTTTTTTATGAAATGGTCAATGGTCTGATTGGATTTAATGTCATCATCACATGTTAAAATCAATATGCTCCAAAACAAACTACTTAGTTTCAAATGATTGTGTTCTTATTTTGGGGTTGTTTGCCTCTTTTAAATGACATATATAGTGGAGAGAGAGCGGGAACTGAATTGGAATATGTCACAGGCTGGACTTCAACCTGCGTCACCTATATCACCACAGCTCAGTGTGTTTGGAGCCCTTCTCCAAAACTACCAATTTTCATAGTCGACTAGTTGGTAGGTTGTCTAAATGTTAAAGGAATGTTCCGGGTTCAATACAAATTAAGCTCAATTGACAGCATTTGTGGCATAATGTTGATTGCCACAAAAATTAATTTTGACTCGTTTCTCCTTTTCATAAAAAAAAAAAAAAAAGCAAAAATCTGGTTTACAGTGAGGCACTTATGCTGCGTTCCATTCAACTCCTACTGGGAAAAGTGCAATGGAATGCCACTTGAAGTCGTAATTCTAACTTGGAAAGTCGTGCGGAAATTTTAAACTCCGATTTCGCCAATATGCAGGTGTGTGACGTCACATAATCATGTCAGCACCCAGGAAGATATACAAAATAAGTGATAAACATTCACTTGTATTAAAAAATATTGATAAATGAGTCAATGTTCCTGCATTACATGATATTAAAGCATGTTTAACAAACGTTAGCAGAGTAGCAGGTGTTCAAAACATGGTAAATTATAATCTCTTTTGATATTCATACACCTGCAGCACACATGCTAGAGTTGCAAATTGTTTATGAATTGGGTTGCTAGGAGACATCTCTGGTGACACCTGCTAAGCTAACGGGAGCATTGCAGTTTTGTTTCCTTAAACGTCATCTTCCGAGCATCTTCAGTGGAATGCATTTATGGTTGCAGATTGGAGATATCAAGTAGGAATATCCCACATCCTATTTGAATGGAACACAGCATTACAACGGAAGTAAATGGGGGCCAGTTTTTTACGTTAAAATACTCACTTTTTCAAACGTATAGCCACAAGACGTAAACAATGTGTGTTAACATGATTTTAGTGTTATAAAATCACTGTGACGAGGAGGAGGGCGGGCTAATCAGGGCTAATCAGCCGAGGAGAGGGAAAAGGCTGGGCTGGATGCTTCAGTTCAGGAGAGAGAGAGCCACATGCAGCTGCCGTGTGTGTCTATGTTTGTGTCTTTTAAGTTTTCATTAAACATTATTTTGACTGTTCAGCTGGTTCCCGCTGCCTCCTTGCCCATTTTAACCTTGTTACATTGGTGCCAAAACCCAGGAAGGAGGAGGGATGCCCTGTCGTGGAGTCCTCGCCACTGCCGTCCGCCCAAAGGAGCAGACGTGGCCATCCGCCGGGGGACAGAGGAGTCGTTGCCGGCCACCTGGACTTGGAGAAACCACTGCCAGGGGCAGAGGGGCTCACAACCGGCTGCCGGAGGGGCATTCCATCTGCCAGGGGTTGGAGGACTCGCTCCGGCCTGCCTGGGGAGGAGCGGCTGTCATCTGCCAGAGGGTGGAGGAGGTGATGGCATGTCTGGGAACCGGCGAGCAATTTACTTTCTCTCCTCTCTCACTGTCACTCCGCCTTGCCCTTCCCCTCTCCTCTTTACCCTCCCCTTGTCTCCCTCCCAGATCTCGAAAGTCGGGGAAAGACTGCCGGCAGGCGCGGCCAGTAGGGTAACACCCCCCCTCAGAAAGGAAGGGGGGGATGTAAGTCATGTCGGGGGTTCCCCGGCCTGAGGCAAAGGAGGGAGGAGTGTGATGATTAGGAGGGTGGGGCTGGGCCGTGAGTGCGCACGGCCGGCCCCCAATCGGGCTAATCATCCAAGGAGAGGGATAAGGCCGGGCTGGATGCAGCAATTCGAGAGAGAGAGAGAGAGAGAGAGAGCTATGTGCAGCTGCCATGTGTGTTTATGTTTGTATTTTTTAAGTTTTCATTAAACATTCTTTTGACTGTTCAGCTGGTTCCCGCCTCCTCCTTGCCCATTTGAACCTTGTTACAATCACTTATTAACCTTTTCTGTGTAAAGTTATAGGCAATTTTACAACTTCATTGCCATGATGATGTAATGTCAATAAACCCTAAAATTACTGTTTAAAATTATATAGATCCCTTTCCAAATTTAATGTAACAGTCAGTTCCTGAGAGACCCCCAAAACTAAAAAAAAAAGAAAAAAAAAGAAGAATGTGCACTTTAACCCCACGCACAACAGCACCATCTGGCGCCCCACCCCCCAAAACTCCAACTGTCCATGCACACCCATGAGAGCTCCCGCAACCCCCTGGTGCTGAATAACTCAGGTCTGGTGTTTTTGTACAGATTCGAATGTAAATATCACACAACAAAAAATATTCAATGATGCGAAATCCAGTCAATGATCAAATCAACGTAAAAGAGCAGATGGGCTCTTCCATAAGTCAATCATGAAAGAAAAACTCAATCGAGTGACAGAGAGCCACCAATAAAGTGGCGCAACCATTCAGGTCGGATCGGTGAAGAATATGACGTATAGTCTGCAATGTTAACCGAGTGTAAACAAGATAACACACTCACATAATAGACTTACTGAAGGACATAGCCTGCAGTGAGCACATAAAAGTCTTGCGGCCATCCTCAGCATCAATCCTCAACTTGGCAGGAAAGGGCATTGCGAAGCCCTCCTTCTGCTGATGAAGCAGTTTTTTGCATTCCTTGAATTTATTATGTTTTTCCTGTGTTTGTCTTGCAAAGTCAGAGAATACCATAATGTTATGATTCTGCCAGGACAACTTGCCATTGATCCTCGCCGCACGAAGAATAAAGTCTCTGTCGGACGACCGCAAAAGTCTTGCCAGGATGGGACGGGGACTGTCACCCTCCACCGGTAGCTGACTGAACACTCTGTGAGCCCGATCTATCTCTAGTTGATGGCTTGCTGTATCGATCAAGCTCGGAATGAGCCCATCCAGGAACTTCACCACATCTTGTCCTCCTCTTCCCTCAGGGACGCCGTCAAAACGGACATTCTTCCACCTGCTACAATTTTCCAAATCTTCCAAATTTTCCCAGCTCAACCTTAGCCATGGGTGGGTTAGCTTGTAGCTCCCTCTCAGGCGACTCCAGAAAATCATCCCGTTTTTGACATCACCTACTCTTGTAACCAGAGCAGAGAGCTTCGCCTCCATGGAAGTGATCGCCCGGCATATCTCAGCAAGATCCTCCAAGTTAGCAGTGTCTTTCATCAGCATTGCAGACATGTTCAGAATCTCTCTACGCATCTCTCGCAGGTCTCCAACATCCTCCACGCCCGGGCCCACGCCATGATCTGAGGCGTCTGTTTGAGCACGTAAGTGTCTTTTAATATCTCCAGAGCTCGAGGACTTGTTGAGTTAGCAGCACAGTTCAGAAACAAAAATATAACAAGTTTCTATTACTTTAAATATTAATAGCAGCAAAGTTTGTGGAGATAGAGCCTTAAATGACCACTCTCACCATAGCGTCATGTGACTCCAATGGTTACAATTGTTAAGAGATCATGTCACTAAGTAGAAACAGGCTGCCTCTTTTAAAAATCACATTACATACATTCATACAATTCTTTACTCCACTTCTCATACTGTTAAACACTGAGATAATTTAGTTGGTGAATTCCTGCCCCACCTGACCCACATATCTCATTTTTCCCTCTCCTTCATCTTACTGTTCTGTAATAGTTGTTACTATTATCACAACTACTAATACCACTATTGTCATTAGTATTAGCAATATTACGTCTTTCCATTTATCTCTGTTTCTTTAGCACTGCAATTTTGAAAACCATCTATTATTATTATTATTATTATTATTATTATTATCTTCACTTTTGTTATTAACAGTAACATATCTGTCCCTTCCCTTGCTATATTTCTTTACCAAATATGAGTAAAAAAAATCTCATTTGTTTTATTATTATTATCATTATTATTTATTACTTTTATTATTAGATTTATAGCTAATCTACTGGCTTTGTTTTTTTCCCTCTCTTTCAAACCTTTTGAAAACTATTGTTATTAGTATTAATTTAATATAATGATTGTCATTGTTATTATTATTATTATTACTGCTATATTTATTAATTGGGGGGGGGGGTGCTTGTGGGGAGTATTGGCTTTGCGTGGATGTCGCCTTGTGGATGTATGTCTGGTAGTCCGGTGTGAGTTCCCTCCTTATCTCATATTGTAATCAAATCTCACATCTGGATATACTACAAAATCAATCACTGAATTGCTGAGATTGTCTGTGAGTTGTCTGTATGTTCTCTATGTCTGTCTGTATATATGTAGATAATGTTTTTTTCTTGTTTTCTTTTCCTTTCCTGTAGTATGTTGCATAAAAATAAAAACTAATTAAAAAAAAAAAAACAATGTTAGCGTAGATGCTATTCACTTTAAGAAGTGTTTCTGGTAGACCTGACTAAAGCAGCCTAAATATGAGTTGATGGATAAATTAGGCATATTCCTGGCTAAATAGATGAATCTTTAGTCTAGACTTAAACTGAGAGAGTGTGTCTGAGTTCCGAACAGTGTTAGGAAGACTATTTCATAGCTTAGGAGCCAAATAGGAAAAGGATCTACCTCCTTTTGTGGATTTTGATATTCTAGGAACTATTAACAGGCCAGAATTTTGTGACCATAATGAACGTGATTGAATATAGCTTGGTAGAAGGTCACTGCATACTGCGGAAAGTATTGCGGAAAGTACTGCGGAACTAGACCATTCAAAGCTTTGTACGTAATTAATGTGAAATTTAACAGGTAGCCAGTGTAACGATGATAAAATTGGGCTAATATGATCATATTTATTGGTTCTAGTCAACACTCTGGCTGCTGAATTTTGAACCAATTGAAGTTTATTTATTAAACTTGCAGGACATCCTCCCAGTAATGCATTACAATAATCTAGTCTTGAGGCCATGAACACATTAATTAGTTTTTCGGCATCAGCAACAGAGAGCATGTGTCGTAACAGCAATATTTATGAGGTGGAAGAATGCTGTTCTACAAACATTGGATTTTTTTTTCAAAGGACAAATTGGTATCAAATATAACAACCAAGTTGACGATGTAACAGTACATCCATCGAGAGTCAAATTATATTTGAATGGTTTATTTTTGTCCGGTATGTTTTTGATTTAGTACCTCTAAATCAAGTGAGTAGAAGGAAATTTCTGGCCATCCAATCTTTAATTTCATTGATACACTCTCCTAATTCGGAGAATTGTGAAATTTCGTTGGGTTTTGAAGAAATATAAAGTTGGGTTTCATCGGCTTAACAGTGGAAACTTATTCCACGATTCCTGGTGATATCTCCTAGGGGAAGCATATATAAGGAGAAAAGCAGAGGCCCCAAAACTGATCCCTGTGGCACTCCATACTTTTGTTTGATTTGACAATTCCTCATTTACACAGACAAAGTGGTAGCGGTCTGCTAAATAGGACCTAAACCATGCTAATACATGTCCACAAATACCAACATAATTCTCAAGCCTATCCAAGAGAATGTTGTGATCTATGGTGTTGAAGGCAGCAACAGCTGGGTCAGTACCCTCAAAGGTACACACACTATACCCTTTATATCTTAATTGGAACGTATTTGTACCTTATCTGTCCCTAAAAGGTACATATTAGTACCTTAAGGTATAAAGAAGGTACAGTGGGTGTACCTTTGAGGGTACTGCCCTAGTGATGAGCTGTTGACCCTTAAAGGTAAACTTTTTGCAAATTTTTTCTGACATTTAAGATCTAAAAGCACTAGAAGAGAAATGCATCCATGATCAGATAATAAGAGCAAGTAATTTGTAACTCTGATAAGAGCAGTTTCTGTGCTGTGATGGGGCCTAAATCTTGACTGAAATTGTTCATATATACAATTTCTCTGTAGAAATTAACAGTTGCGAGGACACAACTTTTTCTAGTATTTTTGACATAAATGTGAGATTTGAAATTGGTCTATAACACGAGTCAAATACAATAATGACAAACCGTGGTTCACACAAGAATTGAGGCAATTGCATCAAGATAAAGAACAGGCATACAAAAGTTAAATAAAGACCTCTTTAAAAAGGCCAAGTACAAGTTGGACAAGAGAATTAGAGCAGCTAAGAAAAGGTACTCTGAAAAACTGACAAACCAGTTATTGGCCAACGACCCATCATCAGTCTGGAAAGGCCTGAAAGAAATCACAAGCTACAAAAAGGAAACACACTGTGCCATGATCGATCATCAGTTAACTAACGACCTCAACACATTCTACTGCAGATTTGAAAGAAAGTATAGCCAAAGCCATTCACACCGTAGACATGTATGCAAGACAACTGGAATGTCTGGCATCCTGGTACAGCGCTAACAACCTAGAGATGAACAATGTAAAAACAGTGGAGATGATTGTAGACTTTAGAGGATCACACCCCCTAGTCATCAACGGATCACCTGTTGCAGTTGAAAAATCCCTCAAATTTCTAGGGACAACAATCTCCCATGTCCTAAAATGGGACAATAACAATGCCTCCATCACTAGGAAGGCACAGCAAAGGATGTACTTCTTGTGGCAGCTAAGAAAGTTCAACCTCCCACAAGCACTGATGATACAATTCTATACAGCCATCATTGAGTCTGTCCTCACTTTATCCTTTACTGTGTGGTTTGGATCAATAATCACATGTGAGAGGATGAAACTCCAGCGCATCATCAGGACAGCTGAAAAGATCATTGGCTGTAGTTTGCCTTCTATCCAATATCTGTATGAGGCCCATTGCAGAAAGCAAGCAATTAAAATAACCAGGGACTCTTTACATCCTGCCCACATTATTTTCCAGCATCTTCCATCAGGAAGGAGATTCAGGTCCATTAGAACAAAAACAACAAGACACAAGAATATTTTATTTCCTAGAGCTGTATCTTTGCTGAACATATAAGAACATAGGTGTCACTGCACTCTCTAATATCATGGGCCATATTTTAATGTATATCTGTACGTCTGCACTTGCACTTTTTGTCCATACATACATACCTATTGATGTAATTGTTTATATGCTATACACTGTTGCACATCTTTGCTTTTCTCTATCTAGTCACATATATTTGTTTTTACTGTATTGTATTACATGTCTGTACACGTAAGTAAGTTTGTCTGTCTTAATGTATGTCCTCTGTCTGCAATTGCCAAGTCAAATTCCTTGTAAGAGTAATCTTACCTGGCTAATAAAGAAACTATTCTGATTCTATTCTGATAACTAGCCAATCTCCAGGATCAAGCTGTGGCTTCTTAATAAGAGGTTTGATATCTGCAATTTTAAAGTTTCTTGGGGCATGTCCTAAGGATAGTGAGGAGTTAATAATATTAAGAAGACATTCTGAGATTACAAGGAACACCTCTTTTAAGAGCTTAGTTTGTATTGGATACAATATACATGTTGTTGCTTTTGATGTTTCAAAAAGTTTTGTTAGCTCTTCATGACCTATGACAGCAAAGGATTGCTTGTGAGGAAAATTATGAGACACTGTTTTCTGAGGTGCTGTGACAGATGATTGCATAATTCCAATTTTATTTCTGATGTTTAAAATTTTATCAGTATAGAAATTCCTTACTATTGTGCTGCAACAGAATATCTGGTTCAGTCAAGGCTTTATTCCTGATCAGTTTAGCCACAGTACTAAATAAACACCTAGGATTGTTATGGTTATTTTCTATGAGTTTGCTAAAATATGCTGACCTGGCAGTTTTTAGTGCCTGTCTGTAGCTACAGACACTATCCTTTCATGCACCGCGAAATACCTCTACGTTTGTATTCTTCCACTTGCGCTCCATTTTCCGACCTGCTCTCTTGAGAGCATGAGTGTGATCATTGTATCATGGTCTGGGGCTTTTTTCTTTCATTGTCTTTTATCGAAGGGGGGCGGCAATATCAAGAGTGCTAGAGAAGACTGTATTTATATTTTCTGTGATTACATCAAGTTCTTCTAGACTTTTTGGCTTACTGAGTATTTGAGACAAATCTGGAAGATTATTAGTGAAGCTATCTTTAGTGGTCGAAAGAATAGTTCTACCTGAACAATAGCATGGTGTAGATTAAGTGACATTAGCTAATCACAGCATACACGAGACAAGGTAATGATCTGAAATGTGATCACTTTGTGGCAGAATTTCTATAGTATCATCAACAACTCCATATGACAGAATTAAATCTAGCATATGAATATGGTAATGTTTGGTATTGTCACATTTGGTCTGACTCCAAGAGAGTTCAGAATATCGATAAATGCTAATCCCAATGTGTCATTTGCGTTATCTATGTGAATGTTGAAGTCACCAACAATTAAAGCTCTATCCACAGTAACTACTTGATCTGATAGAAAATCTGCTAATTCACCAAGGAAATCAGAATACAGCCTGGGTGATCTTTATAATGTAGCAAGGGCAAAATATTTTTTATTTATATCTGATGGTGTCACATTAAGCAGTATTAGTTCAAAAGAATTAAACTTGTATCCTGTCCTCTAAGTAACACCAAAAACTTCACTGTAAATTGTAGCAACACCTCCTCCTCGACCCTTCAGATGAGGCTCATGTTTCTAACAATAACCTGGGGGAGAAGACTCATTTAAACTACTATATTCATCTGGTTTAAGCCGGGTTTCAGTCAGAGTGCATCCAAACTATGATCTGTAATAATTTCATTTATAATTAGTGCTTTGGTTGAAAGAGATCTATTGTTTAGTAGCCCAACCTTTATATGATGTTTATCTTCAATTTTTTGGTTTTCAAGTTTGACCTTAATCAATTTTTTTTCTAAATGATGAGTGAGGGGGTTTGTGTGTGGTAATTCCGGGAACAGACACAGTCTCTATATGATATCTGGGTGATACAGTCTCTATGTGTTGTAGTTTATGTGACCTGTGTGACGTCTTAAGGCAGCTTGCAGACAGATGGTTAAGCCATTCTGTCTGCTTCCTGACCTGGGCCCCAGTTAGTCAAATACTATCACTATTAGGACTATGAGCCAAATTAAAAGAGAGGAGAGTGGCACCTTCCCTGGAGGGATGGAGTTTGTCTCTCTTTAGCAGGTCAGCTCTACCCCAAAAACTTTTCCAATTGTATATAAATCCTATGCTAAGTATTGTTGCTGCCTGTTGTGGCGGCATCTCAAGAACCCATTGGTGGACAAGTCCTGGCAAAGCAGAAGGAATGCAGCCTTAATAGTTGTGGAAGCGAAAACCCTGGTGTGGGAGGAACTTGGGGAGGCCATGGATAAGGACTTTTGGTGTGCCTCAAGAAGTTCTGGCAAACCATCAAGCCTGGATATATGGTGAGGCAGTGCAAGGAACACTGAGGAATTTTTGAACTCGATTGATACGCCCTCTCTAGAGGAGGCAGAGATGGAGGATTCGAGGGGTCATTGCCAGTTTCCCTGGCAGAGGTCACTGAGGTGGCTCATAAGTGGCAAAATGCCAGGGAATTATGAGATTTACTCAGATTTTGAAGGCCCTGGATGTTGTTGGTTAAACCTGGAGAAAGCTTATGATCATGTCCCCCAAGGTATCCAGTGGGTGATTCGTGAGATTCAGTCTCTGTATAACTGCTGCGAGAGCTGTGTCCTCATTCTCGCCATTAAATCAAGCTTGGTTCCTGTGGTGGACTCAGCCAACAATTTCCTTTCTCGCCTATCCTGTGTGTGATATTCATGGACAGAATTTTAAGATGCAGTGAAGGGACAGAGTTTTCCAAGTTGCAGGGCCTCAGGATTGCATATCTGCTTTTGCAGAAGATGTCCTGTTGGTAGGAAAATTGTAAACACTGTGCCCAATGTGACACTACCAAAACTTTGTTCTGTTTATGTGAGCATCCCGATCAGCCCAACACAGCAACATTGGGGTGGGGCAAATGAAAGGCAGATGTGGGGAGTGTTTGGGGGAAGCCTGTTGGAAAACAGTCATTATTTATTTTTATAATTCCATTTGGTGACATGGGAGCCTAGGAATGAAAAACTTTAGCTTAAGCAATGTTAGATTGCTGCTTGCATGCACACAGTACTTAAATTTCATAAAGTATGTGTAATGGTTAACACCAGATCAGGTGGATCCATGTCTATATCATGCAGTGTTTTGTAAGGTGATGCCTGCCTTGTTCTCTGGTTGTCCCAATATAAATGTCTCATTGTGACGCTTTTGTTTCCACAATGACCCTTTGTAACAAAGACAGACTCTGATGTAGTTAGGTATTCATGGAAACCGTTCTCTCTGATAAGTTCAGAGCAACACATTCTCTGAGACGGCAGTACTGACTATCACACGCACACATTGCAGAGTCCATTTGCTCTAATGGTGAGGTAATTGTACTGAAGCCATTAGCATATCAATATCAGTAGCACACTTCTCATGTCTGGAGAGAGGACACAGCACACCTCACCTGGGCTTGGACCTTAATGGAGTCTGTTTAATGGACCCCCATTCATGACACACTCAGGTTATGATCGTGACACTTCTCTGCAGAGATCTGCATCTTTGGATAAAATTTTAGATTGAAGAGATTCTTTGGGAATTAATTTATTTAATTGAATTCTCTATAACTATTTATTCTCTTTCTGCTACATTTGGCATAAAATATTGTGTGAATAATTCACTAAACAGTTGCTCCACTTTTGCATGTGGATTTTCAGCACAAACACCTTAGGTGTCTTAGGCTGTGTGTCCACCAAAGCGTTTTTTCCTGAGGCCAACGTATTTTTTCAATTGTTTGCAATTGGAGCACCATGTATTTAAAAAAGGCAGCAGCATGACAAGGCACTGAGCGTCTATTCCACACTGAGCGCTGCGAGCTTGGCTTTTTTTTTCTGGTCGCCGAGAGTTTAAAAATTTTAAACTTTGGGTAAAATGCAGCGCTCGTCACTGTCACTTTTTACCCAGCCGTCCAATCACAGTGGAGGAGGGGAGGGACAAATTCCACACCAACCAACCATCACATCCTACTTGTACAAAGACTGACCAACAATGGAGAAGTTTGCTGGTCTCTGAGTATTCATGTCTGTACCAGATGACATTCCCGAACTACCACAATATTAATATGAAAAATAATGCTTGGAGGAACATTATGTGCTTAAGACTTCCCTTCATCCAGAGCAAGTACTGTACCTTGTGCCGACATTTTTACATTCAGTACTTGTTGATAACACAAACTATCTGCGAAATTAGGTATTTGCAACACATTATTTCCACAGATATTCCGTATCATCCATTCACGCTGAACATACCTAATATGCACTCTTGCATTGCTATCATGGTAAAAAATCGTAGTACTCAAGAGGGTGATAGAGTTACCTTTAAATGTTAGTGCCATTAATCTGAATGTGTTATTATTCAGGTAGCTACAAACATAATATCAAACATGCTCAGCAAGATTCTTTGTTGCTCCACTGTGACAGTAGTTGAATTTAAAGAGAAAACTGATCAATTTATGCTAATTCCAAATATAGCATCCCTTGTGGCAATGATGAGATTGCAACACACATTTCCTTTGTTTTATGAATTTCACTCTGATATGTTTCAGAATGCATGCATTGCATCAGAGCAATATTAGCAAAGAGCAATTTTTGGCCCTTATTCACTAACCACTTGCAATAGTTTAGCCAGGCTAAATCTGTGCTGTTAAATTTTTAAGTAAATGAAGTCATTTTCATTCTATACAGCACAAACACGCCCCCTTTCTATGTAAATTAATTTTATAATTTTTAATCCTTTTTTCATGATATTGCGCTATTACCGCCCACAGAAAGCAGACGTGAGTGGAATTTTGTTGAAAAGTGATCATGGCAGCAGTAACTCATCATATGATGATCAAATGATGGAGAAGAGCATTATAACAATGCATATGTAGGGCATATGTATTCAAGCACACTTTTGGCATTTTAAAGAATTGATTTAAGTGTCTGGATTGCAGTGGTGGTGTGATGTCATACAGTTCAGCCTGATCTCACAATGAAATCAGTAGTGTTGGGTTCGAGTCCACCATAGTCGAGTCAGAGTCAAGTCCGAGTCTTTAAACAATTGAGTTCGAGTTGAGTCTGAGTCCAAAAGGGGCCGAGTCAGACTCAAGACCAAGTTCATAGCAGGCCGAGTCAAATATCGAGTCAGAGTCTGAATGAATCTGTTCATGAATCTGAATTAAAATTGTAACCATAAACTCAACATCAATATTTTAAGCATATTTAAAACCTCACAACTAAGAAAAATAGTTTTTCAATATAAATGTAACAAAAACACCTCTGTTGCCTTTCATATACAGTTGTGCTCAAACGTTTGCATACCCTTGGAGAATTGGTAATATATGTACCATTTTTAAAGAAAACGTGTGCGCAGGCAAAACACATTTCTTTTATTTCTTATGGGATTCATATTCAATTGTAGGTTATAACAGAATGGCACAATCATAAAACAAAACATGGCAACGAAGAAAAAAATGAAATGACCCCTGTTCAAAAGTCTGCATACTCTTAGTTCTTAATACTGTGTATTGCCCCCTTTAGCATCAATGACAGCATGCAGTCTTTTGTAATAGTTGTCTATGAGGCCTTGCAGGTGGTATAGCTGCCTATTCGTCTTGGCAAAATGCCTCCAGGTCATGCAAAGTCTTTGGTCATTTTGCATGAACCGCACGTTTGAGATCTCCCCAGAGTGGCTCGATGACATTAAGGTCAGGAGACTGTGATGGCCACTCCAGAACCTTCACCTTTTTCTGCTATAACCACTGGAGGGTCAACTTGGCCTTGTGCTTGGGTCATTGTTGTGCTGGAAAGTCCAATAGCTTCCCATGCGCAGCTTTCATGCAGAAGAATGCAAATAGCTGCATTCATCTTGCCATCAGTTTTCACAAGATTCCCCGTGCCTTTAGAGCTCACACACCCCCAACACATCAGTGAGCCACCACCATGCTTCACAGTGGGGATGGTATTCTTTTCAATATAGGCCTTGTTGACCCCTCTCCAAACATAGCGCTTATGGTTGTGACCATAAAGCTCTATTTTGGTCTCGTCACTCCAAATTACAGTGTGCCAGAAGCTGTGAAGCATGTCAAGGTGTTGTCGAGCATATTGTAACCAGGCTTTTTTTTGGCATTGGTGCAGTAAAGGCTTCTTTCTGGCAACTCGACCATGCAGCTCATTTTTGTTCACGTATCCTCGTATTGTGCTCCTTGAAACAACCACACCGTCTTTTTCCAGAGCAGCCTGTATTTCTCCTGAGGTTACCTGTGGATTTTTCTTTGTATCCCGAACAATTCTTCTGGCAGTTGTGGCTGAAATCTTTCTTGGTCTACCTGACCTTGGCTTGGTATCAAGAGATCCCTGAATTTTCCACTTCTTAATAAGTGATTGAACAGTACTGACTGGCATTTACAAGGCTTTGGATATATTTTTATATCCTTTTCCATCTTTATAAAGTTCCATTACCTTGTTACGCAGGTCGTTTGACAGTTTTTTCTACTCCCCCTGGCTCAGTATCTAGCTGCTCAGTGCATCCATGTGAGAGCTAACAAACTCATTGACTATTTATACACAGACACTAATTGCAATTTAAAAAGCCACAGGTGTGGGAAATTAACCTTTAATTGCCATTTAAACCTGTGTGTGTCACCTTGTGTGTCTGTAACAAGACCAAACATTCAAGGGTATGTAAACTTTTGATCAGGGCCATTTGGGTGATTTCTGTTATCATTATGATTTTAAAAGGAGCCAAACAACTATGTGATAATAAATGGCTTCATATGATCATTATCCTTAAATAAAAGATAGTTTTTTTGCATGATCAGTCATATTTTCAAAATCAATGCCAAAATTTCACAATTTCTGCCAGGGTATGCAAACCTTTGAGCACAGCTGTATATATTTCATGATTAGTATCCTGCTGAACAAACTTCAAAGTGGTTTCAGAATGAAAGCATATGCTTTCGGTCAATGAAGACAAAACTGTCCTTCAGCACAATTCTTATTGCGTTCTGTTGACATTTCAATTATTTGTTGCTTTTTCCCCTCCACTCGAACATAGACTAAATAAAGTGAAAGCTGCATTAGTCATTACAACCAAGGTTATTATGTTTCAAATTTTTATTAAGTTTTTATTTGTACTTCATTTTCAATTTGTCACTTCAATTTAATTTAGTTTTATTTAAAATTGTCACTATCAAAAGAAATAATAGTCTATACTGAGATTTCTTTCTGAATCTTTTTTCTCTATCTGCCGACTGATTTGGGAAAATACAGTGCATAGAAATGAGTCAACACAGTAGTTATTAGCACTCACTGAGAAGTTACATCTCACGATTTGACTGCAAATGCTACATCCAAAAACACTGGAAAAGCCCACTGATAATATTAGGGCCATGTCATCACGGATATGATTTTCTAGTTAATTTGCTCGAAACCGCACAATGCAGGGTAGTTCTGCGTGCTACTTGTCTACCTAAATCCCTGATACTTTCGTGTGTGTCTCGCAGCAGCTGCCGCAGAAGATTTTTTTTAAATATAATTGATATTTTAAAGCCGCGGTGGTCTGCAATCAGTCTGAAATCTTTCAATACCAACCAAAGAAAATTTCATTGAGCTCTTCTTTTACCGAAAAACATGGAGAATAATAATTTTGAGTCATAAATTTAACAGAATTGTTCTTCAAAAGTGTCAGAGATGTAGGATAAAAAAAGATGTGTATAAGTTACCCGATGGTTTACAGTGCAACTAAATTCATCTCGTAATATGAAATTTAGCTTCATACATAAACTATGTCATCATATAATACTTATAATTATAAACAAAACATTTCACTGCCCAAAATATCCTAATATTTTATTGTGCATGGTTGAATGTTGTGAATGGTGGACAAATGCTGTAAAAGAATGTATTTTAAGCAGCTCGTCAGTGCTTTGAAAATAGTAAATCAATAATAAATAGGTGCTGTTTATCTGTTTAGAGTTGCTGTCCACTTTAGCAATAACGCTTTTTTCCCCCGACTATTTAAAAAGTTACACAGTTAACTCATCAAGCTAGTATGGACCAATTCAAGCTGAAAACACTGCGTGGACCACAAGAGACTACAGAAGCCTACATGTGTAGATACATTACGCCTAAAAAGACTTAATATCCAATATTAATACTATTTTTATGTATGTTTATTTTGATATGCTGTTTTAAGTAAACTGTGAGAGACATGATGTGGGTGACTTGACTCAATGAAGTTCTTGATTTTAAGTTTTTAAGCACGATGAAACCACAATGTGAGCACCGTCTTGGCTGCAAAAAAGCCACACGAAATTTTACCAGTTGTCAGGTTCCGTGTCGTGTGAAACTGCCTTGTTTAGTTTCTATTATATTGTGTGTATACACCCGTCCTTATGTTTTCATTGTGCCAGCCACCTTGGTAGTCAATGTTATGCATTAGTCTCTGTAGTAACATTCAAGTGTATTGGTTGACTGATAAGTGTGCCTGTGCACATGCGTATGTGTTTGCTTAAACACAGTGAAACAACTCTGGCTACATCTACAACTTCAGGGGCCAATTCAGCTGTATGCAGACAGAGATGTGTTCATTAATTTTTGTTTTGTTTTTTATTTATTTATTTTTTTCATTGCATCACAAATGTCATGGACTCGGCTGGACTCCCAAAGGCTTGAGTCCGAGTCAAGTCAGAGTAAAAATGCATCCGAATCCGTGACCAGTCCAAGTCCATTAAAATTGGACTCGTGACTCGGACTCGAGTCCGAGTCCAAACTCAAATAACCCAACTCTAGAAATCTGAAAGAGTATGTCGACTTTTCTTTAGCAAAACTGGTATATGCTTACCGTAATTTAAAATACTGCCCCCAGTGGCCAAAGCAGTAAGTGTTGTAAGGCGTATAGGCATGTGTGATCTCTATTTATGTCCAGAAGAACACCAAAAGCTAGTTGTGAAGTGAGTGCTATTCAGCTGTACAGGATGTAATACAATGAAGAGGAATGCATATTTTATGGACTCCATCCCCCAACCCAAACCCAAACCTAAACCTAACCATTAGTGGAGTGAAAATGAAATGTTAGGGGGAAAAGTGCAACCTCCAAATCACGCTTCACACCGATTAAGTGAACGTGATTACTTCCCGGTTTCAACGTGGATACAAACCCAGGTCTCTCCCGCTAACTGGCTGGTGTTTTTATGGACATTTTCAACCTTTCCCTCTCCTTGTCTGTAGTCCCCACATGCTTTAAAACATCCACCATTGTGCCTGTACCAAAGCAATCCAAAATCACTTGCTTAAATGACTGGCGTCCTGTTGCTCTGACCCCCATCATCAGCAAATGCTTTGAGAGACTAATCAGAGATTACATCTGCTCTGTGCTGCCTCCATCACTGGACCCATTGCAGTTTGCTTACCGCAACAACCGCTCCACTGATGATGCCATTGCATCTAAAATACACACTGCTCTCTCCCACCTGGAAAAAAGGAACACTTATGTGAGAATGCTGTTTGTAGACTACAGCTTAGCATTCAACACCATAGTGTCCTCCAAGCTTGATGAGAAACTCCAGGCTCTGGGCTTAAACAGCTCGCTGTGCAGCTGGATCCTGGACTTCCTGTCAAGCAGACGCCAGGTGTTTAGAATGGGCAGTAACATCTCCTCATCACTGACCCTCAACACTGGAGCCCGCAGGACTGTGTTCTTAGTCCACTCCTGTATTCCCTGTACACACATGACTGTGTGGCAACACATAGCTCCAATGCCATCATTAAGTTTGCTGATGATACGATGGTGGTAGGTCTGATCACTGACAATGATGAAACAGCCTACAGAGAGGAGGTGCACACACTGACACGCTGGTGTCAAGAGCACAACCTCTCCCTCAAAGTCAGTAAGACAAAGGAGCTTGTGGTGGACTTCAGAAGAAGAGAAAGAGAACACAGCCCCATCACCATCAATGGAGCACTGGTGGAGAGAGTCAGCAACTTCCTGGTCCACATCACTGAGGAACTCACATGGTCTGTCCACACTGAGGCCGTTGTGAAGAAGGCTCATCAGCACCTCTTCTTCCTGAGACGGCTGAGGAAGTTTGGAATGAACCGCCACATCCTCACACGGGTCTACACCAGCACTGTAGAGAGCATCCTGACTGGCTGCATCTCCGCCTGGTATGGCAATAGCACCGCCCACAACCACAAAGCCCTGCAAAGGGTGGTGCGAACTGCCAGACACATCATCGGAGGTGAGCTTCCCTCCCTCCAGGACATATACACCAGGTGGTGTGTGAAAAAAGTTCGGAGGATCATCAGAGACTCCAGCCACCCGAGCTATGGGCTGCTCTCACTGCTACCATCAGGCAGGCGGTATCGCAGCATCAGGACCCGCACCAGCCGACTTCATGACAGCTTCTTCCCCCAAGCAATCAGACTTTTGAACTCTTGATCTCTCACGATCAATATACATCAGCACTGCACTTTATTAATTTTATTATCTCACACTGGACTGTCATAAATTATATTCTCTCTTAACAACACACTGGCAACTGACTATCAACCGACAGTCTGAATGTCAATACAGTACAATACAACCTACTGTACATTTTATATATACTATATATACTATTTTTTTTTATTGTATAATGTGTATTCTTTATTGTGTGTATTGTATGATGTACATTGTATGTTATTATTTGTATATTGTGTGTATAAATTATGTGTATATTAGATTTTTAATTGTGTTGTGTAAATTTGATGTTTTTTTGTAGATTGTTATATGTCGCATCACTGTCACGACTGCTATGTTGCTCGGAACTGCACCCAAGAATTTCACACACTATTGCACTTGTGTATATGGTTGTGTGACAATAGAAGTGTTTTGATTTGATTTTTGATTTGATTTACTAATGCAACACGCTGCTGGTCGAGCCATGTGGGAAGGTAGACACACTGAAATAGATGCAAAACTGTCTGGTGGGAAATGCCACATCAGAGAATCGGCATACTGTCGCCGATCCTAGGGTACCGGAACTTTCAGAAACAGCATGCCGACCTCCTGTGTGATCATGTTGTACAGTTAGGGCTGCAAGAATATTACAAAAGTCATAATTGTTTATTATTGCCATTGATATTGTGATCGTGATTGTCTATTAATAGTTACATTAAATACTTAGGCCTATTTGTTAAGCTTCTTGCCATATTCTTTATGTAGGCTACACATCAAAATCAAGCTGAGAACTGTTAAGCTGAATTACTTTATTGCTGTATTATTATCAGTAAATCAACTTTACTGTTTGCCTGTTTAGTGGCACAACAAAAATAAACTGTTATTCCATTTTTTATAAATTGTACACAGAAATTGAGCAACTTAAAAATTCCATTATAATCAGTAAAACTCACTGCAAGTATACATGATATAAGCCAGGGTATAAAATTAACACCAGCCAATAGAGGGTACTTTTTGCACAGTGGTGGTTAATTTTGCTCACAGTGGCAGGCAACCTGTACATTTCGAAGTAACATGTTGTAACGGTCAGAGATGTCCATCCAGCAAGTGTTTACATAGAAAAACTAGTGAAAAACGGCACAGATGCATGCAAAAACACGTTCATTGTGAACAGTCCCGAACTCATCCTTTCACACATGTCTGAGAGTGAGAGCATGTGTGCAAAACAAGTTACGTGGGCCTATTTAATTTTTCCTTATTTAAAAATTCTAACCCAAAATGAGACTTGTAAAACTGACCTGAACCCGGCCCAAAACCTGAAGCATGCGAGTCCTGTTGGGTATGGTTTGGGTTGCCTGATTTGCTTAATTCCTTTAATAAACTGTGTGCTAAATTGCTAAAAAAAAAAAAAAGACTAAAAAAATAAAAGCAGTGTGTGCAATTAAACAATTCTATAAGCATGCAAAAATAATTCCTAGTGAATTCCTCCCACTATCTTTTAGTTCTGTGTGTTGTGTTTCATTCTATTCTCCTCTCTTCTCTTCCATTCAGGTTGGCATGACAACAGATGAAACCGATGGCATTATTCCGTGATGCAGCAATCAGACACAATACCCACCAGCTCCCTCTGCTCAGGTCAGGCTATCCAAAATCAATCTGAACCAACCAAAACAATGCAATGTCACCGTACACCTGGCAGGTATTGAGGTATTTGTGTATCACACTGGGATCTCTCTCCCCCACACCCCCCCCCCCTCCCCACCCCCATCCCATTACCCACCTATTCAGAGCAGTCAAACCCTGAGGACAAGCAGGCAAAACTGTAATGATCCTCTGGGTCTGGGCTCAGATAAAGCACTGTTAAGCAAAGCTGAAGGGAACACACTGAAGTCTGTGTTCGCCTGATATACAGCCATTTGGAGACCTCACTTGACATGAGATAGGGAGGTCTTGTATAGAGACTGTACAACACTGAAAAAAATGTCATTGATGCCCATCTCGCTAATGAAAGAGACAAATTACACGCGGGATGTTGTAATGACTGGTGTGAGATGGGAAAGTGTGGTTTTATATTACGGTAATGATTAAAGGTATTTGTAAGAATGTTCTTAGTTTTCGTGGAAAAGGAGGAAGCAGGAGATGGCGAGATCCAACTCAAAAGGGGCTTTATTTCCCACACTTTCACAGACTCAAAAATCACACTTTTCAGTGTACACACTCAATAATGGTTTTTAGCACAACAGAAATATTGTATGCTGGAACACTCTGCTCTGTGCTGCTCTCTCTCCCTCACTGGTGTCTTGCTCGCTCTCCACTCTCAAACTTAAAAGGCTGAAGAGCCAGATACCAACAGGTGATCCACGCATTGATATCCTTCATGCAATGGAGCCACTGGAGTGGATCGTGGTCCGAACAGAGGGTGAAAGCCCATTCCAGGAGGCAGTACCGAAGGGTGAGGACAGCCCACTTGATGGCCAGACTATCCTTCACAATGGTTCTGTACCTCGCCTCTCTTGCCGAAAGATTAAGGCTGATGTACAGTACCACCCCCAGATGCTGCATATGCTGCTGCCAGTCATTACTGTATATAATGATATCATCCAGATAGGCAGCGGCGTATGCAGAGTGCGGTTTTCTATAATCCACACCGAGCCGTCACTCTTCGGAACCAGCACCACCGGGCTTGCCCAATCATTGTGGGATTCTTCTATTACCCACATATCGAGCATTACCTTTAATTCTTCTCGAACCACTATTTTTTGTGCTCGGGTAATCGGTAGGGATGATTGCACACCACTACCCCGGGGTTGTTTCGATATGGTGTTTTATGAGTTTCGCATGACTGGGAAGGGGCAAGAACACATCTGAAAATGATCTTTGCAACCGGGCCATGTCCGTGATTTGCCATGGTGAGAGGTGGTCTCCGCAATTGACCGGGGTGCCGCGCTTGGCTTTTAAGTTCACCTTTGGCCCGAGCTTCTCCCTCTCCAGTACCACCGTCGCCAAAGTCACAGGAATCACTTCCCTCCATGGTTTTAAGAGGCTGAGGTGGTAAATTTACAGTGCTCTGCCCCTATCCGTTTGTTTAACCTCATAATCGACTTCCCCAACTTGCCGTGTGACCTTAAAGGGCCCTTGCCACTGTAAGGGGGGGGGCACCCAAAGGCCCAAGGACGGTATCCAATGGCGTGGCTGAAGGTCTACTGCGCGTTCTGTCTTATCGTGCACATTAAGTTTAAGTTATTTCGTTCCGATTAAGTAACTATATTATTCATTTTATGATCCCCGTTTATTTTATCTGACTCCAATTATAAAAGTTTCCAAGGATATATTAATGTTCCAATCTTAATTATTATTATTAAATTTGGTTTAACATTTGATCATCGTATTTAACATCGTCTTTATTTTATATTGTACTCGTTCATTCGGATTCATATGTCACTTAGAGAGTCTCGCGCCAGCCGTGTACGCAGATCTCACGATCACAAACTCGCCAGTCTTGGTCATTAGAGAGAGGTAATTGACTAGAACTATTTAGATGGCTGCTCATGCTTGCTCTTTTATCTAAAAGTATTTTGTTTAGTCCCCTTAGATAGTAGACACTTAATTAGAGTAACATTATTTCTACTCAGAGGTCATGACCATTAAAATTTACAAAGATTGACCAACATTAACTAAGTTAAAAATAGCTTTATATAATCATGCCATAGTGCTATGTACACTTAGCTAGAAAAATATTACAATAACCAGAGGTTTAGACTTCACCCTATTTAGGTTGGTCAATCAACTTCATGTTGTCCTAAACGGAAATTCCATATCGAGGCTGTACACTCTAAGTACGCTTGAACTAATGCCAATTTGTTAGTCGGAGCTCTAAAGTCTCAGTCGGTGTGCCCCATACTCTACTCAGAACTGAGATTTAGTCCGCTACCAACCTGGTCGTAGATTTGCGGAAACATGGACTTAACGTAATCTACTAAAGACAATAACTTCAGAGTAAATCAGCATAAACTCAAATGTAACAATTTATTTACCAGGTAAAATAATACATTCATCAATTCCAATTAGACAATAATAAGTCAAATTCAAACATTTATCAAAACATAAGAAATAAGAATTACATACCTGGTGGAGAAAACGACACACAGCAATTGTGCGGGAGATCTGACTACAGATTCCCTGTCTCCTTTGCCATCTCTCCTTAAGTACCAAATGACTTTATTGTTATTTTTGATGTGTTTGTTTGATGTTATTCAGGATTTGGTTTACAATTTAGGGGGTTGTAAGTAGACCTTTGAAACTTGTAATTGAGTAGGTCGTTTGATGTTTACAAGGAATACACCTAATCTGCATACAGCATATGTTTCCTTATGATAGACCTGGGAGGGGCATGCCCCTGATAGAATACAGTATTTTACTAAGTTCTTAAATCTTACTTGTGATTTGACTTTGCTGAAAGGGAATGAGACCATTTACCAGTTGCACCGAGACCTCTTGAATGATACCAACCATGTATGATCAGAAAACCTTTTACATTATAGAACAGGATAAGTCATAACTTAGTTTTTGGTGACTCTAAAGTGACCTGAGGTGTGAGGTATGGAAGAGAGGGAGCAGATGTGAGTGAGATTTGCATTTTATGGTCCTTATCAGTAGGGTGTGTTGTCTCAGGTGGAGATGCTCTTCTGTGTGAGAGTTTTATGACGTTGGCTCTCACAGAGTTACATTTACATTTATGCATTTGGCAGACGCTTTTATCCAAAGCGACTTACAGTACACTTATTACAGGGAGCAACCTGGAGTTAAGTGCCTTGCTCAAGGACACAATGGTGATGGCTATGGGAATTGAACCAGCAACCTTCTGATTACAAGTTATGTGCTTTAGCCCACTACGCCACCACCACTCCACAGTTCTTTGACTTTTACCGGAAATGGCACCTTTTGGGTGTAGACATCCTGGTGCCAGCCTTACACCACTTTGCAAGTAATTTAGAGCTTGATGTGGGTAGAAATACAAGGACTTTATCTCCCTGTGTAAATTCCCGAGGCGAGTTCCCCTGTTATACAGCCGAGTCTGATGTTCTTGAGCCTGTAGCAAATTCTCCTGAGATAGCTGCCCCAATGTGTGGAGTTTTGCTCTCAGGTCAAGAATGTATTGAATTTAGTTTTGCTGTTTGAAGGTCCCTCCTCCCAATTTTATCTCACGACATCTAAGACACCGCAAGGCTTACGCTCATACAATAATTCAAAGGGGGAGAACCCCGTGGAGGCTTGCAGGACCTCTTGAATTGTGAATAACAGGGGTTCAAGCCACTTATCCCAATTCCGAGCATCTACGTGCATGAACTTACGAATTATGTTTTTCATGGTTTTATTAAACCGTTCAACCAAGCCGTATGTTAGCGGATGGTAGCCGCTTGTCCGAATCAATTTAATGTCCAATAATTCATACAGCTCATGTAGTGTAAGTGACATAAAAGTAGTGCCTTGATCAGTGAGGATTTCTTTCGAAATCACCACTCGGGAGATAATTCTGAAGAGTGTCTCCGCAACACTATGTGCTGAGGTGTTTCATAAAGGCACTGCTTCTGGATATCGCATTGTGTAGTCCACCAGAACCAACACAAAGTGATGTCCACTGTCGTCCACTCTAATGGCCCAATGAGGTCCATACCAATTCTTTCCAAGGGGACCTCGATCAATGGAAGTGGGCGCAAAGGCGCTCTTGGGATGGCCGGTGGATTCACCTGCTGACATTCATGGCATGCCGCACACCACCTGTGAACATCCCCGTGAATGCCCAGCCAATAGAAACGGGCCATTAGACGGTTCAGTGTCTTTTCCTGCCCTAAGTGACCAGCCATCGGATTATAATGAGCTGTCTGGAATAACATTTCCCGACAGCTCTTTGGTATCAATAACTGGGTTTTATCTTCCTTTGTCTGAGCGTCCTGCATCACTCGATACAACCGGTCATTTAGTCAATGTCTGGCTGAAGGCGGTGACCATCAATCACTTTCACTTGGTCGAAGGTGTGCCTAAGAGTCTCATCTCACATCTGCTAAAGAGGGAAATCCCCGATGGGAGATCCTCCAAGGGCTGGGGAAGCCGAGACTTCCCCCTCCCTTACGTCATCTTGACGTGGAGCTGACGAAGACAGCCCCGGCTCTGCCTCCCCAGCCAGCGCATCACAAATCCCACACCGAGATGCTCTTTTACAGGAGTCATCCGCACAAATTTCCCTTAATAGAGTGGAAAACGCTGTCCAATTCATGCCCAAAATTAGCGGATGGGTGAGGTGCAAACTAACCGCAGCCTGGACACTATGCTTTCCTCCCCAAAATTGAATCGTCATGGTCACTACAGGAAATCATGGATATACCCATACACACATCTTTCCTTCACCTTGTGACTAGCACCCAAAGCCTCATCTTGAACCAGGTATTGATGGATGGAGGTTTGGCTGCAACCCAATTCCACCAAGGCCTGGCATGTACCCCCCTTAATACTCACAGGTATGCGGTATGTCCCAGCTTGATCGGGGACGGCCTGCGGCGCGTAGGGGACCCGAACCAATGTGCCCACCTCCATCAGCGGGCACTGGTCCCGGAAATGCCTGGGCTCCCCGCAGCCTCAATAGACTGGCCCAGGCTCCAGGCCCACGCCAGTGACAGCGGGTTCACCACCCTGGAAGTGAGAGCAGAGATTAGCAGGGGAAACCGGCGGGTAGTGCAATCCCTGGATTCGAGGAGCCGGTATGGGAGGGGCCCCTCCCCGTTTCCGGGGAAGAGGAACAGGACGGAAAGCAGGTTCAGTTGTTAGACAATCACTGCCAGGTGATGATCCTTACCATTCTCATCTCCTCATCTCGATCTCCATTCACGCCCCCACTACCAGAGTATTGTTGCTCCAAGCACCTAAAGTCACACGGTCATTTGTGCCGATTCACTTCGGAGATGTTTGACAGCTGGATGGTCCCAGATTTACACCAACTCTATATTTTTGCATAGCAGATATATTTGCACAAAGACACCTTTGAGAGTGTATGCCTTTATTGATTTGTCTTCACAGTTAATTGATTACCTTGCCACTTAACAGATCAATATAATCCAAATAAATTTACAGCACACTTTTGATTGAGACAGTTCTCTTAGAACTGCTCAAAGTCACATTGGTGAAAGAGCTGGAATTCCGTTCAGTTCCAGAGTCAACCTGCTTCATACTGAAGCTATATTGTATGTGGGTTATTTTCTAAATTGGTGTCCTTTTAGTGCTATATGTGTCTCCATATTGCTTTCAGGTCCTCCAGGTAAGTTCCTGCCTATGAGCTCAGAAATCATAATTGGTTGGAATAAAATGGACACACTGGTCAATTTCATATATTTTTTTTTTCTCTCTTGTTTTAATTCCCAACAAAGACAGGAAGCTTTTTTAGCACTTATGTAACAAAATGAATAGCAAAATTGTACTGCTATTCTTCATCAAAAGCACAAAATGCTTATAAACTAAACTGTACAGTCACATTCATATTGCACCTAAATTCTCCCTAACTAGGAGAGTCAAGGCTCTGTAGTGACTGCCTACTCCCATGACACACTGTGAATGACGCAATTGAGTTGATCTCTGTACACTCTCAAACTACTTACTGTATATTTGCATATATATGAATATTTTGCAATAAAATTAAAAAATATTGTTTCTATACTAATAATCAATAACTTTAAATCAAAAGTTTTATATTTTTCTATTGATTTTAATTCAATTTCATCTGCATTACTACTCAGATAATTAACAGGACTGAACTGATGTTTTCTTTCTGATTTCAGCCAATTTGCATGTTATAAAATATTTTATTAATAATAATAATACTTACCAAATAGTTCTTCCCAAAATAAAATAACTTTTGGTATTAGCTTTGACTATTAAATTATCTCAATCTCGGCATCCTGCTGGTTACACAATACTTGGCTGTTTTAAAGCTGATCAAGTGAGACTTTAGTTCCACATGTATTTTGGGTACAAGAGAAATAGGAAACCAGTGCTACTGAAATTAATCTGCTGCTTGTGCTGTTAACAACTGAGTTTTCTGTTTTCCTGTTGTTGACTGAGGCTTTATGCTGTGTCTCCTGCTAACTGTTCAGATCAGTAGATCAAGACATGTCCCTAAGGACAACTAAACAGAAATTTACCCAAATTGAGGCTAATTTTATGTTGTCTGCTATTTTTCAGTCTGTTTATCTTTTGCTCTCTTTCTCAGAAACTCCTTTCTTTTTAATCACTCACAATGTTGTTGTGTTCCTCTGTAGCTGCAGTTTTCCTCTTCGGGAGGGAGATGTTATCAATGTCAGAGTGATTATTTGTCGTATATACAGTACATGGGTCTGCAGTCCATTTAAAGGTGGATTATTGTACAATTATTGTCTATAATAATGGTAACATTTTACATTAATGATCCCTTTGTTATGGGTTTATGGAGGGGTTCATTAATGACTAATAAGTTATTAACAAATGCATTACTAATCATTGATATATAGTTATAACAACATGATTGAATAGGGTAACTTTTATACAGTTTTTTATACAATACTTATAGTGAAATTAAAAGGAGGCATTATGTAATTTTGTGTTTATATTCATGACTGTAATGTCTTGTGTTGTCACTTTCCTAATCACTTTGATGCCAAAAGAATGATTTTAACTTGTCCTGGTGACCAAAAGTCTTCTCTTCATGCTCATTCACAGCATGTATCATTTAATCAAGCCTGAACTTGTATAGGATACTTATGTTGAATAAGTATTATTAAGCATTTATAACATTTAAGCTGAAATGACTCATTATGTGGCAGGTATTGCAAGAAAGTTACATTTTTTATGCACATTGTTATAACCAAATGCCAATGATTTGTAATCCATTTGTAAATTAATTATTAGTCAGTAATGAACCCCTTTAGTGTTACTAAAATAATATATAATTCAATACAGAATTGTTTGTGCAGAACCTGGTGATTCATATTATCCAGCATGATTTGAGAGTGATCCAAAGGGCATCTTGTGTGCTTTAAATGAAAGCAAGGAAAACTGACCTTTTGTTCAAACGACCTTTTGATCCTATAGTGCAAATCTTACGTTTTCCGTCTTTGTTTTACGTGTTTTAATTTAAATCCTAAAGTTTTTGGTTTATTTCTCTGTTTAAAAAAAAAATCACAGATTTTCATTGAGGTCTCAGACTTTTGGAGCCCACTGTATGCAGATTTTTTATTTGGTCTAATGGGCCTTGTTTTTTTATTTTATTTTATTTTTTTTTTTATGACCAGTAGTACAGGTGCATCTCAATAAATTAGAATGTCGTGGAAAAGTTCATTTATTTCAGTAATTCAACTCAAATTGTGAAACTCGTGTATTAAATAAATTCAATGCACACAGACTGAAGTAGTTTAAGTCTTTGGTTCTTTTAATTGTGATGATTTTGGCTCACATTTAACAAAAACCCACCAATTCACTATCTCAAAAAATTAGAATATGGTGACATGCCAATCAGCTAATCAACTCAAAACACCTGCAAAGGTTTCCTGAGCCTTCAAAATGGTCTCTCAGTTTGGTTCACTAGGCTACACAATCATGGGGAAGACTGCTGATCTGACAGTTGTCCAGAAGACAGTCATTGACACCCTTCACAAGGAGGGTAAGCCACAAACATTCATTGCCAAAGAAGCTGGCTGTTCACAGAGTGCTGTATCCAAGCATGTTAACAGAAAGTTGAGTGGAAGGAAAAAGTGTGGAAGAAAAAGATGCACAACCAACTGAGAGAACCGCAGCCTTATGAGGATTGTCAAGCAAAATCGAGTTGGGTGAACTTCACAAGGAATGGACTGAGGCTGGGGTCAAGGCATCAAGAGCCACCACACACAGACGTGTCAAGGAATTTGGCTACAGTTTTCGTATTCCTCTTGTTAAGCCACTCCTGAACCACAGACAACGTCAGAGGCATCTTACCTGGGCTGAGGAGAAGAAGAACTGGACTGTTGCCCAGTGGTCCAAAGTCCTCTTTTCAGATGAGAGCAAGTTTTGTATTTCATTTGGAAACCAAGGTCCTAGAGTCTGGAGGAAGGGTGGAGAAGCTCATAGCCCAAGTTGCTTGAAGTCCAGTGTTAAGTTTCCACAGTCTGTGATGATTTGGGGTGCAATGTCATTTGCTGGTGTTGGTCCTTTGTGTTTTTTGAAAACCAAAGTCACTGCACCCGTTTACCAAGACATTTTGGAGCACTTCATGCTTCCTTCTGCTGACCAGCTTTTTAAAGATTCATTTTCCAGCAGGATTTGGCACCTGCCCACACTGCCAAAAGCACCAAAAGTTGGTTAAATGACCATGGTGTTGGTGTGCTTGACTGGCCAGCAAACTCACCAGACCTGAACCCCATAGAGAATCTATGGGGTATTGTCAAGAGGAAAATGAGAAACAAGAGACCAAAAAATGCAGATGAGCTGAAGGCCACTGTCAAAGAAACCTGGGCTTCCATACCACCTCGGCAGTGCCACAAACTGATCACCTCCATGCCACGCCGAATTGAGGCAGTAATTAAAGCAAAAGGAGCCCCTACCAAGTATTGAGTACATATACAGTAAATGAACATACTTTCCAGAAGGCCAACAATTCACTAAATATGTTTTTTTTTTATTGGTCTTATGATGTATTCTAATTTTTTGAGATAGTGAATTGGTGGGTTTTTGTTAAATGTGAGCCAAAATCATCACAATTAAAAGAACCAAAGACTTAAACTACTTCAGTCTGTGTGCATTGAATTTATTTAATACACGAGTTTCACAATTTGAGTTGAATTACTGAAATAAATGAACTTTTCCACGACATTCTAATTTATTGAGATGCACCTGTATAGCGGCAAGAAAAACAGCAGACTGAGAAAGAGGAATGTGTGCTGTTTGCTCAGGCAGCTGATTATTAACTTCCCTCTCGTTTCATTTTACCCTTTGCATTATTCTGTCCTTCCTACCCCATGTTTCTCAATTCCCACTGACCCCAGGTATGCTCCCACCGGCCCATGAGCAGCACTAGTGTCATGAACAGAGAGACGGGGCAGGGCCAGAAGGGTGGCACGGGGTGGCAGCTGCCACCCTATAAATGAGCTTTGCAACCCCACTTGCCACCCCAACCCGGACCCCTTTCGCGTCCTGTAGACGGTAGTGCAATGATTTAACCTGTCTGTGTTGCACATGGTCCATAACAACGCCAACGCCACCCCCCCCCACCCACCCTTTGACGCCTGGCAGGACACAGCGTTCCTCCTCAACCGACAACACTGCACCCTCTGCACGAAATTACTGGATGCCACCCCTTACTCGACTCTTGCCACCCCTGGCAAAAAATCCTGGACATGCCCCTGCAGAGAGAAACAGAGACCAAAGTAGGAATGGAGGGAGAGAGGACATGTGAGCACTGTGCTGAGGAGTGTTAATAGATATTGATCTGCTGTGTTTTTAATGTGCAGCTTGGGCCGACTGCCACAGGCAGACAGGGGGAGGCAGACACGCTCACGAATGAGCCTAACACTCTATGAAGGTAATAGAAATCTCACTGCCCTGCTTTTTTGCGCCGCTTCCCTCCCCTCTCTTCCATCTCTCTATCTCAGGCTGTAGATTGATCTTCCTCTTCCTGCTGTTTCGGTCTCTGTCATTACCTGCTCTGTCATTAAAGTGGAGTCAGCAGCCAGGCTGCCCTGCCCGCATCACTCCACACAGACAGCTCGACTCATCCCTCACACTGCTCCTACATTTAAAACAGCAGCTGTCTCACACACACACACACACACACTCATATGGACCAGCGGTCCTTGAACCCTCACTTCTGCTCCAGGGGTTTGTGGTTTTACCAACACGTTGACAGCCCTGTGCTCTTTAAGACATTGATTAACTAAATTATACATATATTGTTGGTATATCAAAAAACCATAATGAACTACACATTTGCACATGTAAATAGGTTTTTTAATGTTGGCAACTCCTTAATACATGCTTCATATTTGTCCACTTAACATTAAGGTACATTTTCATAAGTTACTAATGCATGTTCAACCCAGTGTATAAATAATAATGCAAACAGCATACTTTCCAGTATTTTATTGATTATTTCAAATACAGATCAGTGCCATATTTAATTAATTAGAATATAAATGTTAAATTGCAGAGATTTAGGCCTATACATTTTTTAAGCTTCTGCTCAAATGGTATGAAACTTTTTGTACTTCCATTAAATTAACCATTTTGTTATTGCTATTTTATATATATATATATATATATATATACAGGGATGGGGAGTAACGGAATACATGTAACGGGATTACGTATTTAAAATACAAATTATAAGTAACTGTATTCCACTACAGTTACAATTTAAATCATTGGTAATTATAATACAGTTACATTCAAAAAGTATTTTGATTACTGAATAGATTACTTTGCATTTAATTGTCATTTGTTTCATTTAATATTTAGTCGATCCAAAGTGCATTTGAACAGCGGTGAAACACTTTCTTATGATGTGTTACATTCATACGAGCAGACAGAGAAGTAAGTTTGAAGTAAGTTTGGAGCAGAAGAAATAGAAATAAACCTTGTGTAAACTGTCAGCTTTACGCTAAGATAAAATGCTATTTCTAGCCATTTTACATGCACATGTTACCAGGCACGATCATATTTTTTTATCAAGACAATTTACGCTGAATCATAATTTCTTTTTTTCTAGTAAGACCTTTGATATTAGGGCAAAAATCATATTCTTGATAATAATTTTTGTATTGTTTTACTGTAAAAATATCTAAATTCCTTAAAGCAAGATCAATTTGATTTATCTTGTTTTAGAAACAACACTGCATAAGATATTTAGGTTTTTCAGAGAATGTATTTTTAACATGTGTATTTTGTCTTACTGTACTGGCAGAGTTTTTATAGTCAAAACAAGTGAAAAAATCTACCAGTGCTGAAGAACTAATCCAAAGTATTTAGAATACGTTACTGACCTTGAGTAATCTAACAGAATACGTTACAAATTACATTTTACAGCATGTATTCTGTAATCTGTAGTGGAATACATTTCAAAAGTAACCCTCCCAACCTTGTGTATATATATATACACTACCAGTCAAAACTTTAGAAACACTTAACTGAAATGTTTCTCATGATCTTAAAAATCTTTTGATCTGAAGGCGTATGCTTAAATGTTTGAAATTAGTTTTATAGACAAAAATATAATTGTGCCACCATATTAATTTATTTCATTATAAAACTAAAATTTTATTAAAAAAAAAAAAAGTTTTTGAAATTGATGACTTGGACCAAATAATAAAGAAAAGCAGCCAATAAGTGCCCAACATAGATGGGAACTCCTTCAATACTGTTTAAAAATCATCCCAGGGTGATACCTCAAGAAGTTGGTTGAGAAAATGTCAAGAGTACATGTCTGCAAATTCTAGGCAAAGGGTGACTACTTTGAAGATGCTAAAATATAACACAGTTTTGATTTATTTTGAATTTTGTTTAGTCATAACATAATTCCCATAGTTCCATTTATGTTATTCCATAGTTTTAATGACTTTACTATTATTCTAAAATGTGACCAGTAGTGTATATATATTTCACATAGTTTATTTGTGTTTTGTCTTCTTTTGTTATGCATATTGAGCTCTTTATTAAGCTGTTTTTTAGCATCTGACAGATGCAATGCAATGAAGTTATTTCTTTATTTTAAATTATCATAATTATCATAATTGCTGTTTTTATTTTTTATTTTTTATTTATTTTTTATTTTTTTTGGTGGCTTTAGTGACTGAGGGACAGTGGACAGTCTGTTTGCTTCTTTTAGATAAAGATGTTAAATGTGTCAGATAACACACTCGTTCGGTTGGAGCAATTACCATAATGAAATGACAACTGGTCAGCCATTACTGTTCCAGGTAATCACAGTAGGTGTGTATTTCCATGACAGAGAGTCATGTGGTGATGTGCAACAGAATAGGAGAGGTAAAAATGTGCAGAAGAAAGAGAGAACAAAGGAAATTAGTAAAACGCATTACCCTCATCCTGTTTTTAAAACTGTTTGCGTGTGCCAACAGAATCGAGATGATCACGCAGGAAGTAGACATGTTGCTGCTGAATGTTCCAGTGCCCTGATTGTCCCCCCACTTCTGCCAAGTTACTGGCAAGCGGCATCTCCCATCAGACATTTTTGCATCAGTTCGAATTTTTCTTCTTCTGTGGTGCGACCAGGGCTGGGATGGGGGATGGGAGGGTGGGGGGGGGGTTGGCTGGTTCTCTCCTTTTCTCCCCAATTTGGCATGCTCAATTCCCAATGCTGTCTAATTGTGGCGGAGGATGAATCTCAGTTGCCTCCACTTCTGAGACAGTCAGCCCGCGCATCTTATCACACTGAGCGTGTTACCGTGGAGACTTAGCACGTATGGAGGCTCATGCTATTCACTGCAGCATACACGCACAACTCACCACGTGCCCCACTGAGAGTGAGAACCACGACATAGCGACCATGAGGAAGGTAACCCACGTGACTCTACCCACCCTAGAAACCAGGCCAATTAGTTGCTTAGGAAGCCTGACTGGAGTCACTCAGCACACCCTGGATTCGAACTCACAACTTCAGGGGTGGTAGTCAGCATCTTTGCTTGCTGAACTACTCAGCCCCCCCATGAGGATTTCTATCTTTTATCTACTAAATAGGCTACGAAAACAATTCGAGTTCCGCACAGAAAGTTTTAAATGATCCAGGAATGATTGTTGAATTTCAGAGCACCCCATATGCAGATTACACATTTTGTCTTTACTTTTGGCAGAATACACAGGTAATTCACTCCAAGATGAGATTCTGTTACATGAAAGGTGTTTGTTTTGTGCCACACATAATTCATGAATGTTATTCACTGATCATTTATGTGCCCATCTTGACACAAGTAAGCATATAATTTAGAGGAGACATGAAATGTAAACAAGTGCAATGTTGTTATTGATTATAAAGTTATTTATATTTGAAAATTATTTTATATAATCTTAAAATCCCCCTGACTCCCCAAATAGGGTCCCTCCAATCAGCAGTATAGGTTAGCCAGGTTCACCCCTTATCAGTAGCTAGCATGATTTGGAGGTTCCATTTCCCCTCTAGAAATTATATTATTAGTCCACTGACTGTTAGGTTTAGGGTTGGGAGTTGTTCTGTAAAATTCTCACAAGATTCACATTTTCTGCTACTGAGGTTGAGGTATGAGTAGGGATGGGGTTAGGGGTTAGAGATAGGTTTTAGGGGAAGGGTTGGGTTAGGGTTATTAAATGCAGGTACTTTAAATGTAAGTACAATGCAACTACATGTAAATAATAAGTACATTGTATCAAATGCTTAGTAGTTAAAGACACCTAATTTAACATGGAACCAAAACACTTACCGCGTCGTCAGCTGGGGGAAGTACTTAGAATTTCTGTTAACACAGACTGAGTTTAGCTCAAGAAATCTCAACCTACTGTTTCCAAAGTCACTGTCTGAATGCTGTCTCAGAGATACAGCCATGACACTGATGAAACCGTCAGCACCAGAGATCCATCAAATGTTTTGGATCTCAATGGTTGAGCTCCCAGTGGCCTAGTCTGCTGAAATTTCTCCAGATGTCTGTGGACTCACGGGGGTTGAAACCACTACATGTGGGAGCAGTTTAGGGATGGAGTGCGGGAGAGAGATGAAAAGTGGAAGTAAGGAGATCCCTTGTTTCAATGGCATTTGAGGATGCCATTTGTGTGGAAACAATCCAGCTGCTGGCCAGTGGTGGAAAATGTACGCATGTGATGCCATACGATGGTTCCCAAGTCACTTTATTTGTTGAAATATGAGGGTTTAACAGAATTGAGAATGTTTCGGTCTGTGAATATTTCCATTTGTAAATGTTTGAATGCTTACTCTCCACTTTGCCCCTGTAAAAAGGCAAATTTAATTGAAGACCTATTAAGATGGAATCTCAGGTTATGAATTTGAATTTCTCATTATATACATGTATCATCTGTGAAATGACGCAGAAGGAATTTTCCTCAGAGAAAGAGGGGGAGAAATTACAGTCTGAGCTATTTTCTTTCAGAAGAGTCCTGAATCTCCTTTAGCATTGTGAGGAAATGTTTAATCTGTCTCCCGCTGGGAAACCGAAGCCTAATGCAGTGTCTCAGTGCCTCTGCTGTCTGCAGGAAGAATGACGGAGACATTTTAATGCATTTCAGAGTTCTTCTCGAGGTACGAGATGATGGACGGAGAAACCTTATATTTGCGAACACCCAGGGTTTAATGCACTCAGCGGCGCTCGCCGCCTTGTCTTGAAGCCAACAAAACATTTTCCATGGAATAAAAGAAAAGGCAAAGCACAAAATTATTCTCCCTGCCTTCTATCAAGCTCCTACATTCAGCAGCGCGTCTGAGGGCGCGTCAGTCCGCCTGCCTCTCTCAGAGAGGTAATTATCCTTTTTCCTGTCACAGGGCTCCAAATGATTTCTAACCACTGGGGAGCTTTTTTAGGGGCTCAGCTTTGTCAATAGGAAGTCGAAATAGCTTTAATTTTCAGACAGCTGCACACGTACTTTCATCTCGGCATTATTCTCCTAGCGGTCATCCAACCATCCGTCTTTGTTTGTGACATGGCATCATGTATGTGTATGGCCTGCCTGTATTAGCATATTTATTTATAGACTTACACTTTTCTTACAGTCATTTTTGTGCAACAATATTCACACTCGACATTGTCTGCGTGTAATTTCCCTTTCAGTGTCTCTCTGTTTTCTCCTCTCTTTCCTTCCCTTTCAGAAAGAGCCATGAATGGATGGAAATTATCACAATTACTCACATAATTGAGCCGTCTTTGTGGCAAGTGTAGCTCGAAGAGCCCTTTTTCCATCAGCCAGAATGGTTTCATTATAGGGGTTTTCATATTCCCTGGCACAGGGCACGGAGGGGGGAGGCGGACGGAGAAGGGCTGAGGAGCGCTGGAGTGCGCGGAAAAGTCGCTGGGGGAGAAGGGTGGATCATTAAGGTCACAGTGGGGATAATTATCTTGACTATGGAAAGAGCATCCAGCACCTTTTTCTCATCCCCACCACAAAAGCACCGTCCCTGGCCTTTCGGCACAAAGAACTTGGAAATAAATGGAGCTTCCACCTACAACTTATTTAGAAAGAGAGATGGAGAGAGAGACTTGTATCAACATGACAATTTTCCATTATTATGACTAATGGCAGGCTGCCTTAGGAGATCAAGGGGAGAAGGGAATGTGTTCAGGTGTGCTGAAGTACTGACCTCTTCCCTGGCTTTGTTTGGGACATAACTCAGAGAAATAAAAAAAAAAAAAATAGGACGGAGCCCCCTCGGAAGACCCACTGCCTAATTATTCAATTAGAAAATTTGCATGTTTTCTATTTTAATGGAGGCATTAATTGGATAACATGAAATACATTTACAGCCATGTAATCAAACCTCTTTTCAACATGCAAAAGAGTGGAACCAAAATGAAGAGTACATGGCTGGATTGTTTTATTCCTGCTCCCAGCTGTTTAAAATCATCCACAGGCCTCAGCTCCACTGCATCCACGTCCAAATGGTTCTGTTTTCCCTCGGTATGACTTTCATTGATTTTAATTTACTGCTTAGTTTTGATGACTGCTTGTCTAGAGCCTTTAGCCACGAGACACAACAAGGAAAAATACCACAAATGACAATTCCACAGTCATTCCTTTTCCATCTTGTTGATGCATTAAGTAACTGTCTGTTGGGGCGGATTTTTCTATTTCTTCCACTAGCACCAAACTCAGGTAATTGGTCATTTTGGGAGGGCAATTTCGGGGCAGGTGGGGGGATGCTGGGCAGACTGTTCTGACCCCTGCTGCTGAAGTAATGATGGAGGTTGTTGGGTTGTCATAGTCCTGTCTCTCTCTCTCTCGCTGTGAGGTCTCCGCTCACCCTCACCTGCTCACCGGTTCTGCGGCTCAGGTGAGTGATGGGTGAAGATTAGAAGGTAGTGGCAGATTCTGAGCTGATCCAATCCATTCGCCCACAAAACTGCTGCTGAATCACAGCCGAATGTTTGGGTAATCGCATGACACATACCTACACCTATCATTTGCCACTAGATTTCTTATTTTAAGGTAGGAACAGTATGTAATCTTTCACTAGATATGAAGCCTGCTTAGAAAACCTGAAGGTAAATTTAAAAAAAAAAAACATTTATTTTGGTAAACATTAACAATGATTAAAGGTTTGCCATAAAAGTCATTTGTTCTAATCATTACAATACTGTTGTTGTTGTTGTTTTTTTCATTTGTTGCCTTGTCTCTAGATCCACAGAGTAACACATTACTTTGAAATACTGCTTTACAAGCCTCAAGCAACAGGCTTACAGGTCTGCAAACAGCGCTCGTTTTAAGTGATTGTGTGTGTTTCTGTAGATTTGAACCCCTGGCCAATTCTGAAGAAAATATTTCTCTATGTTCTTCCATTAAGAGACAGCGGAAACTGAAAAAAAAATCAACAATGTAAATATTCGTATTGGATTGAAAACAATTTAATAAAATCCATATAAATTAGTAAAAAGTTCATAAATATCATTTTTATTGCGGAGATTAGATAGCTGGTTTGGTGTTCAAATAAAGTCTTGAAATTTCTATAGCCTCCACAGAATAAAAATTATAGCAAGCTGTTCTGAGCTAATTTCTAATGTTATTTTGGAGTTATATGCAGGTTTAAAGGTTTATTGCCTGTTTTATTAAACACACACACACACACACACACACACATATATATATATATATATATATATATATATATATATATATATATATATATATATATATATATACTGTATATACCTACATACACTTAAAAAACAGGTTTTATTCAAATATTTTTTATTCTGTTTAAAGTAAAAAATGATACATTGTGTTACACCAACAAATACTTTTATGGGTTACATCAGTTACATTTTATTAATAGATCCTTTTGCAGGTTACTTACCACTTTTTACATTTCACATTATTTTACACAATATATACTGTATATAAAGAGAGAGACAGAGAGAGAGAGAGAATTCTTATGCAGTTTGTAGCAGCACAGTGCATGCATACATTATAGTTATGAGCACATGCATACTAAGCAACAAAGCATAATTCATTCAAAGTTAGAAAGTGAGAAATAAACAAAGCAAACAAAAAATTAAAGCAATTTGTTATATTAAAAATACCTGAACATCCATTTGAAGCACTGCAAAAAAACAAACAAAAAAAAGACTGTGCCTGTTTGCCTTATTCAACCTGACGCTTAACCCTTCCGTACTGATTGACACAGTAATCTGTGGTTACATCTCTGAGTGTCCTCTTGCTCTCTCACACATGTTGATCTGAGTCTCAACAAACACTCTCACAGTGTCTCTTTGTCCATTGGAATTCAGTGGAGCAGCAAATTGAAGGTGCTGCCTGCTTAAAACCCTCCAGAAGAAGCCCAGAAAACCACAGCTGTTTAATCATCAGGACTGATCAGATACTCTGAAATTGGATCATTACATCTGATCAAGTTTGCTGCAATGTGTCTGCTCTTGGTAGTGCAGAACAGGGATGGATTCGTGTTAGCTGGCATATGTCGCTTTGTCAGTAAAAGGTAATTGGAAGTCTTAGGGTAAATGCACTTGGCTAAGAAGTCAATGTTAATGCTGTCCTAATAACTTTTTTAACTGCTCCACTTAAACTTGATTTGTATAGTCCAAATATGTGATGGAGGAAAGCTAAAGTGCTTTCTCCCTTTCTGCTGTCTTTTTCACTGTGAATATGTGTGTGTTTAACTAATATGATAATGGGATAATATTCCATTTCATAAGTGCTCTGTCTCTTTAATGTGAAATAGCCCTTCACCATAATGTAAGGTCTATCAATAGGGAACATGTTCATGAGGTGAGCGCATGAAGTGTTGACTGAATTATAACAACTATATTTTGATACAGGATTTATGTAGTGCACTACAACTTTACTTCAAAACCAGATACTAACTATAGTTTGTCAACACTGAATATTTCATAAAGCTAATGTAAATGGATTTTATTCACTGCATTGTCTCAGGGTGCTGATTCGTTCTACCTTGTCAGCTGCATGTGGGTCTGAATTGATTGGAAATGTACTTAAAGGAATGTTCCGGGTTCAAAACCATTTTAACTCAATGGACAGCATTTGTGGCATAAGATTGGTTTCCACAAAAATTTATTTGACTCATTCCTCCTTTTCTTTAAAAATAAATAAATAAATTGCGTTACAGTGAGGCACTTACAATGGAAGTGAATGTGGCCAATTTTTGGAGGTTTAAAGACAGAAATGTGAAGCTTATCATTTTATAAAAGCACATGCATTAATTCTTCTGTTAAAACTCTTGCATTATTTGAGCTGTGAAGTTAAAAGAAATATAATTTTTTCTGGTCGATTTAGGGTTTGTGCGTTACGTCATCATGGCAACGAAGTTGTAAAATTGGATATAACTTTACACAGAAAAGGTTAATTAGTGATTTTATCACACTAAAATCATGATAACATGTATATTGTTTAAATCTTGTGACTATAATTTTTAAAGAGTGAGTATTTTAACATTTACAGATTGGCCCCATTCACTTCCATTGAAAGTGCATCACTGGGACCCAGATTCATTTTTTTTTTTTTTTAAAGAAAACAAAGGATGAGTGGAAATGAATTTTTGTGGTAATCAACATTATGCCACAAATGCTATCGATTGAGCATAACTTGTATTGAAACCAGAATATTCCTTTAACATTGTTTAAATCACTGTGTTATTAGCACATATTAGCCTGAAAGCACTGTGCTCTTCTGACACTAAAATAAATATTAATGTCAGATTATATACCTATTTGTTATTTATTAACTCCCTTATTACCGTAGATCCATGAAACTTAAATGTCAATGTTTTTGATTTTCAGTTCCTTTTCAATGTTGCCTCAGTTTTTTCTATGATTAGGCATCTGTGCAGATTTGGGGTCTGGTTCTCAGAAACACTTTATCAATGGGACATCTCATGGGTCACACTAACCAGAGAGCCAGTAAGACAGCTTCATATTGAAACAATTAAAACTCCCAAAGAATCATGTGCCACCAATAACAGAAACTAATCAGGAACTTTGCCTTAAATTTACTCAGGACACAAATTCGGAAGTCCCCTTACAGTTCTGAATCAGACCCTGTTGAAAGGACGGATGAGGCCATAAACTCAACTGACTCCAGCTGAAGCAGTTTGACATGTCAGCTGACACACACACACACACACACACACACACACACACACACACACACTGAGTGGGCCTGGACTGGTGTGGTGCACTAAATCAGGGCAGCATATAGCAGGTCTTTGACTCTTATTCTTGATGATCCTCTTCTCTGGAAAGTGCTCTAACTCATCATCTCACATGCTGCTTTATTTGAGTTGCATCTAAACAGAAAACTGCTGCATTATCATTCGGACTCTGTGGGCAGTTGGACTGTGCTGTATAATTATTTTGGGACAGACCACATGACTATAAGACATACTCTTTAGTGATGACAATATTTCATTTAACATGGGCCATCATTTTACTTTTGCCCTTTAATTAAAACTGTACTGATGAATTGGCTAGTAACTACACTGAAAAAAAAAATGTTAACCTTAAAATGTGCTTCTTGAGGTAACATCTAAATTAACTGGTTTTAATCAAGTCAAAAATATTATTTAACATTACTGAATTAATCTGAATAAAAATTATTTTAAGGGTTAGATGAGGTTGAAACAGAACCTTAAGGCAACATGTACTACGTGTGATACATGTGCTACTTATTTATAGTGTAGGTTACCTTAAAAAATTAAAGAACTGTTATGGACTTTTCAGAACAATGGTTCTAAATAGCACATAGCAATAGCATCAGACCTTTTTGGTGATAATTACAACATTTTATATTCTGTAAAGGTCTAGTGCATGGATATTGAACCTAACAAAATAGCATACATTTTAGCATAAAGGGTTCTTAATTTGTCACTAGAGAACTAGACAACAATATATTTATTTATTTATTTATTTATTTATTATCCGCTGATTTCTGAAGACCTTTGACTGTTGTTTTGTTGATAGTGCTCATTAATTGTATTATGCATACTCGGTTGCTCCACCTGAAATGGAAAACATGCAGCACAATGCTCTTTGAATTTGACAAAGTAAAAAATATACAATCCGTTGTCTAATTAATTAATTTAGCATATGTGTGTAATTATCAATATTTGTTTCCTTATGAATTCTGCAATGTTACATTGTAGCCTACATATGTGTTTCTCGTCATTTTTGTTTAATCGGAGACAATAAACATTTGTCGCAACCGCAAAGACCGTGTGTGTTCTGAACGATGATAATTATCGGTTGGAATACTGTCATTATTTTCGCTGTTGATGAAGGATCACAAGGTGGTTTGCCAATGTCATTTGAAATACAAATTGCTTTAAACTGAACCATTTCGAGGATGGTGGATATCTAACAGGTATTGTCAAATGTGGTCGGCACTCCAAATCATCTGAGCATCGTGTTGGTACCATTCATATATTATCCACTATTCTGGAGTTTCGAGGCTATTTTTTATCTATTCTATTTGGACGGAATGTAAGCTAACTCATGTGGGGATTTTGAACATTAAGACGAAGACTTGGAAAAGACAGCAAAAGAGAGAGTGGAAGAGGGAAAGAAATGAAAGGAGGGTGTGGAGTTGTGATCTGTTCACCTAGAAACTGTATGAGCTTCTGTTGAAATAAGCATTTTATGTTTCTCCTCACATCTTGACACATAGGCAACTTTAAGACGGGTAGATTTTCAGCATGCATTATTTTCGAAAAAAATGGTGTGTCCTTGTGCTAAGTTTTAACTAACCATATTTTTGAATAAGCATCGAATAGGGAAATGCTTCAGTCAGTTAAAGTCACTTATCATTTATATTTAATATGTTAATGTCACAATTATCCTTTGAGATAAACCGCTTCTGGATTGGCAGAGTCTCCCATTTATTTATTTATTGAAATTGAGATTTCAAATGAGTAACATTATTTAAATATTGAAATCTGGGAGTGTTGATTGTGATGTCTATATAACTGCCAAAATCCGCATCAGATCATTCTTATCATAAGCCATTATCAAAAATAATTCGGCTTGATCTTCAACTATACTGTCTTTTATTATTATTATTATTATTATTATTATTATTATTTTAACCTGCATTTCGAAATCATTAAATAATCTATAAAATCATCTGACAACATATATGAAGCTAAGTTTTATAAATAAATATATAATTGAAGTAGGCTTTTATTAACTGCTCAGCAATAGATAAATATACTTTTAAGTGTATCTGTAACTTAATCCAAAACTGAACTATGATTTTGTTCAGACATAATGTGAATGTCTCCAGAATGTGGTGCAATTGTTCAGTTGCATTGAGACCATTGAGGCAGTTTGATGAATTTAAATATAAAATATTGTATTGTAATTTTTCCAAGCATTATTAGGCATGTGTGGATGAATCAGTCACGTTTAAGGCTTAACCAAATCTACAAACTAAAAGAACAACACGGTTGGTATTGTTGTATAGCTGGTGGAATTGTACAGTCACACAGTGTGAAACCAAAACAACATTTCTGAGCAGCGTTATTGCATCGTCAACCAAACTCTGGTGTGAAATGAATTCACCAAATCACAGGTATCACCTGTTATGAACTCGGACCTGTCTCTGTGATCCTCGAGCGCGTGCGAGTGATGCGAATCTGTAAAACACTGTGAGTGTTAAATACACGGCTAATTATGCTGTGAAAATTAAACAACAGTGTTATGTTAATTCAGCTGTGTCTTCGAGCACTCGAGACTAGCATTTTAATCAAATGAATCACCAAAGTGATTCATCTTTGCCTTTATTTAATCATATGTGTTTGGTGTTAAATGCTCTTTCTCTAAGCCGTAGACAATAGAATAAATGTGGTTATTACATTTATATCAATCATTTTGCTTATGATCAATGTAGCCTATTTGTTTGATGTAATAATAATAATGATAATAATAATAGTACAGAAATCTGATAACATTATAGATTATATATTTAAAGATGTGTTTTGCATATATTGCCATATATTAGATTTCTGTACAATACCACGCCGACAATGTTATTACTTTGTTATTATAAACCGTTAACAGAATACAATTGTTAGATTAAACATTTCCCCACTGTTATTGGTTAATTTCATAGATGTGCTGAAATATTCTTGTTTCTGTGTTAATTTGTTAACTGCTCCAACGACAAAAATCAACGTGTGTGATAAATACATTTGGTGGTTTGGCAGGAAAGTGTTTGAAAAGGTTTTGTTGAAGCTTTTACTCCTAGCAGTGACCCTTCCACATATGGCCCATGTGTTCACAGTCCATTCCCTAAATTTCTACATGAGCATTGCACAATGGAGTCTCAGGTTGGTCTTATTTCTTGTGTTGATCAGGTCTCTCGGACCCGACCCTCGGATTACCAATCCGCATCGTTCTTGGAGAGAGTGGACCAATCAGAGATCACCTTGGATACATATTCATGATTGCGCGATTCAAACCTTTGAGCGAGTTTGTGTGGATTCACTGATTCGTACCTAGACATTTCACCGAGACAAACTACATTTTCTTATGAATGGAAAGTGAAAAAATCAGTTGAGCTTAAATTGGGATCCATCCTTCACTCAGATCATAGAAGAAAACAAAAAAGCAGGAGGAGAGAGAGAGAGAGAGAGAGAGGGGCAGAGAGAGAGAGAGATTGCGCCAGAAGACATGACCATGTCTACAATACCAGAGAGTCTAAACAGCCCCGTCTCAGGAAAGAACGTGTTCATGGAATTTGGGCCACCGAGTCAGCAAATGTCTCCTTCGTCTATGACCCACGGACATTATTCAATGCACTGTTTACACTCCTCCGGACACCCGCAGCACGACAGCGCATACAGCCCGGCTCCGTCCTTCCCCAGATCCCTGCCTTATCCATATGTCAACTCGGTCGGTAGCCATTCCTCCAGTCCGTACATCAGCACCGTGCAGACTTACCCAAACAGCTCGGCTCTGGCGCAGACGAGGTTGGAGGACCCAGGTAAGAAATGCGGCGTGTCTTTTGGTCTTTGCTGGTCGTTGCATTTGTCGGCGCGCTGTGAGAATGTCGGGCTGGAGTAGCCCAGATGTGCTGTTATTAGGCTTGGTAATTATTTATTGCGTAATGCTATAAACAATGTATGCAATTAAGGCTAATTATACCTAAAGTGATGAGAGCTGCACTGCATGAGCAGTCTGTGAGACAGTTTCTTTTCTTTCTCTCTCTCATGCAGCACCAGAGTCAGAGAAAAACACCGTGGTGGAAGGCGGAGAGGTTCGTTTCAACGGGAAAGGCAAAAAGATCCGCAAACCTCGGACCATCTACTCCAGTCTCCAGCTGCAGGCTCTGAATAGGAGGTTCCAGCAGACTCAGTATCTGGCTCTGCCCGAGAGAGCCGAGCTCGCCGCATCACTGGGGCTCACACAAACACAGGCATGTTTACTCAGCTTGTATTAAGAGAATTTGATATTGTGAGTGAATCAAAAAAGCCAATGAATTGCTATTTAATTACACAAAATCTTTAGACTATTAAAAATTGTTAATGGATTTTCAGTTACTTTAAACTGTATTGCTCATTTATCTTAATAAGCACTGCACTTGCTATCGCTTTTGAAATCGACTTGTCCACTTTCCACTATTCCACTATGGTGAACTGTGTTGCCTAACAGTCTTTTAGTAAAGGGCTATCTTTTTAAGGCTATGTTCTGAAACGTAATAATTCATGATTCACGTTTCTTTATTATGGCGTTTTTAGGATTTGAGGCTCAGGGTCTATACTTTTAGTTGTTTACTGTTCTAAATGATCCCGTTACTGTTTTACAGATTTATTTGCGAATTTGGGCATCTCCAGAATCGATAGATTCATAACTAGGCGACAGAAAATATTTTCATCCAGTCAACAATTAAAGACTGACTCACAATAACCAACATTTAGGCTACTTGAATCACGCTTCAGTTCCACAAAAAATAAAAGAAAGAAAAAATGTCCAAAGAAAAAATCATTCTAGGCTAGACTAAAATCAGTCTTTCGACGCCTAGGCAAGCCAATTAGATTTTATTACAGAAGACGGAAACATAATGTTGGTGTGTTTGCTCACTTTGTTTGACGTGGGTTTCTTTTTCTAGGTGAAGATCTGGTTTCAGAATAAACGTTCCAAGTTTAAGAAACTGATGAAGCAAGGCGGAGGAACAATAGACACAAACGCCCTGGCAAACGGGCGCGGACTGTCCACCGGATCTTCATCCGTAGCGCCCGTCTGGAACGCCACAGCCACTGTCAAAACATCCACGCCGACCTCTTATATTCCCAGTTACACCTCATGGTATCCGACAGCGCATCAGGACACTATGCAGCAGCCACAACTCATGTGAAACGGGACTGCTGAAACAATCCCACTCCTTTATCAACCAATGGCCCAATTCAGGGACCCGACACAGGCCAGTCACTCTGCGGCCTTACACACCCTGCCCCTCCGCAGCCCAGATCAGATGTGATCCGAAGACACTCTTAAAAGCGGCCTATAAGGACTGAAAAAAAGTGTCTTTTGCATCAGAGAGGAAACATTAAAGGGATTGTCGGGAAATTGGGTCAAATCAAAGCTGCTACTCTCCCATTTTCGGTGAATTTTTATTATTTAAAAATACACGAAATTGTAAGTTTTTTGTTGTTGTTGTTTGTTTGTTTGTTTGTTGTTGTTTTTTTGTTTGTTTGTTTGTTTGTTTGTTTTTTACATTTGTAATTTTCCCTGAGAAACTTGGAATTACCGGTCTGCCCCTATAGTGCTGGCTCTTATACGGGCTATGAGAGCATCATGAACATCGCACCAAATTGCACATTTTCCAAAAGCTCACGCCTTACATTGGGCGTATATTGTCGCTTCAGGCTTCACCATGGCGCGGTGAAGGTGTATTAACTGGGATAAATCACACCATGAACAAGAATGAACGTTTCATGAGTTTCCCCATTTTAAAGGGAGCAAAGAAATCTTTTAACAAAGTTATTTTGGATGTATGGCTCTTTGTGAATTATTTAAATATAAGTTATTTAGAATGTGTGTGTGTGTGTGTGTGTGTGTGTGTGTGTGTGGGCGGGTTTGGGTGGTTTACGAGGACTTTTTTTTAGGTTACAAACTGGTAATTACAAGGGTATTATGCTATAAATGTGGTTTATGAGGACATTTCTAGTGTCCCCATAATTCAAATCACTTAAAAAACATATTAAATGATGAATACAAATGCAGAATGTTTTTTTTTTTGTGAGGGTTAGGTTTAGGGGTAGGGTTAGGGTTAGGGGATAGAATCTATAGTTTGTACAGTATAAAAATCATTATGTCAATGGAAAGTCCTCATAAGGATAACTGCACCAACATGTGTGTGTGTGTGTGTGTGTGTGTGTGTGTGTGTTTTGTATGATTGTATGGTTATTTAAAATAAATCTTCTTTTATGCTGCACTATAAAGTAGAAACACGTTCCCCTGATCTGAACCCAATTGTAATCCCAAGTGTTTTTGGACCGTACAAAGAGGAGCACTGTGCAGATAAACGCATCTATCTTCACCGTTAGATGGGAAGGGTTGACGGCTCTAATGTACAGAAATAGTCATTTTCGTTGTGTGCTAAATAATTTGTGCAAAGGGAACTAAACATGATTGTGTTTATTAAAATTCATGTTTTGTTTTTGTTTTTTCGTTTAAAAATAGATTTATAGCTTACCGGTCACATTAATTTATTGTTTTTGTTTCATGGAGTCTTGTATAATGTGTTTACTCTGACAGTAAAAATCTACTTATGAAAGTTACAAAATGTCATCGCAACATTTATTGCTTGGCCAGAATTTGATGAAACTCAGATAACTGATGACAAAGCTGAATACCATCAACCAAAGACCACATGTCTTTTACAAAAAGTAGCAATGTCTCGAAAATAAATCTCAATATTTAGAAAACTTAATTTTCTACCGATTTCTCTCCAGACATTTTTTAAATAATAAAAGCATTTCAATAAATTACATTAAATAGAGTATTTATATATATATAAATTCTAAAAGCCCGCATACGCAGATAGTGCGGCCATTGATATAAAAGCTCGTAGGAGAGAAACATCAATAACGAAGCACAACAATTTGCGTATATTTTCAGGTTTTGTTACAGAATTCTTGCCATTTTATGTCTATTTCTCTCTTTTGCGTTGATCTTTATCACCGATTAATCTTGTGGCGGTTTCTCTAACATTGTAATTCCTCTGACAGTATGGGCACTTGTTGCTTTTCACTTTCGTTTAGCTGCTATAAGCTCTTTTCTGCTCTTGTGTGGATGCTTTTGATGGCCGTGTGTTAAGTGAATAATCGGGCAGGTGCCGCTCATAGAGGGGCAGATGAAGCAGAATGAAGAAAGGATGGGGGATGTTCAAAGTGCCTTTTGTTTGCGACTGATGGTTTTACTGCGCATTTTAAGAAAATTCTGATGCAGATAGATGCCGGCAAGCAATAATAATATGATATTTAATTAAATATTTCGCAAAAAACTTTTTTTAGTGGACCTTAAGACACATTCTAACCTGTAACTTTGTTGCTATATTTGTTTATTATTATTGGTCTAATTAATCTATTAATTAATTTTTGCAACATTTAATTTTAGGCCTCGGGTCAAAATTACATTCTGGGTTTTATATGTGAGAGGTTTTTCCTGCTGGTTGGCTGAGATTAAGACATCAGCTTCCTAGCATTTACAGAAATAAAATATAGGCTACAGCTGTATAAGATAATTAGCCTAGAATTTCATAAATTTGACCGGCATCTGTTTGCTTGAATGTTGGGAGTTGTTCCGAAGGCAGTAATGTCAGTGCTGGGGGTGAAGCAATGATTGTGACAAATTTTGACACTCTTCATGTGTGGTCTTTAAAAAGTGGTCCGGTCAAAGCAGGAAATAGGCCGCGCGCTCGATCGCTGCTCTCTTTTGCTCTTTCTGATTGTATTATTAGTTTTACACTTGTAGTTACACTTTGTACTATGAATGTGAAAACAATGTAGGTTAATAATGTTAATTAAAACCCCCTTTATGTAATTACAATATAGCAAATCATTTAGCAAGCGTCATATGTATTGTTGTTATAATAAAAACCACAACAACAACAATAAGAAGAAGAAGAAGAAGAAGAAGAAGAAGAAGAAAATAATAATAATAATAATAATAATAATAATAATTGTGCTTAGCGGGTCTTGGCGCATGTTAATTTGCATTGTGTTTTTGATGGTTTGCCTATTTTATTGGTTTCCACTTTGCAGAGTAATTTGAAATAGGCTGGGTTTCCCGAAGCACTAAAACGGACGTTAGTAGCACTTAAGTAGGGCTTAATCTCGAAGGCGCGTTTCCCAAAAGCATCATTATCTACGTAAAAACGTTCGTAAATTAACGAGACCTTTGAACCTATTTTAAGTCCATTGTAAGTGCAACTTAAACATATCTTTCTGGCATCTTTCACAGTTTATCAAAGACAATGGGACATTTAATAAATTGTATTAATATATTTTAATCATTGGAAAGCCATTGTAAACTATTTCAGAGGATAAAAAAGTGTTGAAAACTCAATAGGCAGTCTCTGTAGTCTGTGCATGTGATGTGATCTAAATTACAAGACACGCAATACAGTATAACATTATAGTAGCCTTCTTTGATAAGCATAATTGTAATGGCAATAGAAAGATGACATGTTCTTATTAAACAGATTAATTAATAAGACATATGTGAGTAATATGACTATGCAGTTTAAAACTAATTACTACTAATAAATATGCCTAATAAATCATTGAAATACGGTTAACCAATCCATTCTGGAACCCGAAGAGTCAAATACTGCCGTCAACATGTGGACGCCAAAAGCGCCCTCTGGCGTCAAAGACTGACGCAAAGGGAATCAGATTTTTATCATTGTCAAATTATATGTTGGGGTTGAATTTTCATTATGTTTGAAATCAGCCACATGTATTATTTTACAGTGGTTAATGTTTAATCCGTTATTTTATATACACATTCTGCTCTGCTGAATTGACCTGGGCCTCCTTTCCCAATAACGATCGAAATTCGCGGTTAAGAGCGCTTTCTACGAGCAATTTTACGATTGTTTGTTATTTTTTTTACATGCATTTCCCAAAACTGCACTTAACATGAACGTGCAAGGACGCGCTTTAAGTGCTACTGAAGAGAGTCGCTGTCCATGTGACAGTGCTGAAATGTGACTGTATAGTGCTGTCATCATAACTTCATTATATTTGTGCATAACTTCACAATTTATAATTTACCTCGCTAAAAAAAAATTAAAAAAAATAGATATTATATTTTTCTTAAATATTTGACCTAATTAACTGCGTATTTACATATTGTTTTTACAATAATTTTGTGCAGAATTATCTTCTTCACAATCTGCTTCCATAATCAGGTGTGCATTTGTAATATGTCGTTTTCACAAATTCCTCTCGGTATAAAAGCTTCCAGGATCAGTGAAGACAGTGGAGGCCTGTGTATGATCCTGCTAATCACAAGCATTCATTGAATATTATTCTGTTATCGTGGAGTGCAAAATAAGGAGACGTTTGGAAGATGAGCTTTATGGACATTCACCAGTATAGCAGAGGTCTGCTCTTTACTCCCAAAAGTGATAACGGTGACAGTAATGCTGCATGTGCGGTGCGACACAACTTGTAGTGCTGGCGAGAGAGCCTTTGGGTGTCAGAGTGGAAGAGGAGACGAGGATAAAAGCGTCTGCCAAATGAATAAATGTAAATGTAGGATGATGAGCAAAAATATAGGCCTACGGACGATTTTCATGCACGGCAGCAAGTTAATTACTTTTTTCTTCTCTTTCTAATATTAATTTAAACAGTTGTCTGCATCAATCATGCCACCACTTTGTTGTTACCAACTAGTCCACATATCTTTATTTGCCTACTAATTAATCTATTCATCCATTTAGATTATCTATTTTATGTATTTAATAATAATAATATTAATTATTATTATTATTATTATTATTATTATTATTATTATTAGACTTTTCTGTTAAAATAAAAATAAATAAAATACATATATCCTGATATTAAGGTCTCAGCATAAAGTGTAGCTATTGGTATTTAAATTGTAAAAAGTGTAATTTCGCTATTGTCCTGCAGGTGTCTGCATAAATCTGTGTCCTCACAATGCTCTTAGCCGTGTACGATTACTCCAGAGCGCTCGTTAATCTACGAGCATTTTCAAGAACTACTTAAATTAGGATGATTTTGGGAAACCAGGCCCTGTTCAGTTTCGGGTGTATTCCATGCATTTCGATCTCTGTGTGAAGAACAGACCCAAACGTAAATGTTTATTTTGCGGTCCCCCGGCGTCTACCGTACACATTCAGTCCTCGATTCGTTCTACTAACAATTTCAAAAATCACCGCCAAGAGAAGGCGTCAGCGCGACGTCAAACGTCATTGACGTCATTGATTTTCAGCGATTAAAATCTTCGGGTTCACTCTGTTCCTCACACAATCCTATCGAATGGTTTGGAATTATTATTGTGCTTTTGTATCATTTTTATTTTAAATAAATGATTATCAATGACTGTACTTTTATCTGCTTGTTACGTCTTTAATATTGTTGAGAATTGGTTAGGTTTAGGCATAACGGTGGTGTCGGGTGCATTCCAAAATGTGTAATGTAAATTTAAATTATTGTTATTAAATGTACCCAACCCCATCCCTAAACCTAACCAGTTATCAACAATGTTAAACATGGAACCTCATTCATGATTTTTATCGTTGATAATTGGTTAGGTTCAGGAGTGGGGTTGGGTTGGGTCAGGAGATCTAAAATAATCGACATGATTGTGTAATATAACCACACTAATATATTTATTGGTATAATAAAACATATTGCGGTTAAATACGCAATATCCGAAGATTAGCAGTGATGCCTCCCTCTGCGTGCCTCGCATACAGACTCCAAAGGGTACTTTTGGCGTCTGTAGATTGACGCACTGGGCTCTTGCACATGCGGCAGTATCTGACGCCTCTGGAGTGAGAACGGGTTGGGTTAACAGAGGAGATTAGAGCGAGAGTGTGCAATGAGAGATCCCCCCCCCCCCCCCCCCCTCTCTCTCTCTCTCTCTCTCTTCCTCCTCCTCTTCATTCTTCCTCCAATGGATGTTTCAAATCGGCTCGCCTAGCCTTTTTACAAGGCAGTAACAAATTGCATGATGCATAATGGCTGTAAGGCTACACATTGAACTCTAACCAGATGATCTATTAATTTTTAGATAGATCAATGAGTAGTAGTTCAGTACTGATGCCCATCATTTTAATCCTGTTCTGTGTGCATTTGTTCAGCTTCCAGACAAAGGAACGAAACTTTAGGTTACGTGAGAGCCCCTTATGATTCACATTGTGTACATTCACGTTACATGCATTTATTGCGTCACGTTCATTAATCTTAATGATTGAGCATCAATACATCTGAAACTCCGTCTTACTAAAGTCATCATTATTTCAGTAATAAATGTCGGCCACTGGACAAGGTTACACACAACTTCTATGTTTGTTAGTATTTCCACATTATTTTTATTTTGATAAGACAAACACCTGGACATACTGGCCAAAGTGATCAGCACCTTTGGACTGGACAGCTCCCATAACGAAGCACTTAAGTTCAACTTTATAATGAGCGATATAGGCTACGTGCTGGTTTGGGAAACAGGCGTTACTCCATCGTAAAATAACGAGCGATGTAAAATGATAATCTTAAACCCAGCCATAATCTGTTTTTCTCCCCACGGCGTCTTCTGGAAGAATTTCTCCCTGATTTCTGAGAAAATTGATAAATATGTCATTCTTTCAGCAACAGGTTGAACTTATATGGCTGATATTAATCATTAGAATAATCACTAATCCAACAAGTGTCACCAAAGTATTACATCTAAACTATTTTTTTTTTTCTTCTTAAAAATACCCAAAACATAACTCTTGGGAAGGAATAAAGAAGAATCCGTGTTGTTCAGTCTCTTTCTCCAACATGCAGTTGTGGAGCAGAGAGGGTCAGCGTTATTTCACTCTATTCTCCTCTTGATTACGCGCCGGGCCCATCAAACCAGACATAATTACAGTCATTCCCTCCTTACTTATTCTAATGCAGCTTCCCATCTATGGGATAATTATGAGCAATTTTTTTCGCTCGTGGAATCTTTTGTTAACAAACGGGGTAAAAAAGAAAAGGAAAAAAAGAGAGTGAAATAGGTGCGCAGCGGTAGTTATAAGTAAGGATGGCAAATTGCTTGCAGGTGTATACCGAGAGATTTGTCAATGGGAAGAGGGATCAAAACGAGCAAAAGCACAATGTTGGAGTGATGAAGGCAGAGGTGAAATTATAGAACAAGGGCTCCTTTATTTTCGACTGGATTCTATAGACAAACTACCTCGCAATTTCAGAGCGCTTTATTAATGAGTTCGACCATGTTGTTCCGATTCAAACAAGCAAATGGTTCATATTCTGTTTTATCTACACAACCGAGGGACCAACAGATTTTAATGTTACGTTTTATGTATCATATTCTTTTAAGTTGATTTCAAAATCATGTTTTGTTCACAAAATGTTATCTGTAGATTGTAACATAGAAATGATCACATTATCGCAATACACTATAATGCACATAATAATGTAAAATCCCCCTAAAATGAGTAAATCAAGTGAATTATTCTTACCTTACACTATAATAAAAGAGCACTGTATTATAAAATGCGTATCACCTTTCTTGATAGCAGAACGTGAGTGTCCAGTAGTCAAGGCATGGTTCGGCTCTTTGGGTCCCAGAATGTGCCTTCTCTAGCCGGGCTCAGAGCTGACAGCCGCTCTCCGAGCAGAAATGAAAAATCCTGCTTTATTTCCCCTCTTTATAGCTGATAGAAAAAATTGCTGATTATTAGAATAAATGTTTACTCCTCATTACGCTGATGACATTGTGCACTCGAGATCTTGGTAATCTTTGGGAAAATTATGAGTAATTTTAAAAAATTTAAAGCAGCAGTTACCATGCAATTCAGGCTAATTTTGCGTAGGCTCCAAACGGATATAATTATCGCGGAGTCAAGATGTTATGCTAAAAACTATGCACTGATATTACCATTTATTATGTACATACAACTTTGACAATGTTGATGCTTGAAATAGCTGGAAATTGTCTTGCGCAAAAATTACAGTCCATATTAGGACATCTAAATTGCGATGAATTATATAGTAATTGCAGGCTTTCAGATCGGGGAGCCAGAATGCTCAACTGGAGCAATTGTGGATAAAATTACAGATCAGAGTATAAATTAGGAATGGGGTATGGCATTTTTCAAGTTGTCTACAGGATTCCGGAAGTGTCTGAAACCACATCATGCTAATCTTTCAGAGAGAAAGGCATGCGGAGCATGTGCCTGCAGACAGCTCCAATTCAACTTTACGTTCGTTTGCATTTGCAAGGTGTAACACTTGTCCATGCTGAACCATCTGCGTTGAGAGACCCAGTCAGTGTTAACGCTGATCTATGGCCAATTTTGTCCAATGTTCTTTCCTTCCATTACGAGCTGGCTGGCAAATATACCGAGACGGCAAAAATACAGGCTGATAGAGAAAGGTGCAAAAACAGTTGCTGGCCCGTTGTACATTTGAAATACGGTTTAATAATAACATGGTCTGCTTTGCTCTACAACTGATGTGATGTTTCATTATTCTTGATCATACGTTAAACCAGCTTGTCCCAAGGGACACTGTGTGTAAACTGTTCTCCATTAACATTTTGGGTTACTGAGAAGTGTCCTTCTATAGGCCTTTACCGAAAGGTACCCTATAGGTAGCCAACCACTATTGGTTAAACATGGCATTCCCTTTTCCTGTAGTGTTTATTCTAGTGAACAGAGAAATCTTGGATCTTGTGGATCTCTGCGGGGCACATTTCAATATGGGTGCAGTCTTAGCTCGGAGCGACAGCTTGTAACATCTTGTAATGTGTCAATCACTGACAGGATACATCCTCATTACATTTGGTTGCTTTATAGCTTTTGAACCCTCAGACAAAGAGATTAATATAGCATGGAAAGACACCTGATACCATCTTTAGCTACTATTAAAAAAGAACAACAAATGTAAAGCCGCGTATACGGTGGCGCACACATTTCTCTTTTCATTTGAGAAACAAAACGGGCTGTGACGCGTGTCGCACGTTTCAAGCATAATCAATGTTGTGTAAAGATTACAGTCGTCATAATTAAGTAAAAATGAATGACCATGAGACAAACACTGTAGTTAGCAGATTTTAAATGTAGCCTACTTAAGCATCAAAAGTAGGTAGCCTAAATGGCTTAACCCGTTACTACCATGCATTTGTTTTTTATTCAGATTTGCACGCATTTGTTATATATATATATATATATATATATATATATATATATATATATATATATTCTCTTCAGAATGTGTTAAGTAAAATTGAAATTCAACAAAAATATTTATACTGAAGTAAAGTAATAAAATATTTGAAACAATGTACTCAAGTAGCCCATTTGTACTTGGTAAATTGTTACTCTACACCTCTTAATTAAAATGCAAAAGAGCTTGTAATTTTGCTTCGGCAAGAGTTTACATTAGAAACAGCATATGTGGACATGATGCATTACTCAAATTCCTCTGTTGCGCATTTGGTATTTTATTTTTCCACAACTAATAAGCTCTATTTTATGTTTTCCTTTGTAATTTAGCGTGGAAAATGCATGTTGGCTACCAGGCAGCCGATTCCCTACAAAGGCCTTGAATTGTACGTGGGGTGGTAGAAGATGTGAGAAACGTTGTTTAGCTCGGGGCATTTGTGAGCCTGCCTTTTTTTTTTTTTTTTTTTTTTCTTTCGCTAGGCTGACTTCATAAAAAGTCTGGAGCGCAGAGCTCTGACTCCATAGAGTCTGAATCCCGCTGAACGCCTTCATGCCGGGGCGTGTTTGCGGTTTGCGCGATCATTCCCTGCCCGAGGCTCTGTCTAGCGTCTCACTGATGTCGGGCTCGCCGAGCCTTTGTCTTTAAGTTTTACATCTCCAAATAATTAAGGAACATGGCCAAAGTATCTTTCTTGAACCTTATAAAAAGGACACTGCATAAACTCTCTTGACCTGCTCAGCACGGACTGGGCTCGACACACCACGTTAGTGAACAAAAGGTGAATTTGTTGGTTTTGTGTGAGACATTTACAAGACGTTGCATTGCGTCTCCTGCCAGACTTATTAAAGACTAGACTCAGCTGGCGCCGAGACAAACAGAGGGAGGCGTGGACAGATCTGAGGCGGGGGAAACCCCTATAAAACATTCCAACAGTGAAGTAAAGATAAAAATGAAATCGTCCAGAAATGGCAACATGAGCAGTGAATTCACGTGTAACATTTTATTTAAATAAGTTTGAATCTAGTGGCATGGACTGTCCATTCGGGGTTAAAAAAATAGAAATAAAACAAAGAAAACATCCTGATACATATGAACTTGACTTTTACAATCAGTAGCTTGCGAGTGATTTTCATTAACGTTTTGTCTACAATATTTGAAAAACAATGAGAACCCTATATGATATCCTAGATGGCAACATTAATAAGAAGACGCGGTACAACACACAAGTACCATATTTTCAACTTACCTTAAGTACTAAATATAAAACGAACAAAATGTATGAAATCAAAGACGGGCACATGTAACACATTTACTGCGAACAAGGACAATAAGGAGTTTTTTTTAAAGGCACCAAACAGCTTTAGGTTGTGCTACATGTGCTCTGAATATTATTATACACCCTGCTGCAATTGTCTCTCCAATAATGTCCACATGAGTTCTCTAGGCTTTGGATAATAGTGGTTCACTGAACAATTGGTTTATATCCATTTATGTAGCATCCTAGAATGAAAATAAATAAATACAAAAATAATTTAATCTGTTTGATACTTTAGTTTTTGCCTACATGAAAACCAACAGTGCTGCGCGCAAAAACGCACTGGCAATGATCAAAGTGGCAAGGGCGAGGAAGTCTCACCAGTCAGATTGGAAAACAGGCCTAAAAGTCATTTAAGTTGCATGTTTACTAAAATGCATTCCACAGTTTTTTTTAAGAGTCATTTGAGTCAAAATATGGTCCCAGCGCTGACATTTGTGTTGTGGTGATGTAGCTGTAGATGGGTTGCAGAGTTCGTGGATGAGTACCAGGGGTAGTTTGTCAGGAAGGAAGGGGTCGTTGTGTTCGGAGGGCTGTTGCTCTGGGGCAATGCCGAGTTTACAGTGTTCATTCTCGGATTGTGAGTGAAGTCCCAGGCCGTGTTGAGAGGCGGCGAGTGCTGAGGTGGAGACTCGCTGGAGGCCACATGCTGCTCGGGTGGGATTTCTCCACTTTTCCACAACTTCTTGAACTTTGAACGACGATTCTGGAACCAGATTTTCACCTGAAAGAAAACGCAAATAATTTAATGTATGGTTCCACGAAGAACCTTTAACATCCATGGGACCTTCACACTGCGCAAAAAGGCTCTTTGTAGTGGAATAAGGTTCTTTAGAATATAAAAAGTTATTCTAAAATCCTCTTTAGGGTTCTTCTATGGCATCGCTGCAAGACCCTCTTTTTAGAACCGTTATTTTTTCACAAATATAAAAGCAATCTAAAACAAAAAAACACCAACCATCTTGTTTTATATTGATTTTTTTTTTTTAATTACAAAAAATAATACTAATAATAGTTTTTAATGTTTAACATTAAATTTCACATTTTGTAAGTCAACCACTGGAAACAACCTAAAACATACACTTTATTTCTAAGATTTACGCATTTTAATTTTATTACAAATTTCCATGAAATTTAATTGCGTAATCTTTAACAAAATGAAATTAATAAAACTTAAGTAAATAATCTAAAACGGTGGAGATATGTTATTAAACACAACAGCAAAATATTGTGCATTAATAATAATAATAATAATAATAATAATAATAATTTTGGACTGCACATCTCTGCACCTAATTGTCAGTTTTGTTATGAAAGCTCACCCAAATAAATGAAACTGCAGAGATAAAACAGTAATTAATTTGCAATTGTACTGTAATAGCAAAATGAACACTAAAGCGCATTTGTAAACTGTTATTTTTAAATTATATTTCAGTTTTTAGTATTTGTCAGTACCTGTGTTTGCGTGAGGCCCAAAGATGCGGCCAGTTCGGCTCTCTCGGGCAGGGCCAGATACTGAGTCTTCTGAAACCTCCTCTGCAGGGCCGCCAGCTGGAAACTCGAGTAAATAGTTCGAGGTTTTCTGACCTTCTTTGGCTTTCCATTAACCATTCGAATTTCAGGTTCACCTTCTTCTTTTTCTTTGAGAGAAAATAAAAACTTGTAACATGAAAACTATATAAAAGTAACAGTTTGCACAAATGACATACTATTATAATTAATATCAATAACATTCGAAATTGTTGTTCACGTGCAGTTCAGTATACTCAGTAAATACACAGTAACATTAACATTATAATGTAGAAATGTTACAATTATGACTGCCCTAAAAGAGTCCTAATGTGACAAAATAGTAACACATTTACCAGCTTCCGCAGGAGTTGGTGAGGAGCAGGAGCCGTACGTGCTGTAGGGGCCAAAAGCGTTGCCAAAACCCAGCTCGTATGACTTGGTGTTGTACTGGACGCAGTTCATGCTGTTGTTCTGGTACTGGTAAGAGCTGATCTGGTCGTATGGAGAGCCGGCGCACTGTCCGGCCTGCTGGTTGTTATTATAGTAGCTGCTGTCGGTGGCGGTGGAGACAGGTAGAGTCGGCGATTCCTGGGATTTGTGCAGACTGTGGTAACTGCTGGAGGTAATCTGGTGTGAATGCATATCTGTACCGAGGCTGTCAAAAACTCCAGTCATGTTTTTCATAACGCAATAAAAATAAAAATAAAAATAAAATAAAATATCTTAAAAAAATACAATAATAATCTAAAAAAAAATGCAAGTCCAACGAAAGAGCAAACTTATGAAAACTCTTCTAAAGCGCAAAACTACATACGTTTTCTGATGAAGACTGCATTCCAGTTTGGAAGAAAACCAACGCAGACGCGACGAAAAGCAGAACTGAGATAGTCTGTCAGCAGAGATACGGGAGGACGGACATTTATCGCACGTCACTGGAGAGGATGAACTTGTGTGCGCGAAGCAGCCAATGAATGCGGGATACATGTGCTTGCTAGCGAAATGTGTGCGTCATTGCTTGGTGATTTACTGCCGCATCGTGGTACATGGTAGGGTACAACGGGGCTAAAGGCTCCATTGATTTTATTTTCTCCCAAACACTAAATAGCAACAAAAACTACCACAGCACTTTCATAAACACCTGTTTGTCACATACACTGAACAATTTCCTGATCCATGAGATCTTTGCGTGTGATCTCTAAAGGTTGATTTTGAGGCGATTTGATTTAATATTTAATATTTTAAAATATATTGCAAATTTATGTAGCTAATGTATATCCTGGAAATTATTAAATGTATTTTGTAACAAAATACTTATTTGTCATTTTCACTTTTGTTTAAGGTGATTAAATCACACATTTTCGATAACTGTCCAGTAAGTGAAAGGATAATATTTGGGGTAAAATGCCCCCCTGTTGCAGGGGCTAAAGGTCCCTATTAAACACATTGTTTTTCTTAAGTGAGGCGAATAGATTTGTTGTGAAAAATGTTCAAAGTGGGCTCACATTGACTCATTCAATCATAATAGAGATTAGTTTGTTTATAGAATACTTGAGATGTAATAAAATGCCAAATGTGTTTGAAATTAACAGGAAATGGTTGAAAAGTTATTTTGAGTAAGCATCATCTTAATTTGTCACTTAAAAAAGCATCTTGCTGTCTCAAAATTATTTGCATTAGTTGACAAATTGTGCCCTATAACTATTGCCCCGGTATCTACACAATATCACTTTAAACCCCCTATAGGGGCCTTTTACCCCAAGTGTGGTGTAATAGCCTCCTCACCACATTAAAAAAAAAAAAAAAAAAAAAAAAAAAAAACTTCTGTTATTATTTCTTTTCACACAAATTATAAATTATATATATATATATATATATATATATATATATATATATACTTTGATACATTTTGTGATCATGAAAAAAAGCTAAATTTCCTTAAGGGCTGCCTTTAGCCCCGTTGCATCCTACATGAAAACACAATGGTAACACTTTATAATGACCTTTTAGTAACACTAACAAACAAACAAACATTATCTTATTTTTAAGCATATTTAAGTATATTTTTAAGATTTACGCATTTCAATTTAATATCAATTTCTCGTCAAATTGAGCGGTGTAATCTTTAAAATGAAATTACAATTAAAATAATAAAATAAAAAATATTTAAGTTTTAATTTTCTTTTAAGATTAGCCTAATCAATTCAATCTGTTGGAAATATTTTTATAAAATTGAAATGCAAAAATTGTAAAATATTTCTTTGAGTGATAGCTGTATAGACTATAACATAGGCATGTACAGTATAGGCCTATAATCACAGTCATGAGCTGTCAAACATTAGCTATTTCGATTGTTGATGACATTAATGCAAGTTTTAAACAACACGGAAACAGGATAACACCCGAATGATTTTATTCAAGCCCCGAATGTTTTTTTTGTTCAGAACTTTATTTGAACGAAACTGAAGCGATATTTATTAAAGGAATATTCAGGGTTCAATAAAAAAAAAAAAAAAAAAAAGAAAAAGAAAAAAAAATCGAGGTTAAAGTGAGGCACTTACAATGGAGCCTATTTTTGGCTGGTTTAAACACGGAAATGTGAAGCTTATAATTTTATGAAAGCACTTGCATAATTGTTTCTGTTAAAACCAACACACTCTCATAAAATCGTCAGGATTCGTACGACTTTTCTCAATTTGGCTAATTCGTATGATATGTGCAACTGCACTCGTTTGAATTCCTACGACTTTCACTACAGCAAATGACGTCTCTGCACATAGTTTTCATCTAATACGTGACAATTACTTGCTTCTGTCACACACAACAGCTTCCTATCATGTTTACATACTCTACTGATCGCTTAGATTTAGATAAGGGGTTTGGGTAAGGGCATAATATTAATAAGTATGTCCTTAACCTTGTGCGCGAAACTCGGGTTTACTTCTGCATTAGACATCCGGGAATTTGCACGTGATGAAGTCATAGGAGTTTATGCAAACAAAATAGTGCAACATAACAGGAAATAGCCACCTCATAAATTATTTACGTTTTTTCATGAGATCATTCCCTAAAACTCATAAAATATTTGAGCTGTAAAGATGTTTTAAAACAGTCATTTTTTCAGTAGGGTTTTAGGGTTTGTTGACATTACATTGTCATGGCAACAAAGTTATAAAATTGGCTATAACTTTACACAGATAAGGTTAGTAGGCCTAAGCGATTTTATTGTTCTAAAATCATTTTTACATGCATATCCTTTATGTCTTGTGGCTATCATTTTGAAACAGTGAGAATTTTAGCATAAATAAATTGTTCCCCATTCACTTCCATTGTAAGTGCCTCACTATAACCCAGATTTTTGCTTTTTGTAAAGAAAAGGAGGGACGAGTCAAAATACATTTTTGTGGTAATCAACATTATCCCACAAACACTGTCGATTGAATGGAACTTGTATTTAACCCGGGATATTCCTTTAAGTGTATGTTGGTTATTGTTACACCGGTAGTAATTTAAATACGGATTGTTGTCTGGCTAAAATAGTTGCGATGCTCGATTCGCAAATGAATCACTCATCTGAGTCGGTTCTTTCAATGAATAGCACAAACGGGATAGCAAAATGGCATGAATCAGTTCGCGATTCACTCGGAAATAATTCAAACACATCCACTACGGACTGAATCATGAAAAACAGTAACGGGAAATGAATTAAGAATATTATTCATACAGCCCCTTATGTTTTTAAATCTTAGAAACGCCCCTTTACAATCAAATAATAGACTAATATGATAATACCTTCAATACAGCACAAGCGCCAACTGTTGCAATCTCAAAAGTAAACCCCATGGAAGTGTACTTTTGCTAAATGTCTTCCTACAACAAAAGAAAGGTGATTTAAGAGTTTAGGTTTATTCGGTTCTCAGAACCTTGAGGAAAGCTCTTGTCTGCATGGCTTATCATGGTGTCCTGGCCTGCTACGACACCTGTCGGCTGTGAAGATCACATTTTTTCAGTCGTGCTGTTAACGTTGTTATAAAAGTAAAGTATCACGTGAAGTATCCTTCCATTTCAGACAAACTGAGAAAATGATTGAGAATAGCCTATATAAAAAGTTCTCTCTTTCACCACGCAAATAAGCACTGTGGACTATAAGGCCAGTCCAACTCATATTTAGATATAACTTCTAAGTATGTACAGGAAGGATGATGATACTTTGTCCAATATATTTTCATGGGAAATAAATTGATCATTTGCCGATTTCCGGATAGCACACATACATCACCAAGACGTCTTTTTGGTGTGTGTGTTTACATCTGGAAGACACATTTTTAAAACTTGTTTTCTCTTCTGCAACACAACTATAAGACGTGCAGTATGTCAATAAAGTCTCGGGTGTCAATATGACATTTAGCAGATGTCTTTGAGAAGTTTATGATTTATGTTTGTAAATCGGATCTTTTTCAGATGTTTAGCAGATGTTAATCCTATTGGTGCTTTCCTGATGAAAAGGTCTAAAACACATTTCGGAGGTGTAAGTGTGCAATCTGGGCTAGTTGTTACAGCACAACATTTTAAATTATGAAAAGGGGCCATTTTGCCCAACTTCTGAACCCCCAGGGCAAATCTGTCTGAGCTCTCATCTGATTTTTTTCACAATGTATACAATATATCATTAATATCATTCTTAATAATGCATTTTTTGTTATTTAATGTAAAATACTAAATAAAATATTCTGTGTAATTATATTTTCAATTACAATTAAGTTGAATAATTGAATAAATGAATGCTCACAGACAAATCCACAGAATCCCAGCTACTAATATAGACATATTTAGATTCCCCATATTTTTAATTGAAGGGATGTCATAATAGCAATACTATGAATTCAGATTAAGTGGTTCCACTCAATTTACCTAAAGGTTATGAATAGTGAAGATGTTTGAAGTGTACATCAAACGTATGGAAATGTAAAAAAATTGCCCCGTGATATATAATAGTTACGTATTCTAACAGGGGGCATCATACCTTAAGGATCTAACTTCCACTTCAAAATAAAAACAGTATCTCCAAAATCACAAAAAGGCAGCATAAAAGTAATCCATATGACTCTAGAGGTTATATCCATGTCTTCAGAAGCAATATGATAGGTGTGGGTGAGAAACAGAACAATATATAAATATATAAATCTCCACTTTCACTTTCACATTCTTTTACTTTTGTTTTTGGCGATTCGCATTCTTTGTGCATATCGCCACCTACTGGGCAGGGAGGAGAATATATAGTAAAAAAGGACTTAAATTTTGATCTGTTTCTCACCCAGACCTTTCATATCGCTTCTGAAGACATAGATTTAACCACTGGAGTCTTATGTAGTACTTCTGTTTCTTTTATGTGATTTTTGGAGCTTCAAAGTTCTGGTTACCATTCACTTGCATTGTATGGACCTACAGAGCTGAAATTTTCTTCTAAAAATCTTCATTTGTGTTCTGCAGAAGAAAGAAAGTCATACACATCTGGGACGGCATGAGGGTGAGTAAATCATGAGGGAATTTTCATTTTTGGCTGAATCTATTTAAATAACAATTAATTCTGTAATTGAAGTAATTGTATAGGGATATTTTTGAGATTTCAGGGGCAATTATTTGTTATATTTTATAGCTTGTGTTTGAACCAATCGTGGTAAACTACATTTGTTGTTCCAGGGGTCATTACAGTAAAAGGGCAACAGCACCTCTATCTAATTAAAAGTTATGATTGATAGTAATATTCCATAGTAGGATTCGTAAGTTCACCTGAACTCTGGCAGCTGTTCAACGGCGTAGCTACTGGCAGTGCGAGCGGGACCGGGCCCTACCTCAAAATGATAAATTGTCTACACAGTTTAACTGTTAACACTGTCTACACCATTGTCAGTATACAACAAAGCAAACACCACAAATTAATAGAATGAATTGCTTTGTATTTATAGCTGGACTATACACTATGGATCTCATCCATGGCAAAAAAACAAACTAAAAAAAACAAAAACAAAACATTTAAATCTAAAAACTTCTAAATTATAGCTTATTATTAACATTACATCTTACACTAACACACATTAGAATATTTAATTAGAAATTACAAATTTTAAGCGATGCATCAAATTACCCTCTGCATTTTTTGTTCTACATCGTAGGGATTCTTGAGAAATCTTTACTGAGCCAGTGTGGTGTGTCTGACGTCATTACTCAGTGAGCTTACCACTGCATTCTTTTCTCTGCGGTCCCGAACACGTTTCTCCCTCCTCGAGAAACTATCATCTTTACCCTGCATTATATGAGTAAAGAGCTGCTGAGTATTGATGATGCAGTCAGTGTCACGTTCAAAGACAATATATTATGAGAGACTTGTGCTGAGAAAGAGCATGAAGCAACAGTGATAGTATTATTGGGCATCTCCAGCATGAAAGTTCAGCTGATCAAGCAAAATTGAAGTGTCCTGTCATTTTGTTCAGGAGAAAGCTGATAATAGTGTCATAAAGAAACTGACAGTAAATTAATCTAGTCCCAAAAACATGGGTATGATCAGCTGGACTACTGGTATAATTGTTTTTATTTGAAATGTAGCTTCTTCTTCTTCTTTTAAAAAGTTAAATGCAGCCTTTCGGAATAAATAGCATAACTCATTTGTGGAATTTTAATAATTTAAGAAAGACATTTTAAGATATATAAGACATTTCTCATAATTTCTGAAAAGGTGCCTTGAGAGGATCAAATTTATTGAGACATTTAGTAACTAAGAAACAAAACAAAAACAAACAAACAAACAAAAATCACATTATAATGCCATATATTTTATGTTCATTCTTGTAGGCTACGAGTGGGTGGGGTTGGCAAGGGGCCACATCAAGTTTTTTGGCACTGGAGCCCACAAGATCCAAGTTACTCCACTGCAGCTGTTATTGCAGCGACCGAGGCGACAGCTGGCTCTGCTCTCCTCATAATGCATGATGGAGAAGACCAACAGGGTGTTTTAGTGCTTGTCAGAGGTGTTCAGTCGTGACGTCAATTTGTAGGCGAACCCGGAAATCTAATTCGCTATGGGTGAATTCCTTCAAGATTAAAATGGGAGTTTGGGATTTATGAGTAGCCTAAAATAAAGTCTGTGGTAAACATTACTTGACAATACGTGGATGTTTTGTTCATCAACATATCTTACACACTTTCATACCTCAACGTGAATTTTGAAGCCATATTAAATTGCATTCTTTAAAAAAAAAAACAACAAAAAAATCACACGGCAGTTTGAGGTATGAAAGCGTGTAATTTATGTTGTAGAACAAAACATCCAAGTATTTTCAAGTAATGTTTACCACAGACCTTATTTTACTCATAAATCCAAAGCTCCATTTATAAAATCCAATAAACTACACTGAGATTCCCTAATTTCATTGGATAGTTTAGAAATGCCCATCCCGGTTTGAAAACGCCCACTGATTTGAAAACACTCATTACTGTTTCTGAGATTGGAGTCCTAAACTTTCAACATGGCGGAGGAGATTACGTTTTTTCTATTTATTTTTTATCCCCTTTTCTTCCAATTTGGAATGCCCAATTCCCACTACTTAGTAGGTCCTCGTGGTGGCGTGGTTACTCACCTCAATCCGGGTGGCGGAGGACAAGTCTCAGTTGCCTCTGCTTCTGAGACTGTCAATCCACGCATCTTATCACGTGGCTCGTTGTGCATGACACCGCGGAGACTCACAACATGTGGAGGCTCATGCTATTCTCTGCAATCCATGCACAACTTACCACGTGCCCCATTGAGAGCGAGAACCACTGATTGCGACCACGAGGAGGTTACTCCATGTGACTTTACCCTCCCTAGCAACTGAGCCAATTTGGTTGTTAGGAGATCTGGCTGGAGTCACTCAGCACACCCTGGATTCGAACTCACGACTCCAAGGGTGGTAGTCAGCGTCAATACTCGCTGAGCTACCCAGGCCCCCCGAGAGTACGTTTTCTGTAGTGAACAGGGTCGTAGCTAGTGGGGTGAAAGGTGGTAACGATTCTAGGGGTCCACAGGTCCAGGGGGGGCCCACAACAAATTCTAAACAGTATTTTTAAAAAAGGAAATGGGCCCAGAGCAATATTGAGTCAGGGGGCCCAGAATACCTTGCTACGGCCCTGGTAGTGAACGACAGGTTTTATTCATTTTTCTAAATAGAGTTAGATGTTAGCGCTTACCATTTTGGTCATATTCATTTATGTTTATCAGCAACCATCAGCATGTTGTACATTTTTACACAGTAATAATAGCTTGTATTTTACCAAAATGCCATTATCGTCAGCAAGCTGAGTAATATTATTTATGTTGTCAAAATAAAAGTTCCACAAGAAATATATATGAATGTTTTTTTCTAGCAACAAAGCACTTGAACTCGACTTACTGGTAATTACCACTTCAGAAGTGGGAAAGGCAGCATAATTGTATGTAATTGCAGCTGAATACCCTGTAGAGGGCAGTATCCCTCTGTTTAGTATTTTGCTCTGACCATCATCAACTGTGCCATTGTTCAAAGTAATAAAGAAAATAGAGACATTAGCACACTTTTTTAGTTCAGGTTGCTGAGAAATAACAATAGAATGACTCTCAAAATTATAAATATAAACACAGATTACACAGAGCATAGTCCCTTCCTTTAAAGTTTGGGTTGGTTGACAGTTGTCATCCCAGTTTCCCAGTATACAGATGTAGTCACAAATACTCTGCTGCTATCAGCATCACAGCAGCTGAATTGTAGGCGCATTCATTCAGATACTACGTTTATAGCAAACGTGTAACAATACTTGGCATATAGGAAATCATTTCTTATCCCAGGGCTAATTAAACATGTTTAATAGTTTGAAACATAGGCGTTACCAGACCCTTTTTAAGAGGGCTTCTGCCCCCCCTAAAATTAACCTCATCCCCCCTAAATATATTTGATTTTGCAAATTATGTGTTGTTGTGCGATGAGCAAATGCTCAAACAGAGGCTTGTGAGGTGAGTCTTCTTATATCCCTTTTTCACATGTAGGTGAAGAGTTCAGCGTGTGATTTTACACACATACTGACATTACTTTTCTTTCACATTTAGGTAAACAACACCCAAATCCATCAAAGCAACAGTCCAGTCCAATGTGACTTCAGCATTTTCAATTTCTAGTTTACATTTAAATTTATATTCATGTGGCAGACATGTTTATTAGATTCCTGTAGCTTAACTGGTAGAGCATATGGTGCTAGCAATGCCCAGCTTATGGGTTTGATTCAGATTTGCTTAACCCTTGGAGACCTAGCATAGCAGAATTGCAAAGTTTGTTTACAGCGATGAAATAATATCAAATTTTCATTAAATATGGGCAAATTTACAGATAATAATAGCTGACACTGCGAAATGTTTCACAAAAATTTGTATATTAACTATCAAAGCTTGCCAAAGTCAGGTAGGTGACACAATTGCTAACACTTTTGGAACAAATTTCGAAATGTTCCAAGCATTTTTTATCTGTACTATTTTTATTTTTATTTATTTATTTTTTTTCTTAATTCCAAACATGTTTATAGATAAACTTTTCCAAATTATTTTTTTCCAGCTGTTTTCTGTGCTGTTCTGTCATTACAAAAATCTTTTTATGGCCAATTAAATACACTACATTACACAGTGATGTGCATTTTCATTGTTATTCTGATTACACCAGCAAATATATAATCAATATCAATAGTCATCATTAGTTTTAAACAGTCAAATTTCTTAACTGTTTATGAATTTCCCCTTACTCCTTGAAATAAATGATTTTTCATATAATTTTTTTGTATTGAATGGTGTGTTCAAAACTTCCACATACAGTACATTCTACAAAAAAACAAAGTGGTGAAATTTTACAAACCTAAAAGCCCAGCGTTGATATATTGCAACATTTTCCCCCTCAAATTCACCCCAATACAAAACGTATAAAAATCGTAATTTTTTTTAAACCAGTGGCTTCCCAAAAACACTTTCATGGAGAAGACGAAAGATACAGTACTTCATTATGGACAATTCTTAGGTCTCTGAGGGTTTAACTGTTTATGACTTTACCCCAATACAAGACAACCATTTAAGGCGTTTACATGATTTTAAATTATGCTGCCTTATTAAGCACAATTGGTGTAAGATGTTGCATTTAAACGCTTTGTTGCCAGTGCCACCACGCTCTACTTCAATAGGTATCAGATTTACAGTTGGTGTAAAAGCGTAATTGCTACCAAATCCACTTTTTCATCATTGAACGAGATTTGTTCAATTGCTGTTTTTAAAAACAGTCCATGATCCAACTATAATGTTGTCACACACATAAGGGTTGTGTGAGATCGGTTCCACCAGGCAAAACAGGCCAGCTGAGTGTTAAATCAGATGCAAATAATGAGATGAGATAGGAAGCAGGTGGCGAAGCGGCTGATGTCAATTCTCTGTCGTTTTGCAATTCTGAGGGCATAGACATGGTTGAGTTAGCAGAGTGCTATCATTTAAATCATGATGTCATCATAAAATCTGCCATTCCTTGTCAGATTGTGGTCTTGCAACTATTGTAATAGATTCTATTAAAGGACTCAACGCACACAAGTTCAGGCTCTTTTCTACAGCAGATTATTTTTGTAGACATAAACTGTGTTAGTTGTTCATCAAAATGTACTTCCATCTTCAGCTGATGTCACCAAAAATGTTTGGAACCAAGAACCAGTTCTTGTTCAGAAACCTTTCCATTTTTCCATTTGGCTGTTCCCCTTGTTCCCTTCTGGCTAATAATAACATGAATATAATGCCAATAATAGTTATCTATGTGTAGTACAAGTCTTGTTTTATGTAAGTAAACTGAGTAGATGTTGGTGGCCAATGTTTAAAACTAAACGATTTTGTATGAACTGTAAGATTAATGATTAAGTGTCTATGAAATCCATCCTGTATTAACTATGAAAGTGCACGTAGATGCAGTGTCATGTTTATTTGGCTGATGAAGCCTATAGTTTACATTAATTTATTGTCCATGTATTCCATTTTAAGAGAGTGTAGTCCATCCTTTGACCAAGAAGGTGCAGGCAGAGGTCAGTCCGGCTGGAAGCTTGTGGCAGTTCATTTCCGGTAAAGTCCATCCTAAGTCCAAGGTTCAGGCAGTGGACAGTGAAGTATCCCTTATTGTACGGTTGTAGTTGGCAATAGTTCATCCTCTGTGAAGTCTATCATAATAGATTGAAGTGATGCAGACTATGGTTGCACGGTAGACAGGTGCTACGATAGTATCACAATACTAAAGTTTCAAAATACTGGCAGTGCCACAGTATTTTTTAAACGGTAGTACCGTTAATATGGTAGTAATGTAAGTTATGTTGTATGTGCGGTAGTAAATATTATTTTAGCTGAAACCTTAATTTGAATCATACCTATAATGTAATCTTTTCGAGTGCCGTCCCCTTCACGCAGTGCCCTTTAAGAGCACAAGGTGCTGTTTAGAATTTGCCACTTACATGGTATTGTTTATTTTTCAGTGTGTGGTTTTCCCATGCTTCAAATACACACACGTCTGAATCCCAGTGTATTAATTTGGCGGTAGTGTCTCCTAATGGATAATATGGATGTAAATAAAACTTTGGAGAGTAAGAAGCTTTTAAAAAAACACAATTCACATAACGAGATTTGGAATTATTTTGGGTTTGCCTGATGAGACCGGTAAAAACACATCTGTCGTGAATTTCTACAAAGATTTCAAGCCAAAGGGGGAAACACCAGCAAAATATATTAAACACCTTCGAACACATCCCACTGCTTCTGCAGAATACACATGGGTTAGTCACTTCATTGAACCTAACTGCTTTATCTTAACATTTACAGATTTGCCGTCTCTCTGAAAAATCGAATGTTGCTCGAACTTCGCAAAGTTTGCACTTATGATTAGATCATGTACCTGAGGCATGTGTCTACCTGGTTTGTGTGTAATCTGCACTCGTGCTGCTGTTTACCAGGAGAGAGAGGCTGAAGCTTTTGTAATAATGAAACAGTTGTTCAAAACAGTCTTTTCAACATTACAATATCTTTATATTTTTTTTATTTATTTTTTTGTTACAAACATTCAAATAATCACAGAAACAATGCAATAAAAGTTTAAAGCCATTGCCATTTGAACTGGCTGTTTTTTTTTTGTTTTTTTTTACATCAAACTAAGAATGTATTAGGTAACAAGTTAGTCCATTTGAGCCTTCTCCCAGTTCATCAGTTATTTTCACCACTTCCGGAGCAACAAGTGGAATGGCTAGATCTTAAGCGCCACTATGACAAACTGTGTTAATAATTAACACTATCGTGTGGTATCGTGATACTACTTGGTATCATGATACTTTATGCTGGTATAGTATCATAAGAAATGATTATAGTATCGTGACAACCCTAATGCAGACAGTGATCCTCGAAGCGTCCCTCGCTGTCTGGTTGGCACAGGCTGCAGTTAGTAGACATTGCTCAGGGACACATGGCGGCGGGAGTGGTACATCAGGCAGGACCGAAGCTGGATCTGGTAGATTCTGGTAACCCTGGGATATGTATCCTGAGGTTGAGACAGGGAAACAAATAGAATTATATTAATGTAGATGCCAATATTAAGATGTTTGGAACCGAAATCATCAAATTCCTTACAATCCCCATGCCTAGACACCAAGCGCTCTTATTTTTCTAACCCTCCACTTCAACTGCCTGGCTTCATTCTGGTATTACAATCAACTCCCAACCTCAATTTGCTCCTGCTGAATAACCTGTTTTACTCCAAAATATGACAGATTAAGGAAGTAACACAGGTTGTGAATACTGATTTATGTCAACTTTAAAGTGTAAACAGAATGAAAATCAATGATTATTTTTCAAAATTTTCTAGAATGTCTCTCCCTCTAATGTTGTCTTTATCTCGATGTGAATAGTGATTGATTTGAAAAGACAGACGGGACAGATCAGGAAGGGATTGGACTAAAATAGCTGTGATTTCACATATTGTAGTCATACCAACTACACAAGACAGTGACCTCGTCCTTCATTCACACCCCTGGACTGAAAACACATAGACACATACTATTATAATCAGTACCTTGCCCATTTCAGACTAAAATGTGCACTGGCACCTAAAAACAGTTGAAGAAATGCCAATAGCTAATGCGCTGACAAACATTGTACTTTTAATTCCTTTTTGCTTAATGCTTTTAATGGATTCTGTGACAAAAACACATTCCAACCCTATCTCCACTACTTCCATGAAATCTGGTCTCATAGCAACTGCAAATCCAACTTCCCCCTTTCAGGATGGTGTCTGTTTGTGTGGTTATAGACTAGCAAAAGCATTAAACAAGCTATCAGGTAGAAGTTTGTGTTGTCTATGGCTGCATCCTAATTCACACTTCTACTACACAACAGAAGTATGTACATCACTAGAAGTTAAAATAAACAAATGTATTTAAAGGGTCATTAAAAACAATGTTACCCAAGATAGAATAAAATAACATGCATGTATTTTACATTTTTAGAGAAGTTCTTTAGGAAATTCTGAATAGGTATTGGACTATTTTTATCCAACTTTGAAATCAGTAATGAGTGAAAGTCTCAAGATACGTTGTAGAGATGTATAATTTGCAGGTTTGGGGAGTAACGGAATACATGTTACAGGATTACGTATTTAAAATACAAAATATAAGTAACTATATTCCACTACAGTTACAATTTAAATCATTGGTAATTAGAATACAGTTATATTCAGAAAGTAGTTTGATTACTGAAGAGATTACTTGCATTTTGTTGTCAATTGTTTCATTTAATGATGCGGTCCAAAGTGCATTTGAACAACAGTGAAACACTTTTTTATGATGTCAATCATAAAAATACAAATAGACAGAGAAGTAAGTTTGAAGTAATTTTGGAGCAGGAGAAATAGAAATAAACCTTGTGTAAATTGTCAGCTTTACGCTAAGCTAAAATGCTATTTCTAGCCATTTTACATGCACATGTTACCAGGCATGATCTTGTTTATCAAGAACATTCACGTTGGATCATAATTTCTTTTTTTTCCTAGTAAGACCTTTGATATTAGGGCAAAAATCATTCTTGATAATCATTTTTGTATTGTTTTCATGTAAAAATATCTAAAAATCCTTAAAACAAGATCAATTTGATTTATCTTGTTTTAGAAACACTGCATAAGATATTTAGGTTTTTCAGAAAATGTAGGCGAGGAATGAGGATCTAAATGCAGCTTTTAGTGGAAACCAAAGATAAACAAAGTACTCAGAATAAAACGAAACAAAACATGGGAAACCAGGCACAGAATGTGACAACACGTGTGAAGACTGACAAAGAAAGCAGGGGAAACAAGGGCTTAAATACAAATGGGCAAACAAGGAAACGAGGAGCACCTGGGGAAAACAATCAGGGGAAAACCAATCATGAAAAGAAACTACAGAAGGACTACAAAATTAACAGGAAACAGGAATGGGGAACTAAAAAAGAATTTCAAAATAAGTCTAAAGCAAAAACACAGGGAATACGTGACAGAGCCCCCCTTTTAAGGAGTGGATTCCAGACGCTCCAAAAACAAAACAAAAAACCAAATTGTCCATGGGGTGTGGGGGAAAACAGGTAGTTCAGGGGGGCACAAGGGGCAAGGAGATCAGAGCAGATCAGGCGGACGGCCAGGAGATCAGAGCAGATCAGGCGGATGGCCAGGAGATGACCTCAAGGTGCGGACTGGGTCAGGAGTCCTGGGAGGTGGCTGCAGGGCCGAGACAGTGTCAGGAATCCTGGGAGGTGGTCGCAGGGCCGAGACAGGGTCAGGAATCCTGGGAGGCAGCCGCAGGGCCGAGACAGGGTCAGGCAGTGGAGCCGCTGTAGGAGGAGTCTCTGGGGGAGCGGTCAGTGCCGCAGGAGAAATAGTCTCTGGGGAAGCGGGCGGAGCCACAGGAGGAATAGTCTCTGGGGGAGGGGGCAGATCCATGGCAGGCTCTGGGGCGGAGCTGTGGCAGGCAAAGCCGTGGCACGCTCGAGACAAAGAGTCCTGGATGAATGGGAAATGACCTCAGTGGTTGCGAACATGGGAAGAGATTCGGGAATGACCTCCATGGTCATGGACATGGGCAGAGACTTGGGAATGACTTCTGTGGTCATGAACATGGGCAGAGACTCGGGAACGACCTCTGTGGTCGTGGGCATGAGCGGAGACTCGGGAATGACCTCTGTGGTCGTGGGCATGAGCGGAGACTCGGGAACGACCTCTGTGGTCGTGGGCATGAGCGGAGACTCGGGAACGACCTCTGTGGTCGTGGGCATGAGCGGAGACATGGGAACGACCTCTGTAGTCGTGGGCATGGGAAGAGACTTGGGAACAGAAATTTTTTCTTCTCCTTCTCCTCCTCCGGATGGCCAAAGTTGACAACGCTGGCTCTGGGACGGATGGACAAGGTTTCTAGCTCGTTGGCCGTGGCAGGCGTGGGCGCAGACAATTTGAGGTGGGGTCTTCATGGACCTACGCACCAACATCAGTGGCCATGGGAGGCTTTGAGACAGGGGCCGTGGAAGGCTTCGAGAAGGGAGCCGAAGGTTTTTGCCCGGGGTTCCCGCCATAATCCACTGTATAATGGGAACCACAAAGTTCCAGAGCCTTCTCCACATATTCGCCGAGCATCCAGTGAGGATCAGCCAGAGGCATTAGTTCCCTCAGTGCACTATTCAGACCGGCCCAGAAGAAAACCACCAGAGAGCCGTCTGGATAGTGCACTTCATTTGCCAGCTCTAAAAACTCACGGACATGATCCTCAACTGGACGGTCCCCTTGTTGAAGGAGAAGAATTCTGACAGCCACTAGATCCATTCCTTGTTCAGTCTTTATGTGAGGAGGCAGGCGAGGAATGAGGATCTAAATGCAGCTTTTAATGGAAACCAAAGATAAACAAAGTACTCAGTATAGAATAGAATAGAATAGAATAGAATAGAATAGAACGAAACGAAACAAAATGCGGGGAAACCAGGCACAGAATGTGACAACACATGTGAAGACTGACAAAGACAGCAGGGGAAACAAGGGCTTAAATACAAATGGCAAACATGGAAATGAGGAACACCTGGGGAAAACAATCAGGGGAAAACCAATCATGAAAAGAAACTACAAAGGTCTACAAAATTAACAAGAAATGGGAACGGGGAACTAAACAAGAATTTCAAAATAAAAGTCTAAGCAAAAACACAGGGACTACGTGACACTGGCAGAGTTTTTATAGTCAAAACAAGTGAAAAATCTACCAGTGCTGAAGAAGTAATCCAAAGTATTTAGAATACGTTACTGACCTTGAGTAATCTAACGGAATATGTTACAAATGACATTTTACAGCATGTATTCTGTAATCTGTAGTGGAATACATTTCAAAAGTAACCCTCCCAACCCTGATAATTTGTACCTCGTAATTATTCATGAGGAAAGGTATGACCTTAACTTATGTCAGGGACTTACTCCTGTAAATTTCTAAATTACTGCACAAATAAAAGTCAGCACAGTTTAAAATGTAATGTAATTGCAAGTACTTGATTTTTGCAGTCTGATTATGTAATCCAGATTACATGTAATCTTTTACTAGCCAACACTTTTCACTAGTAATGGGAAAGTACATACTTTTTAGTATACAATAATACTACATGGCAGTATTGGGACATTAAATTAATATTGAAAAACATGTTACACTAACGTTTGACACTGTATTTTGACATGTCCAAATACATTTTGTCTTTATTTTGACCACCATATCTATTGTGTTTATCATTTAAAATCTAGCAAACATGATTTTTGAAGTGTTTTGCTTGAAAAGAGTGCTTGTACTTTGATATTATGTTATATAATACAATGACATGCATACATTTTAAGTGTGGTTTAAGTGTCCAAATAAATTTGAGGGCTAGTGTAGTTCACATAGACACAGAAAGACTATTTAGGGTCATTCATCAGTCACTAGAGGGGAATCGATGGCTGATTTAATCACCACTCTTACAGTCATCAGTCACAGTCAGCAATTAAAGAGCTCTGAAACCACAAAGAGAGTCTACAGGCTATTGCTTATATGAAATTTTATTCTATCTGTTGGATAACCTCACAGATTTGCCACCATTCCTCTCATCTCTTCTCTTGAGCTACAGAGCTTTGGTCCTTTTTTACCCATTATTTGAGCACAGAGCTTAAATATGCAATTGATTTTACCAGTGGGGGAGGAGGAAAGACAGTCCTGATTGCAGAGGGTCAGCCAAGGGAAATCCGGACCTGGTGGACATTAATGCATCCACAGAGGGGAGCATTAAATAAAGTTTCCTGTGACGTATAAATCAAGTCTCGCACCACCCTGTTCCTCCTCCATTCAGAGCCCATAACACACAGTTAAATAAATAGTCCAGGTTCAATACAAGTTAAAGGGGTAATGACATACTATTTTTTTTTTTTTTATCATTTTATTATCTTCCCTGAGGTCCACTTATAATGTCTGTAAAGTTTATTTTTTTTGCCCCAAAACAGTCATCACTTAATAATATATGATCATTTTCAACCCTGTCTCTGGCCTTCTGTTTGAAATGCTTGGTTTAAATCTATCTGGCACTTTAAGAATTCAATGGAAATGCCCATGGTTCTGATTGGCTAACATGGGATAACACATGGGATAACACATAACATACACCCAACACATTTCATCTGAATGTATCAAACCGTTCACTGAAGCACAGCAACTATCAAACAGTCATGTCATTTGAAACATTAGTGAATTAAACTGTGTACTCACTGGTCCGGTAGTGTTTAACTTCCACATCTTTCAGTTCCTTTGCAAAGCTTGAATCATACTATGGCTGGTTCACAAACAACCCATGCTGATCTGAGCTATAAACACATACAATCTATGCTGAAATGTTCTGAATAAGCAATCGTAATACAATCCGTGGTGATGTTGGGTGATTCAACAGGCAAAAGCAGAGATGCTGGTCTTCACATCTCACATCTTCCGTTTTTGTTTACACACAGAACAGCATGTGTTTCTCCCAGACAGTGGCGGCAGCTGAATGAGACATGTTTTTTAAAATGTATGCTTGTCCCACTCTTAAAACGTGGCACACATAGCCAGAAATGCATCAAAACGATCAAAGACGTCTGTATAGTGCATGTTTACAGAAGACCAACAATTAAATATGGCACAGATGTGCTCTTCCCCCTCCCCTCTTCCCTCTCACTCTGCTCTCTCTCCAGAGCCCGTTCCTGCCCTGTGGAGGCGAGGAGTCCCACCACCGAGGCCAGTTCCACGTGCACCGGGGTCGGTACCCCCAACATCTATGGTGCCTCGCCACTCTCCCCCTCAGGTGGAGGTGCCCGCTGACACAGGTGCAGGCATAGCGCCTGGGCCAGCCTGTTGGAGTTGTGGAGATCCGGGACACTTCTAGGATCAGTGCCCTGTGATGGAGCTGGGGACAGTGGTCCAGATCCCCGACACTCTGCAGGCTGCCCACGACCGGGCCAGAGCGTACCGGATACCGTAGACAGGCTGGATGTCTCCCCGGACTGAGTCAGGCGGTGGGGATATGTGGCAGTGGGGGTGTGGTCAAGCGTCCATCCGGAGAGAGAGAAAGTGGTAAGGGTGCTTGCACCTGAGCTAGATTATGTTTAACACCTGTCTCTAATTCCAGTGAGCATGGGAAGAGTGGCATATAAGCAGCCATGCCACCAGCAGAGAGGAGAGAGTCTGGCAAAAGGAAGGCCACGGTGTTCCTGAAGCTGAAGCTGTTACGTTTAATCTGTTATGTTTGTGAAGCTGATGTGTTTAAGTTACTACATGCCTGTGAAGCTGATGTGTTTAATTGACTATGTGCCTGTGAATCTGATGAGTTTGTGAAGTTGTAAAGCATTGAAGTGGCCTATTAAAAGTCCTACCTGAGCCTGGAAAAACCTGCTTCCCTGTGTTTTCCTTCCCTTCTGCTGTGAAGCTGTTTACAATAGGCATTGATGTTTTGCTGAAGAGGCAGTCATTGGCTGCGTCCGAAATCAAAGGTAGCTGTCTTGTTGCTTCGCTGCCCTATCAGTCAATGACTCAACAGACAGAGTTTGCGTATGAAGGTACCTCCAGAAACTGGTTTTGGACAGGCTACTGAGGCAGCATAATGTCACATCATTGCTAGGATACCAGCAACTGATTAACAGCATCTGGTGTCCACTAAAGGTAACACATCTGCTTCATTCATCCGACTGAACCACAATGGACTAATAATATAGAACAAAATCAGGAGAGTTTTGGCAATAACCAAGTATATATTTCATAACTACAATACTAATATCTCGCTAGAAATGGAATCAAAAGTTATAGAAAGTGAATAAAAACGAACATTTATACACAAATTGGCTATCAACCGCCTCTTCTGCCGACAATTTTTTTTCTTCGCCTCAACCGTCATAGATCCACGTGCACAGGATTGTGGGATTTCATAGGCAATGAAGGATACATCAGTGCTGCCTTCAGAAATCGATCAATTGAAGGAATCTCAGTAGACAGGATGTGACACAAACGTTGGATTCGGATATGCCTTGATCCCTTCCTATCTCCGTATACAGCCTCTGGAGGCAGCATTTTCCTGGTTTTGGACACAGCCATTATGCAGATGTATTTGGTCCTTATGATGTCACAAGTTTCAACAGCCTGTTTTAAATAAATGCTCTTTTTCTATTGAGGAAGTTTTGAGTTCTGAAACTTACAGTATGTTTTTATAGTACAATGACCTCTTATATGTCAAAAGATCAAGGAAAATTTGATTCCTCATGTCATGACGCCTTTGAGAACAATCAACAGCATCTGTGACATAATGTTGATTACCACAAAATATAATTTCGATTCTTCCATTCTTTTCTTAACAAAAGCAGAAATGGAGGTTACAGTGAGGCACTTACAATGGAAGTGAATGGGGCCAATTTTTGTAGGGTTTTAAAGCAGAAATGTGAAGCTAATAATTTTATAAAAGCACTTAAATATTATTGTTAAAACGTGTGTATTACTTAAGCAGTAAAGTTATTTAAATCATATACGGCATTTCTTTTATGGCATTCCGTTTTACAGCATTGTTTATAGCAAAGCTGTAAAATTGGATATAACTTCACACATAGAATAGGTTAGTAAGTTATTTTATCATACTAAAATCATGCATATTGTTTACGTCTTGAAGCTATACTTTTGAAACAGTGAGTACTTTAACATTTACAGATAGGCCCCATTCACTTCCATTGTAAGTGCTGCTCTTGTTGAACATCAGAGATGAACACTGCAGCAGTGTCTGAGAATGACATCCTATACTGTACATGCTTTTAATGCAGGTCAATGTTATAATGCACTCAGAGCATTTAATTTGTTCACAACCCCAACATGAGGGTGTCATTTATTACTTCTAAAGAGATTCACAGGTAATAAAGCTATTAATGATCGTCATTGATTAGATGCATATGGGTAGTCACCACTGACATGAATGGAATACTCAGCATTCAAAATGTAACCAATAGTTATGAGGTCATCACCTTATTTCCACACACTGTGATTGGTCTTGTGTTCCTTGCATATTTTTAACAATTTGTAGCTACAATAACGTGCAGGCTTACCAGGGATTAAAGCTGCATGGGAGGCATTCGCTGTGAAAATGCATCTTTTGAATTGCGCTCATCATTATTTACGTGAATGCAATTACTTTCTGGTTTTCTTGGGATCAGAACCCGTGTCTTTGAGGTCAGCTCTGATTAAACATTTCATTTACACAGAACCGAAACCTAAAAGCTACCTGCACTTACAATTGTAACACAATTCTTTTGCTGCCTTTCAAGCGGTGGTGCAAATTTAGTTTATAAATGTGTCAGCTAGAGGAGGATGAGCTCCCCCTTTTGAGTCTTGGTTTCTCAACTGCTGACCAAAAAAATGGGTCGCAAGTCTGTTTGAACTTTTTGCCAGCTAAAGCAGGTCTATGCTTTCGGAATTATCAAACTACTAAACGTATTTTTTTTCTGTGCAAATCAGTGCAATAACTGGCACAAGCCCTTTTTTCCTGTTGTTTCTCGACAAAATATTATCTCAAATAAACTCTCCTGTTGTTAAATGCGTGAGTTTGCGAATTAATTTTGTGATCGTATCTTTAAGATGCATTTTCCATTGCCGGTCACGTGTGGATTTAAAAGGAAATAACCCTCTCACGCAAAAATTTATAAAAGAACAATACAAATAGATGCACAAGAACTTCACGGATCTTCTTCAGTGTGCCTGATATCAACATGCAATGACAGATAAAGCACACACATCTGAAAGTTAAAGGAATAGTTCACCCAAACATTCTCTCATCATTTACTCATCCTCATGCCATCCCAAATGTGTTTTTTTTTTTTATTCTGCAGAACACATGAAGATTTTTAGAAGAATATCTCAACTCTGTAGGTCCATATAATGCATGTGAATGGTGACCAGAACTCTGAAGGTCCAAAAATCACATAAAGACAGCATAAAAGTCATTCATACGACTCCAGTGGTTTAATCCATGTCTTCTGTGTGTGATGTGATCCAATCGGTTTTGGGGGAGAACAGACTAAGTTCTCCAAGATACAGAAGTGTAACTTATTTTTCATAATAAATCTCGACAGCAGTCTTCTTGGCGATCGTAACTGACCCTTCACTAAGCCCCGCCTTAAAAGTGCTTCTGACCAATCCTGTCTTAACAACTGTTGCCCTGCCGCCAGTATTCTGATACGCGTTTGCTATTTTCCAATGACAGCCTATGGAAGTAATGTGTGTTTGAATAGTTTTAATTGGGATTGTATCAAAACAATCCCAAAAATGTAAAACACATTGTTGCCAGGTCATTTGTAATGGTGTTTTTTTTTTTTTTTTTTTTACTTTAGATATCTTTAAATATATCTGGAGAAGAGCATGTTCTGTATTAAACTGTGTCAGCTCGTATTCCCAAATGAACATACAGCATCAGCAACGACACCTACATTTGCTCCAAGTTAAATTAAAGCTAATAATTGAACATTTATTCATTTATGTATTGACTTAAATCATAGTAAAAGCGATAGTAAATAAATAGTTCACAGGATCAAAATGAGTGTTATGAGACGTTATAAACAGCTCTGTTCACTTACACTAATGTTATTAGATGTGTCATCGCTATTAAGTGAAGTTTTTCTCTTTTCAAGTGACTATGATAATCGTTTGCCATGATTCTGATTCACAGTCTCCACAGTCTTAACTCAAATTACTGTGTAATTTAATAATTTATATTGTCAAAAAACATCAGATAAATATGCATTACAATGTCACTCTTCATACCAGTCCACTTAATAATATTATCCATTCAGTTTATGAGAATATTTAGCCAAAAACTGCATTCTTAATGGCAATCTCCCATTCATTCCAGTGGGGAGTTCTGCAGAGCTTGTCAGAGTGAGTAACTGTAACCAAGGGGGGTGGAGCTTAGCGAAGGGTCAATTTCAAGTTCGATTACACTTCCTAGAGCACCATCTAGCCCTCTGCATCCATCAAGCACTAGGAAGTGTAATCGAGCTTGAAATCATGATCATGAGACTGCAATGGCAAGTTGTACAGTGAAAAAGGAGATATATTTTGTTCTCAACCAACACTGATTGGATCGCTTCAGAATACATTTATTAGACCACTGGAGTTGTATGGATAACTTTTATGCTGAAATTATGTGATATTTGAACCTTCAGATTTCTGGTCACCATTCACATGCATTGTATGGACCTACAGAGCTGAGATATTCTTCTTAAAATCTTCATTTGCAGAAGAAAGTCATACACATTTGGGATGGCATGAGGGTGAGTAAATGATGAGAGAATTTTCATTTTGAGTGAACTATCCCTTTAATACAAGTAGGCTGTTCCACTAAAATTAATCAGAATTCTGCTCTCAATGATTACCCAAAGTAATTGAAGTAGCCTTCTCTGTGTGCACTTCCTTGAGGCAGGTTAAATTTGTCTGCAGTTTTTCTTATTGAATTGATGTTTGTGCTTAGATTAAATGTTAGTATAATTAAGAGAAACGGTGTGCTGGTTTTTAGCATTTTTTTTTATTTATGTTTTTTATGTTGCGCTTTGTAAGACACTGACATGATGATTGATCCAGGCTGTCATAAAATGAGAGACTCTCCCCTCGAAATCCGAACACAAGTAGTCAAAAGAGACAACCAGGTCTACTTGTGAATGGATCACCCAAAGCACATTAATACCTGGTGTAAACAGGGCTTCAGTCTGGGACAAATGGTTGTGTAGTGTGCATATCCCCATGACCAAAAACGGGAGATTTTAGCCATTCTGGAACTACCACGAGACGTTGAATTAGACATGCCCCCTCTTTCCAAATCACTGTCCTCCAAAGATAGCGTTGAGACCATCAGCGAACAGTCTGGGAACCTATATATTCATATTTTTCCTTTGTCATGCCCATTTCATTGATTTATGAATCTTTAATTGTTTGTGAAGTGTTTTCTGTGCTGGTTTCTGATACCACACTGAAAATGTTCACACGGGAAGGTTCTGACTGTCCTTGTCTGTAGTTTAAAAAGAAAAGAAAAAAGAAGGGAAAAAAAGAAACAGAAAAAGGAAAGAAAAAAACAGATTGACTGAAGACTTGTTTTCTATATGAACACAATCCAGGCTTCAGACTGATATACTTAAATGTAATTTCATTATTTTCAGATTGCATATTTAAATGTCCTGCAGAGAGCACTAGACCTCACTGAGCTATTCATCTCCATAGTAACTGGCCCTAAGCTTCAAACCCTGCAGTTAAATTCCACCAGGTTATTCAATCATGCTGTCCATGGGTGGAGCGGGACAAATTAAAAAGTACACAACTAGTTAATGTTTGTTCAGCCTGGTTACTGTTGAGGAAATCTAGGATGGCCAAGAAATCTAGCATTTTCACAGAATGCCTTTTTGCCTCTATTTACACCTCACACAGACACAACTGGCACTGTTGACTCTTATAAGGGAGATAGGAGTGTAAACTAAATTTAGCCTGCAAGAGAGGGATCTGTCAGTACTGATTCTTAAGCAGCCTGCCAAAAATCTGATGGAACTGACAGTTTATGATATTGACAACTGATTGTCAACCATTTGGAGGAAAGTTATGAAAATTGGCACACTTATACAGGAGAGTCTATATTTATACCATAGCAAATTTTTGGTCTATAAAATTATAGACCAAACGAATTCGACAGCGAGCAGGCCAAAGAGGTTGTGTAGCTATATCTTGGCAACGCTTCAGCTTATTGAAACTAAACTTGGTATATGTTATAGCCATCATGCTCTGAGGACACTGGGGCTATTTCGGCACAGTGCCACCTACTGGTCAAGAAACATGAAAAAATGTCTATCTTTGCTTATAACTTCTGAATAGTTCTCTTTACATTCCTTGAAGTATACAGACGACTCTCTAGAGAGTCTAATGATACCCAGTGTTCTTATGTCAGCCATATTGGTCATTGGCCTTTTTGAATTTTTTTCATAAAATGCTGTATTGTAAGCACATTGGTGTATCATTACGAAACTTGGTATGCATCATCAGCACATCATCCCTGAGAAGTTTTCAGATGATTATTACTTCTAAATAGTTTGACCTACTGTCATGGCACTGGTCTCTTTAGATTCCTTAGTTCATGCAGAGTACAATGATACCAATTTTGCCATGGTTGGCCATACTTCCTGTCCGCAATTTTGAACTCCTCCTGGCAGTGGTAGCTCAGTGGTTAAGGCTCTGGGTTACTGATCAGAAGGTCGGGGGTTCAAGCCCCAGCACTGCCAAGATGCCACTGTTGGGCCCTTGAGCAAGGCCCTTGACCCTATCTGCTCCAGGGGCGCTGTATCATGGCTGACCCTGCACTCTGACCCCAGCCTAGCTGGGATATGTGAAAAAGAAGAATTTCACTGTATATGTGCAAATGTATAATGTGTGATAAATAAAGATAATTATATAATTATAATTATTAATTAAATTATAACATTCATCTTCCCCAAATTTGGGCCAAATCATCTTCAGACAATGCTGGAAAAAAGTTATTGAAAGCTTTTTAATAGATCAAGCCATTCTAGTCTAACACATCACTGAATTTGTTGGCAAAATGCCAAAAAGGATCTATGGCTGTATCTTGGCAACGAATTGACAGAAAACTTGCATGTGTCATTGCAACCATGCCATGCCAACAAAACCATAAAAATTTGGTGACAACACTACCTATGGATAAAAATGTTTAAGCAGTTTTATTAGCATTTTCAGTAACACTGCTTATTAGATTTAAACCACCTCAATTACAACCCCAATTCCGAAAAAGTTGGGACAGTAAGAGAAATGCTAATATAAGCAAAAAAGAGTGATTTGTTAATTATATTCACCCTTTGTTATATTGAAACCACTACAACTACACATAATATGATGTTTTACTTTGTGAATTTCATTGTTCTTGTTTTTTATGTACAGTAATTTCAAATCAGTTGATTGCAACACACTCCAAAAAAGTTGAGACAGGGGCAATTTAAGACTAATAACAATTTGATGAGTTAAATTATCTCTGGTGATAATTTAAGGTAATCATATTTTTGCAGTTGTTGCTGTTGGTGTATTTGTCCCCTTAATTGCTACTTGCAGCTATATTTTATGTTATTATTTAAATTATCACACGTGTATTAAATACAGTAACCATTTTGCTTTTTTGGTGTGGCCAGCTACAAAAAGACTATAATAACAATAAAACCTAGAATTAATTTACAATTTGGCAGAGTCAGAGGGTGATGGAGTTGACAAATCATGCTTGTGACAATAATGTTATACTTAATGTAATACTTAAACATGACAATAATGTTTATTTTATAGATACATATTATATGACTGTTTTTCTTAAATTAATACACTTTTTGCCTATATGAAGTATTGAGGTGGTTTTAGGGCTAGTAAGGGATAATGCAATGCCACAAGTCTGATAAAAATAAAGAGAAATAAAATCAAATGGTGCATGTCTATCAAGAACATTCTAGTGGTCATCTTAGATTAACTTCAAAGCGCAAATGTTTCTATTTGAAATACTAAAGTCGTGGGACATGTTTTGTTTCATGTCTCAAAAACCAGTGTAAAACTGGTGTTGTTTCTGGTATTGTCTTGATCCAGTGAAGTGAAGCATACAGTATGTTAATACACTTAAAGAAAAAAATCATATAAGAAACCTAAAAAAAAAAAAAGATGAAAAGTCTCATCAATGATTAGCAGCCAGTTATGTATTCCAAAAGGTAAGATGTGGAATGTGACTTCTCCCAGTTTCACACATTAGACGGGGTATCAATCACAAAAGGAGATGTTAGGCAGAATGTTAGCCTCACTTGAGACTCTCCTTTTGTGTTTTGAAAAACATAAGGGGAAGTAAATAATGACTCAAAATAAATGATTTTTGGATGAACTAGCCCTTTCTGAAGCTGTGCCTTTAAACACTTGAGTGCCTGCTGTTTCCTGTAGATATTTCTCTGTTTACAGACAGAAATTGCTGCTTTGCTTTTGATTCAAGGACTCTTTGACGTCTAGGGAGAACACATTTCACCAGCCTATAACAGCAACAAAGGGGGATCCCCCACATTTCCCAGCGTCACAGGCAGGATCAGTCTGCATGAGAAAGAATGCAGTGATGTCCCGGCATTCTGACATCCTCATTGTTCTGCACCCCCACCCCCATCACTGCTAAACTAGAGCTGAGCTTTTGTGCTGCAGGAGTTGGGTAGATTTACAGCGATTCACACTTCACAAAAGAGACTGCCCTCTATCACAACACTGGCCGATCAGGAAGCTCTCATTGAGATTAATCTGTGCACTTTACCAAGCGACTGATGCAAACAAAATGGGCCGAATCAGTTCTTTCTCTGCTCTTGTATCACAGGCCGCATGGTGTTGAGGTATTGTCTGTTACTATAGTCTGCACTTTACTGTTACTGTAGACTGTGTTATCTGCATATAGAGAGCAGTGGAACTGCAACTCTGTACATATTTTAAATGGGTCATTCCTACAATTCGGTGACATTCCGGCTTTGAAATTTTGATTAAAAATATTTGAAATAAAACATACTTTTACAAGTTTCTTCATGTTTCATCATAACAGGGACATATTAAAGATTGTATTAGTCATACTGGTCAAGCTAAATTATAAAAAAAATTCAGAGGTCCATCCAGTTAAATGGGCAGTATCAGGGTGGACAATAAAAGGGTGGACATTCAGTGGATAAATGAGCCAATACATGGTCTGTGATTGATATCTAGGAAACATATTTGCAAACTAATATTTATGATTTTATTTCTGTTAACATAAATACTATATATTACATTTTTTAAATTATATTAATTTCCCATATATATTCCCATAATAGGGTGGACATTGTTACACTTGCAGCGCCTGCTATCTCTCCTGTACGCCATCCCCTGAATTAACACCTCATGAACTACATTTCCCATAATCCTCCGTTCTGACTGATTACTCTCACACCTGTTCCACATTAACTCTGGTTATTTAAGTTCCCTGTTTTCTCCATTCAGTACAAAGTCTTGTTTGCCTTGTCAACCTTTCTGATGTTGGAACATTTTCCTGAACCAGTTCACAGAAAATGTCAGATGTGCCCTAATAGCCACGTTCATGTCCAGACTGAAAACATTTCTCTTTAACTGTTCAATATTTGTCACAGTCAGTTAATTGATGTTAAGGGGTATCTTTATTGAATGTGAGCTCTCAGTGTCTGGTGATGGCTCTTGTTGTTCTGTCAGAGATTTCTTTGTTCACACTCTTCGAGCTGATACGTACTGTATGGAAGTCAGTCTTTGTGGTGACTGCATGCATTATGAGTCATATTTATGGAGATTAGACACTAGTTTTACTGACTGTGGTGGCTCATTCCTGATTATGGTAAAAGAGTGAGTGAATCAGTGCAAGAGAGAGATAGAGAGACAATGTAGCATATTCATCTCATCTAAATGCTTTTCAGCCACGTAACCTATAACATCTAAAAGCATTTAAAAGCAGAGGAATATATCAGATATGGCCCCTGCCACCCCTGAAAGTCACAGGTGTGATAAATGAAATGCTGTTACTGAAACACAATTGCTACACACTGTATGTTCCTCAAGTGAATTTCAGTCATGTAGCTCACAGACACTGGTGCTGATGCACAAATGTTTGGTTCAGAAACATTCATCAAAGTGAATGTTTTTAACAATCAACAGCTGACACCTGCTAGATGACAGGTGGATTTGTGGGAGTTTTAGAGACAGCACAGTCATAAACTAAAGTAAGAATTGTAAAACTGACTGTCTGTAAAGAACAGACTTTTCTGTAAAGGAAAACATGACGTATAATATGTTGTGGAATCTTAATTGTCATATCTTATGAAATCTTGCAATTAATATCAAAGAAAGTCCAGTAGCTGAAAGTAAAAACACATTTGATGAATTCTGATTAATAGTTATCCATGACACTGACGTGCACAGAACAGGGGCAGCAGTGGTGCAAGCCCCTGCCCCTTTTGTTCACAAATCTAAAGGTGCCCTTTTAGTCAACCAGAAAAAGGGAGAAATTTTAATAATTAAATGAAAATAGTTAAAACAAAATTAACGTCTCGTCATAATCTCAGAATAACAATAATAATGTGTTATTATGAGATTTCTTTGTAAATCGTAGGCATATTAAATAAAATTAAGCGGAGGTGCCTTTAAGAGCGCGCTACAGCAGATCGGGGGTGGATTCCAATCGCAAGTGATCCTCCCTATGCCCTACTCACTCTGAACTGCAGAGACCTTGAATTGGATACTCTGAAGGAAATATGGCATTACTATATGAATGTATAGTAGTACAGTCTTGTGGAAGGGCCCTCCGAGAAAAGATTAATTTTCTCACTTTCATTTTGAACAAGCTTTTGTGTGGCGTCCCCTCCCGTAGGAGTGCCCTTCAAGGAAGCAAAAAATGCAGTTTTGAATTTGCCCCGGAACATCGAATTGCCATTACCTCAGTCAAGTAACAGGTCAGAAAAATTTCCGACGTAACAGGTCATAAAAAGCATTTCCGACGTAGCGTACCACTAGTGTAGACACATTTTTTAATTATAATGGGAGCAGTCGCTTTCAGTGATATAAATTTGATTAGTCTTTTATAGAATATTGACATAAACTGAAGGATCTGTCAGGTTCAGCCAAAGCCAGTTTGGTTTTGCTGAAATGAATAAGCCATTAGACTAATCACTTTCAGAAACATATCATTAGGCTACCACATACGCTCCCTATACGCATATTACGCAGTTTACGTAGGGCACCAATTCCCTAGGGGGGCACCAGAAACTCCACTGGCTGCCCTTACTCGCCTGTTATACGTTATTCAAGGACCTTGCAGCATTCGCGGAACACAGTCAATTGCCATGCGCTCGCACTTTGTTATCGCGCCTTCGCACCGTGCACGACGTTACCAAGGTAATACCATGGTACTGAATGATTGATCATGTTTATATTTCATGATACTGTCATGGTACTCCAAGGCACTTTAAAAAATACCATGGTTTTACTATGACACATGTCATAAACATGGGGTTATCACAGACCATGTCTGAAAATAACTTTTTGTGAGAAATATAACAGAATCAGTATAGCTATTATTTGTGATAAAGGAAAAATGGAAAAAAATTATATACAGTATATACAAGAAAATGGTTAAATACTCAAAAAGCAAAGAAATTAGTTAAGTATTTATAATTAATATTCATTCCCCCGGAATCTACACCCCTGTGTACATACAGTGGTAGCTCAGCAGTTAAGGCTCTGGGTTACTGATCAGAAGGTCGGGGGTTCAAGCCCTAGCACTGCCAAGATGCCACTGTTGGGCCCTTGAGCAAGGCCCTTGACCCTATCTGCTTCAGGGGTGCTGTATCATGGCTGACCCTGCACTCTGACCCCAGCCTAGCTGGGATATGTGAAAAAGAAGAATTTCACTGTATATGTGCAAATGTGTGATAAATAAAGAAAATTATAATTAATTTTAAATTATAATATATTTAAAACTATTCTTCTAACTTATAAGCAGTCCATTTGAGACCTAAAGGTTGGATTTGAATTGTGAATGTGGTGATTTGTTGTGAATGTGCCATGTGTGCTTGCAGTGAATGTTCATGATGCAAAAAGCTGAACAGATTAGCTGGTTAATTATGAGAATAAAAAAATGTTCGCCTCACGTCACATCTACTTGAACTGGCAGTGTCAAATTCCCATCATTGGTCACATTGGAGGTATCCTCATACTCTTTTGAACAATGAGTCCAGGCTTTTTGTCATGATGAGAGAATTTCAACAGTGACTCAACCGTGATCACACAACAGTGCCATTCACATTCCTCCTGCTTCCTGTGCTATCAGACAAGAGTGTGGGCTGCCGAGTCACCATGCTCACATGCACCCTGCAATTCAAGGGTCTCCCACTTACTCTTTATCTCTCTATAATATTCATGAGATAATTTAACATTCCTTAAAGGAATAGTATCCAGAATTGAATATTCTGTCATCATTTACTTTGTTGTTCCAAACCCGTTTTACTTTTTTCTTCCATGGAACACAAAAAAAGATGTTATGCAGAATGACAGCCTCAGTCACCATTCACTTTCATTGTATCTTTTTTTCTTCTTCTTCTTCAAATAATGAATGTAATCAGTAGTAACTGAGGAAATAAATCTTTTGTGTTCCACTTAAGAAAGAAAGTCTATATTTACATTATGTGGTGCACTGTTCCTTTAATGTGTTTTAGAGAGATACTGGCTGGCTGGCAGTGCATTGTTTCTCCACTTTAAGGTTTTGGCAACACACAAGAATGTCACTGTCTGAGAAAAGGAAGGATGTAAAATCCTTCCACTCTTACACTTTTTGACAGGCACTTTTGTCCAAAGCAACATGCAGTGCATTTAAGGTTTACATTTGACCAGTATATGTGGTCCCTAAGGATCAAACCCATGACCTTGGCATTGCTAGTGCCATGCTCTACCAGTCAAGCTACAGGAACAATATATTGCAGCCTTAATGTCATTTTAATTCACAGCATCTCTCTATTGATTGTTTTGGCTTTGATCCTTGTTTCAAATGTCATGTATTTCCAATGGCTAATAAACAGTTCTCTTTTACATTAAACTGATTTTCATATTCAATAATCCTGCACCTCAGTCCATGAAGATTTTCATTTTACTGTAGCAAATGGGTGAATGAAAACAAGATCAACCAGAAAGCACAATAAACTCTTCCATTATCCAGGAAAGCACACGTCCAGCCAGCAGGAGGATCCTACCGTATTGATCACCATTGCTTCTCTGTCAGGAATGACAGTTATTAATTTCTGATAGAGTCAATTTACAGTAATACACTTTGTGGTAAAATGATGACGATGACGCATCAGCCTGGATGACTCCATGTGCTTTATGCATAACCTCATACTGTGTCAGAGTAAATGAGTTTTGGCAAATCAAAAATAGTTCTAGACTGACCAACACAGGCTGATGTGTATACACACTGACAGGTTTTTAGTGTTGGAGAAGCAAAAACCATATTTTATTTAGTAGTTACTATGGTGACTATCTCCCAATATGTTTACAAATACAAAGAAATGTTGGAGGTTTAAAGGAATATTCTGGGTTCAATACAAGTTAAGCTCAATCAACAGCATTCATGGTATAATGTTGATTACCACAGAAAGTAATTTCGACTCGTCCCTCCTTTTCTTTAAAATTAAAAAAAAAAAAAAAAAATGAGGTTACAGTGAGGCACTTACAATGGAAGTGAATGGGGCCAATTTTTGGAGGTTTTAAACACAGAAATGTGAAGCTTATAATTTTATAAAAGTACATGCATTAATTCTTCTGTAAAGTTATTTAAATGTTTTAAAGAAAAGGAGGGACGAGTGGAAATGAATTTTTGTAGTAATCAACATTATGCCACAAATGCTGTCAACTGAGCTGAAATTGTATTGAACCCGGAATATTACATACTGCATCTATGATGGAATCCCTCACTAGTTTCATTATGAAATTAATCTGTCCACCATACACAAATATTTCAGACTGTTTTTAATATTTACACACTTTAATCATAAGACAAATTTCCATCAAATTCAATTAAATCATCTTTAAATGATGTGAAAGGAAGTAAATGGTGTGAATATTATGAATTCAGGATGAATGTGAAGTATTTAATTAAATGAATGAGAAGTACGAACTTTTAAAACTTAGTACAAAATTCATAGGTTTTCAAAAATAAATGACACATTTATTTTAAAATTCAAAATGATTTTATTTTCTCCTTAAACACTAAATAGCATCAAAAACTACCACAGCACTTTCCTAAACACCTGTTTGTCACTATACACTGGAAAATGTTCCTGATCCATGAGATCTTTGCGTGTGATCTCTAAAGTTTGATTGTGAGGTAATTTAAACTCAAATTTAATAACATTTAAAATGTTGCAAAATAACGTAACTAATGAGAATTTTGAGACAAAAATACTTATTTATCGTTTTCAGTTTTGTTGAAGGTGATTAAATCAAAAGGTTTTTTTTTTTTTTTCTGAAAAACCATCCAATAAGTGGAAGAATAAATGTGCGGTAAATGTGCGGTAAACCACACCTTAAAAAAAAATAATAATAATAAAATAAATAATAAAAAATAAAAATCTATTATTATTATTCCATCATTTTTTCTTTTCACACGAATTATGTTGAAGAACTTTATTTTCAAAATACATTTATATATATATATATATATATATATATATATATATATATATATATATATATATATATATATATATATCTATATATATATTCAGTATTTTTAACGCTTTTGGTATTGTTCACCTGTTATATCACGTGTCATGCATAAAACATGCATGTTTGAATACTGTAAACATACACAAGTTTATCAGGATCATCAGAACAGACTGATCGCTTTACACTTCATCGACCGCCTATATGGACAGCACGGGATCGATGCCTGTTGCTCTCGCGCTGGTATATGAACCTCCAATCCATATTTCAGTGGCTGCTACAGTATTTCCTCTTACATCCACATTGGACCTGAACAAAAGAGACTGAAATTTTTATTTTTTATTATTATTATTATCATTATTATTATTATTATTTACAATCGTGACAGTTAAAAAGCGTGCAATTGTCTGCTAATGAACATAAATTCTTGCTAACAAAATGAAAAGGTTAGCAGTAAATTGAAGAATGTTCTCTGTGAATGAGGGGACAGCAGTGGGAGGAGGGGAGGGGCCCTCGGTCGGTCAGTCTCGCTCTCATTAAGCGCAGTGCAGTGCGGATCACAGCTCCTGTACTCTCAGTCTCAGTGCAGCGGGAACTACCGCCTTCAAGGGCTATATTCATACAACCACAACAATTACAAGCAATGCAGCTCTTTCAGGAGGGGCTCTCTGTAAACCTGTGGTTTTTTTCATTGCTCATATGGACTTCTGCAAGTGCGTTTAACCTGGATACACAAAACGTCCTCAGGAAGAATGGTCATCCGGGCAGCCTCTTTGGATTCTCTCTGGCCATGCACCGGCAGCTCCAGCCCACCGATAAGAGAATGTGAGTAGAATTTGTTATCGTTGATCATTGCGATTACAGTAATCGAGATTAATTGACTAATCGGGAGTGTGATCAGATGCGCGCTCCACACCCGTTCGTCTGGCGCTCATCGTGCACCTGTTCCCTTCTCATTTTCAAACAGTTGTACAACTGCTTTCTCATCTATAAGAACGTGTAAAGGTGATTGTAACTCTCCGTTAGTTGATAAATATATAAACACATCTTTCTGAATGGTAAAATGTGAGTAATTGGATGTCCTGAGGGTGATCGGTCCCAATAAACAGAGCACCCGGTGCAGTCTGCAGTCAACGGTGTTGAGTTGCAGCATGTGGGGGAAGGCATGGTGCTTGAAGAGGCTGCTGCTTAGACAGGCAAGTTAACAATACCTACCGTGATGCGACAAGCTACCAATAGATAATGGCTTTTCTCATTGAAAGAATTCAGCAAGAGCAATGCTTCCCAAATTACACATAAAATAAAGGTTCTTCAGTGGTTCTTTACATCCCTTTTCTGATCAAGAACCTTTTTTAATTTTACAGTTTTTTTTCTTTCTTCTTTTTTTTCTAACTTTTTGATGCCAAGGACCCCCAGAAATGATGTTCCACTGTATTCAGCTGGTCATGTGATCTAAGCATGGCCGCCCCCATGAGGGGACCCTCTCCATGTAGAATAAAGCAGTTTTATAAGATTACTGATATGACTGGAGTCTTCATCTCATGTCATTATGATTTTATACATATGCTTCAAAAATAGTTTTTTTTTTTTTTTTTTAGGAGTAAAACTTTTTTATTGAGAAACTCTATAGAAAGATACAACTATTCTCAAAGCTGAAAATGAATGTTCAAATAAACTAGAAATACGTATTTCACAAAACAATTAAAAACTATGGCTGTCAGTAGAATAAAGTAATCGTGATTAACTTCCTGTTTTTGAACAGCCCATAAAACAGCAAAATTAAACAGAATTAAAGGGATAGTTCACCCAAAAATTAAAATTATCTCATGATTTATTCACACTCATGCCATCCCAGATGTGTATAAATTGCTTTATTCTACAGAACACAAATTAAGATTTTTAGAAGAATAGCTCAGGTCTGTTGGTTGTCACAATGCAAGTGAATTGTGGTCAGAACTTTAAAGCTCCAAAAAGCACATAAAGGCAGCATAAAAGTAATCCATACAATTCCAGTGGTTTAATCTATGCCTTCAGAAGCGATATGATAGGTGTGGGTGGGAAACAGAGATTTATTTTTATTATAAATCACCACCTTTTACCAGCCCTGTAGGTGGCGAAATGCACGAAGAATGTGAATTGCCAAAAAAACAAAAGGAGAAGAATGTGGAAGTGAAAGTGGAGATTTACATTAAAAAATAAATTAAATATTGATCTGTTTTGTCTAAAACAGCTGAGTTGCCTTGATGGATCTGCACTGAACAGATACAAATATTGTACTGTCCCTCTGCTGGACATCTTTAGTAATATTGAAATATTTTGTGTGCAGACTTGTCTTACAACCATGACTTTGTTTTTGGCCCTGTTTTTATACTGATACACTGAACAGTTTCACTTTGTTTTCTGGTCTCTGTTCTGTTGAGTTTTCTTTCTTGCAGATCTCTGTCTGGTACAGTTAAAGTTAGGATGATAGAGTCTATCTTAGGCTTTAAAACATCTGCCATGATGGTACAACAACAGGGGGACTCAGGGCTCCTTTTTATATGGGCCAATTTGAAATGCAAGGGAATCATATTCTAGAGTTAGAATGTTAACTTCTGAACAAATTAAAACTGATATCAGTTTAACGCCCCATAACTTTCTTAACTTCTAAAAAGTTTAGTTGGTAGTGCATTAGAGCAGTAGTTCTTTACATTTTTGACTCCAGGCCACCTGTGAAGCTTGCTGAGGCCCCCTCTTGGGCCCCGGCCCCCTGGTTGGGAACCACTGTTGTAGAGTTCAGAAACTATCAATTCCTCTGGCTGAGATCAGTTTGAGATTAACGAAAAGGCTGAATGATTTACTTAGTGCCAGATTGTGAGGAGGTTATTGGCTAAATCAAAGTGTGTGTGCCTGTGTCTGTTTGTTCATTTGTGAGTGTGTTTAAACAGTTGTGTGAAATGAACAAGTGTTGTTTTAGTGTGTGGTTGCTGACACCTGTTTACAGCATCTATGCTACCATGAAAATGTTTAGCACCTGTGACCAGACTTCGGTCTGTCTGTCTGTCTGTCTGTCTGTCTGTCTGTCTGTCTGTCTATCTAGCTAGCTAGCTAGCTAACGATTACATTTTGCTTTTTTCTGTTGTAATTTGGTCTGTGTTGATCTACTCTGTGGCTGCTTGGAATTCCTCAGCAGTTTGGTGGTAGTTTCTCTATTTACCTGAAAAGAGGATCAGTTGTGTAGGGTTAAGGTTAGATACAGGGAGGGGTCTACCATTGACAGGAAATGAGAGAAAACAAATGAAAGTGCATGATGCATTGCAGACTAATCTCACAGTGAATTCAGAAACAGAAGGTTGACTTTTCTTGAGCAAAACTCGGTCTATGCTTACCAAAATTTGAAGCACAGCTAGAGGGATACATTTTTTTAACATATAGGCACAAGTGAGCTCCTAAAGCAACTTCTAAAGTGAGTTGTTTTAGTTGTAAATGATGTAATACAGTGAAGAGGAATGCATATTAAATTAACCCTACCCCCAAACCCCAACCCTAAACGTAAAAATCAGTTGAGTAAAAATTAGTAATGTCCCGAATCCTGATACCATTTTTTGGAGACAAGTACAAGTACCGATAATTCCTTTCTGTTGCTCGCCAACACGATACCTGTTTGTTGTTGTTTTTTTTTTTTTTTTTTGTAATGTTGCCGTTTTCAAATACAATACTGAGGATTTGAGGACAGCATGTTTATTATGTTTCAGCAACTGTCACTCAAAAGACATCATCCAAAAAAGTCATTTTTAGCTTTCACAAAATTATCAAAAATCACCAACAAATTCATCACTATAAATAAAACCAAGAAAGCTGGCCTACTTCCTGGTTTCAGCAAGCCATTTTAAGCTCCTACATTTTCAAAAATTGTAAAAAAAAATCTCAAATTTAACAGAAAAAAAACAAAAACATATAACCAATAATGGCTGTCTATCATTAAGGATTCTTTTGCAAATGTAAGGGCAGGTTCTTTTTTGTGAACAGAAGCACCTCTGCATGTTGACGTGTAGGGCTTTATGAAATCCATTTAAGTTTTTTCCAAATTCTTTTCAATTTTTACAAAAATTCAGTGTTTTCCGTTTGATTTTTTTCTGAATTCTGTATTCAACAGTTTAATTTAATCTTATCATCAAAATGGTGTCAAAATAAACTAATTCATTAAAACTTGAAATGAAAATCAAATGAAAATAGAACAATTAATTTTCAACATAACATAGCATTATTTTTATTATATAAAGTAATTTTATACAGATCCTCACAGCACAATCCAAAATACAACATTTGAGTTATTTTTGTTAAATAAAGTGCTGCACAACAGAGCATCACAGATGTGAGATATTAATTATACTATTTTTATTGATTTATTATTATTATTTGTATTATTATTACATTGAATATGGTATAATTATAAAGTAGATACGTATATATATATATATATATATATATATATATATATATTACTGTGGAATTTTATTTTCAATTATTTTTAGCTTTTATTTTGGCGGAAAACTGAGTAAAGCCCTTTTGCGCTCTGCTCTCTGTCATCTGTTACACACAAGAGCGTGCGTGATCCTCATTAAGAGGTGATTTCAGTGTACGAGCAGCCTGGCTTAACACATTCAGTTTGAAGTGGACATTCAGACTATATACTGTATTTATTTAATTAAATTTCAGCCTTTGCGGTTTAATAATCACACTAGGACATATCGCGATTTTAATTTGTGCGCTGAATGTGTACGCAATGACATTCGTACATCAGATGATATCAGTTTTTGGTATCAGAGCATTTTTACGAGTACAATTATGTGACCGCTATATCGGACTCGAGGGAAATCCCTAGGGAAAATGTATTCTTAAAGGGATTATGCAACCTCCGAATTGTGAAAAAAAAGTGTTTTTGTGATTGTATTACTCTGCAGTGGCATTTACACACAGTCTGAGCTGTGCTTCTTTCTCACCAACATTCTCATAAGAGTGTGAATAGGGCTCAACTCTTGAGGTAAACTGCAGCGAGGCTTTGGGTGTTGACAGCCCATTTGTGCTGCATTTTCCTTTGTCAGAGGCAGGGTTGGGAGGGATACTTTTACAAATGTAATCAGTTACAAATACTGATTACTTATTCAAATGTAATCATTAACTTAATCCAGTTACCTCAATAAGAAAATAATGTAATCAGATTACTTTTAGTTACTTTTTGATTGCCTCAAGATCACATATGTGAATAAAGTCAAGAGAAAAGCAATATGTTCTCGAAGACTTTTAATCATGCCTTCTGAATGCAAACAAAATGTGTTTGAGTAATGTAGCTATTATTATATATAAGATAAAAACATGAAAAACAGGGACAGTGCCTCCTTATTAGGAAAACAGTATATGTTAAAATCTAGCACAACTCAGCATTTTTAACCAAATCAGGTGAGTCCTCTATCTGTTACAGAAAATTGTTTATTTTCTCATCAAGCAAATACAGTGAGACTTGGTTCACATTAAACAAAATCTGATAGGATATACCTCATATTCAAAAACACTACCAAATTGAATTCTGCCATGTATTGCAGTTAATTGGCACTGACCATTCATGAACTTCCGACTGCAATAGGTAGATCACAGGCTATATTCTTCATCATTATTATTATTATTATTAATGCAGTGCCTCCAGTGTCTGTCCTCTGCTTGCTCACGATCCACAGTCAAACATCACCAGCTAATGTTTATGGGTGATTCTATGTTTATGTTTAAGGAGGATTTTAAAGACAAAAAAATAATAATAATAAAAAGTAAGAAAGAAAGAAAATCTTGTTTTAAAGAATAGATTGAAACAAATTTAAACCTTTTTAGTGTCTTGATTTACTTATTCCTACTTTCTATGAGTTTTAAAATGTAACATTTGCCAGTATTTTCCCTCACCCATACCTTTGAACTGTTCTTAACAATACATTTATAATAAGTATCAGAATCAGATAAATTATCCATTGCACTTTTCCTCTAAGAACTTAATAACATTTTCAATTCATTTGGTACATGTGTACAATCTGGATTTTTTTTAACAATGAAAAACAAGAAATGCTGTCCCAATTACTGTTGTCATTACAACATGAAAGCATTTCAAAGAACAATTTTAGAGTTTCAACTTAAGTTAGAATGGAAATGAGAAGTCACACTAAAGTTTCGAATGTAGGTGTCCCGTGTACCAGAGTACGGGCCGTTCGTCAGGGGGAGTGGTCGTTTCTCCGCTTCTGTTCCTGCTCCCGAGAAACTGATCGACAAATGGCAAAATTAGGGAACACTTATGACTAATTTAAGCTATCCTAGCTAAAGTGATTTTCATGTGGGTCTTACCTTTAAATGCTTCTTTAAATGGAAAATAACGGCATCTTCACAACTGGAAGGTAGCCTCTAAATTGCACTGAACTGTAGTGTTGTTTCCCTTTTCTACATTAAATAGACATGAATGTCAGAATTTCCACAAAAATAATCATATTTCTCCAATGGCCATTGCGATTGAACAGCCCTTAATGGTTTTACCTCGTTTGCCTGGAGAGCACAGTGTTGATGTGAGACAGGTGTTATTTGCGCATGCGACAGTAAATGCCACCTGATTCACATCAGTCATGAGAGAGAACCAGAAGAGATCTCGAGTGTGCATCTGATCATATCCGTATTCTGTACTAAAGCAAGCAGCGGTCTTTATCATTTTATGTCAGGAGGATCTTTTTTTTGTTTGTTTTTTTGGTGTTATAAATTTAAAATTGTAATCCTGCTTGTAATCCAAATTTTTACCAATTGTAACTGTAATCGGAATATGTTGGCTTTTTATGTAACTGTAACAGATTACAGTTACACATTTTTGTATCCTGATTACGTAACACCATTACAAGTATTCCGTTACTACCCAAGCCTGGTCAGAGCTGAAGCTATTTGCACATAGGTTATGAGACCAAAGTTATGAGAAAAGTTACACTTCTTTAATAACAAGATGATTTCTGGATTGAAAGAAAATTTGAGGTAGACATCTAGACAGACTTTGTAACAGTCAGAATATGTCAGTCACTTACAGTATTGTGGAACTTCACTCAAGTTTATTCTGGCTGTGTGAGCCAATGCAGACTTTAGGGAACCATGTCTGAGCTCACAGGAGGTGAACAATCACTGTGTAACTGTATCTCTGGTACTCCAGATGCCATTCATGCAGCCCAGTTTTCAGTAGCAGCTTCTTTTTATTGCCACACAAGCTGTCTTCTTTCCTGTCATTCTTATAGTTTCCTGTGGTCTGGAAAGGACCAATTCTGATTTGCCCTTGTCATCCTTCAGAGAAGGAAACCACATAACCCAAATAAAAAGTTGAACATGTCTGAGCTGCAGTGAGTATCCAGAGTGGTCAATGAACAGGTTGACATTTGTTTACACTGGAACTGGAGAAATCAGGGAATATGTACACCAGGCCATCTGTGGTCCTGTTACATGAGAGACAGATCGCTAGAGGCCTCTTTTCTTTTCTTTTCTTTTCTTTACTTTTATGGTTCCTAATATTTAAAAGCAAATTCATTTTACATTTTTGTTTGGTCTCCTCTGAGGTGGATGTGAAGTTGTAGATATTTGTATTTTGTTTACATCAACATAACCCACACACACCCACACACCAACATAACATTACACAACACAACACATAATAGGCAAGTTTATATTCCCCAATATAACCCAGCACACTCATTTACCCCCAACACAACTCATAACAAACACATCACATCAAAATGCTGTTTAACTCAACACAAACATAACACCTCAACACAACCCAACGTGCACAAAACACCCCAATATAACCCAACACACCCATCATACAAATAACACTCCAGCATAATGCAACACCCCATCATACCCCAACATTATCCAATGCACACATAACACCCTAACATAACCCCACACACCCATCATACAAATAACCCTCCAGCAAAATCCAACACCCCCAGCATTCCCTAACATAACCCAACACACTCATCATACTCCAAAATAACCCAATACACCCATCATACCGCAACATAACCTAACACCCCATCGTACCCCAATATAACCCAACACACCAATCAAACCCCAACACAGCCAAACACACCCATCATAACCCAACAAATCCATCACACTGAAACATAACCCAACTCACCATCATACCCCAACATTATCCAACACACCCATCATACCCCAACATTACCCAACACACCCATCAAATCCCAACATAACCCAACAGACCCATTATACCCCAACATACCCATCATGCCCCAGTATAACCCAACACACCCATTATATCCCACCAAAGCCCAACACACCCATTATACCCCAACATAACCCAACACACCCTTCATACCTCAACATAACCCAACACACCCAACATGACATATTCTTCATACCCCAACACAGCCCAACACAACCAACATAACCCAATACTCCCATCATACCTCAACATACCCATCATACCCAAACATAACCGAACACACCAATCATAACCTCACATACCCAAACACACCCAACATGATCTAACACACCTTTTATACCCCAGCACAGCCCAACACATCAGTCATAACCCAGCATAATCCATCATACCTCAACATAACACACCCATCATACCACAATATAACCCAACACACCCAACATGGCCTAACACACCCTTCATACCACAACACAGCCCAACACACCCATCATACCCTAACACAACCCAACACACCCATCATACCCCAACATACCCATCAAACCCCAACATAACCCAAAACAACCATCATACCCCAAAATAACTCAACATGGCCTAACACACCCTTCATACCACAACACAGCCCAACACATCCATCATAACCCAACAAACCCCAACATACCCATCATACCCCACACAACTCAACACACTCATCATACGCCAACATACCGATCAAACCCCAACACAACCCAACACACCCATCATACCCCAACACAACCCAACACACCCAACATGGCCTAACACACCCTTCATACCACAACACAGCCCAACACACCCATCATACCCCAACATAACCCAACACACCCAACATGGCCTAACAAACCCTTAATACCTTAACACAGCCCAACACACCCATCTTAACCTAACAAACCCATCATACCCTAACATAAACTTATACACCCATCATACCCATCATAGACTAACACAGCCCAACACACCCATCATACCCCAACACAACTCAACACACCATCATACCCCGACATACCCTTCAAACCCCAACATAACCCAACACAACCCAACACACCCATCATACCCCAACATACCCATCATGCCCCATTATAACCCAACACACCCATTATATCCCACCAAAACCCACATAACCCAACACAGCCAAGCACACCTATCATAACCCAACAAACCAATCATACCCCAACATACCCATCATACCCCAAAATAACCCAACACACCCATTGTACACCAACACAACTCAACACACCATCATACCCCGACATACCCTTCAAACCCCAACACAACCCAACACACCCATCATACCCCAACATACCCTTCATACCCCAACACAACCCAACACACCATCATAGCCCAACACAGCCAAACACACCCATCATACCCCAACACAGCCAAGCACACCCATCATAACCCAACAAACCAATCATACCCCAACATACCTATCATACCCCAAAATAACCCAACACACCCATTATACCCCAACATATCCCAACACACCCTTCGTACCTCAACATAACCCAACACACACAATATGACATGACATATTCTTCATACCCCAACACAGCCCAACACACCCAACATAACCCAATACTCCCATCATACCCCAACATACCCATCATACCCAAACATAACCGAACACACCAATCATAACCTCACATAACCAAACACACCCAACATGATATAACAGACCCTTTAAACCCCAGCACAGCCCAACACACCCATCATACCCCAACACAACCCAACACACCCATCATACCCCAACATACCCATCAAACCCCAACATAACCCAACATACCCATCATACCACAACATAACCCAACACACCCATCATACCCCAACATACCCATCATACCTCAACATAACCCAACACACCCATCATACCACAACATAACCCAACACACCCAACATGGCCTAACACACCCTTCATACCACAACACAGCCCAAAACACTCATCATACCCCAACCCAACCCAACACACCCATCATACCCCAACATACCCATCAATCCCCAACATAACCCAACATACCCATCATACCCTAAAATAACCCAACACACCCTACATGGCCTAACACACCCTTCATACCACAACACTGCCCAACACACCCATCATAACCCAACAAACCCATCATACCCCAACATACCCATCATACCCATCATACCCCAACATACCCATCAAACCCCAACATAACCCAACACACCAATCATACCCCAACATAGCCCAACACACCCAACATGGCCTAACACACCCTTCATACCACAACACAGCCCAACACACCCATCATAACCCAACAAACCCATCATACCCCAATATAATCATATACAGGTGCATCTCAATAAATTAGAATGTCATGGAAAAGTTCATTTATTTCAGTAATTCAACTCAAATTGTGAAACTCGTGTATTAAATAAATTCAGTGCACACAGACTGAAGTAGTTTAAGTCTTTGGTTCTTTTAATTGTGATGATTTTGGCTCACATTTAACAAAAACCCACCAATTCACTATCTCAAAAAATTAGAATATGGTGACATGCCAATCAGCTAATCAACTCAAAACACCTGCAAAGTTTTCCTGAGCCTTCAAAATGGTCTCTCAGTTTGGTTCACTAGGCTACACAATCATGGGGAAGACTGCTGATCTGACAGTTGTCCAGAAGACAATCATTGACACCCTTCACAAGGAGGGTAAGCCACAAACATTCATTGCCAAAGAAGCTGGCTGTTCACAGAGTGCTGTATCCAAGCATGTTAACAGAAAGTTGAGTGGAAGGAAAAAGTGTGGAAGGAAAAGATGCACAACCAACCAAGAGAACCGCAGCCTTATGATTGTCCAGCAAAATCGATTCAAGAATTTGGGTGAACTTCACAAGGAATGGACTGAGACTGGGGTCAAGGCATCAAGAGCCACCACACACAGACATGTCAAGGAATTTGGCTACAGTTGTCGTATTCCTCTTGTTAAGCCACTCCTGAACCACAGACAATGTCAGAGGCGTCTTACCTGGGCTAAGGAGAAGAAGAACTGGACTGTTGCCCAGTGGTCCAAAGTCCTCTTTTCAGATGAGAGCAAGTTTTGTATTTCATTTGGAAACCAAGGTCCTAGAGTCTGGAGGAAGGGTGGAGAAGCTCATAGCCCAAGTTGCTTGAAGTCCAGTGTTAAGTTTCCACAGTCTGTGATGATTTGGGGTGCAATGTCATCTGCTGGTGTTGGTCCATTGTGTTTTTTGAAAACCAAAGTCACTGCACCCGTTTACCAAGAAATTTTGGAGCACTTCATGCTTCCTTCTGCTGACCAGCTTTTTAAAGATGCTGATTTCATTTTCCAGCAGGATTTGGCACCTGCCCACACTGCCAAAAGCACCAAAAGTTGGTTAAATGACCATGGTGTTGGTGTGCTTGACTGGCCAGCAAACTCACCAGACCTGAACCCCATAGAGAATCTATGGGGTATTGTCAAGAGGAAAATAAGAAACAAGAGACCAAAAAATGCAGATGAGCTGAAGGCCACTGTCAAAGAAACCTGGGCTTCCATACCACCTCAGCAGTGCCACAAACTGATCACCTCCATGCCACGCCGAATTGAGGCAGTAATTAAAGCAAAAGGAGCCCCTACCAAGTATTGAGTACATATACAGTAAATGAACATACTTTCCAGAAGGCCAACAATTCACTATAAATGTTTTTTTTTATTGGTCTTATGATGTATTCTAATTTTTTGAGATAGTGAATTGGTGGGTTTTTGTTAAATGTGAGCCAAAATCATCACAATTAAAAGAATCAAAGACTTAAACTACTTCAGTCTGTGTGCATTGAATTTATTTAATACACGAGTTTCACAATTTGAGTTGAATTACTGAAATAAATGAACTTTTCCACGACATTCTAATTTATTGAGATGCACCTGTACACCCATCATACCTAACATACCCAATAAATCCATCATACCGAAACATAACCCAACACATCATCATACCCTAACATAACCCAACATAACATTCCCCAACATAACCCAACACACCCATCATACCCTAAGATAACCCAACACACTCATCATACTCCAAAATAACCCAACACACCCATCATACCCCAACATAACCTAACATCCCCATCATACCCCAACATAACCCAACACACCAATCAAACCCCAACACAGCAGAACACACCCATCATAACCCAACAAATCCATCACACTGAAACATAACCCAACACACCATCATACCCCAACATTACCCAACACACCCATCAAATCCCAACATAACCCAACAGACCCATTATACCCCAACATACCCATCATGCCCCAGTATAACCCAACACACCCATTATATCCCACCAAAGCCCAACACACCCATTATACCCCAACATAACCCAACACACACTTCATACCTCAACATAACCCAACACACCCATCATGCCCCAACACAACTCAACACACCCATCATATGCCAACATACCCATCAAACCCCAACACAACCCAACACCCCATCATACCCCAACATACCCATCAAACCCCAACATAACCCAACACACCAATCATACCCCAACATACCCCAACACACCCAACATAGCCTAACACACCCTTCATACCACAACACAGCCCAACACACCCATCATAACCCAACACAACTCAACACACCATCATACCCCAACATACCCATCAATCCCCAACACAACCCAACACACCCATCATACCCCAAGACAACCCAACACACCCAACATGGCCTAACACACCCTTCATGCCACAACACAGCCCAACAAACCCATCATACCCCAGCATAACCAATACACCCATCATACCCCATCATACCCATCATACTCCAACATAACCGAAAACACCCATCATACCCCGACATAACCAACACACCCATTATAGCCCAACACACTCATCATACCCCAACATAACCCTAAATACACATCACACCCCAACACAGCCCAACACACCATCGTACCCAAACATAACCCAACACCCCATAATATCCCAACATAACCCAACACATTCATCATACCCCAACTCAGTCCAACACTTGCAGAGCAACTCAATATAACCATAAACACACATCACACCTCAATATAAAACCCAACACAAGAAGTCCCATACAATCAAGCTTAGTTAGGATAGATTGCAAGCTCAAACAATAGTAGTGATTGCACTGCAGTGTGATTTTGAATAGAGATAAAGCATCACTTGAAACACTTGCATATTATGAGCAACACTGGGCAGAGTGGTTATTCAAAACAGCTGCTGCAGCTTTGGCATGGATGGTTTTGGACTGTGTAACACTTTGAGAATTAGAGAAAGGTTATGCATCTGCTGTATTTTCTAATGGAATGATGGAAACTTATGGAAACTTCTGCATGACTGAACTGACAAGCACAGACAGCTGGCTCTGGCCATTTTTTCCCCCTTCTGTGATAAAGCATCAGTCTGAAACAGGTAGAACTCTTGGTGAAGTACTGGGTTCATGGTCACTGAGAATTTTCAAGAAGCAGAAAGTTTGGTTTCCTTTCAGAGGTAAAGAGACTTTACAGTGGGCAAGTGACAGATTGCAGCCAGCTGCTACTACAGTAAGGACACAGCTGTGAGTAGAGTAAAATGAGTAAACAGCCACCCACCCACACCCACACATACTGTGTGCCCTACACTACCCACTGTTCATTTTACTCTACCTCATTCTATCAATGTTTATATTATTCTTAAAATTGAAATGCTGAAATATGTTATGACTTTTAAATTCAAATAAATCTGTTTAAATTATTATAAGTAGAGATTGTGGATATGCACTCTCACTTTTAGAAACCCCCTGTTTTAAAACCCACTGTTTTTAAAGGAATTCTGTTCAATCAGAGTACAAACTATGGTGACCCTGAATAAATAAGCTCTGGTAATCTCAACAATGACACGCTTAGACTAATCAAACTTAAATCTTTCTGCTAAGAATACTGAATTAAAGTTCTGCCTTTCATGCCTGAAAATAAGGCATGGTCTCTTTGACTTTTAAAGTAAAATGCTGTTTTCCCATAATTTCTCAAATTAGATCTTTTGTCCTTCCTTACGCTGGTTGAAAATGGGGTGTGTCAGGTTGACTGGCCACATTCTCCACATTTAACTTTAATGATTTGTCTCTCCCTCATTAGTTACTCAGTGCAATAACAAACCAAAGCCAGTCTACTCTACACCTTCTGTCATTCTTAAGACCAAGAGAGGAATATCCAAGGAAAATAAAAAAACGATAGCATGTTTACTTCATTAACTCCCTCAGTCACAGCATGAACACAACAAAAGAAAAGTACCTTTAAAAATGTACCCTACTAACTATAGGGCCAGACGATATGTTTCGGATAATTACTATATATTCATAATTATTTTGATGACAATGTAACATTAAGCAACTTTGTGACTCGCAATGATTTATTTTTTATTTGGCCATTAGATTAATTTTGCAATCCCTCTTGATTGTTTTAATTTTATAGCTTGCATTAAACATTTCAAATCTCCTTTGCTAGCAATAGCTTTATATAGCAGTAGCTTTGATTGAAATTTTGGTTCAACTGATTTTTAAAAAATTACTCTTTTAAGCTGTTTAAGAGCAAATACAAAAATGGAGATATATATTGAATATTATCAAAAGCCTGAAAAATATAGATATAGACATACACTGAAAAAAAAATGTTAACCTAAAAAATTCATGGTTCGTGGTTACATCTAAATTAATTTGTTTTATTCAAGCAAAAAACATGATTTAACTCTATCACTGAATTTATCACTGAATCAACCTGAATACATTAGGTTACACCAACAAAACTAATTTTAAGGGTTAGATCATGTAGAAATATATCTCTAAGTTTACAATTTCAGGTTACCACTTTTGATGGTGTAGCTTTGTGGACTGTTATAGCTACTTTTGTAAAACATTATAAATTAATATGGGACCTTCTTCAAATAATGTAACACATTCAGAATATTTGTGTCATTTTGTTTAATGTCTTTTTTAATGTGGTGGCAAATACCAAGTTTCAATATCTTTATTGTAATAAAACTGATTTCCATTTAGGTGGAAATTATGGGTTGCCATGATGATTTTTTAGGGATGTTCACTATTAAAAATAAAGGTTCCAAAAAAGGTTTTCGCTGTGGAAGAAGAATCATTTTGGGTCCCCCAAAGAAAATTTTTTTTTTTAAAGAATCTTGTATAGTCTAAACAACCTTTTTCCACTACAAAGAACCTTTTTTCAATGGGAAAGTTCCATGGATATTGATTGCCCATAAAGAACCTTTATTTTTAAGAATGTTAATGGGCTGCTGTTAAGTTATCATGAGTGGTTGTGGACCCTCTGAGCAGGCATATGTACATGAGAAACAATGTCTATTATCCTCCGATTACAATTAAACATTTATTTCGGGAGTATGGCAGAGTGTCCCAACAGTGACCCATAGGAGGTCTCCTGTGTTCCCACAACCCGCAAACATGCTGATCTGAATGGATTTGCCATGGAAATTAGATTAAGGGGCACTGAGTGCACAGATGAAACGCTCATGAAACCTCTCACCACTATAATGGCTGGCCTGTTTCCCATGAAGTGTTGAGCCCCAAAGCTCTGGCTTTGGCATGTCACTTCAATGTTGTCCGTCAGAGATGTGTGGAATTCTGAAACTATGATTGTGGCCCCAGAGCTTTCCAAATCTTACAGCCCACCTGCCACATGTCTTTGGGATTGAGGTGGGAATGTTTATTTACTGTCCTCCAAATGTTTATTTACTCTAATGTTTCATCATAGTAACACTTACAAATGAACCATGTTGCTTTGCCAAACCTTAAAGCCTTAAAGGAGTAGTTCACCAAAAAATTAAAATTCTGTTATCATTTACTCACCCGCATGTTGTTCCAAACCTGAGTGACTTTCTTACTTCCTTGGGACACAAAAGGAGATGTTAAGCACATAGTTAGGGACTGACAGCCTCTGTCAACATTCACTATCATTGTATGGAAAACTGAACAGTGTTAATATTGTTCAAAATTTCTCTTTCTCCTCTATGAAAGTCATACAGATATGGACAACATGAAGTGGAGTAAATGACAACAGAATTTTTGGGTGAAATAGGTCTTTAAAATAATTGTAACTCTTTACATTAATTTTCCCTTTGTTAAGGGGTTATAAAAGGGTTCATTAATGACTAATAGATCATTTACAAATGCATTATAACTCAATGATTTGTGGTTGTAAAAACAGAAATAAAAAGGGCAACTTCATGCAATACTTTACCAAATATTATGCATAACTAATATGTTATAAAAGCTTAATAATTTTTTTATATATATAGTTAATTCAAAAACAAATGCCCTACTTCATGATTTATGTCACAATGCCACAAAAACAGACTATTATAGTGATATTAAAAGGAGGGATTATGTCATTTTGTGTTTATATTCATGACTGTAATGTCTCGACTCACTCCTGTTGTCACTTTTCTTGTCACGTTGATGTCAAAATAATGATTTTAACTAGTCCTGGTTACCTAAAGTCCTCTGCAAAAACACATGTCAGCTCTTCATGCTCATTCACGGCATATATCAGATAAAAAAACCTGATGACCATTAAATCATACTGAACTTTATATACAGGTTTATATTGATGGCAACTCCTTAATAAATGCTTTATATGTGTACACTTTACAATCAAATACATTTTTATAGCTTACTAATGTTGAAATGTGTTATTAAGCATTTATAAAATGTCAGGTAAAATTACTCACTATTTGAAAAGTACTGAAAGTCAAACTTTTATGCATGTTGTTATAACCGCATGTCAATGATTTATAATGCATTTTTGTATGAATTATTTGTCATTAATGAACCACTTCATAAACCCTTAACAAAGGGAACATTCTTGTAAAGTGTTAACAAAATAACTGTTATTGAATATATTTTAAGAGTTTAATATGTCTTGTTATGCAGATTTATTTTAATTGATTTTAATTGGTCCAGCTGTGATTGTAGTGTAATAAATAGGATAGTGTACAGTCAGACAGTATTTTATTCAAGGTGATACAAGACTCTGCTTTGCATCTGGGTCCTGATCACTCTGTTTGGTTATTTAGCACTAATGACCCACTGACTGCACATCATTACATATTTATTCATCAATCCAGTTGGTGAATCCTTTATGCAATTTGAAATGGAAGTGGATTGGAGATGTTTAATTCTGTAACTATGTCAGAATCACACTCACACACACACACACACACACACACAGAGTCCTATCTGGAAAAAGAGACACTCATTTTTTGTTTTTTTGGTTTCACAATGCATTCCCTGTATTTCTTTTAAGTGTGACAGAGCTGAGTTTTTCACATTTTCATTTTCTAAGTGCCCTGTACAGTTGATTTGTTAGTGCTGCCAAATATTCTGGAAATGTTTCATCAGAATAACAGTTGCTCTGAGCCAGCTGTTCTGAACTGCCGTGTGTAGAGTTAAGCAAACTGCCACTGTTTGTCTCATTGCATGTTGGATCTGTCTTTATTTATTTTTTTTTAAACAAACCACAATAGATGTAGGAGTGGGCTGTCGAATAAAGGAATCTCTTCTTTCGGGACAGGTGTGCCTGGAAAGAACTGGGCAGGGATTGGTTGAAAAGATTCCAGGTGTTCATCAAACGCACCACTGCAGATGAAGTTTTTTTTTTTTGTATTGCAACAATATGATGGAATTAGTGGTCACTGAGGTTATTGTTGCAGTTGTTGAATTGTTACATGGTATTTCTGTGGTACTGTAAGTAAATATGGGCAGATCGATATTGAAATAAACTCAAAATTAATGTGCATCATAAGTTTCTAAGTGAAAATAGCATCTGCCACACAGCGCAGCTATTTGCACTCCAATAGTCACACAGAAATTGAAGACAAACTGTAGTGTTGCTGCAGTGGTGTGGGGTGTTACGACGGTGTGGATGTGCTTTTTTCCATGCGGATGACCCGGGCTCGATTCCCCCTTTTATCCCCCTTTTTCCCATCGTGTTTCCAGTCTCCACTCTTAATATTTCCTTTAATACTTATAATAATAAATAAAAATAAATATAAAGGTTGATTTCCTCACATTTGGTCACAGTGTAAGAAAAAGGTTAGATAAAATTAACCATGTTTTTACTATAGTAATATCATAGTAAACATTTTTAATTGTTTGGTTACTGTACATTTACAACAAAATATCATGGTGCAATTATGGTACTGTAGTAAAACCATGGTTATTTTTTGTAAGGTAAGGTTAGGTTAAGGCATTGTGTCGGGTGTCTGTGGGACTCTAAATAAACACAATAAAAACACTGCACGGAATCCCTAATACTGTATGTTAGTATTTAAGTAGGGGTGTAAATAGTATCTGCCATTATTTCATTATTTGTACACTTAGCGCAATATAGTCACTGCCATACATACACGCACACACACACATACACACACACACATGTTGGTGCAGCTATCCTTATGAGGACTCTCCATAGACATAATGATTTTTATATTGTACAAACTATAGATTCTATCCCCTAACCCTAACCCTACCCCTAAACCTAACCCTCATAAAAAAACTTTCTGCATTTTTACATTTTCAATAAAACATAGTTTAGTATGTTTTTAAAGTGATTTAAATTATGGAGACTCTAGAAATGTCCTCATAAACCACATTTATAGCATAATACCCTTGTAATTACCAGTTTGTAACCTAAAAAAATGTCCTCATAAATTGATGACTTGATGAAAATAATAAAGAAAAGCAGCCAATAAGTGCCCAACATAGATGGGAACTCCTTCAATACTGTTTAAAAAGCATCCCAGGGTGATACCTCAAGAAGCTGGTTGAGAAAATGCCAAGAGTACATGTCTGCAAATTCTAGGCAAAGGGTGACTACTGTGAAGATTCTAAAATATAACACAGTTTTAATTTATTTTGAATTTTGTTTAGTCACAACATAATTCCCATAGTTCCATTTATGTTATTCCATAGTTTTGGTGACTTTACTATTATTCTAAAATGCGAAGGAAAAAAAATTATAATAAAGAATGAGTAAGTGTTTCAAAACTTTTGACTGGTAGTGTATATATATATATATATAGATAGATAGATAGATGATGGATGGATGGATGGATGGATAGATAGATAATATACAGTATAGATAGATAGATAGATAGACCATGTCACTTCAAAATAAAAACAAAATGTTTTACTCCACAATTCTAAATACTTTACTGTGTCCACAGATCCCCCATTAACAAATAGACATAAAAACTTTAAAATCCAACATAATAAAATGTCACAGATCACTATTTTCCAATGACGAATTTGATCATTCAGTAAAGGTGTTGAGATGAGATTTAGTGCCATCTATGGTCGAGAAAAAGTTAAGGTGTGGTCCCGGGGCCATCTTCCCCTATCTTATCCTATATATATATATATAGATATTAAAACAAATGTCACACAGACACATGATACTAAAAAATCTTTAAGCATATTAAGGGACAGATTCACTAAGAATGAACTGCGGCTGGTAAAAGTGTGTGTTTTGTTTCATACCGGGCATTTTTCCGGTGGGCTGATGTACTTTGGGGCTGATCGGGGCGGACTGGCCATCAGGAGAACCGAGACTAAGCTGAAATGAGCCGCCACGTTATGCAGAATGGGCCACAAAAAAAATCCCGGGCCGATTTTTCTTCCCAGTCCACCCCTGGTTATAACGCTCTTCTCCATCATTTGATGATTGTTTGATTATTTACTGCTGATACAGTTGGTTGAAAATGTTCACAAACATCCCTTTTAAACAAAATTCATTTTACCGCCTACTATCATTTGGCGATAATAGCACAATTTAAATTGCACCATTGCAAAAGTGGCGCAACTGTTTCGTGAATCTGCCCCAAAGTGTGAAAAATGACGGCTTTCAAATAATGTTAAATAATTTTATCCTCAGAAGTAGCAAAAACTTTTGATTTAATATTAAGTATTGATATCAACAATATTGACCTAGGTAGTAACTGTAAGTGGTAATTATTGTGAATGTAAATGTGGTTATGTGTATAATGGTCGAGGTGTGTTGAGTTTGGGTGTGATGATAGCCGTGTGTATGTAAATAATTGATATGGTGCAGCTGGCTGATGGGTAACGGAAACAGGAAGGCACCCACTGATGATGATATAATGTCAGAGCCTCTTCATTGAAAAGCACCAGTCATATTTACAAAGGCCTGATAATTATGTCATAATTACAAAGGCTTTCCTATTTTTCATCTTCCTACCAATCAATGGCTCTGTTCCAAAACCCGCTGGGCTGCTCATAACACTACAAAGGATCCATGAGTGGCTGTGTTCTTGAGGATAGAAAAATGCTTCATCACTACATAAATTCAACTCTATATTCTCTAACACAATATGGGAAAACTACTGTTAGAAATTAACTACCTTTAGTTACCAGCTGCCATTGGTTCTCTTAAAGGTGCTGTAAGCTATTTATTTTTTCATGGAAAGTATGCAAAATTTTTTCCTACTCCCTATTGTAGGGCTTTACTGGTTGTTTAGATCAGTGTTACTATCAGAAATAATTAATAATTATTTCTTTAGTTATTAATTAATATTTAAATTAATTAATTGAATCTAACTCATTAATACCTCATATGGGGCTCCAGTAAATGTAGTGTGCTACGTTTAGGAGCGGGTTTGGTTATTAGCAATAATTAATAATTATCAAAGATAATTATTAATTATTAAAATCAATAGAACATTGATGAGAATCAATGTTAGCTTTTCTAATCCTTTAAATCAACAATTATCAAAGATAATAGTTAATTGTTAACATCTGTGAAACATTAATTGAAATTAACACTAGCTTATTGATCATTCAAATTCAATCAAAGATAATTATCAATTATCAAAAATCAATAGAATATTAATAAGGATTAACATTGACGGGGCACCACCCTGGAATTAGGGACTAATAACCAAATAGTATAACAGTCTCAATATTAGATTGTTTTATTAGGAAAATCGACATCCGAAGAATATCTCCTCGATTTTCGGGAAAAAAAACAATGAATGAAGGCTTGAATCCGAGCACTGACATCCCGTCAGCATGACACAAGCGTATGCAAAACAAACCAAAACACTTCTCTTTGTAATATATACAAAGTTTATTTATGCAGTAATATCAATTAATAATTAATACAATGCAGTCAATAAACTTCCGACTTACAACTACAAACTAAACAGTGATATGATTAAATATGGAAACTAAAATAATCCTATAACACATGAGAGTGTGTGTGTGTGTGTGTGTGTGTGTGTGTGTGTGTGTGTGAGAGCGAGTGTGTGTGTGTGTGTAAGGAGGGACGCGCACAAAATGGCGGACGTGACTCTCGTGGAGAGTATGTCATGCGAGACTTCCGGCCAGAGAATATGGCCGCGAATGTGGGCGGAGAGAAACCAGTCAATGGCGTCTACCAGTTACCGCGTGTATCCGCTTGTACGATAGCTTAGGGACAAAGCTGAGCTTTATCACGAAGCTATCTACTAGCCAAAAATGTGTGCCAGAATGTTTGTGAGGGGTCGCGCGTGTGTGTGGTTAGTATGAGAGAGAGAGAGAGTTAAGTGACGGCCCCAAAGCTGATTTCGCGATCGTGGGAGAGAAAGCAGCTGTTAGTTTATCACTCAGAGACATGGTGGACGGCTCGTAAACCATCCCGCATTCTTTGATTCTTTAATGGATAAACTCAGTTTGCCGGTCTCACCCGCGATGGCGAAAATGCACAACAGTCCAATTTGGTTGGACCACAATACAGCAAACCAAATTCGTGATAATTAATACCCTGAGTATTAATAATGAGCGGACATGGCGGTCTGTAAACTGTACAAGCAATAACCTTGGTACACAAGAATAACACACTATAATATTCTATCTCTGCCCAGACGTAAACCTCTTACTTGAATCGCATGAGGATGCAGAATGTGTGTTCATCTGTTGTTTGACTCCGACTCGTTTCCTCGAGGCTCGGGTGATGAAGGGAGGCCGTTTCCCGCTCTGTCGGCGGGCGGTACGGCTGCTGATTCTCGGTGGGCTGGCGGAGAAATCGGCGACGTTGACTTGATTGAAGATGGAAGAGAAATCTTTTATCTCTTCACTTCTGCGGGCAAATGGTTGAAGATGCGGATTGCTCGGTGGTCTCCTTCGGATCCGTTAGAGTGTTCGGTGGAACACAGAGTAATCTCAACTCGTCCAGCGAGATGGAGATTGTATGGCCACAGTTTCAAGTCGGACGTTACTTCCTTGTGCCATGAGGCTGCACCTGAGAGCAGCGAAGAGCTGCGCCTACACATGGCGAGCAAAGTTGCTGGAAGCAAATCCCGGAAGCATTTCAGAGGTATTTCTACTCCTGATGATGTCATGGTTGAGGTGCGTTCTGTCGTGTGCCTCATCCAATAGGAGTTGAGAGTTCGATCCTTTAGTGAGCAAGGCTTCATGGGATTTGTAGTCTGTTTTGGACTCCCTTTGTTTGATTTTGCCGCGATTTTTATCAGTACAATTTATGACTTGGTATGTGGGGGCCTGAGTTAGGTTTTACGACTGTGTTAGGCCTGCCTTTGTCTTCTATCTGAATACATGAGGCCCAACACTATTAACGAAATAAGTGTCCTGAGATATCTCACCAGTCTCTGTTACAGCTGTAGACTTTATAAACAGCAAACAAATAGGTGTCCACGGACGGTGGACATTGACGCTTTTCACCTGTCAATCATTTTGCTCGTTCTCATAGTGTTGTCTTTGAAGTGGATCATTGAGGCTTTGATTCATAATGTTTGTCAGTTGAGGGCACCAGTGGCGGATCTACCGGTTGGCATAGGGTGGCAAATGCTTCCCTAAGAAAAAGTATTGCCACCCCATTTGCCACCCCAACATACTGTAAGTATCTGGAGAGTGGAGAGTTTGTGGTTATCGCTGTCTGAATTTTGGGCTGTTTATTCATATACAGAACTGTCAATTAATATGTCTGTGTTTCTACTACTCTCGTCTCCTCGCATCTTTTATTGCATTTTATTTTTAAAGTGTAACACCCATCCACTGACCTACAGATGCAATCATGTTTTATTAAAATAAAAAGTTATATTTGGGCGAATTAGAATCCAAAACCTCTAAAAACTAAAGGCAAAAAGTTACCACTAGATCAATCAGTCATGTTCTTAATCAAAGTGCTGATCTATGTATTCGTGTACTGATTAACAAAATCCCAAGACTGACAGAGGCAGATATAGAGATTAAATTACCATATTATGTGAAATATTTATTTGGTGCTTGAATCAAGAACGACTGTTGATCAAGACAGGTAATTTAAAAGAATATTTTGCTGTGCATAGCATAATTAATATTCACGAGTTATGCAGCACTGCCCGCCACAGTACAATTTTCTGTACAGTTTATTTTTATGTAGACCTAACTTTGTGTTCATCTCTTTCAAATGGATTATTCTAGCTCTTACAAAGGCAATAGGCCTACAGGACATGGTTATCATGCCTTAAAATGCTTTTATAGCATTCAGGTTTTGGAAAACAGCTTTTGTCATATTTCCTGGTGTTTATCTATCATTTTGATCATTTTATTAATGATAACTTGACCTAAGATCTGTCTATCAATAATAAAAAAAAAAACAGTGTAGGTAAAGATTCAGCCAATCAATGCGCAACTTTAGCTATGGAACCTTAAGTTGCATTGTGAAAGTATGTGCTTCTGAATATGTAGCGAGAAAGTATTGAGACGTTACCTCACCTTTAAAATTGCATCTTGATACCACAAATGTTTTGTTGCGTACTGTTTGTGTGCATGTATGACTTAGCATCTAATATAGCAGTTTTGCTTTATTTGGTTCTAAAAGCATTGCTAATTGTAAAGATTGACTGAATCCTGAGTTATTGAAAGAAAGACATTAAAAATCTACTTTATTTGCTTTGTGCAGATTGTTGATTGGTGCTCCCAAGGCCAGGGCTTTATCCAATCAGAGGGCAAACATCACAGGTGGGCTGTACAGTTGTGACATCACCACCCATCCAGATGACTGTACTCGGGTGGAATTTGACAATGATGGTGAGTGCTTTGTTTCAAGTTTTATAAAATTATATGAACAAAAAATAAGAAAATATGTTTATAACCCTAAGTGTGCCAGAAATGAAACAATATATTACAAAATACTAAAAACAAGCATGTTTAAGTTTAATCACAGTACTAAGATTATTTATCATGCAAATGGAACACAAATGTCCATAAAGTCACAAATGAACTTTATTAATATTACCATGAACTGAAGAATCCCAACAATATGCAAATCATTAACATGATATAATGAATAATAAAGCATCTAGTGTGCATGCTGCTCATATTTGTGTCCCTATTATGCACATTCATGCATTCGCTTTTTAAAATTTTCAGATCGTAGGTTTATTTCCCTTTAAATCCAGCCCTCATAAGGATAGCCACACCAATACAGCTGCCTTTAGCGTTGTCCTGTTTCAAATAGATCATCAAAAGTCAAATTAAGATAATGAAATTAATTCCCAAACTTGCACAGTTTATTCTTGATAATGTCAACAAACATGAAAGAACTGCTTGCGCCCATTTTTGCACTTATTGGTAGGGATGGGTAAAAATATAGTTTTTCCGATTAATTGTGATCTTCATTTGAACGATCTCGATTAGGGATGGGCACGAGTACTCGAGTACTCGGGTACTCGGATGTGGCAGCAATGATCGATCATGAAAACGATGATCGATAGTGATCACGCATGATGTGACTTTTCACTTAATTTGAAATCCAGTGACAATTACCTGACAACTAAAAACAAACGTGTCAAAGGGGGAGCTTATTTTTAATTTTGAGATTGATTATGTTGTGGTTTTGAGGGGTACATTGATTATCAGAGATGTCTCATAACAACCAAACTGATATACGACGCTGCAATGCTATCGTTACAATAATAAAAAAAAAGAGCAATTATCTGTGTTTTGAACACCTGTCTCTGCAAAACATTTGCTAAACACGTTTTATTATCATTTAATGTAAGAACTTTGACTCGTTAATGGATATTATTTAATAAAAGTGAATGTTTGTCACTGACTGTAAACCTCCCTGCCCTGGGTGGCGTCATGTTTGCGTGATGTAACACACCTGCATCTCGACGAAATGAATTAAGATTTCCATTCAAGTTTCTAAGTTAGATGTCGATATAAAGTGTCATTCCGTTGCACTTTCCCCAGTTGAAAGGTGGAAATTCCGACTCTCCGAGTAGAATGGAATGCTTCATGAATCACAGCAAAGACAATACGGAGCATCGAGGCTTTCCCCACACGAGCGAACACTTGGACGCATGCACACACACACACACACACACACACACTTACACACGCACACACACACACACACACACACACCAGGCAGTATGGCAGTGGACTCAACGCACTGAAGCAACGCATATACAGCAGGCGAGTGTTTCAAACACTTTGACAGAGCTAGACAGAGCGCAGCTAAATGGAACAGAATGTAGCGTCTTCAAAACTGAACTTCAACTTAACAACCATATTAAAAACGCAATGGTTATGGCATCTCCTGATAAGCCAAATGCGATTTGAAAATAGATGGTTCAGACAGTCACTAAAAAAACTGGTGCGTGCTTACAATGATTACTTTGGTAACCTTAAGGAAGAACCGACGCGCATTGTGCACATTCTTTCCGAGCTAGGCAGTGAATCTTCACATAATGATAAAATATGATGCATTATATTTTGAATCTTTTGTTCATTTTGTAACATTATTTTATAACAGCCTATAATGATGAATAGACAATACACTGGAACAACAAGACACAATGCAGCAGCCTTAGACGTCTGTCAGACATGTTATTATATATACAGTTATGAACATGTAATTGCCCCTCGTGTACTCAGCGAGTACAAAATGACCAAAATGCCCATCCCTAATCTCGAGATCCTTCACTCTGTGCGCAAACCTCTATTACAATGAGAGGAAATCACTCGCATTTGCAACCAAATTTTGTACTATGCGAATAAAGTGAATATATATGGCAACTAGCTGGTTAGATGTTTATATTTCACTTACCAGTAATTGTGTAGTTTAGTTGTGAAGTGTTCAGCAGCGAGATCCTTTCACAGCAAGTTGAGAGTAAAAGTTGTTCCGTGTAATGTGTGTCCAAGGACGAGATCCACGCAACCCATTTGTCATTGAATAATGTCCCTTTTAATACCCTGTCTGTTCTTTACAGTCAGTTGTTCATCAAAAACAACTAAAAAAATAAAATAAAATAAAAAAACATTTAATTCTAATCATGCATCGCACAGATGAGATAAAACCAATCGAGTCCTCTCTAGTTAACATGCACTCATTTAAAGGCAAAATGCAATTTTTTTTTTTTCTTCGTTAAAGAGACAGTACCGGTATTAGCACGTGTTCAGCAATACTTGCAAATCTGTATCAATACCCCACCCTACTTATTGGCACCATTTGCAAAGGGAAAAAAAATTATTAAAAAATCTGTAAATAATAAAAACAGCGAGTAGGGAGATGTGGGTGATATTTTATTTTATTTTCTAATTATTTTTGTCCCTGTTACCCAATACATTGCTTTCCTTTTTCAGCAAACATGTAAGAATGGCTCGCACCCATTCTTTTTTCGCGCCGTTATTTGCGATAATTTGCGATAATTTTTACAAATAAAAACAGCTAAAAATAATAAAGACAGTGGGTAGGGAGATGTGGGTGAAATTTTATTTTATTTTCTAATATTTTTTGTCTTCTGCTTCCTAATACCTTGCTCTTCTCTTGCGCTCTCTCTATATTTCATTGGTTTTGTCTCATATTGACATATTACCAAGTTACACATACATAAAAAAAAAAAAAAAAAAAAAAAAACTGTGAATAAAAAATACAGTGAACGCACAGCGTTTCATGTCAACAACTAAAGATTGGGAAGTGTTTTCTCCTCCTTTTTAAAAGTTATTTATTTTGCTAATCTTACCATGCATGATCATAGTATTTGCATTTTTCCTTGTTTTTCCCGGCTGTCTGTAACCCAATCAGAAAAGAGCTGCAACCCATTTTTTGGGTCACGACCCTCCAGATGTGAACCATGGTTTTTGTGGAAGTGCTGTAGGGAATGTTATGGAAATATGTTGTTTTCTTGTCTTTAATGTTTGTTAATTCAACCGTTTCAGTGGCAAGATTCTGTGATTTGGGTTGAATTGTAATAATGACTTAATTAATAATTTATTAATGGTTTCTGTGTGTGATGAATGTCTCAGTGGACATTCGTGTGGAGAATAAAGAGAACCAGTGGATGGGTGTGACGGTTCAGAGTCAGGGACCTGGAGGCAAGATTGTGGTACGTCAAGAACATTGTTGAATGTTAATGGCCTGTTAATTGACTTCCAGTTACAGTGTCCTCCCTTTCACATTTATTTATCTGACACCTACAAAATTTCAGTACAGAGTTCCTTAGAGGAATTATTCTTTCTTTCTTTCTTTCTTTTTTCTTCCATCAGACATGTGCCCATCGCTACCAGCGCTTGTTGTTTCCAAACACAGCACAGGAGGCACGTGACATCACTGGACGCTGTTACATGCTGAGTCAGGACCTGAGCATTGACAGCCAATCAGATGAGGATGGGGGCAACTGGAAATTCTGTGATGGTCGCACCAGGGGTCATGAAAGATTTGGGGCCTGTCAGCAGGGTCTGGCTGCCACTTTCACGAAAGACTACCATTATGTCATCTTTGGAGCACCAGGAGCATACAACTGGAAAGGTAAACACACACTTGAATAAAATTCAGTGGTAGCTATCATGGGGTCAATATTTAAATAGTTAGCTTCAGCAGTTACCGTTAAATGAACAAGTTCACCCAAAAGGAAAATTCTCTCATTTACTCAATCTCATGCCATTTCAGATGTGTGTGACTTTCTTTCTTCTGCTGAACACAAATGAAGATTTTAAGAAGAATATTTCAGCTCTGTCGGTCCATACAATGAAAGTGAATGTTGATCAGAACTTTTAAGCTCCAAAAAGGACATAAAGGCTTCATAAAAGTGATCCATAAAACAGTTTAGTCCATGTCTTCAGAAACGATATGATAAGTCTGGGTGAGAACAGATCAATATTTAAGTCCTTTTTACTATAAATCTTCACCTTCACTTTCACATTCTTTCACATTTTGAAAGTGAAAGTGAAGATTTATAGTAAAAAAGGACTTAAATGTTGATCATTTTCTCACCCACACTTATCAAATTGCTTCTGAATGCATGGATTAAACCACTGGAGTCTTATGGATTACTTTTATGCTGCCTTTATGTGCTTTTTGGAGCGTCAAAGCTTTCCTCACCATTCACTTGCATTGTCTAAACCAGGGGTAGGCAACCTATGGCACACGTGCCATCATTGGCACCCGGAGGGGTAATCACTGGCACGCCAGCAACCGCGAGAGAGCTAGACTATTTTATTTATATAAATTCTGCACCTGCATTCCAATCTACATCTTGATGTAATCCTTCCTCATGATCGCTCAGCTTGTTTTCATGAGCCGAATGGGAGACTGAACAAAAAGTTGACGAGACTGCAGTATACCCAACAGACTCATGAGCTGGCAGCACTTCACTTTCAGTTAATCGCGTGAGTAAACGCACCCGCTTTGCTTCGGTCAGACTGCGCGGATGACAGCCTACATTCCGTGTTTAATTTGCTTCTTTTTGCTTTCAGAACAACTTGCATGTAATAAGGAAAACACCACTATTAATCCTTGAGATTTCCAACCCAGCATACAGTTACACCCTCCTTAAACCATAGTCACACTCAAAATTACATTAAACGATTAAAAGAGAAAACATAAACCCACATTGTGCGGTTCAAAAATCTGAGTTTATTCAAAATATAAATTAAACCTGGAAATAAAGTTTTAGGATATTGCAGGTGCGATTTACAGAAAAGGGCGAAATAGTTGATCAGCTTGTGATGCACTAATGGCTTTCATGCACAGCGCGAGTCTTGTCACACTTTAAAAGTGTTTAGTCTCCCATTCAGCTGATGAAAACAAGCTGTGTGATCATGAGGAAGAATTACATCAAGATGTAGATCGGAATGCAGGTGCGAAAAACTTTGCATCAGCACAGCCTTTGACCAGAAAAATAAAAAATGGCACTCCATGTCAAAAAGGTTGCCGACCCTTAGTCTAAACCATTAGAATTGAGATATTCTTCTAAAATCTTTTGTGTTCTGCTAAAGAAAGAAATTCATACACATCTGGGATGGCATGAGGGTGAGTAAATGATGAGAGAATTTTCATTTTTGGATGAACTATCTCTTTAAGTAGGCAAAAAAAAAAAAGATCTTTCTCCATTGACAGCTATTCAAAAGTAGCACATTTTATTCTAATGAAATCAACATTTTTGCAAGCAGCAAAACTAACAGTCTTACACTTTTAAATAAGTTTTTCCTGTCACGATAACAGCGTACGTTTTTTCATTTTGTTTTGCTGTCTCAGGTATAGTGCGTGTGGAGCAGAAGAACAACACTCTGCTGGAAATGGGCTTGTTTGATGATGGTCCTTATGAGGTCGGGGATGAAAACCGCCTGGATCCAAATCTCGTGCCAGTACTAGCGAACAGTTACTTAGGTGAATCAGAAACAGGGTTATTATAGTTTTGAGTTTTTAAGAGGGTCTAAAACGGTTTAAGTAACAAAACCCAAAAATGTATACAAAACCCCATTTATACAATGATCAATGGAAACATGTAAATTCTTCACACTATAACCCCCCCAAAGTTCTAGCCAAATTTACACCCTTGCACCCGGTTACTGCTTTTGTCGAATTTGTTTATATATGTTTCTCTACAGTAACTGATTTTTGAACAACGTCTCATTACCATACTGTACATGTACATGTCTTCCCAGGATTCTCTCTAGATTCTGGTCACAGTATCACAGAAAAGGGGAAGCTCATCGTAGTGTCAGGAGCACCGAGAGCCAATCACAGTGGAGCTGTGGTGTTTCTGAGGAAGGAAGGTGAAGTGTCCACCGCGCTCACACCTGAACACATTCTAGAGGGACCAGGACTTGCATCCTCATTTGGATATGATGTCGCTGTGGTGGACCTGAATGGAGATGGGTGGGTAGAGGAAAGATATGTGAAAAACTCTTGATGGGTTGACTTGACTTTTTACCTGTTGTTTATAATGAATTTGACACATAGCGAGTTGGCGACTGAATTTTGTTGATTATGGCTTCAGTTGGCAGGATGTTGTGGTTGGTGCACCGCAGTTCTTCCAGAGAGATGAGGAAGTGGGTGGAGCTGTGTATGTCTATATCAATAATGCTGGAAGGTGGAAAGACATCTCACCTACTCGCCTCAATGGAACTAAAGACTCCATGTTTGGACTGTCTGTGGAGAACATTGGAGACATTAATCTGGATTCATTTGAAGGTTGAATGCAGGAGCTCATTGTGACTATATATCTGATTTTAGTGTTCTAAACTAAAACTCAGTTCTAAACCACTAGACTTCATGCTGAATTCATGGTGACTTCACTAGACAAAAGATTGAAGGTTCTTCAGCTGAAATCGGTCTGCATTTACCGAAATTCAAACCACTGCCCCCAGTGGACAAAGATGGAAGTGTTATTTACCAGTTTCTGGGTGAAATGTTCACATAGTAGTACAAAGGAATGCATATTTTATTCCATGGAAACCAAGAAGAAATCGTGTTTACATAAACAATGGTCAGTGTGATTCAGAGGTTGCATTTACACTCTAGAATTACATTTTGATTCCACTGATGGTTAAGTGTAGGGTTTAAATAATAAAAAAATAAATACATTAACAAATAATTACAAAAAAACACATATTCATGCTTAAATACAAATATAAATAATTAAATGTGCAAGGAGATATACAAATAAATAATTAAATAAATGCACCTATCAATGTAAAAAATAATACAATATAAAACATAAATAAATGGTTGGGGAAAATGTAAAAGGAAATGTAAAATTTAAAGTTGATTTTTAATTCTAGATTTCTAGATTTATTTTAATCATTCATTTATTTCTGTATGTAGTTCCGTTTTTATTTTTCCTTCATGCAATATACTAATGAGAGGATGTCAATCGAGCATCAGTAGGCAGAATTTATGACACCATTGGCTGAACATTGTAAAATTGCTGCGCTTAAAGTGATAGTTCACCCAAAGAAAATTCTCTCACCCTCATGATATCCCAGGTGTGTATATCTTTCTTTCTTCACCAGAACACATTTGAAGAAAAACAGAAAATATCTTAGCTCAGTAAGTCCTTAAAATGCAAGTGAATTGAGATTTCTCTTTTGAAGCTCCAAAAATCACAGACAGTCAGCATAAACTTCATCCATACGACACCAGCTGTTAAAATAATGTCTTCTAAAGCGACACGATCACTTTTGGTGCAAAAAAGCTCAATATTTAAGTATTTTATACTATAATCCAACGCTTCCGGTAAGTTTTATGAGAGGGTGGAGTTCAAGCGGTCTCTTGTGTGACGTATTTGCGTTGCCATGTTACAAACGTAATCTCACATTCTCCACTCGGTTGAGACATCCAGGATAATCACACAAACGCACCATTGTGAGTAAAGAAACAGATAAATACAGATCTAAACCAAAACCAACAAAGCTTCTGTACAGAGTTCCTCCTTCTCACTTGTAAACAGCGCTGCTCTTCCGACTGTGACGCACGTGCCTTAGTTCTCGCGTCTCATGTGACTATGTGATTACGTCACACGCGTGTACCGTTCCTGACCGGAAGCATGATTTAGAGTTAAAAAGTACTTAAATATTGATCTTTTTCACACCAAAATCAATCGTGTCACTTTAGAAGACAATAATTTAACCGCTGGAGTCATATCGTTGAATTGTCGAAGTTATTTTTCTATTTTGCTTCAAATGTGTTCTGCTGAAAAAAGAAAGTCATACACACCTGGGATGAGGGTGAGTAAATAATGAGAGAATTTTCATTATTGGGTGAACTATCCCTTTAACTATGTTTGCCTGCACATTAAAATACTAAAATGTAAAGAGAAAAGATATGGATGAAGTCAGACTAGCAATAAACAAAGAACTGCAAAGACTCATAAAATAACTACACTATCTATATCTTCAGAGTGAATGTATGTGTCTATATGATTTGTGGCAGTTAGCAGCTACATTTGACAAGGATCACTCGATAGTTTGACTGTGATGCCTAAAGGGCTGTTGACATCCTCTCATTAGCATGTTGTGCGAAGGAAAAATAAATACGTAACTATACACGGAAATAAATTAATGATTAAAGAATTATGGAATTAAAAATCAAATTTCAATTTTGCATTTCCTTTAACATTTTTGCATTTCCCCAACCATTTATTTGTATAATATTGTATTATTTTTGTGTTGATGGGTGCATTTATTTATTTATGTATTTATATGATTATTGTATATCTCATTGCACATTTAATTATTTATAAATTTATTTATGCATGAAAATGTGTGTTTATTTATTTATTTACTTTTATATATTTTTTCATTTATTATTTTTGAAGGTTTCGTGCTCCATATTGGGTTGGGGTTTGGGTTTGGATTTGGGCAAATGGCTAATAAAATATGCATTCCTGTTGACTGCATTACATCCTTTACAACCAAAAATGTTAACTCGCTTTTGGCGCCATGCTGTGGACATTTCACCTTAACAACAGTACGGGCAGTGGTTTAATCAGCCTGAATGGCTGTATGCCAACAGACATGGACCAAAAGCAACAAAACTCTAAGTTTGCTTTCATGGGGTCTTTAAGATATCAACTGCACAGTTTCACTTATTAGTGTCTAATACTACATAGATTTTTGAACACTATTTGTTTAGACTAGGATGGATTTATCACAGTGATGTTTCCTCTTTTCTGTCAGATTTTGCAGTTGGTGCTCCATATGCAGACTCTGGGTTTGGATGTGTTTACATCTACCATGGATCTGCTGACGGCATCAGTACTGAACCAGCTCAGGTTAGACACCCTCTGTCTGTCTGTCTCTCTCTCTCGCTCTCTCTCTCTCTCGCTCTCTCTCTCTCTCTGTCTCTCTCCTCTTTTCTGTCTGTAGTTTTAATGGAAAATACCAGTATGACATTACATGGGTCAAATAATAATGAAACTGAAAGCAGTCCGGGGCACTGTCAGACTCCATAATTGAGCTTTTTTCAATGTTGTCTTGTCTGAAAGATTTTCCATTTGCAGGTAAAAGCACATTGGTGAAAAATAGATTCTTACTTGTTTGGTCTTATTATATTCCAGTTGATATTATTATTTTCCATTGATCTATGTATAATTACGTATTATGTATTATGTACGAGCAATGTTTCTAAATAATTATGGAAAAAAAAAAGCCTTATCTTGGTCTACAGATATTAACACAACTGATATTTCTTGCAGGTACTGGAGGGCAAACAGCACAACATTAAGATGTTTGGTTATTCTCTGGCTGGAAATATGGATTTGGATCAGAACTCGTACCCTGATCTGGCTGTGGGCTCCCTCTCTGATACCGTTTTCATATACAGGTACTGATAGATCATTTCTCTTCACACTCAAGTCATTAACTCTGGATTCTTTGAGGAGTTGTAGTAATGTCTCTCTTATGTGCAGATCAAAACCGGTCATAAGCATCAAGAAAGACATCAAGGTTACACCAAAAGAAATTGACTTGATGAAGAAAACGTGTGGCAACAGTATTTGGTGAGATACTGACAAAACCATAGCTTAGCTCTCTGAAAGATACATTTTAAACCCTCCTGTGGGAAGATATTATATATGTTTAATCTTTCTTATTTTACAGCTTGACTGTGGAAGCTTGTTTTTCATACAGAGCAAACCCTCCCACCTACAACCCCAAACTCAGTGAGTCTGTTTCTGTTCTTATGTGGAGAAACTATAATGAAAGATTTATTTAAAATTTACTCTGAATTTACCAAGCAATACTATAATTTTAGAAATCTAGTGTTGTACTAAACAGGGGGAAATAATTGTTTTATACTATAATTTTAAACAATTATTATATAAGTATATAGAAAATGCTAATTCCAAAATGTGAAATTCTAAAAACTCTACACTGGGTTCATTTTCCATAGCACAAGTAAATAGTGACTCCGGTCATAAAACCTCAGTATAAGTAATAGATATGACTCTATTGCACTTTATTGCAAGTCTTCTGAGGGAATACAACCACTGTGTGATGAACTGAACAAAATGTAAGTCATTATTCACAATCAAATCATTAATAAAGCACTTAAATCAAATAAGGAGACTATGTTGATAACATCCAACGCATCTCGTGACCAAACATCATGACGTCATGTCTCATGTTTGGGTGAACTATTCCTTTAAGATCAGTGTAGTATTTGATTGCTTTAATTGTAGATATTTTTATTTTAAATGAACATGCATATTTTATCTAGTTTAATTTGGCCAATTCATTTCTATCATAATGCCTGTCGAGTTACATCATGATCCACTGTCTATTGATTTTTGTATTGGAAAGAAGTCTGTTGGCTGTGTTTTAGATTCTGTGATCAAATAATGGTTGCTGTATTTACATATTTGAATGCATTTGTTCTGCAGTCTATAGCTGACATACTGTATTCTAAATATCTATCTATATATATCTACCTTTTTTTTTTTTTTTGCCTGCCAGCTATTTCCTACACATTTGAGGCAGAGTGGTACCGCAGGAAGTTGGGTCTCCCGTCAAGAGTTGTGTTTCTGGAGAAGAACATGATAGATCAGGACTTCCAGTCGTCTGGCACTCTGGAGCTACGAGGACAGAACAAGAATGCCTGTTACAAGACGAAACTCAGACTACAAGTAAATGAAGCTTGTTTAAAAGAGTCCAAAACTCGAATTCTGGAAGTTAAAATCCAATTCATTTTCTCCACAGGCAAATTCATTTTTATCAATAACTTATAAACCTTTAAAGACAGACCAACCATGAGCTCAGAGGCTGTTAATCAATGGTTTATGCTTCTGTTAAAGCCATCAGTGTTCTTCGAACTTATTTTTTTAGATATCATGTTTAAAGGGATAGTTCACCCAAAAAGAAAAATTCTGTCACCATTTACTCACCCTCATAATATCTCAGATGTTTATGACTTTCTTTCTTCTGCAGAACACAAATGAAGAATTTTAAAAGATTATCTCAGCTCTGTAGGTCCATATAATGCAAATGAATGGGGATCAGAACTCAGAAGGTCCAAATATCACAAAGTCAGCATAAAAGTGACTCAAGTGGTTAAATCCATGTGTTTTTGGTGAGAACAGATCAAAATATAACTCCTTTTTCACTGTATATCTTGCCATTGCAGTCTCTTGGCACGATCATGATTTCAAGCTCGATTACACGGATGCGCAGAATGCTAGATGGCGCTATAGGAAGTGTAATCGAGCATGAAATCATGATCACCAAGGAGACTGCTGTCAAGATTTATAGTGAAAAAGGAGTTATATTTTGGTCTGTTCTCATCCAAAACCAATTGGATATCTTCAGAAGACATTGATTTAAACACTGGAGCTTGTGGATTACTTTTATGCTGCTTTTATGTGCTTATTGGAGCTTCAAAGTTCTGGTCACCATTCACTTGCATTGTATGGACCTACAGAGCTGAAATGTTCTTCTAAAAATCTTCATTTGTGTTCTGCAGAAGATAGAAAGTCATACACATCTGGGATGGCATGAGGGTGAGTAAATGATGAGAGAATTTTAATTTTTGGGTGAACTATCTCTTTAATACCATGTTTGATCTCCACCAATCATAGAATTGCTGCCTATAAAGTGCACCAAAATAGCTCTGCAGTGACCGCCTACTCCCATGATACACTGTGAATGATGCAATCGAGTCACTCTCCCCACTCTCAAACTTATTATATATTTGCAAATATGAAAATATTTTAATATTATAATATCTAAGTAGTTTTAGATTTTCCATCATTTTAAATTTGATTATGTCGTTCACAATGCTTCATGGGATTGTAGTTCATTTCCTCATGTAAAGACATTAAGTACACAGTCTTGTAACTGTGTTTTGGTCTGATTTCTAATACTTTTTTGCTTCAAATCAAAGTTTGTAATGCTGTGATTCACCTTGGATCTGGTTGTTTTGGTTCATGGCATACAACTCATTCATGAATGATTTAATATAATGTCTACAGAAGAAATAAAGGAGAAAAATACTTCTGGAACCCAGATGGCTGAAAAAGTGGGTGGGCACTGTTGCACTCTTTTCTCAGATTGAGACTGGGGAGTTGCATGTCATCACATTCAACAGCTTCTGGCATGTGTATAATAGAGGGCTAAGCTTTAATTGGCTAAATGTTCATTTGATTATATTTTGACTATACACTTCAGTATATTTTGAGTGGCATCTGTTATGTAATCATTTTCAGGATGGAATCAGGGATAAGTTGAGAGCAATTCCTATCGAGGTGTCTGTGGCCATTCAGAGTGCTAAGAGAGGCAAACGGCAGAGTTCATTGCCACAACTAGTGCCAATACTGGACTCCACTGTGCCCATCAAGACCATCACTGAGGTACACACAGCCTTATTTACTGTAGGAACCTTGAGGGATCCTTCACTGGAAAACATAATTCACTTTAATGTTACTTTAATTGGAAAAAGGAACTTATTGAAATGAATTTGTCTATAACCTGAAAAGCTTTGTAAACTTTATTCTTTTTAGTAAAGTTAACCATTTTGCTTTGGAGTACAGAAAAATATGTGTTTAGTGTACATATTTGTGTTACTCAATTAACATCAATATTACCAAAAAAAAATTAATGTTAACAATAAATGTGGCATGCATAAAAATGATTGTAAATATTTTAATGAAAAAATTTAATAAGCATAAAATGATTGGAGTTGCTATCTTTGTTGGCCCAGGTGAACTTCCTGAAGGAGGGTTGTGGCACTGACAACATCTGTCAGAGTAACTTACATCTGCAGTACAGGTTCTGCTACAGAGAGACCAACCAGGACGTGTTCCCTCCTCTTCCTCTGTATGTATTCCTCAACAAAACATCACACACTACTAAACTTACTAAAACATGCTTAACAAACCCCATATACATGCAGTCAAACATGCAGTGTGGAATCAAACACAGATCACAGCATTTAATGTAGGTTGAACCTTTTCCTGACCTCCGGAAATCTACAGTCAGAGAGCTTGTGTTTAGTAGAGAATTACAAAATCTAAATGTATCAGTTATCGGGGCCTGGGTATCTCAGCGAGTAAAGACGCTGACTACCACCCCTGGAGTCGTGAGTTCATATCCAGGGCATGCTGAGTGACTCCAGCCAGGTGTCCTAAGCAGCCAAATTGGCCCGGTTGCTAGGGAGGGTAGAGTCACGTTGGGTTAACCTCCTCGTGGTCGCCATAATGTGGTTCGCTCTCGGTGGGGTGTGTGGTGAGTTGTGCATGTCAAAAAATGTCAAAATATCTAATATAAAAAAATTCAAATAAAAAATAAAAAACTTCAGAAGCAATCTTGAGAATCTAAAGGGTCTTTTTTTGTTTGCTTGTTTTTTGTCACATGAAATCAGAATGGCTACCTGCATATTGGTTACATCAGCTGACTTTGATTTGATGGACACATTTTTTTTAAATTAATAACAATTAATCATATTTCATTATTTTTTATTAAAATATAATATTAATAATAAATAATAATAATACAAATACAAATATTGCAAATTACTTATGCCAAAATTTCTTTTTACAGATTCTGTTTTTTGTTTTTTTAATACTGTCCCTGTATGGTTACACTGATTAAACCATTTTGACTTTGAACCCCAGAAAAAATATCACTTTGAAATAAAAAATATGTTCATCATAGTAGAGGTGTATTCAAGTAGTTATTTTGTGTGTATTACATTTTCAATGTATTTTGAATAACTTAATTGACCCAAAAAATGAGCATCATATCATTGACCCATTTAACAATGTTAGACTGTGAAATACATAATAATGATTGATCTATGAAACACAACATTGCAATAAAATTGCCTAAAAGTATTTTGGGGGACTGTAGAGCTCTTAAAAAGCATTCATACTATTTCAAGCTAAGGTTTAATGGCATGAACTGTTTCCATGTTTTCTCTTGTTCTTATATAATTATTTGGTAATGAGACAAAACTGTCTTTCAGGGAGAATGGAGTTCCAGTGATTTCTCTGAGTGATCAGAAAGACATCGCTCTGGAGGTGACGGTGAGGAACAGGAATGGAGATGACGCCCATGAAGCTAAACTGATGGGGCAGTTTGATGAATCACTGTCATACTCTGGATTCAGATCTCTGAGAACTACTGTGAGTGTATCACACATTTAAAACACTGTAATCTGTCCTTAAACGTGAGCTGAACCTGTCTTTGTGGCACTCTTTTCTACACAATTTTTTTTTTAAAGTTTTACTCAATTCAATTTGATGGAATTTTGTTATGAAATTGAAATAAGTAATCTTTTCAATTTGATAGAATTTTGCTATGAAAACTAAATGCATAAATCTTGAAAATAGGCTCTAATATTCTGTATCATTTATTTCACTCATACTGTATGTAAGTCCTAGAGACACCAAATTTGGCAGGATGATCCCAAATCCCACCTACTACTTAAGTGCACACACACACACAAACACACATACTACACTAGGTGGTGCAAAAATAAGCGTATGAACATTTTAGCTAATATCTTTTCAACTGTATGGGACATTTGGCCGTATGACACACAAAAAAAATGTATTCTTTAAAATCGATCAGATGTCAGTAACTTTGGTCCCACTTTATATTAGGTGTCTTTAACCACTATGTACAAGCATTGAAATACATACAGTAATTATAGTTATCAAGACTTATTACATATTGTGTAGCTACATTTTGTTCTACAAAATGCTCACAAGATTCACATTTGCTGCTACTGAGGTTGAGGTACGGGTAGGGTTAAGGGAAGGATTAGGGTTAGAGTTAGGTTTTAGGGTTAGGGTTAGAGGATAAGGTTAACAGTGTAACTACAGATGTAATGAAATGCAGGTACTTTAAATGTAAGTACAATGCAACAACACATATTTACATAATTAGTACAGTGCTGTGGTAAAGTATTTGCCCCCATCCTGATTTCTTCTGTTTTTGTGAATATCACTAAATTGTTTCAAAAATTAAAACAAAATCTAACATAAAACAAAGACAATCTGAGTAAACACAAAATACAGTTTTTAAATGAAAATGTTATTTATTGAAGCAAAAAAGTTATCCAATACCAACTGGGCCTGTGTGAAAAAGTATTTGCCCCCTTAGTTACTAAATCCCCAAATCTATGAAACTGCATTCATAATGGGGTTCAGCTGGACTAGACACACCCAGACCTGATTACTGCCAGCCCTTTTCAATCAAATCAACACCTAAATAGAACTTTTTTCTGCAGCATGAAGTTAGCTAAAAGGTCTCACCCAGTAGCACACTATGCCAAAGGAACTATGGACTCCAAAGAATCACAGTGAGGGCCATTATCTCCAAATGGAGAAAACTTGGCACAGTAGTGAACCTTCCCAGAAGTGTCCGACCTTCCAAATTTCCTCCAAGAGCACAGCGACGACTCATCCAGGAAGTCACAAAAAAGCCAAAGACAATATCCAAGGAACTGCAGGCCCCTCTCACATCAATGAAGGTCACTGTTCATGACTCCACTATCAGAAAGACTCTGGGCAAAAATGCCATCCATGGAAGAGTGGCGAGGTGAAAACCACAGCTAACCCAGAAGAACATTAAGACTCATCTGAATTTTGCCAAAACACACCTTGATGATCCTCAAACCTTTTGGAAGAACGTTCTGTGGACTGATGAGTCGAAAGTGGAAGTGTTTGAAAGACAGAGGTCCCGTTACATCTGGTGTAAATCAAACACAGAATTCCACAAAAAGAACCTCATTCCTACGGTTAAGCATGGTGGTGGTAGTGTGATGGTGTGGGGATGCTTTGCTGCTTCAGGGCAAGGACGATTTGCAATAATTGAGGGAAACATGAATTCTGCTCTCTTCCACAAAATCCTAAAGGAGAGCATCTTGTCATCAATCCGTGATTTGGAGCTCAAGCGCAAATGGATTATGCAGCAAGACAATGAGCCAAAGCATTGGACTAAGTCCACCTCTGAATGGCTCAAAAGAAGTATAATTAAAGATTTGGAGTGGCCTAGTCAAAGTCCTGAACCCAATTGAGATACTGTGGCAGGACCTTAAACGGGTAGTTCATGCTCAGATCCTCCAGTGTGGCTGAACTAAAGCAGTTCTGCAAAGAAGAGTGGGCCAAAATTCCACCACAGCGTTGTAGAAGACTGATCTCCAGTTATCAGAAGCGTTTGGTTGAAGTTGTTGCTGCTAAAGGTGGCACAACCAGCTATTCAGTTGAAAGGGGCAGTTAGATTTTCACATGGGTGATGAAGGTGCTGGATAACTTTTTTTGCTTCAATAAAAAAAAAAAAGAAAAAAAAAAAAGAAAACTGTATTTTGTGTTTACTCAGGTTGCCATGGTTTTATGTTATAGCTCATTTGAAGATCTAAAACAATTTAGTATGAAAAACACACAAAAATAGAAGAAATCAGGATGGGGGCAAATACTTTTCCACAGCACTGTACGCTGTATCAAATGCTTAAGTGCATAGTAGTTACTAGTTAAAGACATACTAGTATAAAGTTGGTCCAGGACTTTGTGCCACTGCCCAAAAATTAATTGACATATATTTTCTAAATTATTTCATTAATCAGAATTCTTTTTGTCAACATTTTTGTCTAGAGGGTCTCTAGATGATACATGCCAAATTTTGTGCGATTTGGACCAATGGTCCAAGGAGTTCGAAAAAATATGTTTTTCGGAAAACTCACAATGGGGGACAGAAATGAAGTTTTGCAAATCCTTGTTATTCTGGAAACATCATTCCTACAAAGTAACCAGAGTACTTAGTAATGAAATTACTTTGCCCTTTACAAATCAGGGCTGCATTTCTCTGCTTTTCCAAACTGCTTGTATCCCAAAATTGCCGTTTGCAGCCATCATTTTTTATGTTTTTATTATATCACTACAAAAAAAATATTATTTGTATATTTTTTATGAAATAATTCCATGAATTCCATGAAAGTTTCATGTTCTCTCTCTTTTTTTTTTTCTTTTTTTTTCTCATTTACCCATGGTTCATACTTTAAAGTCCTCAAAATAGGAAACCTCCCTTCTGGAGACCTATTCTTAAGCCCTTAAAAACCCTTAAGTAATAGTCTAATGATCTAACTTTTATGCTGTAATGATGTGTAACTGAATCCCTGTCGTCCCATAGGATAAGCATGTGATCTGTGCAGCCAATCAGAACGGCTCTCTGGCAGACTGTGAGCTGGGAAACCCATTTAAACGAGATTCAGAGGTCAGTCGTTCTTCAAAGATGCTTTATTTTTCTATTTCATTTATAGAGAACAGTCTGGTTCTGGAAGTAAAAATCCCATTCATTTCTTCCATAGAGGAATTTATTATTAACAATAACTCATAAACCTTTAAAGACAGATGATATATACTCCTGTTGAAGCCATCAGTCTGTGTAATTTAAGAAATTGTCTTTAATAGTGGAATTCCTGTTGAAGAATTACACTACCCATGATCCTGAGGGAGAAAATCCACCAGTCAGAGAATCACAGCCCACAAAGCACACCAAAAGAGCTCTGTAGCGACCGCCCACTTGCATGATGTACTATGAATAACACCATTGAGTGGGTCACCCTACACTCTCAAACTACTTATATATTTGCCTATATCTGAATAAACTTAAAATATTTTGTTTCTATACTTATAATCATCAACTTTAAATCAATAGTTTTATATATTCCCATTGTTTTTAATTCAATTACATAATTCACAATGCGTCATGGGATTGTAGTTTGTGTCCTCGTGAAAGACGTTCAGTACACAATCTTGTACCTTTGTTTTAAGGCAAAAAAGTATTTGAAAATCAGACAAAAAGACAAAGTTTGTAATGTTGTGATTCACCTTGGAGCTGGTTGGTCTCTTTTATTAAGGATTTTATACAAACTCTATGGAAAAAATGAATGGGAAAAATACTTCCGGAACCAAGATGGCTGAAAAAGTGTGTGACATTGTTGTATATTGTCATATTATTATATCTTATAAATGTTTTTGTAGGTAACGTTCTATATCATACTGAGCACTGGCAAGATCTCTCTCGACACCAAAGATGTAGAGATCGTCCTTCAGCTGGAAACGTAAGTCTAATCTCAAAAGTTTCCTCTGCCAAAAATACAGTATTGGTTTTGAAATGTTTGACATATTAATAGAAATGTCACCATAAAGCATATCAATATTGTGACAATTAATATAAATCTTCTACAGAACGAGTTCACAGGAGGGCATGGGCAAAATAAAGGCCAAAGCCAAGGTGGTGATTGAACTTCTACTTTCTGTACAAGGGTACGCATTTTCATTTTATTTCTCATTTGATCATTAGGAATCACCAGGATGTGCTTAGATGTGTACCACATGACAATGGTACCAACACAAATTCATCAAAGTAATATTATGCATTCATTACATTCAAGTAATTTCAGTTTTTGTGCAGTTCATGTCATAGTTGGACTGGCTGAAACTTTATGATAAAGGATCCAGGCTTCAGAAGCAATGGTTTCAAGGTCAATCCCATGCAGCGCTTACTAAGAATTGAACTTAAGAATTACTGAAATCAATAACCTGCTCTATCGACATCATCCTCTTGAGCAAAACACTCAACCCCAGTTCAAAACACTCAACCCCAGCCTAGCTGGGATATGTGAAAAAGAAGAATTTCACTGTATATGTGCAAATGTATAATGTGTGATAAATAAAGAAAATTATTAATTATTATTATTATTAAAAGCAGCTGCTAATAATTACTGAGAAGCAAACTGTATCGCCACCATCATGCACTTACCTGGGATTGACTCTACACACACATTAGTAGTGTAACATCAATTAATATGTCATGTATGTATTTGACTGTTGTGTCGTTATCAGGTTGGCCAAGCCCTCTCAGGTCTATTTTGGAGGTGAAGTCAGAGGAGAGAGTGCCATGAAGACAGAGGAGGAAGTTGGCAGCTTGATTGAATATGAATTCAGAGTAAATGTTTAAATAATTCTTAAGAATCAGTAATATGTAGGGCTGTCAATCAATTACAATTTTGAATCAAATTAATTAAATGATATGGCAATTTATTAATCAAATTATTTAAATAAGTATATATATATATATATATATATATATATATATATATATATATATATATATATATATATATATATACAAACAAACTGTAGATATATTTATTTATTATCCAGATAATTAAAATAAATTACATTATTATGACAGATGAGTAAATCATTGATTAGACAATACAAAAAGTGGCTTTAGAAGGCAGTATATTATATACCTGCAGTCATCAGCAATCCATTTTGCAATCGAATTAGTCAATCTGTCTGAAATATAATTTTTATCAGTGCTTTTCTAAGGATGTGCCTGTGTGCACTTGCGTCAGAAGGACATTTTTGGAGCATTTCACTTTGGTTGCGATGCGTCAACCTGCATTGTCAGGATGCTGCGTCAAGTTAAACATAGTTTGAAACGGAGTTGTGCTCCGTCCCGCTGCATTTGAATGCAAGAACATGTCCTCCTCTTGTGCTGTCTGCTGTCAGTAAGTGTGGTTTGTTGCCTTTATACGTACAGCTGCTGTTGAACTGACTGCCCCCTTCTGACTGAGAATCGTAAAAACGTGAAGGTGGTATTTCAAGCTTAAATGGTCCGGGGTTATTATTAGTGGTGTTACTTATCTTTAACATGTTATGTTTATATAATTAGTTGCACTGAATTAACTTGGTAAATCAACAGCCCAAATAATAAGCCTTTTCTACTTCAGGCATTTTAAAAAAAAAGTACCAAGTGAGCTGATTTTGTGTTTGTTGCAGGTGATTAACTTGGGAAAGCCTCTGAAGTCATTTGGAACTGCTTTTCTGAACATCCAGTGGCCTAAAGAGAGTGCTGTGGGGAAATGGCTGCTGTATCTGATGAAGATTAGCACAAAAGATCTGCAGTTAGTCACCTGTTCACCTGAGAGTGAGATAAACCCTCTCAGACTGAATGAGGTACTAAACAGTCTCCCAGCTCATCCTCACGTTCCTCATGTGTTTTAAAACTAGTCAAATATGAAACCAGATTTCAAGGAAACGTTTTTATTATATATCAGATATTTCTAAATCTAACATTCCATATCCATGTGCAAACCCGTTGTAAAATAGCCAGTAAATCCACATCTGTAACTGAATGCTACACCAATTTGCTACATTGCTTGGCAGTAAACCCCTTTCACAGATTGTGATGATGCATTTCCACCTTAATTTAGCAGGGTAAATCCAGCAAACTTCTTTTTTATTCTTAAAGGAATATTCCAGGTTCAGTACAAGTTAAGCTCAATCAACAGCATTTGTGACAAAATGTTGATTACCACAAAAAACAAATTTCATCTCACCCCTCGTAAAAAAAAAAAAAAAAAAAAAAAAAAAAAAGCAGTTTCAGTAAGGCATTTACACTAACATTTACACAGTTTCAAAAGTATAGCCACAAGACATAAACATTATTTGTGTTTATAAGAAGTTATATCCAATACTAGAATTACAGGGTTGCATCGTCATGGCAACGGATTTGTAGTATTGGATATAACTTTACACAGAAAAGATTAGTAAGTGATTTTATCATTCTAAAATCATGTAAACATGCATATTGTTTATGTCTTATGGCTATACTTTTGAAACAGTGAGTATTTTAACATTCAAAAATTGGCCCCATTCACTTCCATTGTAAGTGCCTCACTGTCACCCAGATTTTTACCTTCTTTTTTAATAATAATAATTTGAATTTTTTTATTACATTTTTTTTTTTTTTTTTTTTTGGTGGAAATCAACAATATGCAGCAAATTATGTTAATTGAGCTTAGTTTGTATTGAACCCGAGTCATTTAATGTACATTTATATCACTACAGTTTGTTATATTACCCTGGTATTAACTTCAGCACTGTTGCGATGGGGTTTCAAATACAGTTGCAAACCCAGAAATCTGAAAAGGGTCCTTTGTAAACAATTTAAATTTCAGCTAATGAATTGTATACTGTATATCAAAATACCATTAACCTGATTATTATTGGTAGTAATTTAATTTATTAATTATTGGTGTTTTTTTAACATATTGCTGTTGCCACTGTTTTAATAAAGCACTAATTCTTCCCCAAAACACCCCTATCTATGGAATAATCACTGTTCTCTTGTGACTTATTTCTCTAATATATAATTCAGTACTATCTGAACACCAAGAGGCCTTAACACTTCTGGCTAAGATTGATACCAAACTAAATAACGACATGAGTCTGCCATATTTTCAGGAGTCGACAGTAACTAGGAGAAAACGAGAGCTGGAGGAGAGAAGTTCGTTTGAAGGGAGTAAAATATCTCTCTTCACTGACAAACGCAAACACAAGACTCTGGTAATGGGATTTACTTATTTGTATTTGTGATTAATTCTGTGTTTTATGAATGATAGGGCCAAAACTGCTTCTTGAAGTGAACTTAAAAGTCTTTATCTCTTAGTCGTGCACAGGTGATGCCAAATGCGTGGAGATAAAGTGTCCTCTACAGGGCTTAGACAGCAGTGCAGTCATCCTTTTGAAGTCTCGGTTGTGGAATTCAACTTTTCTTGAAGTAAGAATAATACGTAAATAGTGCTTATTTTGGTTCTTTGAAAGAGAATCTATTACATCTATTAAAACTATCAATTTTTCCTCTTTAAAACAGGATTTTGCCTCCTACAATTACCTTGATATAATGGTGAAAGCCTCCATAAGTCTGGATGTTTCTGCTAAGAACATTGTGCTTAAAAATCCTGAGACACAGGTACAGTAACGGCATCAACTTTCTTAGTGTAAAAGAGATACTAGAATCAAGCAACATACACAACTAGTATTTTTAAAGCAGTTTAAAGTTTTCAGTTAAACTTGTAAATGAAATGTGTTGCAGTGTAACTAAAAGTAGCGATGCTACTAACATAATTACATGTTTCAGGAGCGTGACAGTAGCTCAGCTGGGAAATAGTGTAGAAACAGTGTAAATAGTGCAAAATAGTGTAGCTTTTCCAGGAAAAAGCTAATTTTTCCAACAAATAGTTGACCATATTTGATAATAGTTGATAGCGTGATAAAATATCTGCTTTGCGGCCAATAGCACTCACATAGCACCTAGAATGTCTCTTTCTGATAATCTTCGAGGAAGTCTTAACTCTTAAGAAAAATGGTTCTAAATAGTACCAAATAAGGGTTCTTCGGCTTGTAACAATAGCAGAACCCTTTTTGGTGCTAAATAGAACCCTTTTTTAAAGGTTCCATAAAGAACCTTCATTTTAAAGTGCTATATAGAACCTCAATAGTGCTATAAAAAACCTTTTTGATGCCTTTTTGATATTTTTTTACCCCTCTACAATCTGCTTCCATAAAATATTATAGCCTCAATTATGGTTTTATATTAAATATAAACAAACAAATAAATGCAAGGTATGTGTGTCAATTAAGTACTTTTAATTTCTATTTAAATGAAAAATTTTAGAAAAAAATAGCAATGCTTTTACATCAATCATTAGCTGAATACATTAATAAATGATTGTGATTACATCATTCCAAATGCATAAATCACACTTTAATACATAAAAAATACATAAAGAGTCAATAAATATATATGCAAATGAAATAGCAGACCACTACATTGCTCCACACATTAAGGCTAGGATAGAAATTTGTACATTTACACTTTTTATACACTTGTACTTTTATCTTTAATATTATAGAGAGTATTTTTCTTCCATTCTGACAACCAACTCTTCAAGGAAGAGCAAAGTCCCATGGAAACACAAAATATATGTAATGAAGGCTATATTTCACTAGAATATCTGCACAATCCTCTATGATGTCTTCATCATCCATCACTGTGTATTTTGTTGTACTTGAGTGGCAGCTGCTCTCTGCAGGTAATGAGGTTGTGGAGTAGAACTACATAGTTAGGTTACTTTAGAGTCAGTGTGGACAATACTGAATATGTGAGCTCTTCACAATGTAAAAAAGAATAAGTGATATAAAGTGTGTTTGTGTGTGTGTGTGTGTGTGTGTGCGTGCGTGCGTGTGTGTGTGTGTGTGTGTGTGTGACTGCGAAAAATGTTTATGCAACAACCCAAGTAAGTAATTGAAACATTCCAAAATTCTATTTAAACACTCACATGCTTAGTGGAGAAGCAGAGACAAGTATCCTCACCGAACACAGCCGGAAGACATAGTGTCACTGCTTTTTAACTGTAAACCTTGAAACAAAGAAATTACACTGTATTATTTAATTAGTGTATAAATCAATAGCAAAATAGATATAAAAAAAGAAAGAGATACAAATGAGTACTTAAAACTCACATAATGTGATAGCTTTATGGCAGGCATATGCTGTTGGGTGGGATGGATACCTGAAATCACAATAAAAATTTAAAATTAACTACTTTTTTCAGAACATAATGTCAGTATTTTAAAGAAAATGACTAAATGACATCTCACCTCTTGGTTGGTCACTCTTGCATGTTCTGATAGAGATCTTAAAAAAAAAAAAGAAAAAAAAAAGAATCTCATGGCTAGGAAACTACAACACTGTTTTAATGCCACATAAAAAAAAAATAAAAAAATTAGAGTATCATAATATTTTGAAAATAAATCGAAATTACGAGATTTAAGTCATAATATTTTGAGAATAAAGTCAAAATTATGAGAATAAAGTCATATCACTACAAGATTAAAGTGGCAATATTTCGGGGCCTGGGTAGCTCAGTGAGTAAAGATGCTGACTACCACACCTGGAGTCGTGAGTTCAAATCCAGGGCATGCTGAGTGACTCCAGCCAGGTCTCCTAAGCAACCAAATTGGCCCGGTTGCTAGGGAGGGTAGAGTCACATGGTTTAACCTCCCCGTGGTCACTATAATGTGGTTCGCTCTCGGTGGGGCGCATGGTGAGTTGTGCGTGGATGCCGTGGAGAATAGCGTGAAGCCTCCACACGCGCTATGTCTCCGTGGTAATGCACTCAACAAGCCACGTGATAAGATGTGTGGATTGATGGTCTCAGACACGGAGGCAACTGAGATTCATCCTCTGCCACCTGGATTGAGGCGAGTTACTACGCCACCATGAGGATTTAGAGCGCATTGGGAATTGGGCATTCCAAATTGGGGAGAAAAAAAAAGTGGCAATATTAAGAGAGAGTCAAAATTACGAGAATAAAGTCATAGCATTATGAGATTAAAGTCGTAATATTTCGAGAATAAAGTCAAAATTACGAGAATAAAGTCGTAGCATTATGAGTTTAAAGTCGTAATATTTTGAGAATAAAGTCAAAATTACAAGAATAAAGTCGTAGCATTATGAGATTAAAGTCGTAATATTTCGAGAATAAAGCCAAAATTATCAGAAACAGTGCGTCATTATCACAATGATAGAATGCCGAGCCAGCAGCTTCATCAATGCAAGAAATGGATGTAGATGATTTAGTTAAATCATACTTTAGTTTAGGATTTAGCAACAAAGAAATCCTTTGTCATCTTTTGGCACATCAGCACAAAGTTATTTTTGGGATTCTGACACTTCAGCGGTTATGAATTGGAGAAAGAACCAGACAGATGTTCGCGCAGTCCCGCTCAGCGTGGGTGATGCTTGGTCTGAGTTTCCCGAAGCTCTAAGTTGAACATTAGTAGCACTTAAATTGTACTTGCTACAGCATGTTTCTCAAAAGTACCGTTATCTATGTAGCACCTACAAACGCTTGGAAATTAACTAGAGCTATGATCCACTCTTAAGTCCATAAATTACTACACGTATTGTTCTCACGTCTTTCACAGTTTATTAGATACAAAGGGACATTTAATAAATTATATTAATATATTTTGATCATTTGAAAGTTGGGCTGAAAGGATTAGTCGACGTTATCGACAACGTCGACAATAAAAAATTGTCGACAAAAATGTTCGTTGTCAAATAGTCATTTGATGTCATTTAACATAACAAGAGATCACATTTAACTCTAATGATGACTCACGAGAGCAGCACTGCAGTTCACGCCTGACTGAGAGGAAGAATTACACAGCTCACAGTCCAGATACATGCTACACTTTCACAGCCTCAGGTGATATAGATCACAAAGTATGAGCAAAAATACAAAATAAGTAAATACAGAAGCACTCTCGTTGTAGAATGAGTGGAGCTCTTTAAAGGAAACGCTCCCACGTTACATCTTAAATGCAGTTATATTTAATGTGTTATAACTTTAATGAAGTTCAAATAATACAGAAATAGTTCATGTAAACTCCAAAACTGGCATTTCTCTGTACAGTCAACGCCTCTTCCATGAGTTGCGCGAATGTCCTGATCTAAGGGGGAGAGACTGAAACTGCACCCGGCTGAGGCACACTCTGTCACGGGGACGCTCATCCCTCGAGCCCGCATGCTTGCTGCAGCTAGATTATAACATGATGGCTTATTGAATCATAATATATGTCACTGTGCATTTCTTAACGTGAAGAAAATTGGCAAAACGCAGCTTTATTAATAAGAGAGAGTTTGTTTTTTAGTGAGATAAAGATGGATTGAAGTGAACAGAAAGGTGAGAGAGGGTAGTCTAATATGTTTTCTAATATAAATATCTAAAACTGGGGCCTGGGTAGCTCAGTGGTAAAAGACGCTGGCTACCACGCCTGAAGTTTGCTAGTTTGAATCCCAGGGTGTGCTGAGTGACTCCAGCCAGGTCTCCTAAGCAGCCAAATTGGCCCGGTTGCTAGGGTGGGTAGAGTCACATGGGGTAACCTCCTTGTGGTCGCTATAATGTGGTTCGTTCTTGGTGGGGCACATGGTGAGTTGAGCGCAGATGGGTGGGGTGAAGCCTCCACACGCGCTATGTCTCCGTGGCAACGTCCTCAACAAGCCATGTGATAAGATGCGCAGGTTGATGGTCTCAGACGCGGAGGCAACTGGGATTCATCCTCCACCGCCCGGATTAAAGCGAATCACTACGCCACCACGAGGACTTAAAAGTGCACTGGGAATTGGGCATTCCAAATTGGGAGAAAAAAGGAAAAAAATAAATAAATAAATAAATTTATCTAAAACTCCTTTAAAACAATGTACATTTACTTTAGCAGCTGTACTGCAGAAGAAAAAACATTTTATCTGAGAATGTTGAATATAATATAAAAAATACAAATATTTTAAAATATCTAAAAATCCTTTAGAAAAGATGCATTCAACTGAGAAGCAGCATAGAAGATTTTTAGACTTGCTTTTAGAGAATAGATCTTGAATATAAGTATATTTTGTCTTTACTGCACTCGCAGAAGTATAACCAAGTGAAAAAATACACTTATATACAAAATAAACTTATATATGTTACAGTCTCTTAAAGCAAGTCTAAATATCTTATATGTTGCTTCTCAAGTAAATGTATCTTGTTTTAAGGATTTTTAGACAATTTTAAATCTTTTTAAATGTTATAATCATTAGTTGCAGCCCTATAGGAAAGCCACTGTACACGGTTTCAGAGGATAAAAAAGTTTTGAAAAAACACATTGAAATCAATAGACAGTCTCCACAGTCTGTGCACACCACGTGATAGGTGTAAATTAGGTCTAAAGATAGATCTAAATTGACATGACACATAATACAGTATAACATTTTATTGGCCTTCTTTGATAAGCATAATTGTAATGGCAACAGAAAGATATGTTCTTATTGAACAGATTTGCTTAGAAGACATTTGTGAGTAATGTGACCATGCAGTTTAAAATTAAATAGGCCAAAATAAATAATTAAAATATGGTTAACAAAGCAGGGTGAGAGTGTGCAATGAGTGATTCAGTCTCCCTCTTCTTCCTCCTCCTCTTCTTCCTCTCTCAAATGGATGATATAAATAGTCTGTTTACATGGCGGTCACAAATTGCATGCTGCATAATGGCAGTAAGGCTACAAGTGCATAGTAGGGCTGGGCGATATGAAAGAAATATTTTCATGATATTTTTCTGAAAAAAATATAGCCATATCCGATTACATCGTCACCCCTCCTGCTAAGGGATTGGTGAATATACTTGCTTTATTGGTTTTGCTTTAAAAATTAAATGTATATATCAAAACTTCAACCAAAGATATTTCTAAATTCAAATTACACTTCAAATGAAATGCAAAAGCTTTAAGAATAATGAAGTGGTCAATAAAATCGAATATAAGCACCCTTCCTTTTGCCATCACGCAAGTATCCGTCTCCAACAGGTGGAAAGTTACTAATACTAATTAAGATATGAAGACAATTATAAATGTAAACATAATAATAAAAAATAATAATTAAAATATAAATACATTTTAGGTTCAAGGTGAACTCGTTTAGGTTGTATACACATCTGCTATATAAAGTGAACCTGCCGCTGTACGTGTGGTCCAGGAGACACACTCTCACTGCAGTCCTCTGAACAAACAGCACATCAGAGACACGCAACGATGGCTTTCTGTCGTCTGTTCTTCAAAATATAATAAAGTGTGTTTCTTCAAGCGCGTCTAATATTACTAAAATGTATTTATATTTTTATTATTATTCTCATTATTATGTTTACATTTATAATTGTCTTCATATCTTAATTAGTATTAGTAATTTTCCACCTGTTGGAGACGGATACTTGTGTGACGGCAAAAGGAAGGGTGCTTATATTCGATTTTATTGACCACTTCATTATTCTTAAAGCTTTTACGTTTCATTTGAAGTGTAATTTGAATTTAGAAATATCTTTGGTTGAAGTTTTTCCTGTTTTAATACATACATTTAATTTGAAAAGCACAACCAATAAAGCAAGTTGACGATGTAATCGAATATGCCGATATGTTTTTCGAAAAAATATCATGAATATATTTCATTCATATCGCCCAGCCCTACTGTCTGCCATTATGCAGCATGCAATTTGTGACTGCTTGTGACTACAGTCTCATTTCCCAAAAGCATCGTAAGCCTAATTAGATCATAGAATCCATCTTACGATTCATCTTAATTTTGCGGCCCGTTTCCCAAAAGCATCGTCATTTAAGTAGTACTTGAAAATGCTCATAGATTACGAGTGTTCTTGAGTACTTGCACACCGCTAAGAACACCGTAAGCACATAGACTTCTGCAGACACCTGCAGGACAATCGTGAAATTACACCTAAAACAATTTAAATACCTATAGCTACACTTTATACACTTTATACACTTAATATCAGTATACATATGTTTTATTTTATTTGTTTTTTAACCGAAAAGGCTAATAATAATAATAATAATAAAGTCAAGCAAGTACAATGTTACAATTGACCCTGACCGTGTGGTCAGTTGTAACATAGTGTGGGGTCAGTTGTAACGTTTATTTTCATTAAGCCTGTTTGAGAAAAATTAAAAAAAGTAACATTACCATTTATCAGGCAGTAAAGGACTCACCAGAATCTACTTTTCTCTTTCAAACAGCATTTTTAAGGATTACTCAGCCAAGAATGAAAATTCTCTCATCATTTATTCTCCCTCATGCCATCTCAGATGTGTAGGACTTTCTTTCTTCTGCAGAAAACAAATGAAGATTTTTAGAAGAATATTTCAGCTCTGTAGGTCCATATAATGCATGTGAATGGCGGCCAGAACTTTGAAGCACCAGAAAGCACATAAAGGCAGCATAAAAGTAATCCATAAGACTCCAGTGGTTTAATCCATATCTTCAGAAGTGAAATGATAAGTGTGGGTGAGAAACAGTTTAATATTTAAGTCATTTTTTACTATAAATCTCCACTTTCACATTCTTCTTTTGTATTTGGCAATTCACATTCTTTGTACATATTGCCACCTACTGAGCAGAGAGGAGAATTTATAGTAAAAAAAACAACTGAAATATTGATCTGTTTCTAAACCATACTTATATCACTTCTGAAGACATGGATTAAACCACTGGAGTCGTATGGGTTACTTTAATTCTGACTTTGAGCTTTTTGAACCCAACTGGTCTGCGATGATGAAATTTGATATGCTCACTACACTTCAGCACTGACTCAAGATGTCAATCATGATAACTGATAGGCAACAAAACAGTGATCATTTGCAAGAAAACTGATGACACAATCCAAAATGTTGGGCAGATTTTAAAATGTACTTTTGTACCGCGAAAAAAACACGTTTAGGTATAAAATGTGCATTGGTGTAAAGAGACTGCTGATCTTGTGAAAAACAGTGAAAATTTCCTCCTTGTTCTTTGACTTAGTGGGTGCACACCCTTCAGCAATCACAGAAATGCAAACCGATTTGTATTGCAGTGTAGCTATAGCTTTTTAAAAGACTTGCTTGACTGTAATTGTAACTGTAGCCACTCATTTAAAGTACTAAATGAATATTCCAGGTTAAAAACAAGCTCAATCGACAGCATTTGTGGCATAATGTTGATAAGCACAACAAATCATTTAGACTCGAAAAAGAACCACGGTTACAGTGAGGCACGTACAATGGAAGTGAATGGGGCAGATCTGTAAACGCAAATACATACTGTTTCTACAGTACAGTAACAAGACATAAACATGTTATTTGTCGACATGATTTTAGTGTCAAAATCGCTTTTAACCTCGAATGTGTAACGTTATATGCAATATAAAAATTCTGTTGTCATGATGACATCGTAAACCAGTAAACCCTGTAATCTGGTTAAAACCTTAATGGCGGTAAATCCCTGAAAATCATGTTAACATGTATAATGTTTACGTTTTGAAGCTATACTTTTGAAACAGTATGTATTTTAGTATTAATGAACTGGCCCCATTCACTTCCATTTAAGTGTCTCACATTAACCAGGAATCTTTGCTCCATTCTTTTTTATTAAATGAGGGACGAGCTGAAATTATATTTTTTATGCCACAAAACCTATCGATTGAGCTTCACTTGTAGGAGACCTGAAACATTCCGTTAATTACTTTAAATTAGTTATTTTGCAAGTTACAGTTTCAAAGTTGCTTCCTCAACACTGATGTTTTCTTGCTGTACATCTGATGGGCAGGTGAGACTGACCGTGTTCCCAGAGACGATAGTGACACAGTTCGGAGGCGTCCCGTGGTGGATTATTCTTGTGGCTGTATTAGCTGGAATCCTAATGCTGGCTCTTCTAGTGCTGTTACTGTGGAAGGTACGCTCATAAAACACACACCCAAACATTGAGGTCCAAAGACATCAGCATCATGTCCTAGAGCTGCCACAGATGACTTCTGATAGCATGTCAATGGCATAATATTTCACAAAAAGAAGTTTGTTGGGTTTTAATTGATTTTCTGTTCAAAAAGACAAACAACATTTGGAAACTTTCTTGTTGTCAAACATTAGTGGAACATAACATGATATGTTTGCAATGACCCCTGAATCTGCCCCCTCTGTAGTGCGGTTTCTTCAAGCGAGCTCAGAAGGACGAGTACGATGCCGCATTTCACAAAGCTGAGATACACGCTCAACCCTCAGATAAAGACAAACTGTCCACTGAGGCCTAGTTCTCTTCACCAGGGTAAAACACGATCGCTGCAGCAGAGTTCGTGTCTGCATGATGTGTGGCCTAACTGTTCACTAACTCAGCTTTTGCTTTGACTAAAGGAAGGGAAAGACACAGCGTGAGCCACTCTTTCCAAACTGTGTGAAACTCTGTTTTGTTATGTATTTTTGACATTGCCTTTTTGTCAGTGACCAATCGATGGATGTGCTTTTAATTGTGCTGTTTTGTTAAGCATGTCCCATCACTCACTTTGTCCTTTGTTCTCCAAAGTTTATGAAAAAAGTGATTTTTAAAGGGGTCATGTCATGAGGAATCACATGAGGTGCTTTGAAAACATATTGTATGTTTTCATACAGATCTACAGAACTCCATTTTTATGACGAGAAAGCTGGATAGAAGCTATTATCCACTGACACCAGAAAAACTATTGATATAAAAGTAAAATGAGGAAAGTTTCATCAAAGCCTTTCTCAGCTGTGTGTAGCACCTTCCACTCTGCAGATCCATCTGTAAAATCCCAACATTAGAAACAAACAGCTTAAGTTTCCTAGTTTTTTACTAGGGCTGTCAATCGCTAAAAAATTGGAATTAAATTAATTACATGACATGCCAATTAATTAATTTAATTAATTGCATTTAATCGCATATAGCAATATTTGCTGGGAAAGGCCCTCACATAGAGATCATTTAAAATAAATAAAACATAATTAAGGTAATTTAAATATAATATAATAATTCAGATATTCAGATTGAAATCTATACATTATTGTGGCAGAAGAATAAAGCATTGATTATCCAATAGAAAAAGTGGCTTTAGAAGTCAGTATTTTGTTTTATTCTCATTTAATAGAACATATGCGTACAGTCGAAAGCAATTAATTTCACAATCGAGGTTGTCAATGTATTCAGTGCTCACAGGAGGCGGTTTTGCCTCTTTGCTATCTTTAATTGTCTGCCTATGTACATATTTGTAAGATAGACGAGTTTAAAGTGTCTCACTTGTTTCAGGATCATAACCGGTGTGTTTTTAGGATGCTGTGTCAAGATAAAAGTAGTTGAAACCTTGAAAATCATGTTTCGAGATTTCTGCATCCTGTTGTGCTTCTTCCAGCTGTCGAGGTCCTGTGCAACCAGCTCTCATTTTGTGGCTGTGCTGCCTGTGAGGTTTGTTAAGGTGTGCTGACTGCCCCCTACTGATGCGGTTTGTAAAAATGCAAAGTTTCATGAACTTCAAAGCTTGAATTGCTCCAACAGAAAAAAAAAAAAAAAAAAACATTAATTGTGGAATTTTCATATGTTAGTTGGCATGATTAATTGCATTCATTTTTTAACACATCATTTATATCTATCTATCTATATAATTAATCACACTAAATTAATGTGTTTAAGTGACAGCCACATTTTTAACAAGATCTCTGGTCATTTCAGTCTGATCTTAAAGGAATATTCCGAGTTCAAAACAAGTTAAGCTCAATCGACAGAATTTGTGGCATAATGCTGATTGCCACAAAAAGTAATTTTGACCCATCCCTCCTTTTTTTTTTAAAAAAGAAACAAACAAAAATCTGGGTTACAGTGAGGCACTTACAATGCAAGTAAATCCGTAAACATTAAAATACTCACTGTTTCAAAAGTACAGACACAAGACATAAACAATATGTGTGTTAACATGATTTTAGCATGATAAAATCACTTACTAACCTTTCCTGTGTAAAGCTAATTGCCAATTTTACAACTTCGTTGCCATGAAGATGTAATGTCAACACACCCTAAAAATACGGTAAAAATTACGATTTAAGCAACTTTACAGCTCAAATAATACACAAGTGTTTTTAGAAGAATTAATGTAAGTGCTTTTATAAAATTATGAGCTTCATATTCCTGCCTTTAAACCCTCTAAAAATTAGCCCCATCACTTCCATTGTAAGTTCCATTTTGTGGTATTCAACATTATGCCCCAAATGCTTTCGATTGAGCTTAACTTGTACTGAACCTGGAATATTCCTTAAACAGTTTGAGCAAGACATTTCAGTGTAGATTGTTCAATGAATGTCACAACTGCAATGCAGACTTGCAAAGAGTCTGTTACTGAAGGATGGGGCAGTTATCTATCTAATCCATTTTGAATTATTTCGACTGCAAACCCGCAAAGTGTAAGCAGCAGAGCACGGCATTCAGCACATTGGCTCAGACAGCAGCGGGAGTTTCTCAAAGGCACAGTAGTAAAAACGTTCCTGATAACACGTATGAGTCAGAGAGAGGGTGCAAAATATCAATAAAATAATTATATAATAAATGAAATAATTACTATTTTGGCACAGAAAACATTACTAACATCATAAGTGGAGCTCATGGAAATAAACTGAGCAACAAAATATATATGATATGACCCCTTTGTTTCCGTTATTGTGTTTCAATTTTGAAGTAAAAATATTGCTTAGTTTTAATGTTTGTCTTTGTTCTTTTTTCTGTCAGTGTGGATTTTTTAAACGTTCCAAATATGATGACAGCATTCCGAAATATCACGCGGTGAGGATTCGGAAGCAGACGCATCTCTTAAAAGACGAAAAGGACATGTTAGATCCCCTGGAGAAGAAGCAATGGATGACCACATGGAGTGAGAATGAGAGCTACTCTTGAGACTGTCTCTGCATCTGCTGTGGACAGTTTGACGCCATCAGGCATTTCAAGTTGGGAAAAGATTCAGAGGAAGCTGACATGGCCTCTGTGCAGTGTGTAAGCCCACCGAGAGCAAAATATCACAGGCGTTTGACACAAAGAAGCTTTTACACATCCATGTGTTTCTGAAAACTAAGGAGTATGACTGACAGTTAACTCCTGGATCTCTGGGCCTTTTGTCTGCAATGCCTCATCTTTAAATCCCAACCATTCTTTAAAGAGTTTTGTATATTTTTGGAAGTTGCATGGGATGCCAAGACATACTTTTCTTTGTAAATATTTAAGTATTTTACAATGTATTTTATTTATTTTGTCTTGTAATTTTGTATTATGGTGCCTACTGTGCATGGACTGGCCAAAGATTGTTTTTTCAAGCCTTTCAGTAACTGTAAATTACATTGAATGTTACGAGCTCTGTCAGCTAAAGCTCAGGCAGGACATGATAGTCAGGCATGCAGAAGACAGAACATAGACAACGGACAAGGAAACAAGTCAGTACTGGCAAATGATGTTGATTGTTAGTGGCAATTTGTCCCAAATGTATTAGCTATGCCACTGGAGCAATGGAATACTAGCTTACTACTGAATACTGTAGTATACACTGTATAGTATATATATAGTTTAAATAGTAAGTGAAATACAGTATGCATCATGCAACGATAAACGTTCCAAAACAGTAGTATGCAACTTTGTTGTCACATGACCTCATTCATTTTTGTGTGTGTTGTCTACTAAACATCTTGGAAATAGATAGTTATTTTGCATTTCAGTTCAATTTTTGTGTTAAAATGTCTTTTGGAACTTTTGGAAAGAGACATTAAAAATCACGACTCTTTACTTCAGGTTCAACTTTTCGTCAGGGGTTCCCCCTCCTCGACTGTTTTGCTGCTAAAATATGGGGCAGTAATATGAATCTACATCAGAATATTTGGAGATCATTAACATCATTTGTAATTTCAGTATAAAATGAGGAAAATTCCCAGCTTTTGTTTGCAAATCTGTTGGTTGGCATTAAACTTTACAAATCTTAATGCATGAGGAATAAAATTTTCCTTTATCTTTTAACATGTAAGAGATCATTGTGCTATAAAAAATATACTGTAAGTTTCAGAACTCAAAACTTCCTCCTCACTGCAAAAAGAGCATTTGATGAAACGGAGCATCCAAAAAAAACTCGTTCTCTTCTTCCTCCACATTGTGATGTCACACTGTTGTAGACATTTGCATCTGACCACCTCCACAACAACACATCAACGCCTACTTTACCTTATCACTTCCGTAGCCCTGCCCAGTAGCGGTGAGCAGTTAGAGAGCAGGTCAGTCAAGAGCAGAGAGCCAGTCAGAACAGTGGGTGTCCCTGACAGAGGGTCAGAATGAGGGTGGAAACTGATTATGTTTTACAAATATATGACTGTTTTGTGCAAAAAACTTTACTAATATTATAAGTGAACCTCAAGGAACATATTTAAATTATAAAAAAGGCATGTCATGACCCCTTTAAAATACTAGAAATGTTATTTCATATGTTTTCCTGGGGCCTGAAGAAATTGTCTTATTCTAATAAGGCAAATAAAAGAAATAAATATTTGAATGGCGCTCAATATAGTAAGTTACAAAACTACATTTCTTCTATGTATGGACTGCCGTTTCTTTTGCCAATTCTGTAGATCTGCTGTAGTCTTGATAACTGACACATAGAAGGAAAATTATTGCAGACAAACAGGAAACAGACATCTTACCATCTGTTTGTCTTCTGTTTCATTGTTCAGTTCACCGATCGGCACTAATACAACAGAAAATAAAACAATAAAACTTCTGCATGCTTTGTACATTTACCTGGTCATCCAACCATGAGTTTGGCTTTCTAAAGAAATGTAGGTAGCACTTTATAATACAGTTACATTTGTTAACATTAGTAAATTCATTAGGTATCAGGAACTAAAAATAAACAATATATTTTTACAGTATTTATTAATCTTAGTTAATGTTAGTTAATAAAAATACAATGGTTCATAGTTAGTTCATAGTGCATTAACGAATGTTAAAAAGATACATTTGATTTTAAAAATGTATTAATATACAGCATGTTGAAATTAACATTAACAAAGATTAATAAATGCTATAAAAGTATTGTTCATTGTTAGTTCAGGTTAACTAATGTTGTTAACTGATGTTAGCAAATGTACCTCATTTTAAAGTGTTACCAAAATATGGTACAAAATTACTGTATGATGCCCCTCATAAAATTTTCACTGAATAAAAAAATATATATATAATATGCTAAAATATTTAATGATTTTGAGTGCAGTTTCATTCAAAAATCATTATGTCAAATGATAAATAATTTTGCTAATAAAAATGAAGTACAAATCTTGGTTTTGATATGCTTCGCAGATATACAAAATAGCAAAAGTTTTACACAATTGTGTACATCTTAAACACAACCTTATGTGTTTAAACAAATGGCCAATGATGAGACATATAAATACTGCAGGTTATGACTGTAATAATGCATTATAATCTAACTGTAATAATGGAGAACAGTCTGTTGAATGCTGATACAGTGCAAATACTTAGAAATACCTAAAAAAAAAAAAAAAAAACGTTTTGAGTTTAAACAGTATACACAGCAGAACCCCTGTCAACTTTCTAAACATTACAGTACAAAAACGTAGTCAGACTAAAATGCCCTTCAAAGACACAATCAATTTGACTTCCACAATAACAAAAATGTTATCATTAGTAATAAGGTAATCCTTAGTCTGCTATAAAGCTCTTTAGAACAAGCTTTCAAATGTTTGGAAAATGAATTTTTGATATGAGATGATATTCGCTAAAATCCATAGATTTGTTTCAAAGCTCGTTTCCATTAGGTGTTTCATCCAGACTCTTCTGTTTTTCCATTGTGTCTGCGTGTCTCAGTGCGATTTGTTCCCTTGGCCTCTTCCAAGACGGGCGATTGGCAATTCAAACAACAAGAGCACCAAACGCAGCAATGAGTATCCCAAGAACATTAACCAGAACGGCCTCTGGTGCAGAGTCCTTATAACCCAGGTTTGTCCTGTAAGACATCACAAACAACATTTAGCAACAACAGCATTTGTAAGGCTGTGAATATTGGCTGATCTGCAACCTACAAACAACCTCTTACAGTGCAAATATGAGTTTCTCTGTGATGCCTATGAGAGCTGCGATCACACTGGTGAAGATGAACAGGCCACTGTAGATGTGTACAGGCATTAGAGCAGCACACACATACACTGGATTCACAGGTCTCAAATAGACAGCGACGCTCATAACTATCTAATTCATGAGAGAGAAGAGAAAGAGTTCACGACAAGAGAGCTCTGATCATACAAATGTTACAATGCACAATTTAATAAACTACATATGGGTGTTTCACCAACTTCGGGCACTTTTAGCACTGTGGACATTGGACTTCCTGTTCCTGCTGCTGCCGGCACGCTGCACGCGTCTGTGTTTGTAGCTTGCTAGCCTGCTTAGCATTGCTTATTCTTCTTATATGTTCATTGTTTAATCCTTTACCATTTTACCACGTGCATCATTTTTTCCGCTTTACTACTGTTTCAAATGCATGTATTTTACCTCGCGCACCCATTTTCGCTCTTTTTTATTTTCTTTTTTCACGCTTGTCTACATCTCGCCGTCTCAACTGCATGCATTCGTTTTCTCCTCTGTGTTTTACACGGATTATTGCATCAATCTCAAACCTCTGCTGATCAGGAACGACATCAAACCACATTGATCTCAATCCCTCGCCACTCAAGAACAACCATAACAACAACAAACAATTGCGCTAAGTCATGGCATCCGCTTGTGTTATTTCTTCCTGCATTGCAGACACATGTCTACTATAGCTTCTTCTATCAGCAGTGAGGGGTTTACATGTGATAAATAAGGAATTAGTCAGGTTGATGAGTTAGAGACATGCATCCGAACGCTAGTGGAGGTCAATGAGAAAGAGAGCCAGTAGATACTGTTTCGGATGTGGGTAGTACAGTGAGCAACACACACACTTTGGTTATGGATCTAGAGCCCCCACAGCAGGGCGATTGGGTGACATCTCGGTGGCATACTCGCTCAGAAAAGCGACACCACTCTCCCGTTCCTGTTAGGGTTTCCAATCGATTCTCCCCACTCAGTGATGCACCCACTGAGATTCATTTAGAAAGAGCCTTGGTCATAGGTGATTCTATTGTAAGAAATGTGGAAATAGAGACTCCAGCCACCATCGTTAAATGCATTTCCGTGTCTCGAGCATCTGACATCAGATCAAATTTACAAGTGCTGGCTAATGCTAAATGTAGATTTTCTAAAATTTTTATTCATGTTGGTACTAATGATGTCTGGCTTTGCCAGTTGGAGATCACTAGATATAATGTTTAAGAGGTGTGTGAACTTGCAAAAACTATGTCAGACACTGTAATATGCTCTGGCCCCCTCCCTGCTCATTGTGGTGACGTGGTTTATAGTAGATTAGTGTCACTGAATGGCTGGATGTCTGAGTGTTGTCTGGTGAATACCATAGGATTTATAGACAATTGGAGTTTTTGGGGAAAACCTGGCCTGCTAAAGAGAGACGGACTCCATCCCTCCCAGAAAGGTGCCACTCTCCTCTCTAGTAATTTGGCTCATAGTCTTAGGTCAGGAAGCAGACAAACTGGCTAATCCGAACGTCTGCAAGCTGCCTTGAGACGTCACACAGGTTGCATAAACTACAACACATAGAGACTGTATCATCTAGATATTACATAGAGACTGTGTCTCCTCCCCGAACTACCAAACACAAACCCCTCACTAAATAAAAAAAAAAATAAAAAATTATTAAGGTCAAACTTGGAAAAAAAAAAATTGAAGATAAACATCATTTAAAAGGTAGGGCTACTAAACATTAGATCTCTTTCAACCAAAGCCCTAATTGTTAATGAAATCATTACAAATCATAGTTTGGATGCGCTCTGTTTGACTGAAACCTGGCTTAAACCATTTGAATATATTAGTTTAAATGAATCTACTCCCCCAGGTTATTGTTATAAACATGAGCCTCATCTGAAGGGTCGAGGAGGAGGTGTTGCTACAATTTACAGTGAAGTTTTTGCTGTTACTCGGAGGTCAGGATATAAGTTTAAGTCTTTTGAACTAATAATGCTTAATGTGACACCATCAGATACAAATAAAAAACTCTCTGTCATTTTTTGCCCTTGCTACAGTATATAGATCACCCAGGCCATATTCTAATTTCCTTGGTGAATTCACATAGATAACGAAAATGACACATTGGGATTAGCATTTATCGATATTCTCAACTCTCTTGGAGTCAGACAAAATGTGACAGGACCAACTCATCGCCATAATCATATGCTAGATTTAACTCCGTCATATGGATTTGATGTTGATACTATAGAAATTCTACCGCAGAGTGATGACATCTAAGATCATTACCTCGTCTCTTGTTTGCTGCGATCTGCTAATTTCACTCAATCTACCCCACACTATCGTTCAGGAAGAACAATTCTTTCAACCACTAAAGACAGCTTCACTAAATATCTTCCAGAATTGTCTCACATACTCAGTAAGCCAAAATGTCTTGAAGAACTTGGATGTAATAACAGAAAATATAAATACAGTCTTCTCTAGCACTCTGGATAGTGTCGCCCTACTTCGATTAAAAACATTTATGAAAAAAGCCCTGCATCATGGTACAATGATCACAATCACGCTCTCAAGAGAGCAGCTCGGAAAATGGAACGCAAGTGGGAGAATACAAAAACCACAACAATCCTAGGTGTTTATTCAGTACTGTGGCTAAATTGGTTAGGAATAAAGCATCGACTGAACCAGATATTCCGTCGCAGCACAAGAGTAATGACTTCATGAATTTTTTTTACTGATAAAATAGAAATCATCAGAAATAAAATTGAAATTATGCGATTGCATAACAGTCACAGCACCTAAGAAAACAGTGTCTCATCATTTTCCTCATGAGCAACTTCAATCCTTTGCTGTCATAGGTCATGAAGAGCTAAAAAATCAAGTCACAACATGTATGTTAGATCCAATACCAACCAAGCTCTTAAAAGAGATATTCCCTGTAATCTCAGAACCTCTTCTTAATATTATTAACTCCTCGCTATCCTTAGGACATGTCCCAAGAAACTTTAAAATGGCAGTTATCAAACTGCTTATTAAGAAGCCTCAGCTTGATCCTGGAGAATTAGCTAATTATAGACAGATTTCAAATCTCCCATTTATGTCGAAAATACTAGAAAATGTAGTGTCCTCTCAACTATGTTCTACAGAGAAATGGTATATATGAACAATTTCAGTCAGGATTTAGGCCCCATCACAGTATAGAGACTGCATTTATCAGAGTTACAAAAGACTTGCTCTATTCATCTGATCACGGCTGCATTTCTCTTCTAGTGGTTTTAGACCTTAGTGCTGCCTTCGACACCATAGATCACGACTTTCTCTTGAATTCTCTAGAGAATTATGTTGGCATTTGTGGACTTGCATTAGAAAGAGAGAGAGAACTGCACCAAGTTTTTGCACCAAAAACAGTTAATGAATTATTCATCTTAGAAGTTGAATAAAGGCTACAAAAGTGTATGATATGGCCCAATTAAGTTGATGCGTTAAATGTAGCAGTGTATCAGTGAACCTCTACCTGTACTGGGTAGAGTATGACAGCAGTCAGACCCACCCAGCTGTGCAGGCTGTACATGTTGGGAATATTTTTTGCATTGTGAAAATCAAACACAGCCATCACAGAAATGATTACCAGGATGAAAGCGAGAACATTCAGCCCTGCGTGGATGAACTTCATCATCTGTTTACTGCACTTCCAAGTCCATGGCACTCTGTACACCACAACTGCTGAAGAATAATATTACTAATAATACAATTATGAATTACCAAGTGTTTTTACAGGCACTTTTCTTTCTAATCATAATACCTAATCATTAGGTATTGATTCCTATTGAATTATTAATTAATGATTCTATTTTATATACATAACATGAAGTGATTCTCTTGTTTTCACTCGGGCAGGATTGTTCATGCTGAACCCAGCTTAATATGTCATGTAGTGATTATTGAGAGCTCATACTTGATGTTTTTGGTTGACATGTTTTTGTCATTTGTGGGTAAAATATTGAGGTCCATGTGCACTCAAAACAATAACTTTAAGATTTACACATTTCAGTTTCTCCGGTGTAGCTCAGAGATTTTAGATTGTGAGTCGTGATGGGAGTATTACAGCATTACAGCCGAAACATACTTCACGCATGTACGCAAACGCAGATGCAGACGCGAGCACTTGGCCAACGCGTGGTCCCGTTGTACATACATTACGTGCGCTCTTGCATTGCTCTGGCGGTTATAAACCTCAGACCACAAGAGGGCATTAGGTTTTTTAGGCGTGACCACGAAACCGGTGCTGCATCTGAAAACAGGAAAATGCTGCCTTCGTAGACTGTATATGGCGGCAGGATGAAAATAAGGAGCTTTTCAAACTGTTCGGAGACCAGTTTCCTTAAGAGTTCCATTCATTAAAAACAGCTGTTCGTTAAGCCATTAACTGATTAGGCAGCAAGTCAGCTGCCTACGTTTTTGGATGCAGCCTGTATGTGGTAGATGAGTCGATAGTTGAGGAGTGGGGAAGAGACATGGAGAAAAAACAAGTTTTTTTACATGGACCGGGGACAAAAAGTCATATAACTCAAATTGCTGCCCAAGTCCACCATGACAGTTGTTGATTGAAAGAAGAAAATCCTCTCTTGCACCTCTTGCCGCAATGCTGAGAATGCAGTGCGGATTTGCGTTGTGTTATGAATTGAGCGTTGACACATTTCACAATGCAACAACGTGTGAAATCGAGCAAACCTGTATATGCACACCAAAAAGAAACAAGCATTCAAATACACAATGGTTTTTACTATCAAAGCTATCTGCAAATGGGTTTTCAGAAATGTTTTCAGTTCATTAGTATTCTTTTTCTGTCTTTCACACCAACACAAACATAGGTTAACAAGCTTAATGTACACATACATGCCACACACAGCTAAGAAGGCTGTAGATAGCGGACACACACATACCTGAAGATATTACTACAGCATATTTGAGATAAGAAAGTTAAGTTGCATTTTTAGAAATGCACTGGATCTCTTTAGCCAAGTTGCTGTCTTTGTCATATTGCTGTAATTTGGTTAATATTTCAGTCAATATTAAAGTACTAAAAGAGCTATTAGTGTCACATTTGGGTTTTTTTTTCTCAGGTTTGATTGGTTTTAGAAAGTAACTTCAAAGTAAAGTAATTAGTAATCTAATTACTTTTCAGATTAATTAGTAAAGTCATTAATTTTTTCCCAAAAGTAATTAGTAATAAGTAGTGGAGTACTTTTTTTTTAAAGTAACTTACCCAACACTGGTGCAGATGGGTCCTGTAACAGAGCATCTCTGTGTGGGGTTTGTGATGCGCTGGCTGGGGAGGCGGAGCCAGGGCAGTCTACGTCAGTTCCGCGTCGGGATGACGTAAGGGAGGGGGAAGTCTGCTTTCCCAGCCCTTAGAGGATTCCCCGCCAGGGATTTCCCTCTGGAGCAGACGTGAGAGGAGACTCTTAGACATGCCTTTGACCAAGTGATAGTGATTGATGGTCAACGTCTTCAGCCAGACATTGCGCTCTCATATCCGTATTTTTACATTATAAATTATCTGTTGTATCAAGTGATGCAGGACGCTCAAACAAAAGAGGATACAACCCAGTTGTTGATACTGAAGAGCCATCAGGAAATGCTATTCCAGATGGCTCATCATAATCCGATGGCGGGTAACTAAGGGCGAGAAGAAACACTAAACCGTCTAATGGCCCATTTCTATTAGCCGGGCATTCATGGAGATGTTCGCAGGTGGTGTGCGGCATGCCGTTAATGTCAGCTGTTGAATCCACTGGCCACCAAGAGCGCCTTTGTGCCTGCTTCCTTTGATCAAGGTCCCCTTCGAAAGAATTGCCATGGACCTCGTCGGGCCATTAGAGCGGACGGCACGTGGGCATCGCTTTGTGTTGGTTCTGGTGGACTAGGCAACGTGATTTCTGGAAGCAGTGTCTCTACGCAACATCTTATCACGTAGTGTTGTGGTGGCATTCTTGAAGCCCAAAAATGCTGTCCAAGTAGGCAGCTCACTAGGTTTTAACCCCAAATTTAGCTCTATGATGCCTAAATTTCCTGGACATGCTTATGATGCCCGAAAATGCTTTCAAGGTAGGCAACTCTCTATGCTGTGACCCCAAATTTACACCTATGATGCCCAAAAATGCTGTCTAGGTAGACATCTCACTAGGTATTAACTCCAGACGTTACACCTATAATGTCTCTGAATCAACTGAATGTCTTCTCTTTATCTTATACACATGGCAGCAGAGTGTGTTATTTTTCTCCTGGAAAGTGTGAATAATAGTGTCTCAATCAAAATACACCTCATGACTGTACAGTGCATCCGGAAAGTATTCACAGCGCTTCACTTTTTCCACATTTTGTTATGTTACAGCCTTATTCCAAAATGGATTAAATTCATTATTTTCCTCAAAATTCTACAAACAATACCCCATAATGACAACGTAAAAGTAGTTTGTTTGAAATCTTTGCAAATTTATTAAAAAAAAATAAAAAAATAAAAAATCACATGTACATAAGTATTCACAGCCTTTGCCATGACACTCAAAATTGAGCTCAGGTGCATCCTGTTTCCACTGATCATCCTTGAGATGTTTCTACAACTTGATTGGAGTCCACCTGTGGTAAATTCAGTTGATTGGACATGATTTGGAAAGGCACACACCTGTCTATATAAGGTCCCACAGTTAACAGTGCATGTCAGAGCACAAACCAAGCCATGAAGTCCAAGGAATTGTCTGCAGACCTCCGAGACAGGATTGTATCGAGGCACAGATCTGGGAAAGGGTACAGAAAAATTTCTGCAGCATTGAAGGTCCCAATGAGCACAGTGGCCTCCATCATCCGTAAATGGAAGAAGTTTGGAACCACCAGGACTCTTCCTAGAGCAGACCGCCTGGCCAACCTGAGCGATCGGGGGAGAAGGGCCTTAGTCAGGGAGGTGACCAAGAACCCGATGGTCACTCTGACAGAGCTCCAGCATTTCTCTGTGGAGAGAGGAGAACCTTCCAGAAGAACAACCATCTCTGCAGCACTCCACCAATCAGGCCTGTATGGAAGCCACTCCTCAGTAAAAGGCACATGACAGTCTGCCTGGAGTTTGCCAAAAGGCACCTGAAGGACTCTCAGACCATGAGAAACAAAGATTGAACTCTTTGGCCTGAATGGCAAGCGTCATGTCTGGAGGAAACCAGGCACCGCTCATCACCTGGCCAATACCATCCCTACAGTGAAGCATGGTGGTGGCAGCATCATGCTTTGGGGATGTTTTTCAGCGGCAGGAACTGGGAGACTAGTCAGGATCGAGGGAAAGATGAATGCAGCAATGTACAGAGACATCCTTGATGAAAACCTGCTCCAGAGCGCTCTGGACCTCAGACTGGGGCGAAGGTTCATCTTCCAACAGGACAACGACCCTAAGCACACAGCCAAGATAACAAAGGAGTGGCTCCGGGACAACTCTGTGAATGTCCTTGAGTGGCCCAGCCAGAGCCCAGACTTGAACCCGATTGAACATCTCTGGAGAGATCTGAAAATGGCTGTGCACCGACGCTCCCCATCCAACCTGATGGAGCTTGAGAGGTCCTGCAAAGAAGAATGGGAGAAACTGCCCAAAAATAGGTGTGCCAAGCTTGTAGCATCACACTCAAAAAGACTTGAGGCTGTAATTGGTGCCAAAGGTGCTTCAAGAAAGTATTGAGCAAAGGCTGTGAATACTTATGTACATGTGATTTTTTTTTCATTTTTTATAAATTTGCAAAGATTTCAAACAAACTTCTTTCACGTTGTCATCATGGGGTATTGTTTGTAGAATTTTGAGGAAAATAATGAATTGAATCCATTTTGGAATAAGGCTGTAACATAATAAAATGTGGAAAAAGTGAAGCGCTGTAAATACTTTCCGGATGCACTGTATAGTTAAAAATGAATATATTGTTGTAAATTTTGAACATATGTTATAAATCCAAACAAACAATTGTAGACATATAAATGAAAAAAGTAATACCTTTGAATATATATACTGTATGAATAAAAAAGAATATATAGTAGTAAATCTGAATATATGGTTAGATATCCAAATCTATTGGTAAAAATAATTTAAATAAAATATATCTATATATTCAGGATTTACATTTATATAACGATATATTCAGATTTATAATTATATACACTACTGTTCAAAAGTTTAGGGTCACTTATTCTTTTTTTTTTTTTTTTTTTTACATTTTAGAATAATAGTAAAGTCATTAAAACTATGGAATAACATAAATGGAACTATGGGAATTATGTTGTGACTAAACAAAATCCAAAATAAATCAAAACTGTGTTATATTTTAGCATCTTCAAAGTAGTCACCCTTTGTCTAGAATTTGCAGACATGTACTCTTGACATTTTCTCAAGCAACTTCTTGAGGTATCACCCTGGGATGCTTTTTAAACAGTATTGAAGGAGTTCCCATCTATGTTGGGCACTTATTGGCTGCTTTTCATTATTATTTGGTCCAAGTCATCAATTTCAAAAACGTTTATTTTTTATTAAATTTTAGTTTAGTAATGAAATAAATTAATATGTTGGCACAATTATATTTTTGTCTACAAAACTAATTTCAAATATTTAAGCATACGCCTTCAGATCAAAAGATTTTTAAGATCATGAGAAACATTTCAGTTAAGTGACCCCAAACTTTTGAATGGTAGTGTATATTCAGAATTTATAACTATTTATTTTGGATCTATATCTATATATTCAGATTTACAATTGTATAGCCTACTCTAATTTAGAACTATATATTCAGGATTTATTCATATACATTTGGATTTATTTTTATTTTTGAGAAGCAACGTCACAAAACTGAAAAATATTTTTAGATGTAAACGAGCATTTACATGATTTTGAGATGGAGATATTAGTATATTTAACAGGTAGGTGACCAGATTCATGCTTGTGGAAAACGGGACAGCCCCCTCCCAGCAAAAATGAAATTGACGTATCTTTACCTAGGCGCAGATCAATGCGAAGTAGAGGATGCATTCGCATCTGTAACTGTTGTCACCTTGTACTTTTCGCTGGCAGCAATTTTTCTCAGTGTGCACTTGTCTTTCAAGAGATTATTGTAAAATGCAGAGCAGTCCAGTCCAAAATTAAGACCTACGAAAAGCATTGCCTTCATGACTGTTACACTGAGTCGAGATTTATCCGGTGCCCATGCAGTGTTCATTAATGAGAACACACGCTCCACAGATGCAGATGTCCCAGGCAGGCATAAAACAAACTCCACGACCTTGGCTAAGACTCCGAAGTTGATTGTCTTGCTCTCTAGCTCACGAAAAATGTCTGTCCATCTCTCAGACAGGGCTGTCTTTTTCATGTTCCACTCAGTGATGCGACGAGTGGCAATGTTTTTCATGCAAGCCCACTCATCAAAGAGCATGGTTTCATCAATCAAACTGAGAGCAGGGATACTGGAGTAGAAGTGTTTGAGGCTGCTCTGAATGTCTTTCCACTCTGGGATGTCGCTCAGTAATTCAAGTTGTTCTGTTTTCTCCAATGAGCGGCTCCAATTTTGGAGGTAATCCACCGATGCTGAATAAAAGTTTCTCACTGCACAAAAGAAATCATCTGCTCGCATGTCACCAGCTTCAACCAGGGCATTCAACTGCTTTTTAATGTCAGAGCGTATGAATGATTCCTCCAGCCTGGTCTGCAAGTCTTTTCTCAGGTCATGAATGTGCAAAGCCACTTCTGTGGCTGATATGTGGTCTCGCTCTACTATCTCCAGTGCACGGTTAAAAGAGGCTGTTTACTTGAGTACGAAGCCAATCCAAAGTTTAGTGCAAGGATCGCTGAAAATGTCTCTTAGAAACTTTGGGCATTTTTCTTGAGAAAGAAAGTATGCACGCAGACCACTGAAAATGTATAGTATTCTTTCAAGAGCTGGACCAAGAGAGAGGAAACGTATGTTGCCATGCTGCAGTAATTTCTGATGGTCCAGCTGCACAAAAGCGGGTACATTGCATATAACAGCTTCAGATTTGGTGCGGGCAGAAGAACATTTCGGATCATACAATTTCGGACCAAAAATGCCAATTTCGCAGTGCAGTCAGCCGATCGAAAACTATGGCCGTGCACAACAGTCCTTCAGATTCTGAACTTTGCTTCACAAAAAACACTTGGTGTGGTACACTTACATTTAGCAGCATCCACATGCTTTTTTGTAACATGCTGCGCAATATCGGTGGGCCTCCATGGGCGATGGAAATGTGAGCTCCACAAATCTCAAAGCTCATTTTACTAGGCTCTGTCTGTGACTCCTTTTTTAAAAATGTAAACTTTTTGAAGATCCTCATTAAATGTACATGCATGCTTCCTTTTCCAGATGCAATTTAATCTGTGTGCTCTTTCAAACTGATTCTTCAATCAGTTCACTAACTGGACATCTATTGATTGGGGATTGTGAATGGATAGTTTAATCCAATAATGTACTTCAAATAACATGGTGTGATTTTATTGGTTTTACAAGCCGTATCTTTAGCTACCTTTCTCACGTGACTGAGAAAGCCGCATAGGCGAGAGAAATTTTAGGAGAGGGGAAATACGGGACAAAACACGATTTTTCCAGAATAAGTCAGGACACTAGAAAAAGGGCTTAAACACGGGACTGTCCCAGGACAAACGGGACGTCTGGCCACCCTATTTAAAGGGGTCATGACATCCTCTATTTTTCAAATTTTATTATTTTCCCTGAGGTCCTCCTATAATATTAGTAAAGTTTTAATGCACCACAACAGTCATGATTTATATACATGATCATTTTAAACCCTGTCTCTGGTTCTGTGACTGAAACGCTCGTTGTTTGACTCTGTTCCTCTTTAAGACTTCAATTAAACACCCAATGTTATGCTACAGCCATACATATACATTTTAAAACTCAATCAGAAGAGAATAAACCAGCTCCACGACAACAAAAACTAAATTTCAGGTTTTACACACGCCACATCCGACACAAAATATCAATAGAAACAAAGTCAGTGAAATGCATTGCATCTGAATTTATCAAACAGTTTCCTCAAGCCCGGCTCCACATTACACTTTGAATATCAAACAGTCATGATAAATGAAACATTCATGAGTTAAACTGTTCTTACGGTTTTGTGGTCGGGTCCAAAAGTGTTTTTAACTGGCCTTAATCTTGAACAACAGTTCCCCAGCAAAGCCTGGTTCATAAGCAATCCACGCTACAATGAGCCGCAAACACACAATTCTGCACTGATTTGATCAGGAACTGACATGAGGAATAACATTTTCCTTGGTCTTTTGACATATAAGAGGTTACTGTACCATAAAAACATACTGTAAGTTTCAGAACTCAAAACTTCCTCAATAGAAAAAGAGCATTTATTTAAGTCAGGCTCCAGAAATGGGCTGTTTAGAATTTGTGGAACTTGTGATGTCACAAGGACCAAATACATCTGCATATGACTGTCTCTTCAGCAAGACATCAATGCCTATTTTTCATCATGGCACCCTTGGCCCCACCCACTGGTGCTCAGTCACACAGGTGAAGAGGAGAGACATGGGCCTGTCATGGGAGATTCATCTACACCAAAGGGACACCTTCATGTGCCAATCTGGATTTAAATGTTTTTCTACACTAGATGAACAGCTTGGACCATTATCATACACCTTGTACCGCTTTTAAAAGACACGATGTCAAGTTCTAACTCTAAAAAGGAGACCTCCATTTGTTTCATTCAGCTGCACTGTTTCTTGCTGTTTTGAAGGCATCCTGGACCATTTTTGCACCCATTTGTGCTAGATTTAATTTTGGTATTTTGTAAACGTGCACTACATGGACGTCTTTGATCGTTTTGATGCGTTTCCGGTGATGTGCGCCGCATTTTAAGAGCGGTACAAGCGCAACTTTTAAAAACGTGTCTCATTCTGCTGCTGCCACTGTCTGGGAGAAACACATGCCGTTCTGTGTGTATACAAACACATGGAAGATGTGAGATGTGAAGACCAGCATCTCTGCTTTGCCCTGTTGAATCACCCAGCATCACCATGGATTGTATTATGTTTGCGTATTCAGAACATTTCAGCATGGACTGTATGTTTTTTCGGCTGATATGAGCGTGGATTGCTTGTGAACCAGTCAATACACGATTCAAGCTTTACAAAGGAACTGTTACTGAATAAGCATTATTAAAGATGGGGCAGTTAAAAACTCTATTGGACCCCCCGCTAAACCGTGAGTAAACAGTTTCATTCAAATATTTAAAATGTTATGACAGTTTTATAGTTAAGGTTCCACTGTGCTAATGTGTTCGGATGCAATGTACTGGGTGTACATTATGTGTAATCCCTGGAATTTAATTTTATAATGTTGTGGAGCTTGTTGTTCATTTTTTTCCAATTGCGTTTCAAATATGGCTGTATTTGAGGGGCTGCACGATGTTAGCCAATCATAACAGTGGATGTTTACATTGACGTTTAAAGGGCCAGAGAGCTTTAAACCGAGCGTTTCAGATAGAGGGGCAAGAGACAGGGTGGAAAATGGTTATATATTACTAAATTGTGACTGTTTTGGTGGAAAAAAAACTTTACTCTCATTATAAGTGGACCTCAGGGAAGATAATAAAATTTATATACATAAAAAAGAGTATGTTATGGCTCCTTTGTATTTCAGCCACTCTTTCCTGATGTTGGGATGCTTCCACAGAGGCCAAAGGAGAGACACTGGTCTTCACAGCCACATCATCCATGTCTGTTTAAACACAGGACAGGATGCTTTTCTCTCGCTCTTAAAACGCAACGTACACTGCCAGAAACGCATCAAAAACTGTCAAAAATGTCACTTTAGTGCATGTTCAAATAGACCAACAGTTAAATCAGCACAGATGGGCGCAAAAATGCTATCAAGATGCATTTATACTCAAAACAGCAAGACGCAGAATGGGGGTCTCCTTTTAAAAGTTATAACTTGAAACAGCGTCTTTTAAAAGTGGCGCGAGACGCATGACAATGGTCAAACACGTTGGTCTAGTGCATGTTAATATATACAAATAATTCTAAATAGTCAAGATGGGCACAAGAAGGTGTCTTGTGTAAGTCCCCTTTGGCCTTCAGGAATAGTTAGTAGGCCACTAGACCTGTCTGTCCAGCTCTCTCTCTGTTTTCAGTGTAAGTGATGACAGTGATGATGTAAAAGTAGGTGTTGCTCTCTTGCTGTGGAGACGGTCATGAATTAATGAGACCCCGTGTGATGTAGAAAGGTTGCAGAAATAGAGAAGTATTTTTGAAGCTTGGTTTCAGTAAATGCTTTATTTGCATTGGGGATGAAGTTTTGAGTTCTGAAACTTAGAGTATGTTTTTATAGTACAATGACCACTTATAGTATGTTAAAATATCAAGGAAAATTTCTCATGTCATGGCCTCTTTAAGTGAGCACATTTGTATTGGCCGTCTCTTGTGTCACATGCTTTTATGTCACTTCCCCCCTCTTTCCATTAATATTTTGTTGCATTATTCGAAACCGTTGACACCAGTCCTGTGCTGAAAGGTCAGAACTGTCATTGCACGTAACTCTACAGTAAATATATATATACACACATGTGTTTACCAGAGCTCCATCAGTGATAGCACAGATATGATGTGTTCCTCTGTGTCTCTTGTGGTTGGGAATGTAGATGTAGTGCCAGGGATGACCTCCGATCTGAACCCCGTTCTCGAAGTACGACATCTCAAACAGAACTGGAGGACACTCTGGATAGATGCACGTGATGGCTCACTTACAGTGATAACGCTCATTCATCTGTTATTGACACAGCATCTACACACCACCCAAACAAAACCCCACATATTCAACAATCAGTGAATTCAATATCTAAAATCTTCTCAAATGTAGTTCAAACTCACTCCAACTCTCTTCAATACAAGCATTACAGAGTCTAAGTATGCATCTTTGAAAAATGAAGTTACGCCTTTTCATGCATGTTTCGAACGGTTCAACAAACTAGTCAACAAAACAACTACTTCTTGCTTTTATTTCAGATAATTTTGGAAACGTTAAGCAGTTAATAGTAGCGTTTTTTACATTCGGGACCTCATACAGTGGAGGTAACTACAGCTTTGTTACATTTATACAGGATATTGTTTGTTGACCGGAATCCCGTAAGGAGCTTCTTCTACAATTCCTCTCGCACCATTCAGATCACGCTGCTGTCCCAGAGCCAACTCCTCAATCTTAAACTAAACAAATCACTATATATTACATGTGAAATGACAGTACAAACACTTTCAGTACACAAACAGGGTCAAAGTCAATAAACCAGGATAAACATCCAATTCAATTACCTTATTAAGAATGTACTCTAAACTGTAAAGCTTGGCGTGTTTTGAGCTGTGTGACACTGCTAAGACTCCCTGTGACAGATATTACTCTTTTATTTTATCTCCAGCATTCCTACAAGCTCCAGAGGAAAGACTTGAAACATGGCCAAGCGCATGAGGATGTTATTATCAACACCAGCCTGAGGGAGAGGAAGACCCAACTGCATATGTAATAAATAAATAAATGAGATGAGCACAGAGCATTGATGTCTAACCTATCGTTCTAGAGTCGTCTGTTTGCTCTGAATGGATTTGACATAAAATGTCTCTGGGAAGGAGTCCCAACTCAAAGACCTGTTAATGGACAGTTATTAATACAACAAAAATAAAACACACTCAAACTCATAGACTTTCCAAAATTGGAAACAGATGGCCTTAGTTCATTTCATATGGTGCGTTAATAACATTACTGTAAATGCTTTTGGCAGAAATTAAAGCGCAACATTAAAAAATAAACAACTTTTTATTGTTACCAAATTTATTAACACTACTTCCTTTCTTTAGAACTGAATCTTTTATATTCCTTTTCTCTAGTGTAGGTGGAACTGTATGGTGCTTGATTCAGCCACAGAATAAAACAATAAAGTTATATTATACAATATAGTTAACAAAAAACTCAGTGGGAAAATACGCTGGCTACCACCCCTGGAGTTCGCTAGCTCGCTAGTTCGAATCCCAGGGTGTGCTGAGTGACTCCAGTCAGGTCTCCTAAGCAACCAAATTGGCCCGTTTGGTAGGAAGGGTAGAGTCACATGGGGTAAACTCCTCGTGGTCGCTATATTGTGGTTCGTTCTCGGTGGGGCAACTGGGATTTGTCCTCCGCCACACGGACTAAGGCGAATCACTACCACGAGGACTTAAAAGCACATTGGGAATTGGGCATTCCAAATTGGAAGAAAAAGGGGAAAAATCCCCCCCAAAAATAAAATAATTAATTACAAGGTATAAAGTCGCAATTAAGTGATATAAACTAGAAGAATTAGTTGCAATTGTGAGTTTAAATCTTGCAATTACAACATAATTACTTGTGATTATTTATAATGCACAATTGCAAGATTATACCTCGTAATTACGAGAAATAAAGTCACAATTGTAAGATGTAAACCCACAATTGCAAGAAATAGTTGCAATTGTGAGTTTAAATCTTGCAAATTGCGCATTTCTTGTAATAATGAGATAAATTCACAAATGTTTATAACTTTTGTAATAAGAAATTAAGTCGCTTGTAAGTTTATATCTTGTAATTACAAGAAATAAACTCATAATTGTGAGACATGAAGCCGCAGTTAGGTGATATAAACTCGTCTTTGCATGAAATAAAGTTGCAATGAGAGTTTAAATCTTGCAATTGTATGTTTATGCCTCATAATTAAATAATAAAATCAGAATTCCCTCTTCTATATTTTGAATCAGTGGTGGAATCCGCCTTCTATAATAGTGTCAGGACCAAATCACCTGAATTTAAAATGAGAGGAGAGGTAGACCTGCTGCAGAGTCTTTCCTGTGTCTGCTGAGAGCCCATATAACCAGTTGTTAGCTGTAAGAGCCAACAGACATGGTTTCTGGTCTGAAGCATTTAATAAAACACTGTCCTGCAAAAAAATTTAATAAATTGCACATGTTAGACAAGTTTAGTGGTCCTATTCTCTTGGATATGTTCATGAATGATGTGCAGCAGATGGTGTAACTCACTAGAGGACACTGGCAGAATAATGAATCTTCAATCTTCTCCGTTTTGGGAGCTTTACGGAGCTCGTAAAGCCATTCTGGTTGTGGCAAGAGGCTGTGATTGGTTGTAAAAAAAAAATTCACTTATAAGTAAATGAGAACAATGACAATATACAGGTCATATTTTAGCATCAAAAATAAGTAAATAGTTCCATAAATTGCTAAAAGAAAGTATAGATAATGAAATCAGGCTTTATATTTTACCTGCTATAACAACATCTGTAATTATTAAAATCCACCCACTTTCATAAGAAATGACAGACTTGGAGGTCCAAACCTTTATGAATTCTGTGTCATCCTATAAAGTCATGATATAATAAAAAATAAAAAAAATAACCTCAGGTAAATTATAAAAACAGTAAAAGACATTTAACAGACATTAATGCTCACCTGGTGAATAATATTTCTAAGGATCTTAAGATTTGCTCCCAATATTTTGCCAAAGTCATTGGAGGAGAGTCCATTTGACCTTAAGGTCAGGTGTGCACTCATGTGGGTGCTGCGCCCATGGAGACGGGAGCGCACACATGAGCAAGGATCCCTGGCTGCAGCTTGCAGAATGGGGCGGGGCAACACATTGAGGCGGGGCTACACATGTTGCTCCACCCATAACGTACTCTCATTGGCTCGGTCATCTTTTATTGGTGTACATTATAGGAGATGCGTTTTTAAAATTGTGTAGCCCCATCATTTTTATTATAGTGCTGTGGCTCGTAAGTGATATGAAATTGTGTTGTACCTCATGGTTCATTTCCCGGTTTCTGCCATAACAGCTCATCATCGTGAGTGATTATTTTGCATGATTAATAATAGTTTCTTTCACTGACCAAGTTTGCTTTATGCACGCTGTCTGTATCTGATCGATCTATTGATTACTCTGCATTTTAGGAATTTAGTCATTTTAATTTATGCCATCAACAATAGCAAACAAGAGGCTGATGAACTATTGGAAATTGTTATGCCATTCTTGTGATAGTTGCGGTGCTTTCACTCGTATTCTATATTGTTTCTTATTAATTTCTTTGAATGATTGTAAACGATTATCTCTCCTCCTCGTTCAAAAAGTGTGTGCTTCGTTATCTCGTCTGCCTAAAAAATACTTTCTAACTGGCATGCACACAGAAACCAACACCAGTCAATAAATAGTCCGTTACAGTGGAAAATAAGGAATATTGCATGAGGCATACAGGCATGAGCACCAAACCCAAAAACACATAAACATGATTTTCAGTTGGCATTTGTTTAAGAACATTTTCACGTCAGTTTCAGCCTTTATAAATACCGATTTGTCCCTAAATTTTAACGTATGGATAAAATCCATGGCATTTAGGATTGAATATCACATACAAGTACTAAGCACTAAGATCAAATGGTTTGGCTCAACTATTCAATTTCTCTCCAACGATGATAACACACCAGTAACGATGATCACATCTCCTATCATGCATGTCTATGAAAGATGAACGAGCCAATGAGACTATAGCTTATGTTACGGGCGGGGCGACACGTGTAACCCTGCCCCATGTACAGCCCCGCCTCATTCTGCAGGCTGCAGCCAGGTCCTTCTCCACATGAGGGAAGATACTCACGCCCATTCATTTAAATTACACTGGATCTCACAAAACTGAGCGGAATAAACTTTACAGATATCATCTTATTGAGTGCCAGGTAAAATAAATTCTTTAACTTAGTATACACCGAGCTTTGCAATCATTGCAGTGTTACTCAAACTTTATATACCAATTACAACAACTAACTAAAACAAATGTAGTGCAGCACATTTGAGTTTAGCGATTTAAACAATACGTAACAGTCGTGCATATGGTAATTGTTTACTCTTATTAAAGGTTTAGAGACAGTACTTGCTAAAATGCTCATTTCCATTGTTTCAATACATCCGCGTGTCAGGCATTTCCAAAACGCATCTGTGGCTGAATTATATATAAATTCACAGAAAACTCACAATTGTCTCTCCTCGAAGTGGCACATTTTTTTGGTTACTTTGAAATTATTGGATAAACACTGCTCACATGTGTTTACATACATTTCCGGGCATGCGCCGTCTTCGTCATCATCACATTGCATGCTGGGAAATGTAGTTTTATGTACAATAGTTAATATTTATAAGAGAGTTCTTCATTCATAAAAAATAAAATGGTCCGGCTCCAAACGATTTTTTTTTTTACTTTAAAAATTATTTCAAACAATATTTGTTGTGTTTTCTATAAATGTAAAGGCAAATATTTTTAGAGCATGTAAAATTGTTAGTAGGTCTAAGTACCCTTTTCCTCTTTGTTGTTATGAATTGTTTTTTTTGTTTTTTGTTTTGTACTCTATCACCTGTTTATTGATTGTTTTTTGTTATTTTACATTTGAATGAACATTTCTCTTTGCATTGTATGCAGCAATAAATGAAAAACTAAATGATTCACATGTATCTGATATTAGTATTTCTCATGAAGCATCTGACAGTGTGTGTTTGTGTGTGTGTGTATATATATATATATATATATATATATATATATATATATATATATATATATATATATAATTTAATTAATAGAAATTCAATTATAATCATACCACTTTGATAACAGATGAAAGCATAACAGAATTTCTATGTAATTGATACATCCTAAAACTTTTCTTAGTAATTTTACATCATAAAATTTTTGGCGATACATTTGTAAAATTTTCTTCAGCTTTCTTAAATTTTTTTGGTTCAAATTACTGTAGATTTTGAATCTGAGATTTCCAATGTGAGACATTTGGACCCCACTGTAGTGTGTTTAAAAATCATTATCAATTGATCTGGTCAGGTGAATGTGGAGAGATGAGAGGGGTCTTGAAGCTGACAGTCCGTGTTGTGAGCTGTATTCACTGCAGGCTGTACTGTGGACGAAGACCACCAGCCCCGTTAGGAGGAAGAATCCTCACCAATCCTGATGACATCTTTCAGCATAACATGTGGTACAGATTTCTATGTTTGATGCATCATTCTCATTAGCTGCACTGAGAAACCTTTTTTTTTCCTCCCCAGTTAGACAGTATAATTTATTTAAAAAAGCTTAGAGCTAATCAAAGTACTAACACTAACAGAAAAGTACCAAAATGTATTGTGGTACTACCATGTTTTTTGGACATGTACTGTGGTTGTACCATAGAATCCTTTAAAGTACTATGTGGTACATTAAAATGGTATATTAATTAGAGGTTGATCGATAGTGAATTCTGCAGATAACGATAACTAAGGTGATGAAAAAGGCAGATAACCAATTAAACGGCAGATAGTTAAAAAAATAAATACAAATCGTAGTCTTTCCATACTGTGACGGGTAGAGGCTACAAGAGTCCAAAATAAATAAAATCCCAGATGCAGTTTATTAGTAAACCAAAATCCCAATAAAAAACAGGGGAAAAAATCAGATTTGGTGCATAACACGGGATTTTTAACTAAAGACAAGCCTGAAAAACACACCGGTACCCTTAGTTTGAAATGACAGAGACTTGGCTCCTTTACAATGCTCTATATTTAAGTGTTTACCCAATTAAGCCTTTTATATATTCACCAGATGATGGGTTTTGTGTGTGTGTGTGTATATACAGTATATATATATGTATACTCCGATCAGCCACAACATTAAAACTAATATTGTGTAGGTCCCCCTTGTGCCACCAAAACAGCACCAACCCGCATCTCAGAATAGAATTCTGACATGATATTCTTCTCACCACAATTGTACAGAGTGGTTATCTGAGTTACTGTAGACTTTGTCAGTTCAAACCAGTCTGGCCATTCTCTGTTGACCTCTCTCATCAACAAGACATTTCCATCCGCAGAACTGCCGCTCACTGGATGTTTTTTGTTTTTGGCACCATTCTAAGTAAATTCTAGAGACTGTTGTGTGTGAAAATCCCAGGAGATCAGCAGTTACAGAAATACTCAAACCAGCCCATCTGGCACCAACAATCAACCATGCAATTATCTAATCAGCCAATTGTGTGGCAGCAGTGCAGTGCATAAAACCATGCAGATACGGGTCAGGAGCTTCAGTTAATGTTCACATCAAATTTGATCTCAGTGATTTGGACCATGGCATGATTGTTGGTGCCAGATGGGCAGGACTCAAGCTGAAGTGTGTAATTTTTTTCTGATGTTAAAACACTTCCTCCCATCCCAGCTTAATATGCAGAGACAACTAAAAGTAAGCCATTTGTTTGTTGATTTCTGCAAAAACTATCAAAACATTGCTCTGTTTGTTAGAACAGACCTACCTCCCAACACTGCAACATTTCTGGCGGGACTATCTGTTTAACCAATTGAAGACAGGGGGATCGTTCAGGAAAGTTGTTTGAAAACAATCATTATTCTTGCAATTCCTTTTGGTGGTGCTAATGGTGCAGAAGTTACACACTTCAGGGACAGTTTACCCAAAAATAAAAATTCTGTCATTGTTTACTCACCCTCATTTTGTTCCAAACATGTATGATTTTGTTTTTTCTTCTGTGGGACTCAAAGGCAAATGTTAGGCAGAATGTTCAGTCTAAGTATCCTCTCACTTAAAAAATGAATGGTGAGGCTGTCCATCCTTAACATTCTACCAACATCTCGCTTTGTGTTCCACAGAAGAATAATGTTGTTTGAAGCAACATGAGGGTAAGTAAATGATGCCAGAATTGTCACTTTTTGATCAGCAATCCCTTAAAAATTGAACTGGGAAAATACATGGTGACCAGTCGCAGCACTTAAAATATACACTTTCCCTTATAACCCTATAATATAATATATCTCATCCCACATTATGACTGAAATAAATAAAAACAAACAAACATTTTGTTTTAGATTAAGAAGTGCAAATGCATATGCATATTGGTTTTATTTATCACCCAGTTGTTCTAATTCATTCTTTCATATTGAAATTTCAGCCTTATCTGTTTTAACAAAACACTGAAAATAGGGGTGAGATGAGTAGCCAATTAGAATGAATGCTCATACTCTCCACTGTGCTCCAGGGATCATGTGCAGTGGACAGAAGAGGAGAGAGAGAGAGCTCAACAGAAGGCAGAGGAGAACTCTAAATATAAGATTCCTGTGGAGGAGCAGTGTAAGCATTCAAAAGCCCAAACAAGTGTGGTAAATAACTTGGATATGTGGATGCATGTCACCAACACTTTTCGGTTCTCTCTCTTTAGGCAAATATGACAGGGACGCTAATAAATACTGGGACAGATTTTATGAGATGCACCAGAGCAAGTTCTTCAGAAACCGGAGTTGGCTCTTCACTGAATTCCCAGAACTTCTTCCTCCAGATGCTGTTGGGATTTGTAGCCCAGAGGAGAGGCAGGGCAGCGGGATGGACTCACAGTCAGAATCTGAGGACAGAGAAAAACACAAGCCCTACGGTTCCAGTACACTAACCAGTGATTCAGATGCATTCCCTGGACAGCACGCTGTTTTCAGGATACTAGAGGTGCTCTGACCTTTGTGTCATTATGCAAGAACAATATCTTTGGTCTGGTTAAGATTAAGAACTTATCTTGTTTAGCAGTATGATGTTTGATTTGTGTGTGTTGTGCAGGTGGGCTGTGGTGCAGGTAACAGTGTGTTTCCCATCATCAACACCATCAGGTAATAGCTTCTGCTCTATAGACCGTAGTCAGGGTAGATGTGATTAAAAACAATGTTCTGTGTGTTCAAAGTATAAAGTAAATATATTTGTGAGGATTTTTTAATGTTTGTTGTAATGTATCATGTACCATAATTTAATCGTGATTGATCACAGAAAGCTGTGTGGTTAATTTTATACCATGGGTCTGTTGAATGCTTGATTCTGATTGGTTGACAGACATTCTAAGGTGTGCAATTATTCTCCAGTAAACGCACGGCTATTAAGTAGTTCCAGGTCTTGACTGCATAACAGTTCCATATCACCTTGCCAAATTACTTGAAAATTAAGGCCATTTCAAAGAGCCATACAGTCAACCACAGCAAAATAACCAATTAATACTAAAACACTGGCTAAGTGCATTGGATAAGAATGACAAACAATGTCTATAATAACCTAAATATATGTAAATTTCAGTTGAAAAGCACCCTCGTGCTCCCGCTCTCTCTTTCGCAAACATCTCACTCACACATACTGACATGCATACATACACTATATTGCCAAAAGTATTCGCTCATCTGCCTTTAGACGCATATGAACTTAAGTGACATCCCATTCTTAATCCATAGGGTTTAATATGACGTCGGCCCACCCTTTGCAGCTATAACAGCTTCAACTCTTCTGGGAAGGCTTTCCACAAGGTTTACGAGTGTGTTTATGGGAATTTTTGACCATTCTTCGAGAAGCGCATTTGTGAGGTCAGACACTGATGTTGGACGAGAAGGCCTGGCTCGCAGTCTTCGCTCTAATTCATCCCAAAGGTGCTCTATCGGGTTGAGGTCAGGACTCTGTGCAGGCCAGTCAAGTTCTTCCACACCAAACTCGCTTATCCATGTCTTTATGGACCTTGCTTTGTGCACTGGTGCACAGTCATGTTGGAACAGGAAGGGGCCATCCCCAAACTGTTCCCACAAAGTTGGGAGCATGGAATTGTCCAAAATCTCTTGGTATGCTGAAGCATTCAGAGTTCCTTTCACTGGAACTAAGGGGCCAAGCCCAGCTGCTGAAAAACAACCCCACACCATAATCCCCCCTCCACCAAACTTCACAGTTGGCACAATGCAGTCAGGCAAGTACCGTTCTCCTGGCAACCGCCAAACCCAGACTCGTCCATCAGATTGCCAGATGGAGAAGCTTGATTCGTCACTCCAGAGAACGTGTCTCCACTGCTCTAGAGTCCAGTGGCGGCGTGCTTTACACCACTGCATCCGACGCTTTGCATTGCACTTGGTGATGTATGGCTTGGATGCAGCTGCTCGGCCATGGAAACCCATTCCATGAAGCTCTCTACGCACTCTTCTTGAGCTAATCTGAAGGCCACATGAACTTTGGAGGTCTGTAGCGATTGACTCTGCAGAAAGTTGGCGACCTCTGCACACTATGCGCCTCAGCATCCTCTGACCCCGCTCTGTCATTTTACGTGGCCTACCACTTCGTGGCTGAGTTGCTGTCATTCCCAATCGCTTCCACTTTGTTATAATACCACTGACAGTTGACTGTGGAATATTTAGTAACGAGGAAATTTCACGACTTGACTTGTTGCACAGGTGGCATCCTATCACAGTACCACGCTGGAATTCACTGAGCTCCTGAGAGCGGCCCATTCTTCCACAAATGTTTGTAGAAGCAGTCTACATGCCTAGGTGCTTCATTTTATACACCTGTGGCCATGGAAGTGATTGGAACACCTGAATTCAATTATTTGGATGGGTGAGCGAATACTTTTGGCAATATAGTGTACGTGCACGCCAACACACACAGATGTAAACGAGCCGCAACTTGATCAATACAACAGTTTCTATATTATCTGAAATATCTGTGGGAAGCACCCTCGTGCTCCCCCTCCCACTCTTTTTCGCTCTAACACACACTCTAACACGTGGACACACATATACGAATTACACACACTTACTCGCGAACGAAAACAGAGCCGTCATGTCAGCGCACACCTGCATCTCAGTGGGGTTGAAAAGGTTTACAACCGAAAGCTACTGTGACAAGGAGGAGGGCGTGGCCGGGACGAGAGGATTCATGCCCAGCGCTGAGTTGCCCAATCAGCAGGAGAGAGATAAAAAGAGAAGTCGGGGATGCCAGAGAGAGAGAGAGAGAGACACACGCAGCAGTGTTTCAGTTCAGTGTTTTATGTTGAATTAAAGTCTTTTTGATTGTTAATCCAGTACCTGCTTCCTCCTTTCCCGATGAACGAGAGGCTTGTCTGCCACACTGGTGACGAAACCTGGGACTGGAGGAAGACGTGCCGTCAGAGACCCCTCGCTGCTGATGGAGGATCGTGACGCTGAGGAGAGGAGTGGTTTGATGGTTCTGGAGCAGTCTGCCAGGAGACAGAAGAGAGGCTACAATCTGCCAGGAAGCGGAGGAGCCATTGAAGTCCGCCAGGGGACTGAAGAGTCACTGCCGTCCGCCGGGAGGCAGCGGAAACACTGCCGTCCGCCGGGAGGCAGCGGAAACTCTGCCGTCCGCTAGAAAGCGGAGGACCCGCTGCCGGGAGGCGGAGGACGTGCTGCCAGCCGCCAAGAGGCAGAATCCAGTGCCATCGCTCTGCGTCGCGGAGGATTGCTGGACAGCTGGCTGAGGACCAAAATGGCGGTGTGGTCGGGAACCAGAGTTTTTTTATTTTCTTTTTTCTCTCTCTCTCCCTCTCTCTCTGTCTCTCCCGCTATCTTTCTCTCTCTCCTCCCCTCCCCTCGTCCTACCCAGGTACCCAGGAAGACCAGCAGGCAACGGAACGGCCAAAGGGGCAACTCCTTCCCTCCAAGAAGGGAGGGGGGGAGTAAATCTGACTGGAGGTTTCCCCGGCCTGAGTTGCCCAATCAGTGGGAGAGAGATAAAAGGAGGAGCAGGGGATGCCAGAGAGAGAGAGAGAGAGAGAGAGAGAGATGCACGGAGCAGTGTTTTTTGTGTGCGCTTTTGTTATGTTTCAGTTCAGTATTTTATGTTGAATTAAAGTCTTTTTGACTGTTAATCTGGTTCCTGCATCCTCCTTTCCCGATGAACGAGAGGCTTGTCTGCCACACTGGTGCCGAAACCCGGGACTGAAGAAAGACGCGCTGTCAGAGACCCCTCGCTGCTGATGGAGGATTGCAACGCTGAGGAGAGGAGTGGTTCGATGGTACTGGAGTGGTCCGCCAGGAGACAGAGGAGCGGTCCACCAGGAGACTGAGGAGCGGCTGCCGTCCGCCAGGAAATGGAGGAGCCGTTGCCGTCTGCCAGGGGACGGAGGAGTTGCTGTCATCCCCTGGGAGGCAGAGGAACCGCTGCCGGCCACCAGGAAGCGGAATCCAGTGCCATCGTCCGGCGTTGCGGAGGATCGCTGGACAGCTAGTTGAGGACCGAATGGCGGCATGGTCGGGAACCAGAGTTTTTTTCTTTACTTATTTCTCTCTCTCTCCCTCTCTCTCTTTGTCTCTCCCGCTATCTTTCTCTCTCTCCACCCCTCCCCTCGTCCTACCCAGGTACCCAGGAGGTTCCTGCTTCCTTCTCGGTGAACGAGAGGCTTGTCTGCCACAGCTATATACAAAAATGGTGACACTCGCTGCTTCTGATAAGTGTGCATAAACTTGCATCTTGGCAATTTTTAAGTAATGTTACTTCTGACGAGAGCTGCAACAAATAAAGGTAATTCCACACGTGATCTCTCTGTCTCTCTTTCGATCACTCAAATACAAACTGACACATAAACGCACATGCACATCACACTACCTTGTTACTCCAGTAAGTGCTCCAGTAAAGCAGCGCAAGCATCACAATCCTCCGTTGCTAGTTCTAAAGTGAAGTTTTCGAAGTAGCAACAAAGGCTCGGACTGTATCAAAGCAAGCCGCTGAATCTGAAAAATATTGCACACCTTAGGTGTAACGGCCGCTGCACTGCACGTCATGGCAACATTACCACTTCGGGTGTGCATTATTTTTCAATAATTCAACGGTCTGTCATCAATAATTCCTTACATATATATATACAGTATATCTCAGTGGCATGCGGTGCATAAAACAGGTACCCCTTCGGTGTGCAGTGCATAAACTGGGTACCCCTTCAATCCTTGACAACCGTCACTCGCATCCGGTGTAGACAGGGTGTTAGTCAACATAGGCCAATTGTCAATCACACTTTTTCTGTTATGTTTCTTGCATACCTTTTTATTTGGAAGCTGCACTCAACGGAGGCCATTGACACCGATTATGAGAACAAAGTTTCATTGACATGGCAATAAATTAAGATTGCGCACAGCACAGGAAAGTTGTCAATTTGTCTGCTTCTTTGAAGAAAATAATGTCATTCGGATTCTTCGTTGTAAATCATCCCCGGATTTCAGACTGCTTGCTCTGCCTGTGACTGGGATATGTCCCACTGTTCATCATAGCCTAAGGTAGAGACGGAAACACAAAGCTGTGAAGGTGCAGATTGCTGACGCCCAACCCCCAAGGTGAAAATAAAATTTGACTGGTCAGACTTTCTGTCACTCTGCTAATACAAATTAATTACAGAACCCTTCAAAATCTCCTGTGAAGGGGGACACAGTAACATAGAGCTACAGTGTGTTAATGAGCAGTTTGATTGGCTTACACTTACTTACACTCTGTCAAACAGGAACAATGTGAATATATTTATGGTCTATATTACATTTAAGTTGTTTTTGAAGTTGTATATTTATACATTTTAATGTATTTATTTATTTAATGCACACACATTGTTAAATAAGTGGCGGAAAGGACATTTAATAATTTGAGTAATGTTTCCATTTGAATTCATGTCACCCCTTCTATGAAGGGTTTGAAGGGACTGACTGAATGCCACTGATCTCTGGAGGGGAAAGCTTGGATGTAAACTAAGGGATGTTTCTATCCTTGAAACTGTTGTGAAAGGAAAGCCCCCAGACCCGAGTCAGAAGCGTCTGTCTGTAAGATAAATGGATTGGAGAAAACTAGTGCGTGATTTGACATTACGGCTTTCTTCAGGGCCTGCAATAAAGCTTTAGCCTCTGTCCATCTTACTTTCTCTGGCTTCTCCTTCTAGGTCAGGTCTGTAAGAGGGCAAGCTAAAGAGAAGTTAGACACAAAGCATCGATAGTATCTGGCCAACCCCATAAAGGCACGCACCTGGGTCTTGGTTGTCGGTTGTGGTAAATCCTGTACGGCCTTAATTTTCTCCTCTTGGGGCATGACTGCACTGCGGCCAATTCAAAATCCCAGGTAGCATGCCACGGACAAACCCTGCTGACACTTCTTGATGTTGGCTGTTAGTCCAACCCCACGTAGCAGCAACAACACCTCTCGGAGATGGTGGAGATGATCCTCCCAGCTCTCTAAAAGGACTACAACATCATAAATGTATGCGGCGGCATGGGACAGTGCGGCCGAAGGACGATATCCATCAACCTTTGGAAGGTGGCTGGTGCCCAGTGCAGCCCGAAGGGAAGGACCTGGTACTGCCAGTGGCCACTATGGGTGGAAAAGCCTTGGGAGACAAATGCACCTGCCTGTAACCTTTTGTGAGGTACAGCGTTGATATGAAATGGGCCCTTTCTAACCGCTCGCTGAGTTCATCCACTCTGGACATGGGGTAGCCTTCAAAGCTGGAGATTTTATTGAGCTTCTTGAAATCATTACAAAACTTAAAGGTGCCGTTGGGTTTGGGACCATGACAATAGGGCTGGACAAGGAGTTGTGGGACTCCTCAGTAACCCCAAGGTCCAACATCCTTCTTGTCTCCTTCTCAATAGCTTGTCAGCGAGCCTCTGGAATTCAAAAGGGCCACTGCCAGCCAGTAACGGCAGGAGGTCTCCTGATGTGGTGTTGTATCACGTTAGTCCGGCCCGGGGTATCTGAAAAAACATAGAAACTCATGATAAGTATTCTGGCCCTGCCAGTGTTTAGTATTTGGCTTCCCCCACTGGCCATTTAATTTACTGCAGGTTTAAGCATCATTTATTCAGTTTCTGGGTTGACGTAATGCAATCGTTGATTGACACCATTGTAATCCTGTTCCTTCTTGTATTAGCAGAATTTAAGGCACTGCCTGTAAGTATAGCATGATGTTGTTATAAGTTTCCAAATATTTCATTTTGTGATTCATGAAGAATTGCAGTACAATAATTGTTTTATATGTATCAACACAGGTAGTTACAGTATCTAAAAGGAATCTGTATTTGCATGTAATCATATTTAATGTGTATTCATATGCTTATATATGTTGAAAGTCAGTGAAGACCACATGTTTGATGTAATAGTTTATTAATACAATCTTTGTATTTTGTATTACATTTTAACACTATTCATTCAGTAAACTTCTCATAGACAACTTCCTGGTCACGAGTATTATTTGAGTGAATGTGTTTAGCTTGCTGGGTATAAGGCCAATATAATAAGTGATAAGTGACTAATGATAAGTGATTTGGAGAGAGCTGTTCTGCCATGTGTACCACCACTGGTTCCCCCTTTGTGTATGCATTACTCGGTCGATCCGTTCTATCATGTTTCATGGTGTGGGAAGACTGTCGTTCCTATGCTTCACGGGCAATATCCAACAGACCCCGTGGCTATCAGCCAAACAGGTGTTCAAAGGGGGTGAAACCTTTGGATGCTTGGGGAACTTCTCAAACTCCAATAAACATGTACGGGATCATGAGGTCCCAGTCGCACCTGTCGTAACATCCTTTACAGGGTTTGGTTGAACCTCTTCACTAGGCCGCCTGTTTGCAGATGGTACACCGAGGTGTGTAGGTGGTGGACGTGCAGCAGCCAGAAAAAATGACGACACAATGGGTGTTCCTTGGTCTCTAAGGATCTCTTTTAGCACAATAACCTGACTGAAGAGTAGGAATTGTTCTTTAGCTGTGTTTTTAGAGGTGGCTTTACGAAGGGGAATGGCTTATGGGTATCTGGTGGCATAGTCTGAAATTACCAGATTGTGCTCATGACCCTACCAGATCCATACCTATGTGCTCAAAGAGCACCTCAATGGAAAGGTACGGTTTTGGGATGAGAACTCTTTGGCCTTGTGGTGGAAAAGCAACTTTTAATGACACTGACCTGATTCTAGCGGTGCTTGAGGTGCTTGTCTTCTCTTTGTTCCTTGGCAAAGGTTCCCCCGGTGGTAACCTGTCAGAAGAGATCAGAGAAGTCATAAGCATTATAATCACTGAACTCACATTCTCACTTTTGGTTGCCAATCGTGTTGGGAGCAGGTGGGGCTTCCACGGCGCTAGGCGTGCAAGTCTTCTGATGGTGGATTGCACGGTTGAGAAGAGGAGCCGATCAAAACCTGGCCAGTTGTGACTCAACAGGAGGGGTACTGGAATGTTCTTCACTATTCCCACATCCAAAACTGACAAAGGAACTCAGGATCCTGGTTCAGCCTGGATGGACATGGCCCAGGCTGGAAAATAGCAGGTTTCACTGTGGACACAGGTGATGGGCAACAAGGTCTTTCCGGCTGGGAGGAGTTGGTGCTGAGCCAGGGTGATGGAGCTGCTGGAGTGAAAGAGAGCCTGGACCTATTTTCCATCAGCATACACCTCCTTCACTGGAGCTTGTGGAGGGGTTTTATGATATGTTGTGCATCCCGCCATCCAAGCCCACGCCACGAGTGAGTATAAATCAGTGGGCATGGGCTCGTCCTGGGGCCCCCTCCACAGAAAACCGAGCCTCCAACTTTGAGGTGCCCCCTTGTAGTCGCTGTTCTGGGAACCTCTCCGGGGTGGTTGGTGGCCAAAAGCCCTTTCCCCAGCGTCCCTGGCCTGCGCAGCATCTGCCAGCTCAATAGACTCAATAAGCTCCTCTAATGTCTGTGGATCCCTCTTTCCAACTGTCCTCTTCAATGCCTGGAGAAGGGTGTTATCCACTATGACTCGCTCAATGACTTGGATATCGGAGAGTGATTTCAGACAGGCGATGAATGGCTTCCTCCATCATCTGTGAAGGGCTTTCTCTGGAATAGAAGGAGATATATTTTAAGTGGGGGAGTCGGGTCTTGTTCCAATTGCCGCATTCTCCACCAGTGTAGCAGAATGAATGAGGCACAGACTTGTAATGCAGTGAACATCAATCCAGGGTTGCATTTTGTAGCCCAAGTAGATAGTAGAAACCATTGGTGCAAATGGTTTCTATGATCAATTTACTGTAAGCTTGCGATGCTTTTGGGAAATGCAGCCCAGGTTGTTTACCCCAGAGAGGATTTTATTAAGATAAGAGGATGTGAGAGGTAGTGTTCAGGGTATGGATAGTTGACCACGCTCCCGGTAATCTGTTGAATTGGTTTGGGTGCAAGGTAGGTGTCCGTTGACTTCTGGGAGATCACCAGGTTTGGACAGAGCAGCAGTCTTCTTCTGGTTACTCCGAACCTGGGAGAGAACATTAAGGGCCTGTTCTGAGATGAGCTCACCTGCCATCTGTGAACATGTATCTTATGTCACTGCTGGGCTGATGAGCAGAGTGATCTCAGCTGTCTCCAATCCTGATGCTTCTCCCCGAAGGATGTGGTTCAGGCTGCTGCATCCTGGGGTGATGCTGAAATCTTATGTGACTCACCAAAATATGTATATACAGTATATTTATACACCGATCAGCCACAACATTAAAACCACCTGCCTAATATTGTGTAGGTCCCTTTCGTGCTGCCAATACAGCGCCAACCCGCATCTCAGAATAGCATTCTGAGATGCTATTCTTCTCACCACAATTGTACAGAACGGTTATCTGAGTTACCGTAGACTTTGTCAGTTCGAACCAGTCTGGCCATTCTCTGTTGACCTCTCTCATCAACAAGTTATTTCTATCCACAGAACTGCCCCTCTCTGGATGTTTTTTTGTTTTTGGCACCATTCTGAGTAAATTCTAGAGAATGTTGTGTGTGAAAATTCCAGGAGATCTCGTCACTCCAAATTACAGTGTGCCAGAAGCTGTGAGGCATGTAAAGGTGTTGTCGGGCATATTGTAACCAGGCTTTTTTGTGGCATTGGCACAGTAAAGGCTTCTTTCTGGCAACTCAACCATGCAGCTCATTTTTGTTCAAATATCGTCGTATTGTGCTCCTTGAAACAACCACACCGTCTTTTTCCAGAGCAGCCTGTATTTCTCCTGAGGTTACCTGTGGGTTTTTCTTTGTTTCCCAAACAATTCTTCTGGCAGTTGTGGCTGAAATCTTTCTTGGTCTACCTGATCTTGGCTTGGTATAAAGAGATCCCCGAATGTTCCACTTCTTAATAAGTGATTGAACAGTACTGACTGGCATTTTAAGGCTTTGGATATCTTTTTATATCCTTTTCCATCTTTATAAAGTTCCATTACCTTGTTACGCAGGTCTTTTGACAGTTCTTTTCTGCTCCCCATGGCTCAGTATCTAGCCTGCTCAGTGCATCCACGTGAGAGCTAACAAACTCATTGACTATTTATACACAGACACTAATTGCAATGTAAAAAGCCACAGGTGTGGGAAATTAACCTTTAATTGCCATTTAAACCTGTGTGTGTCACCTTGTGTGTCTGTAACAAGGCCAAACATTCAAGTGTATGTAAACTTTTGATCAGGGCCATTTGGGTGATTTCTGTTATCATTATGATTTAGAAAGGAGCCAAACAACTTTGTGATAATAAATGGCTTCATATGATCACTATCCTTAAATAAAAGTTTTTTTGCATGATCAGTCATATTTTCAAAATCAATGCCAAAATTTCACAATTTCTGCCAGGGTATGCAAACTTTTGAGCACAACTGTATATATATATATAATATATATATATATATATATATATATATATATATATATATATACACACACACACACACTGGCGGCCAAAAGTTTGGAATAATGTACAGATTTTGCTGTTTTGGAAGGAAATTGGTACCTTAATTCACCAAAGTGGCATTCAACTGATCACAAAGTATAGTCAGGACATTACTGATGTAAAAAACAGCACCATCACTATTTGAAAAAAGTCAATTTTGATCAAATTTAGACAGGCCCCATTTCCAGCAGCCATCACTCCAACACCTTATCCTTGAGTAATCATGCTAAATTGCTAATTTGGTACTAGAAAATCATTATATTTTCTATGTTTTCTTGCCATTATATCAAACACTGCTGAAAGCTATTTGGTTTGTTAAATGAAGCTTAACATTGTCTTTGTTTTTGAGTTGCTACAGTATGCAATAGCCTGGCATGTCTTAAGGTCAATATTAGGTCAGAAATGGCAAAAAAGAAACAGCTTTCTCTAGAAACTTGTCAGTCAATCATTGTTTTGAGGAATGACGGCTATACAATGCTTGAAATTGCCAAAAAAATTGAAGATTTCATACAAAGGTGTACACTACAGTCTTCAAAGACAAAGGACAACTGGCTCTAACAAGGACAGAAAGCGATGTGGAAGGCCAGATGTTCAACTAAACAAGAGGATAAGTACATCAGAGTGTCTAGTTTGAGAAATAGACGCCTCACATGTCCTCAGCTGACAGCTTCATTGAATTCTACCCGCTCAACACCAGTTTAATGTACAACAGTAAAGAGAAGACTCAGGGGTTCAGACCTTATGGGAAGAATTGCAAAGAAAAAGTCACTTTTGAAACAGAAAAACAAAAAGAAATGGTTAGAGTGGGCAAAAAAACACAGACATTGGACAACAGATAATTGGAAAAGTGTGTTATGGATCTTAACCCAATTGAGCTTTTGTGGGATCAGCTAGACTGTAAGGTGTGTGAGAAGTGCCTGACATGACAGTCACATCTATGGCAAGTGCTACAGGAAGCGTGGGGTGAAATGTCACCTGTGTATCTGGACAAATTACTGAAGTAAATAACAGACAATAAATAAGACAGTATTAAACAAGAGAAAATATATACAGAGCAGTGGGACAATGGCTCTGTATTTACAAAACGAATTACTGCACAGAGAAGTGTTATAATATGTGTGCTTTAAGTATGTATACACCTACAGTTATTACACTGAGTAAGGTAGACATTTTAATATAGTTATTTAATATTGTTATTTTTGGGGGGCATTTTTGCCTTTTAATTTACAAGATAACATATAGAGACAGGAAAGGCATTTGAAAAGAGGATGGGAACATGACACAGACTGGACTCAGCTCCTTCCTGTTGTGAGCTTCTACACCACAGCTCTAACATTTTCCATTCTCAATATTCAGTTTTCTAATATGGGACTGATAATCAATCAGTTGTTAGAGAAATGCTTATTGGGACTTGCAAGTAAGCAGATGTATCTCTGTGAGATCACTGTGGTCACTCTGCATTTGATGTCATTTATAGGGGCAGTAAGGTGTTTCTGTACTGCTGTGACTTCTCATCTCGTGCTATTGAGCTCGTCAAGGTAAATTCTGTCACATGTCTCTGACCTGCCTTTACAGCACACAGAGTCCAACCCAGAGTGTACCCCCCCCCCCCAATTTAAAGTGAATATTGCTCATTGTCATTACTATAATTTGAAAAAATCTCATTCTTGTTAATGTAATGTGGAAAAACCTTGTTCTCTTAACTGTAATATGAAAAATCTCATTGTCATTACTGTCATGTGAAAAAAATCTTATTCACGGTACTGTACTGCAAAAAAGTCCAATTTAGTGTTATGTGAAAACATATCATTGTCATTATTTTATGTGAAAAAAATCTCACTGCAATACGAAAAAATCAAATTTTGTTTCTTTAATGTGAAAAAAAATCTAATTGCCATTACTGCAATGTGGAAAAATCTAATTCTCTTTACTGTAATGTGAAAAAATCTCATTCTCATTACTGTTATGTGAAAAAATATCTCATTCTCTTTACTCCAATTGTATAAGCCTAACCACTTGACCACCGACCCAACTCTATTTTCAGGTTAATCAAGTTATTATTCATTATAAAGAAATAAAGACAATTGAAATTATATTATTGAGACATTTCAGCCTATGATGCTTTAACATTGCAAATAAAATAATTCCACTTGCGATTTACTGCTCTTGACAAGTGTAATCGCCAGTTCCCATTCAAACCAATGTCCATAGGTAACCATGTTACCCTGTTAAACTGTTAAAATTACTCTTAAACTGTGTCAAATTCATTAGAACAGACATCGATGAAACAAAGCAATTTAATAATGTTACCACATTTTTTTTTGAATGTGCAAAACATCTTTTCTTTGTTCCTTGGCAATTCGCATTGAACAAACCTGCTGAAAAGGCAAGTGAAATTATTCACATGCACGCGCACGCCCCCAGTTAACACAGGTGACATTCATTGGCTAGGCATCAACCAATAAAATGACTTCATTGACCCCTCCCCCACCGAACACTGGTCTTGCTCTCTCACATCAGGATTTTACAAGTGCACAAGTGAGTATTGCTACAGGTTTTTTCTGCAAAAGTAGTTGCAAACGTCAAGGCATAAAGATTTAAAGTTGCAGTGCCAGATTTGAGAGGTTGTAAGTGCCGATTTGTGGTTGTACTGCGAAAATTAAAGTACAAAAGTTAATGTGTAATACAAGTTTGTGTCTGTAGTTGTATTTATGTGAATGTCATTTTACACATTTGTGACTATTTGTCTGCAATTGTGAATTCAGAATACAAGCTTTGAATTATTGTCTGTGAGTGCAGATTGCAACATTCATCTTTAAAATCAAACTTTTTATTTTACAAGTTTTCGCATCGGTGCTGTAAGTGTAAAGGTGCAGTATGTAAGATTCAGAAACCCTTGTTATTAATGACACCTGTGGCTGTTAAGTGAACTGCAGCCAGCTACCTGTTGCTCATGCTCGCACTCGTGCACACACTCCATAGGGACTCGAGCTAGCAAGCATCAGCCAAAACAAAGACATAACGTACAAAGAGACTGAACGTGATTCACTGACATCATGCTGACAGATGAGGTAGCATAATTAAAATTACACAGTTATGATTGTTTTACTACAAACTTTGAGACTGTATTATATTTGACTCTCCAGTGCTGGAACAGGACTAAAACAAAGTGTGGATAGAGGTCTGACTATACGAGACTGTAGTTTGAAGTAATCACTTTTCTTTGCATGATACATTGACTGCATTTATACGATAGCCTATGTCGGCATCAGCTAGCTAGCCAGCTTTATCAATAGCTGTTAGCTTAATTTGGTGGATGATGACAGTATCTGTTTATAAAATAGACTGTACATTATAAATACGTTGACACAATTCAGTATTGAAGTGACCCGCTCCCTTCGCATGAAAATCAGTCCACAGGCTTTAATAGGCAAACTAGGAAGTCCGAGAAGGGCTCATTTTTTAAGTTGCATTACAAGTCGTTCACACATTGGCAAAAAATAGGTGAATATTACATGAAAATTTTTACATATTGCACCTTTAAGTTTCAACTTACGTGTACAAATATTTATTGTACAAGTTATCAAATCCAAATATACAATCTCTCGAGTTTTGCTATTGATTTACCTTCATAAAAAAATCTCTTTCTTGTTACTGCAATGCGGAAAAATCTCATTCTCTTTACTGTACTGTGAAAAAATCTCATTCTCTTTACTGTAATGCGATTTAAAATAAAAAAATCTTCATAGGTTTTATTTTTTTTTATGCACGAAAAAATATATTATTTTTTTTCTATTGATTTTGGTGTGAAATATGAGCCAGACATTTCTATGTGAGATTCATCCTAAAAGTTATTTCATTCAGTGTATTTGAAATTTCATATTTGAATTTCAATCTCATAACATTCCTTAATTTTCTAATTGTGATATAATGTCCATAACTTAATTCCAGTAAATCCAACACTAAAATATACCAGTAAAACCGAGCAGAATTCGTTTGAGTACAATGGCATATGTTTTTTCCTTACAGGGACATCAAGACTGTGATCCTACAGTGTGTCATGCATTTGTGCGAGATATCTGTGACACAACGTCCCCATTTCCCTTCCCTCCTGAGAGTCTGAATGTAATTCTAGTGGTCTTTGTGCTCTCTGCCATCCACCCTGAACGGTATGAGAAAGTCACACATTTGCACTCATTCTCATTACTGTTATGCAAAAAAAAAGTTTGATTGCTCATATCTTAAAATGCATAAAGGCGTTTTCACGTTTTTTTGTGGTACTTGTACGACTTTTTGTAAACAACAAAATGACATCACAGTGACGTCATCGTGAGCAACAACTTGCTACAAATAAATAAATAAGTAAATCATAGCCTAAGTTTTCAATGGCAGCAAACTTACAGTTGAAGTTAGACGTTTACATACACTTAGGTTGAAGTCATTAAAACTCATTTTTTAACCACTCCACAGATTTTATATTAGCAAACAATAGTTTTGACAAGTTGTTTAGGACATCTATTTTGTGCATGACACGAGTAATTTTTCAAACAATTGTTTACAGACAGATTGTTTCACTTTTAATTGACTATATCACAATTACAGTGGGTCAGAAGTTTACACTAAGTTAACTGTGCCTTTAAGCAGCTTCTAAAATTCCAGAAAATGATGTCAAGCTTTTAGGCATTTAGCCAATTAGCTTCTGATAGGAGGTGTCCTGAATTGGAGGTGTGCCTGTGGATGAGGCCTACCTTCAAACTCAGTGCCTCTTTGCTTGACATCATGGGAAAATCAAAAGAAATCAGCTAAGACTTCAGAAAAAAAAATTGTGGACCTCCACAAATCTGGTTCATCCTTGGGAGCAATTTCCAAACACCTGAAGGTACCACGTTCATCTGTACAAACAATAGTAAGCAAGTATAAACATCATGGGACCACGTAGCCATCATACCGCTCAAGAAGGAGACGCATTCTGTCTCCTAGAGATGAATATGGTGTGAAAAGTGCAAAGGACCTTGTGAAGATGCTGAAGGAAACAGGTAGATAAGTATCTATGTCCACAGTAAAACGAGTCCTATATCAACATAACCTGAGGCTGCTCAGCAAGGAAGAAGCCACTGCTCCAAAACTGCCATAAAAAAAGCCAGACTACAGTTTGCAAGTGCACATGGGGACAAAGATCTTACTTTTTGGAGAAATGTCCTCTGGTCTGATGAAACAAAATGGCCATAATGATCATCGTTATGTTTGGAGGAAAAAGGGTGAGGCTTGCAAGCTGAAGAACGCCAGAACGTCATGTTGTGGGGGTGCTTTGCTGCAGGAGGGACTGGTGCACTTCACAAAATGGATGACATCATGAGGAAGGAAATTTATGTGGATATATTGAAACAACATCTCAAGACATCATCCAGGAAGTTAAAGTTTGGTCACAAATGGGTCTTCCAAATGGACAATGACCCCAAGCATAACTCAAAGTTGTGGCAAAATGGCTTAAGGACAGCAAAGTCAAGGTATTGGAGTGGTCATCATAAAGTCCTGACCTCAATCTGATAGAAAATTTGTGAACAGAACTGAAAAAGTGTGTGCGAGCAAGGAAGCCTACAAAACTGACTCAGTTACACCAGTAATGTCTGGAGGAATGGGCCAAAATTCCAGCAACTTTATGTGAGAAGCTTGTGGAAGGCTACCCAAAACATTTGACCCAAGTTAAACAATTGAAAGGCAATGCTACCAAATACTAACAAAGTGTATGTAAACTTCTGTCCCACTGGGAATGTGATGAAAGAAATAAACGCTGAAATAAATCATTCTCTCTACTATTATTCTGACATTTCACATTCTTAAAATAAAGTAGTGATCCAAACTGACCTAAGACAGGGAATGTTTTCTATGGTTAAATGTCAGGAATTGTGAAAAACTGAGTTTAAATGTATTTGGCTAACATGTATGTAAACTTCTGACTTCAAATGTAGGTGCTTCTCTTTCGCCATGTGGCCCAATTTATTTATTTATTTTTTTGGACCAGACGATTTACTTAATTATTTATGTATTTGTAGCAAGTTGTTTCTCAGGATGACGTCACAATGACATCATTTTGTTGTTTACAAAAAGTCATAGAAGTACGCCAAAAATCGTGCAAATGCCTTTATGCATTTTTAATGATATGAGCAATCAAACATAGTTGCTCTGTTTTTTTGGGGGCACCCTGTATATTCTGTATATATAATTTAAATTGTACAGAATAGTAGTGTTACTGTCTTTCAATTTTACTGTCTTTCAATTTATCCTGATTTGAATAAATCATTGTATTCATTTTAGTATTGTTTGCACTGTAATACAGCAAAATGACTGTATCACAGTATTGAGACTCTAAGCAGAATCACTATTGAGAATAGTGAGAATTCTAGAAATCTCAAAAGTAAAATGTTCAGATGCTGTATGACGGTAAAGAGAATTTTATCACATACAAACTTGCAAAAAAAAAAAAAAAGTGTTAAACAACTTTTGTAGCTTCACAAGGGACTGAGTAATTTTGCGGTTACTGTCTCTTTGAGCATTTCTGTTATTAATAAAAGATTAACCCTCTTCTGGTTTCGTTCTGCAGAGTTCAAGATGTGGTGAATTGTTTGGCTGGATACCTGAAGCAGGGAGGGATTATGCTCTTCAGAGACTATGGCAGATATGATCTGTCACAACTGAGACTGAAAAAGGGTGATAATGTCTTCTTTGATAAATTAAACTTTAACATATTGGACATGTAAATGATAGATAATCTAATTCAATTTGATTGTTATTGATGCTTGTATACCATGTATGACCAGTCATGAACTTTCTGTAGGTCAGTGTTTATCTGAAAACTTCTATATACGACAGGATGGAACATGTGTGTATTTCTTCACAAAAGGTAGAACCATTTAAGTGGATTTTAGAGATTGAAATCTATACCGTTTATGACTTCCATCATTCATGCTGCAAGGTTGTGATCTCTCCACAGATGAGGTTCATCATTTGTTCTCTAATGCTGGTTTGGAGATGATTCAGAATCTGGAGGACAGGAGAGTGCAGGTAAACAGAGGAAAGAAGGTGGTCATGCACAGAGTGTGGATGCAGAGCAAATACCGGAAACCTTATCTGTTTTAGCATCTGTAAAGCAGATAACACTGTGCTTTCTGAGAGAACTGGGCTGAAGGTCTTGACAGAAAAAACACAAAGACTTTTCAAGATTTTAAATGACATTACCTTTGTGAGAGACATCAAGAATGATGCATGATGAAGAGGACAATGTAAAAACATGAAGAAAGTCATTTCTTTTGGAGCAGTGTTAGTTTCTTAGTGTTACATAGAAATGACTGGCATCCCACGAATAGTTTTGAGACTGGACAATTATCATTATGTCATGAAAATGGTTGTTTATGCATAAGTGAACAAAGAATATTTTAGCATTGTTAATTAATTAATTTGACATAATATGATACAATTTTCAAGATCACTTTTTTTTTGCATTTAGCTTTTTATTGCAACAAATGTGCAAACCTTTCATTTACACTGATGGGCCAATTCACTGCTTGCATTGGTATTAACACATTTTTAAACGTATTTATTCCTTAAACATCTAAATTTTCCAACTTTTATAAAATTGTTGTGTTGCCTTGTGGTGCATTGATATAATGTTTTATTTTTAATGATTTGTTACATGTATGGACTGGCAGACTGGTGTACAAGGATGTACTGTACATCTGTGATAAAAAAAAAAAAATTCTTTTTATTGCAAAAATACTCTACATGCATAATGAGCAAATCAGATGTTTATCTTAAATAAAAAAGTTTCATCAAAATTTTAATTTAATTCCTCTCGTCCTTCTGTCTGTCTGTTTATCATCTGTCTGTACAACTACAGTACTGTCTAAGCATATATTTAGCCCTATAACAATGTAATTTGTCCTTTATGAAGCTCGACAGCTGCTGCTCACTATAAACTGTGATTCTATGTAATAGAGCTGCTTAAAATATCTATTTTATGTTCCAAGAAAAAACCCAGCATATGTTTTTTTTTTTTTAACAACATAAGGGTGAGTAAATGAGTGCATAAAAGTAAATATTCCATGTTTAGGTGAACTAGTCCTTTAACTGGTGGCTCTTTTTTTTTTAGCACAAACCTGACAAGACATACTCAATTATGTGAATTAATTAAAGATGTAAAGAAATTATTTAGAAAATCTTAAATTGATTTTGAATTATTACCTAATAATATTTGCATTGAGAATATATGACACTGTCCTTGCCAAAACCTAAAAGCACAATAGAAGCCACAAGTCGCAGGTCTTACCATGTTCTAGTTCTGATCTGGGTGATAACGATCTTTCATAGACAATGTCAAGAGAATTTTCTAAAAAGCTCCTTCAAAAGCCTGCCAGATTACCACATTCATTCAATTCCTTTATAATATACACACATTCGCTCTTTATCTTAAGCCTGACATGCTGAAAACTGCTCCGTTAATGTTTTCACATTCACAATTATGAATCACGTACTGTACACAGGGGCGTAGATTCCAGGGGGGATGGAGGGATGTAACCCTAATCAAAACAAGCATGTACACCCCCCCCCCCCCCACACATTATTTATACCATGATCAATGGAAATATGTAAATGCTTCAAACTGCAACTATGGGATCAAAATCCCGCCAAAACTATTGCGGTCACGGATCCAAAAATAATAAGCGTGAATCAAAAAATAATAAGCGCAGATAAAAAAAAAAAATAATAAGCACAAAAATAAATAAAAAGTGCAGATCAAAATAATAAGTGCAGATCAAAAAACAACAAGCATGAATAAAAAATATATAAACACATTTAAAATATGCTGAAAAAAACCCCCAGAAAAATTAAAGCAAAGTCATCAGAACTGCAAAAACAAAATCATGTTTTCCTTGGTTATATTACTGTTTTTTTGTGCTCTCTGACAATTTTGCTCATATGTACGCTTACGCTGTATTTTTCTTTGCTTTTGTTTCCAAGTTCTGCACTTGGTTTTCCAAAACTTGTGAGTAGAGTTTCATGTAAATCAGGGGGCGTTTTGCGTCCCCATTGGTCCACTAGTTCTTGATCGACAGCTCCTCCTCTAGCCAATCATTTAAAGAGGGGAGGTGACGTCACTCCAATGCAACTCCGACGGCTGCTGCTCAATATTATATTATTTGCGGTTGATAGATACGCTGCTTGTGTCTGTTTCGAGTATTTTCTGTCAGCTCTAGGAAACAATGTGTTGTCCGAGTAGGCCATTATCATAGTCTGTTAACACATGTATCGAATCAGCTTAGTCTTTAGTTTAGGCATTAAAAAGCAGATCAAGTTGGGTTCTGAACTCATGACTAAATTGGTACAGCTAGTAAAATCATGCCTCGCACATCCACACCAACAAAGCCTTGTTTTTTTAGATATGCAGCCAATAACCTACAAACGAGGAAGTCTATAAATAATGCCTAAACTAAAGACTCAGCTGACTCGATACATGTGTTAACGGATGTCAACTATGATAATGGCCTACTTGGACAACACATTGTTTCCTAGAGCTGACAGAAAATACTCAAAACAGACACAAGCAGCATATCTATCAACCACAAATAATATAATATTGAGCAGCAGCAATATTTCTGGCAGGATTTTGATCCCATCTGCAGCCCCCATCTGTTCATGACATATTTTCAATTCAAAACTGCGGTGAATAGTTTGCACCCTTGGAAATTTCTGTCGGTCGGTACAATCTGGCCATATCTGATTATTGGAGGGGGCTTGTCCCCATCAAAGTATTTTGTGGTATCTCGTCAAGATGACGCTTGTACTGTTAGGACAGTAATTTCTGAGTGGCCCATCAGGGGTCTCCCACCCACTGAGTGTGAAGTATCGCGACATTGTTTCCAGAGTGCAGCTGAATGCCCATTTCATCCTTATCCCCTTCGGAAGCAGCAGCCGCAGCAGCAGCTGGCGCCTCCAAACGCACTGCAGAGGGCGATGAAGGTTTGTGTGTCTGTCCCAAATGTTGACAGCTCCTCCTCCCCAAATGCTAAAAACATCATCATTCACTTAACCTCCCACAGTCTGTCTGATGTCGTTTGCGTGGACAGCTGATTGATGATTTGCTCTGAAGTGACTGTATGAGTGCGCAAAGTAACAGTGGAAGTTTGGACGGGGCGCCATCTTGGCTCCAGCAGTAGCAGCGGCTCTCGAGCGCGTCCCCGGCGCCGCTGTCACACACACACGGCGCGCCGCTCGCACCAGCCAGAAAAAGGTACAGTGTACGAGTTGATATTTGAAGAGTTTTGGTGGAAGATGCCTTATAGGGAGTTAAAATGTTGGGTTGCAAGTTACAGTATGATGTTAGCAGGCTGCGGTCGCGTTAGCCTTTTAGCATTTTAGCTTCTTTGCTGGTTAGTTCCTTACCTAGCTCGCATACTACCAGCATACTGTAGCATGCTAGCTTCTTTTTTAGCTAGCATACTAAGCGCATACCATAGCCATTTAACTGGCTAACGTATTAGCACCTTAGCATCTCGGCTAGGTAGCATGCTAAGCTCATGTACTGCACCCTCATATTATTCTCCTAGCATGCTAAGCTCATACTGTACTACAGTGCAACAGCTCTGTATTGTCTCTGTCAAATCAAAATAAGAGAGAGAGAGAGAAAAAAGAAGAAAAAACCCACTGACCATTAGTGCTGCAGAACATGCATTTATTTATAGATGATAGTTGCTGATGTGATGACTACATTTGGAAACTGGAGATTGTTGTCAGTAGTTGAAGGTTTCAGTGAACATAAGTGACACTTGGAGACTCAAGTGAAGATGTCTGATGACAAGCAGGGTCACTCATGCAGCGAATGAATTTGTTTAGCGGTTTTCGATCACGTATGTACATGCTTTGCTTGATTTATCCACTTTAAAAAAGTGTTCTTGTTGTCATTTTGGGAGATGTGGAGTGGAAATGACATCTTACTGCATGGAGTAAATGTTGCAATGCACATTACAGAGGTGTGTTATTCTTGAAAGAAAGAAATACATCAGTTGGAGCTTGGTCGTTTTCTTACTGTTCTTACTGTATACGATTATAGATCACTGGCATTGTGCTTGTTTTTACACTATAAAAAATGTCTGTAATTTTAATGGTAAAAGACTGTAAAAATTCTACAGAAATAAAACGTTAATTGATTAACGAATATTAACTGTAAAATATACAGTAAAACATTTTTAAATATATTTTCAAAGACAATACAGTAGTTTTTACTTTGAAATGTTGTGAATTTTTTTATATGTAAAAAGTATGATTTTCCTGTATAATTAATGATAAAAATTTACATTATGTTTAACAAGAGAGTACATGCACTTTTTACAGTAAATTATTGTTAAAATTACAGTAAAAAAACAATAATCGGGTGTTCCCACAATGCCCTGCATGACCCATCATATTTCATTATATTTTATGGGAATAGTTATGTTTCCTCTTATTTTTAATATCAGTTACATACATTGGGGTGTTCTGTTTTATATTTGATGTAGTTTAGTTAATGTTTACTGCATTATTTAAATTTCACATGTGTTACCCTGATGGTGTTTAGTGTTTGTGTGAGTGACACTGAGCACTGTCTCTTCATGTTTATTGGTCATTGCTCCTGGAAGAGACACTATTGATACACTTCATGTCATCATGTGCTCTTCTGTAACTTTTACAGTGATTAACAATACCTTATAAAGTAAAAAGCAGGTTTTTACAGTTTCAGAAGGTTAATATTTTATATCTATCTATCTATCTATCTATATATATATATATATATATATATATATATATATATATATATATATATAATTATTATTATTTCTGTAAATTTAACAGATTTTTATTTATTTATTTATTTATTTTTGGTAAAAACAACAGGATTTTTTATTTTATTTATTTTTTTACAGTGTAGGTGTCAACCTCTTCCACATGTGTTTAGGATAAAGTTGGAGTTTTTGGCCAGTTGTCATCTTGTGTCTGTCACCAAACCTAAAGATATTGTTTCTCCATACTCTGTTCCATGCTGTTGCTTCCGCATGTGTTGTTTTCATTGCAAAGAGTCTAAAGAAAAGTGATATTCCCCAAGGGAAATGTTTAGGTGAGCCTCTCAAGAGCTGTTAAACTGAAGAAACAGATATTCCTAATCTGCTCTGATTGTGTTGCACTGTAAGGATTGAAGATTATAAATCTGCTTTGTTATATTTACAGTGTGGAGCATAAACATATATGCAGCTTATAACTTGTAAAAATGTATCAAAGGGCACTTTGAAAAGAAAAAAATGGATGATCAGATCGATATCGTCTGATCTCAGTGTTAAAAAAAATTGGTGATCGGATGAGCATAAAATTTCACCACTAATTTAAAGTCAACATGAAGATGCATTCGCAACATATTTTACTTGTGTAACGGTAGCCAGCTGGTAGGTAGCTGTGCAGTGTGTAAACCTCACTCCCCTGGCCTCAAGAGGTGCACTAGCGACTGACGCTAGAGGCTGTAGCCTTTAGCCTCCTTGTTAGCATGACCACCTCCCCCAGCGGAGATACCGGTTCAAATCCCGTTCGGAGCGAGTCGAGCAGGATGTGGTGCCATGACCCGGATGGGAGTGAGGTTTAGGGGGGTGAGTGTAACGGGAGCCAGCTGGTAGGTAGCTGTGCAGTGTGTAAACCTCACTCCCCTGTCCTCAAGAGGTGCACTAGCGACTGATGCTAGAGGCTCTAGCCTTTAGCCTCCTTGTTAGTGCGCCCGCCTCCCACACCGGAGACGCCAGTTCAAATCCCATTCAAAGCAGGTCGAGCAGGACCAGTTACACTTGCATAATATGATTAGGGCAGATTTCACAATTTGAGTCGATTCTGATTTATTTGCATACAGTTCAGTTGTTGTTCATTTGTTCATTTTGCTCACATACAAAATCATTTTTGTCTCAGCTATGCTGTAAATTGTACAATGAACCTTCTAACTTGGTACATTAGGAAAATATTCATTTAAAAAAAATTAACAACACTGCCCAAACTGTGCAGTTCAATTTCTATCAATTAAACCGATTTGAAAGTAAATGCAACCGAAATCTGAAGTAAAGTTTAATGTAAAATTAAAGATTTGGATTTTCAATATCAGCTATCGGGATCATCAAATAAAGATTACAATGAATTGAAAAATCTATATTTCTACTCAGCACCGAATATGATGTATTTCTGAGTAAAACAAGATATTCAATGAAATGTAATTTTATCCATTAGAAAAGACTTGACTTTATCCATAAGGATAAAGGATGACTTTTCACAATCCAATTGATTGTGTCTCTATATGACACATGGAAAAATGTACCTATGAGGGTGTTGTATCATGAGTTAAAAGTAAAGATGACACACCTGGAGCCAGGGGTGCAGAAAATTATATTCGTCTTTGAGCTTCACAGTCAAAGTGAAAGTGGAGAGAAAGGAATTGAGCTTCAAGCTTTTCTATGACTATGTATGTATGTATGTATGTGTGTGTGTGTGTGTGTGTGTCTTCAGCCAAGAGCCTTGAGGCCTTGAAGACATCAGCTAAAAAGGAAAGTCGTTTTAGGAGCAAGTTATTACATTTGATTAAACATCAGGAAGCCCAATTTTTTTTTTTTTTTATTCCTCCCCCCCCCTTTCCCCAATTCCAGTGCGCTCTAAGTCCTCGTGGTTGCATAGTGATTCACCTCAGTCCGGGTGGTGGAGGACGAATCCCAGTTGCCTCCGCGTCTGAGACCGTCAATCCGCACATCTTATCACGTGGCTTGTTGAGCGTGTTGCCACTGTGACATAGCGTGTGTGGAGGCTTCACGCCATCCACCGCGGCATCCGCGCTCAATTCACCACGCGCCCCCCGAGAACGAACCACATTATTATGACCATGAGGAGTTTACCCCATGTGACTCTACCCTCCCTAGCAACCGGGCCAATTTGGTTGCTTAGGAGACCTGGCTGGAGTCACTCAGCATGCCCTGGGATTCGAACTAGCGAACTCCAGGGGTGGTAGCCAGCGTATTTTACCACTGAGCTACCCAGGCCCCTAAATGTTTTTTCTTTTTTTTCTTTTTTTCTTTCTTTGGAATACCGTACACTAATGAATCATGCACAATATGACCCCTGCATGTGTACCAAGAAAGTGAATTTTGATTTCATGTGACTTTAAAGGTAACAGTTAAGGATTCTTCACAAATAGTTATATTAGTAATAATAGACCATATCCATTGTGGAGTGACCATTTTACTAGTTGCAGTTCAGTTGTTGATATCAGTAATTGATATTTGCACAAGTGACAATGTAATTGTTAGGGATGGGACGATATGGTTATCTCACGTTTCGAAATACGATATGAGGTTCACGATTCAATATTATCTCGATTTGATAACACTTAAATTACAAAGTATGGCAGAAAATTGTGTTTGTTTTTTGAAAAATGTTTGTGCAAAATGCACATGATAATTTCTCATCAAAATAAAGTTCTTTAATACACAATATAAATCTTCAAAGTGTAAATAAAAAGAGTTTCTCATATACCTTTCACTATAAGAAAAGATCACAAACAAATGAGCCTTCAAAAATAGTGGGCTACATTCAGGCTAATCAGGTGCAGAACAAGCAACAGAACTGAACAGAACCTGTCCTGAAAAAGTATGTGAAAGTGTATATTAATTTTTTTAATAATATGTTTGTGTCTTGATTAATCACATTTTAACTGTAAAAATTCTACTTTCTATCAATTAATATTATTTCTTGAAATTGTACATTTAATAATGTTGAATGTACGTTGAATGAGCTGTCAATGTTTGAAATAATGTGTACAATTTACAAGTAATAACATTAAGTTTACATTCTTTTGTATAACAAGTGCTATAATGGTACTGTCACTTTAAGAGTTTAACGTGCATCACACAGACTCGCACAGGTGTTGTGGTTCGAGAGAGAAGTCTCAGTTTCTTAGCGCATCTGTGCTATTTGTGATTTAAAATGTATATTTATTTTTACTTTTTTATCTGACTGTAAAGAACAGAAAAGATGTTAAAAGACACATTATTCAGTGAAAGTGGAGAGCGGGATCTCATCTTTGATGGACACACATTACACAGAAGAAATGTTGTTTTAATCTTAAGCACTTTTCAACAAAACAAGGTGATTTTCCAGGTATTTCAGTTCTTACATTTCTAAAAGCTAAATTCAGGCACTTTAATCACTTCAAGGACCTTGTGTAAACCCTGTCAATGGTGTAGAAAAAAAAGTGCAGTAGAGTAAAATCAATTTAGAGAGATTATGATGTTTGACTGGTCATTTCATTTATGATCACAGAATGGACAGAAAACAATGTTTCAAATTTTGAAATATCGAGTTTTACCTCAATATGGTTCGTCATTTTTTTTTTGGTTCGTGATATATCAAAATTCTATATATAGTCCCATCCTTAGTAATCATTGATATGTAAAAATATAAATTTTACTAGTAAGAAGTACATAGATGTCGCAATCCTACAGTTTCACTATTAACTGCGATTAAAAATGTCACGGTTAATTTAATTTAGAATTTACAGTTAAAACCGTGAAATTATTTATTTACATGTGGATAACTTTATATATATATATATATATCCTAATATTCCTAATATTTAGGAGTTTTTCGGTGTAAGCCTACTGTATATGTAAGTCTATTTGGAATTTCAACTATTCCTCACCTTCTCCTGTTGGCCTCCATTTTGAACTCTAATGATAAACCTCCCCTGCAGTCCTGTTTATGCCTAGGCCTGATAACACCACTGATCTTTGCACTGCCATTTTGTGTCAGTGGGAATGCACTGGGCGTCCATGTTGGCTCTTGGTCCTCGAGAGAGAGAGGGAGAGGGAGAGGGAGAGGAATAGGAATAAGTCTGGTTAAAGGAATACAGCCAGACACTTTGCTGCCAGAGGGCTTCATACATCAGTGTCTGCTACAGAGATCTGGTTGAATTTTTTATGCCATTGTTTCAGTCCCATTCAGAGCAGAACAAATACACAATACGTATTTTACAGTGACAAGTCTTATGAAACTGAAGTCACACACAAAAATGTCTGAACGTCATTGTATGAAATACAAACTATCAAACCACAAAGTGGCATCGGCAAAGAAATGATCCTTTCTCAGAAATAACTTCACTTTTCAAGGCCACTCTTTTAAACAACCAACCGGTGTCAATGTTAGGTATAGGAATCGGAAGACTCTAGTCCTTCAGCAAGCAGACTACACTGGTCATGCTGCATGTTTCACACTAAAGACTCAAAAGAACCGTATGATTAATATGTTTGAGAATCGGACTACACTCAAGGTTCCACTTGTTTTGGACGAGTGGATTTTTGAAGGGGTAAGGGAAAGAAAATTTTACTTGCCGATGGGACAAGTAGCCTGATTAAAACTTCAGTAACAAAAAATTACAGACTCTAAGTGTGATATAACCTAGGCCTGTGTCACTTATTTAAAACTTTCATATTCTGCTGTTGAAAATGATCTAACAGGTCCTGAAATTTAACACAGGGTTGCAAGTAGCACGCAATTTTATTCATTCCTGCATGAGCCTGTCGCAATTTTTATTTATTTATTTATTTTTAATATTAACATTTTATTGATTCACAAAACAGGATTGAAGAAACGGAACATACACGCACCGAATCAAATTATATACCCCTCCCTCTGAATACAAACATCCAGTGGTCTAACACAAAATGAAAGTTTACACACAAATAAATACAAAAATAAATAAAAATACATTATAAAAACAGACAAGAGTAAACACTTATGATTAGATCAAAAAATAAAATCATATATTTAAAACTACAAATCTCTCTCCACTGCCCCTCCCTGAGAACCATCCAAAAAGGCCAAATAGTTGCCCCATTTTTTTTTATTAAACACATCCATGCTATCTAGCCTTCTATACAACATTCCCTCAAATGCCACCACCTTGCCCATCTCTGTATGCCACTCTCGAAACGAGGACACTCCAGCCGACCTCCATCCCCAAAGAATAATTTGTCTGCCAATCATAACACTGGCTAGGACCCAATTGTTTTATGTATTTAGCCCCTATATTAATGACCGCCCCATCACCTAAAATACAGAGTCTGGGGCAAAATGAAATTTGAGTTCCAAATATATCACACATAAAACTCTGAACCCTCAACCAAAATTCTTGGATCTTAACACACCACCAAAAAAATGGATTGTGTCCCCATCTTCTGATTGATATCGCCAGCAGGTGGCTGTCTTTAAGACCAAGCCTATACAATCTAGTGGGGGCCTGTCGTGATTATTAAATAATCTTCTGATTGTGGTTATTTGAGAACCACGATTATTGTGCACTTCAAATTCCAATAAAATTGGAATGCTCAAATAAAGGAATTTTAAATGAATATAGAAATGCCATCAACAGTGCATTTGTGTTATTCAGTTAAACATAGAGCATCACAGAGCCGCACCGCAGACGTCAACCAGAGCAGCGCCTGTCCAGAAGAGTGCGTGTAGTGCTTCTCAAGTGCCTGATGCACACACTGTCAGCAGAGGCTCACGACAAACTCCCACGAAAATATAATCAAACAAAAATAAACTTTGATAGTGAACGCAAAGTGCTCTGGCTTCAATTTAAATGATCGTACGATGGCAAATATTCCTGGTCATATCGGGTTTATACACGTAGTGTTAATGACATGCAGTGACACAGAGGAGGAGACGCATGCTTACTCTATTTCTGTGGAGTGATACAACAAAGAAATGAAATCTCAAAGGTTTTGCTTCATAAGAAATAAGGGCTCGTGGGTTTAATCAGAGCATTAAAATAAAGTGTAAAAGTGAAGAAATTAGGACAGAAATATTTTACTATTGCAATATATAGTTATCACGGTACCAAAATTTCAGTAGTCGGTACCAATACCAGTTAAATTTCACGGTTCTCTACCAATTTCGATACCACAGCCAAAATATGCCAATATGATAATGTTCTATTGAACACACCTGTTTAATTATTTTTTTAATAATTATTTTAATAGTATATTAATAATTATTTTTCAGAATTCTTTTTCATTTAATTTCATCATCAAAATGGAGCCTAATCAATTAATTCTTAACTTTATCAAGTGAAAATAGAACTTTTCAACATGCCATGCCATTGCATTTTTTTTTTTTTGTGCAAAACTTTTATTCAACAGCAGTCTTGCTTGTGATATATTGCTTAATTATTATTATTATAATTATAATTATTACAGTTAATATTACATTTTACTATACAGTTCCACATTTCAGGCATCTAGCTTTTAATTTAAATCATGCTTTTATTATGATGTTTTATGTGATTTTTGTTTTTTATTTTTTTTTATTTTTATTTTTTTTGCTGGAAGCTTCAGTTTTCAAGATAAACCAACACACTCTCATAAAATCATCAGGATTCGTACGACTTTGCTAAATTTGGCCAAATCATATGATTTCGTGCAACTGCACTCGTTTGAATTCCTATGACTTTCACTACAGCCAATGACGTCTCTGCACATCTTTCCATCTAATACATGACAATTACTTGCTTCTGTCACACAACAGCTTCCTATCATGTTTACACACTCTACTGAGTGGTTAGGTTTAGATAAGGGGTTTGGGTAAGGGCATAATAATATTAATAAGTATGTCCTTAACGCCTCGTGCGTGAAACTTGTGTTTACTTCCGCATTAGACATCCAGAAATTTGCACGTGATGAATTTGTACGAGTTTATGCAAACAACATCGCCATACGAAATAGCCAACTTGTAAATTATATATGAATTTTCGTGAGATCGGGTTGAGATAAACAGTTCTCGACACGGCGCAGTGTGATCATTGAAGACTTAAGTCATGTCTGAAATCTCATCTCTTTACACTGGCTTTTGAGTCTGACAAATGAAATGTAGGACACAGTTTTGGAGTGTTTGTATTTTAGATTACTGGTGTTTGTGTATGTGGCAAGGCCTGAAATTCATTTCTGAAAATGGGGGGGAATTCCTCCCTTACAAAGCTCATTTGGGGGGATTTACGCACTTTGAGGGGGAATAAAACTCGTAACACTAAAACCTCAATTCCTGTATACGTCAGATGGAACTAGGGTCAGAAACTCAGAAACTGGCATTTCTCTGTGCGGTCAACGCCTCTTCTATGAGTTGCGCGAAGTGTCCCGATCTAAGGGGGAGAGATTGAAACTGCACCCGGCTGAGGTACACTCTGTTGCGAGGACACTCATCCCTCGAGTGCGCGCGCTTAATGCAGCTAGATTATAACGTGATGGCAACTTATTGAATCATAATATATGTCACTGTGCATTTCTTAACATGAAGAAAATTGGCAAAACACAACTTTATTAATAAGAGAGAGTTTGTTTTTTTGTGAGTTAAAGATGGATTGAAGTGAGCAGAAAGGTCAGAGAGGGTAGTCTTCACCCCATTATACACTGCAACAAAATACATTTTTGATTTGTTTTTGTTTTGGCTTGTTTTCCAATATAAATATCTAAAACTCATTCAAAACAATGTACATTTACTTTAGCAGCTATACTGCAGAAGAAAAAATTGTTATCTGAGAATGTTGAATATAATATTAAAAATACAAATATTTTAAAATATCTAAAAATCCTTTAAAAAAGATGCATTCATCTGAGAAGCAGCATATAAGATGTTTAGACTTGCTTTTAGAGACTAGATCTTGAATATAAGTATATTTTGTCTTTACTGCACTCGCAGAAGTATAACCAAGTGAAAAAATACACTTATATACAAAATACACTTATATTTTAGATACATTCTCTTAGAGCAGGAGTCGGGAACCTATGGCTTGTGAGCCACAAGTGGCTCTTTGTTAAAAATCAAGTGGCTCGCCCGATGTCTCACCATTCACCAACATATGATCGTTTGAAACTTTCTAGAGATAATTTTCCTGCAGAAAGTGTGGGTGCGATTGCAAAGCTTTAAGTCAATGACACTGTTTTGATTTCCTTTCTCCCAAAATTGTCGTACAGCCTAGGTGTACTCCTGGAGAACAAGGTTTGAAATTAGCACCCACCAAATGCGGATTTTTCAAGTGCAACAGCGGGTAATTTTGCTGATGTACAAGCCACTGTGGAGGGCGATCTGTAAGACTTCTCGGAGTGATATATGACAAGAAATTAAACACAAAGACGCGCGTTTGACGAAACGTGTGATTATATTTTGAAGAACAGAGGAAAGAAAAGCCGCCGATGTGCGTCTGATTTGATATGTGTGCGCAGTGAGCTCTGCTATTCAAAAGTGCAACGAAAGCACTTCTCCAAGACACGCACATTCATAGAGTTCTGGGCCTCATTTCCCAATAACTATTGATCTTAGCAGTTAAGAGCATTTTCTACGAGCGATTTTTATGAACGTTCGTTATTTTTTATGTGCGCCCAGGGTGTGAAATAGCACCCAGCACACTCCAAATGTGACGAGGCTGAATTCAGTTCGCGAGCTCCTCGTTCAAATGCAGGTATTTCATGCGCAAGTAATTTTGCTCATCTACCCGCAACAGGCGGGCGACCTGTAAGACGTCTCGGATTAACACTTGACAAGAAATGCTGTTAGTCACAAAGACACGGGCTTGAAGAAACACACTATTATATTTTTAAGAACAGACAAAAGAAAAGTCGTCAATGCTCGTGTCTGATTTGCTGTTTGTTCAGAGGCATGCAGTGGGACCCTGTCTCGTGGAACAAGCACATGTAAAGAGTTTTTATCTCTTTTTTTTCTCTGTTTCATTTGTCTGAAAACTGTTTGCAAGAATAATGTTGTCTATGAGAATGCTGCAAATGATCTCCGATCATCTCGTGAGGTGCTGTGAGTATAGTTAGATTTAAAACATCAACAACGAAAAAGTATGTATACAGAACACGTTGTCATATCATTATAAAATAATTAATTTGTTGACTAGATGCTGCATTTGTAGAGAGCAGCAGTATGTTTGCTGACAAGGCTGAGAGGACGCTAACATTAAAGCTAATCTCAAGTGGTTAGAACAATGTGACAAAAATACACACAAGTCCTACCAAATGTTTAAATGTCACGACTGTTACCATCTATTACCATCTATTTGCATTCGTTTATATACAGCTGGTCACGTTAATGCATTCGCTAGCCAGCTAAGTTGCATATTTAAAGCTAGTGATGTGAGAAAGCAAATTAATATCTTCATGCAGCCAAGATAAACGTATAAACAAATCAGAAACACATCTGATTTCAATTCCATTTTTTTATCTTCACTGTAATATGATGACTTCAGATTGATCGCATTCTTACAGTTTAACAGAAGGTGTCTCAATATGCTTTTAAAGTTATTTTTAATTAGACACATCATCTAAAAAAAACAGCGCTCCTGCATGAGACGCTGAATAAACAAAAACGAAGGGAAACAAAGAGAGAAACAAAGTAAGCGTGCGTTTACATAGAAAAACAAAAGGATGGTTGCAAAAGCATGCAGTGTGAACAGCCCCTTACAGTTGGTGGAGGTCTTTGGCCGTTGCGTCTTGCTCTTGTATAAGCGTTTTTCAGATGAAGCAATGAGCTGTTTAAATGCTTCGTCAGGAAAGTTGTTCAACTTGGAAATGTGTATCTCAAGATCCTCACGTCGGTTCCAGTCTGCTGTGTTCCGTCTGATTGAACAGCCCCTGGCCTGGGCTCATAGTCCGAGCTGCTTCACCACCGAGTTCAGCCGAATACCACTGCTATCTGTGAAAATTGCTGCTCTACGTACAACTGTACTGAATAAAAAACAATGTTGTAGTTCGCTGTGATTTATGAAGCTTGAATCTGGAGTAGTAGGAGTCAGTGCAAGTGTAACAGCGTTTTCCCCTCTCATTTTAATTTTGACTTAACATTTGAGAATATGGATGACTAAAACTTTGTATTTATTTTATGCACATTAGTTGAAAATGAAACGCTCTTTTTTAACAGCCAGGATAGGAATGTTCTATGCAATAATATAACGGTGCTGAATGGTTTATGTATTTATTGCACCCTCTTGTGGAATAAGGAAACAACGTCAATGTAAAAATCAGCTGACTTTAAAATTTGAATATTAGTTCATATATATTAGTATTTATATATTTATTTCAACTATCAGTTGATTAATCGGTTATTGGCAGGTACTGTCCAACTTAGTTATCAGTAAAATCCACTATTGGTCGACCTCTTATAACAATAGGATATTTTTCAGTGAATTTTTTACTGAATTAAACTTAAGTTTTTTTTCCCCTTTAATTCAGTGAATGTCATTTTGTCCTCTGTATTGTTAGCAAGCTTGTTTAATACTACCTTTTAAGTCAGGGCACAAGCTGAATAATCGGTTAAGGGCTAATGATTAATCGTTGCAATTATCACTGAATAGTCGAATAATCATTCTAATAATCGTTAGATTAGTCGATTATCAAAATAATAGTTAGTTGCAGCCCTATTGCACTGTATGTTTCGCACTCCTGGTTCAAAAGTGATGCTGCAGTGTATTTTTAGCAAGGTGTCCCGTCCACATCGACAGGAGAATGGATGTCCAGGTCACATTAACAGAACTGACAACAGTCATGAAAACTTTTCTATTCTGGTATTTTTTTTAAATGTAACCCGTTACTGAATATGAACTGGTTCTTGATTCCCAACCCCAGTCAAGGTTATTTTAATAAATTAAGTCTTTAATCAAGTTGGAATGATTGTACAAGATGCGCACATGAATGCCACAACAGTAGCATAATTTCTGAAGAGAAACTCTGGATTTTCTTTCTGTTTTATTAAAGGATCATAGTGGAAGCACTGACTGGTATCAGATGAAATTAAGCTTTCAGTGTTTATATTGACTGTATATTTTGTACAAATTTTTCTGTTGATTAATAAAGAATGGTAATAAAGCTTTCCAGAAAATACAGCTCATTTATCTGGTTTATGAGGTGACAGACTTTGCGTGACAACTTTCCATAATCTTCAGTGGCAGCTTGACAGTGATTTTATACATAGATAAGGCATCGATTACACACCTAATGTGCATCCATTGCTCTTCATTTTGTTGTATAAATGCTAAAAAAGCTTCCATCATTGTTGGTACGTAAAAAAGAGAGAAAGAAATGTTACATTGCCCAATCTCTTTATAGTAAATGCCGCTTACTTTTATTGTTTTCAATCTAATGCAGTTAGGCTATATTTATACATTTTCAAGTGTGACTTAAGTGTCTAAAGTGTCTAAGTATGTCGCCGAGCCCGATAAATCTGCCGATATTCAGAATTTTTTTATTATCGTATCGGCCAATAAATATTCCCCTTTGGCTGATTTGTTTCTTGAGGGCACTGAGAATTGCCTGCTTGCATTTGAAGCGACTGAGACATGTAAATGACCAGTCACGGTTCATTTTGTTGTTACGTGCCATTGTGTTACTACAGTAATAGACCGATGTGCAACACAGTCTCATTTAAACGGTCCGTATATCAGAGCCACGGCAGATGCGTTTGAGCTCATAATGTTAAAGTGCTCACCTGTTTCATTCTCCCTCTCTCTCCTCAACAGTTCCCTGTAACATTTAACTGTCTTTTCTAATGATAAAAAGGCAAATATCAATCAAACTAATATCATATACCGTCTGCAAATATGCACATATCTCGTTTAAACAGATGTAATAAACCAACCTCACACAACTTAAGCATCCTGTGGAGCGCTCCTAAATCTTCCTCTGAAGCACGTATTCTAACAGTCTCTCCTCAGCACTTCTCTGTCACTTTAAACTTTCTTTTCTAATGATAAAATGCAAATATCAATAAAACTTTTATTATATACCATTTGCAAATATGCACATATCTCGTTTAAACAGATGTAATAAACCAACCTCACACAACTTCAGCAGATCCAGCACCCTGTGGAGCGCTCATAAATCTTCCTCTGATGCACGTATTCTATCAGCCTCTCCTCAACAGTTCCCTGTCACTTTTCTAATGATAAAAGGCAAATATAAATAAAACTATTATCTACTATATACCATCTGCAAATATGCAGATATCTCGTTTAAACAGCTGTAATTCACGAACCTCACAAAAATCCAGCGTTTTCGTCCCATCGAGCACTCATATCTTCCTCAGAAGTGCGTATTCTGTCAGCCAGAATAAAAAACTTCAGGATCAAAAGTTCCCCTGATTCACAAATCATGACGGTCAGTCCGTGACAATCCAAGCAGGCGATCCAGGACATTTAAACTGTCAGGAGAATGCTGCTTGCGCTGGATCCGCATGAGTGCCTGAGAGCATCTTCAAAGTAAAAACGCTTCTCGTGTGCTGTAAGTATATGTCATATTCACTATTTACTGTATGTACAATTGGTTTGATTTGGTATTTTTTTGAGTAAATGTGATTGCTAATGTGGACATGCCATCTATGGTTGCTGGACTACTCTGTGTACTGTTATTTCCTTCTTCCTGCTATATTAACAATTTCTTCATGTGCAAATAAATTATTAAAATTTGATGACTAAACAGAAATCAGAAGAAACTGCAATCTACCATTTAAAATACAATATATTTTTTTTAGATTATTTTTTACAAAGTTAAAGTTTTGTGTGAAATTGAGTAAATATAGTACTAAATAAGAGTATTATTATTATTATTATTTTTTAGCAATTTTATGTTTATGTTATTTACTATATTAAATTGTGTAATATATCGGCATTGTATCTGCCTAACGGCCACCCTGCTCTCTGGGCATCGGCCATTAAAAAACCCATATCAGTCAATCACTAGTCTAAATAAAGCCAACAATGTATGTTTGAATGAAATGTGACTGAGTCTGAAAGTATGTGCAGAGTGTCAGAATTGAGAAATTGTTTACTTTTACACTTTAATAGGCTGTCGACAAATTAAAATGAGAATCTATTAACATTTGCTCTTTCTCTCTCTCTTGTTTTCCATCCCGCTAAGTGACACTGGATAAATAGTCTGTCATATTTATGAAGTAACGGATCCTAACACTGTCTGTGTCTGCGCTGATTTAGTTTAGTGGCTGAGTAGATGGGAGTCTCTCTCCTGGACAGTTATCATTTACTCAACTGCAGTAAGTGTTGTATAGACCATTTCAAGATGGTTTAAGGAAGTTACTTTTTTTTTTGTTCGATGAACATTTCCTGCTAGTTGTGCATTCCAAATGGTATAAATCACCCTCCAAAGGGCACTTTGAAGGGAGAACAATCATGATAGTCATGCTGTAATATCGCTTCAAAGAGAATTTCCAATAAAAATTACTTTTAGCCTATCAAAGCTCTCAGAGTGGATGGTAAAGTCTTCGAAGTGCGTAGGGATGATTACTTATGAATAGAACGCACCCTCATTCAAAACAACAGTGCAAGGCGCTTCATTCATTGTGACTTTTACACGATTACTAAGCTCTGCAAGTCATTTACTTTGACATGTAGTCATTTAGCAGATGCTTTTATCCAGAATGAAGAGACAAGTATTTTAATCATTAAAAAAAGAAATCCTTACCTTGTTCATGGGTCGTGCGGACAGCTTCATTGAACAGCTTCATTGATTATAACCAGAGACTATTTAGCAGAGACAGGACACTTCAATTAAAATGAATGTGAGAAATTGGAGCGCCCAACAGTCATCAGTTGGAGAAAGCAAGTCCCGCCTTCCAGGTAAACAAGCCAGTCACCTTGTAGATACAGACATCATGTCAATCAACTCGAGAATGCCCAATTTATTAATTTTTTTAATCTGAGGTTAAGAAGCACAATTTATGATACCAGTGTTGTCAGATTTTATTGCTGATTTGAAATACGTTCTTTGATCGTAATCTTGACCAACCGTTTTGGGGATTTTGGTCTTTTCCCATTCAAGTAGATAGGAGCTGCACTTGTATGCCGCTTGTTAACATAGAAAAATAGCTGCTGGAGAGTGTTCCAAAGATGTCTGCCAAGTGACCTGACTTGCCTATAAAGACTTTGTTATAACAGGAGCGATCATTCCCGAGCTCTCTGCTGAGGAAATAATTGTGAGCTTCTAGACTACGATACGTTTTCATCACCTCTCTTGGGTAGACGCTCAGTATCAACAACACGTCTGGATAAGTCACTTCAGGTAAACATTTGATGTTATTTGAAGAAACTATGTTAACTCAGAGCCCTAAAGGATCTGCTAATGATACCGGAAGTGCTGCAGGAAAACCTGCGTTCGAATTCCTTGTTATTGTTTACATGGTTGAAATGGTCTATAGTGTCTGTTTAAATGGTGAACTCCTCATAAAACACATTTGTACTTTGGAGAAAGTTGTCCTTTGAGACATTGTGTAATTTTAGAGCTTTCAGAACTATTTGGGTTATTAGACTTCCTGTACATGATTATTGAGTGAAATGTCATGTTCTGATTGTGTGACATGACATATTTGAGGTTTCTCTGCACATCAGTTTGAGAGTCACAGCTTGCTGTGTCACTGCAGACCAGGTCCATACAATCTCACACTTCCCAAGACGTTTGAAATGTGAACATAGAGAGTGAGCAAATTAGATTGTATTTGATCATGTGTTGTGGTGTCTAAAGCAATTTCTAGTATGGGCACCTTCATTCTCTCAGCATGACACTAAATACTGTGCTCACACACAATAATGCAGTAATTAAGCTTTGTGTGTTTTTTTTTTTTTTTGTATATCGTACAGTAGTCGTGTATACTCTTCTCTCTGTCTCCCTCTCTCTGATCCTGCATGTCTTGAGGTTGTTGAGTTTTTCCATCCTTATATTTGTGTGCTCTGGCTCTGTTCTTCTAGAAAGGTACAGAAAAAAGGTCTGTGTGTGTTTTGTACATCCGCTTTATCTTTGCTTTGTCTTGTATGTCATACGTTTTATTTCGGGCTTCATGATTATAACAAAAATCATAATTGCTGATTATTTCCCTTAATATTGTTCTAATTGCAATTTAATTTTGATTTCTAGAATTTACATTAAAATACTTAGGCCTGTTTTATGCGGAACAACTACATGCCAAATTCTACATGTAGGCTACACATCCAAAACAAGCTGTGAACAGTGTTCTTGAATGACCTTATTGCTGTTTAAAGCCCTATTAGGACAGGATTTTATATGGGGTCTCGGGTAGTGTAATAATCATAGATATACATACGTAGATGCCCCATTCAGCTGGTTTGGGTACGTCAACCATGGCGCCATCTTGGAACGGTCAACAAGGGGACCTGGTTGAATGCAAGTGAATGGAAAAGAAGTCTCAGACCACTGCATAAACTGCTTTTGTGTGGAAATAGTTCATCATGTTATGAATGGACTAACAGGGTGCTAATTTTCAGTATGTTTGCCATGAAATTATCATTTGTAGAGGACTTTATTTGCAGTAAAGTCCTCTACCCTGTTTTAGAAGTGAAGTCAGGGATTTTTTATACCATCTAAAATATTGCCCAATTTTTATGGTAAGTCAGATAATCTGAAAGTTGGCTGGAAAAGACTCCAAACTGTTACAGACCATATCTGACAATTTACTTTAATTTGTTGACGGACGGCTCTTGACCTTTCCAATATGGCGGACGTGCCAACGTGTCGCAGCCCATAGGAATAGCTGCTAGTAAGGCATCTACATATATATATGGTAAGAATTGCCAGAGCTTCTCTGTGATTTTATTCTTGTGCGAATCGGTCATGTCAGGACTTTTTCCGGACTGAACTGTTTCCGCAGACTGATCTCACAGTGAAATCAGTAGGTTGACTTTTCTTTATCTAAAATCAGTCTGTGCTTTCTGAAATGCGAAACACTACCCCACAGTAAGTGGTGTTGGGCATAAGTGTGAGCTCCATGTTTTTACGAGATGGCATTTGGTCGGTGATTCGGCATAATGTGGACGATTCTTGGGTACTGAAACTCTCGGAAACAACATGTCGACTTTCCATTAAATAAATAATGGGTTCTAGCTCAATCATAATTTGTTAGCATAAATCTCTAGCTTGATTTGATTGCAGATGCCACTTAGTTTGATATTTTGTATCTAATGCAATGAAATTCAGACATTAGGTGTGACTTAAGTGTCTAAAAGTGTCCTAATAAGTCACATGAGTGCGTGGGAAATGAATGGGTGAAAATAAGGACCAAAACATATTTAGCCCTTATGTAGCTTTGGGGTCAGAAATGACCCCTTATGAGCTTTGCTTCCTTAAAACACATGGTTTCCTTCATCTCAGTGGCATGAGATTTGGTGACTTTTCCTACATTTGCTATCTATACACACACACAAAAAATTGGGCTGGATTGAGGTTGTGTGGTGGTGTGACAAAACAACTCACACTCGTGATGTTCGGGGTCAAATTTGACCCCACATAGGAAATGAATGGGTGAGAGGATAAAATGAGCATTTTTTTTATTTTTTATTATTTGTCAAATAAAATCAATAAATCAGCCACAATGCAGAACACACACACACACACAGAAATTAAGGGGTGATACTATAACATATTCACAAAGCGTAATGCACATGCTCTCTCACACACACACACAAACAATCACACACAGGGATGAAAAGGTGAGACTATTTTCTTATAGAATTTGTCAAATAAAATCAGCCACAATGCATAACACAAATATAAATGAAGGGGTGAGACCATAACACATCCAGAACGGAGAACACACACACACACACACAAACAAATTAAAGTGTTAGGCAATAATACTTAGTACACGCCAAGCATGCTTACATGCACGCACACCAACATGCACACGCAGACACACATGCACAGACACACACAGATCAAAGGCTGAGTTTTAGACCGTTTCTTTTTTTCCACTGTGATCAAGTTTACGCTTCGGGGTGGGAGCAAAATGTTTATTCTAAGTCTTATGTTTGCACACAAAATTAATTATCACTTCATTCCTGTCCATTTCTGTTTATTGCTGTTGGTTTTATTGACATTTTTTACTAATTCTATTGATTTATTGAATTGGGATGTTTGAAATAAATGATAGGTAACAAAAATGTTACTCTAAGTCTTCTCTTTGTAACACCATGGTTTGTAATCATAAAGTGGCATCATTTCAAAAACGGACACTTCAAAACACCGCAAACAAAATTAATGCTAAATTTAGACAAAAATAGTGCTTTTTTTTTTAATGTCTTTGATAATGTCTAAATATATATATTTGTGATAAGATAAAACAAAAACAAAAATCAGTTTGCTACAACCAGGCAAATGAGTGGACCTCTGCAGCAATCTACTGGTTATAATTGTATAATTAAGGTCATTTTAATTTGAGTTTTGTTTTTTCTTTTTTTTTTCTCCAGCAGATGGAAACAGTCTGCCCCTAATGCATGACACCTTTTTCATATTTTCTCCCTGAATTAAACTGAGAAATGTAGATCTTCACCGAAGTGAATGTGACATTCACTTCAGTATAATCCACGTGTCAGTCAGTCAAACAGCACGGAGGGACCGAAATGAAATCTTTAATCTTTAAGATTTTAGTTTCTTTCTCTACTCTCTTTTTCTCTTTGCCTGTTGACAAGAAATGAGAACCACATTCTTTTTGTTCAAAGATCAATCAAATGAAAATAGCAATTAATCCAGATATTTATTCATTTATTTATTTATTTATTTATGTTTTTCACCCAGCCTTTCTTATAGGCTAGGGTTTGGACAAAAGTAAACCCTGATATTCTATCCTTTTGAAAATAGGTCCTAATCAGCCCAATGCCCAAATACGCTCATGTTGGCGATACCAATTTATATAAATATTATATACTGTATAAATGCACAGGTAGTTCCAGTCAGTTTTAATCACTGTTTTATTTAATACGCCTACTCTACCTACTCTTGTTTGTTATGAGTGTGTGTGCTTGTGCTTATGCATGTCTCATTCCCAGACGCTAGATACAGCGCTCATCTGTGACAGATCCACTGTATAATTTCTTAAATGTGCCATTTTAGGTTGTGCTTGGACTTGTTTTATTCTCAATGCTGCAATGTAAGTAACAATGTACTATTTCACACATTCTGTTTGTTTCATGAAGCAATACGTGAAAACAATCGCCCCCATGTAACATAATAGGTCTGTCAAATTAAAATACGAAATTCAAATATTCGTCGCATTTTAGAATTTTTTTTTTTTTAAACTAAAACTGTGCATTCAAATTTTGGATGTGTGCCAAGAACTGGAGAAAACTTCAGATCGATCGCATTCTTGCACCAAACAAGGCTAGACACAGTGCAACAAATACAGAAACAGGTGTTTCAGTATTCTTTTAAAAGTTCTTTTTGATTAGAAACAGCATCTAAAAAACGGCTCTCCTGCACAAGACGCTGAATAAACAAAAACAAAGTGAAACAAGACATTCGTCTACAGTGTTGGGTAACGTTACTTTAAAAGTAACTCTTTAGAATATTGCATTACTCCTTAAAAAAAGTAACTTAATTAAAAAGTTATTTTTTATGGAAAGTAAAGCATTACGTTACTTCTGCGTTATTTTTGCGTTACTTTTTCTCACAGCCACTTTCTCTTCTGCTATCATATGCATTCCATACAAATAAGTCATGCATTGCATACAAGAGATATTACAGGTCATGCTAGCTACTTTACAATACTCATGTCAAAACAACATAGTAAACAAACAGATATTTAGAAAGTAGGTCTTCACATCATATGTATAATTAAAAATCAATAATATGAATATGCATGATTTGTTTTTCCATCAACATGGCAGCCAATATGAATAATGAAGAATAACCAGTATCTTACCAAATGCAACAAAGTTCAACACTTGAACCTGCATCATATCTGTCATCATGATCTGTGCCCATCGACAATGTCAGAGTCAATTTAAGATGTTTTTCAAAAGTCACTTTTCATCTCAGTGCACACTTGTTTTGAGTTGATCCATGGTGTGTAAAGATGCCACCACTTTAAAGGCGCATGTTTATACGACTTGAATGGAATCGTTTTTAATGCTTCCAAAGTGTCAGTAAAAGTGTCAGTTTGTAGTAAAAATTGTTTGTTTCATGAATCAAACTACTTGTTTATTATAAAACAAAAATGTAGAATCTATGTAGAATGTAGAAGACATTTTTCCTGCGTACACAGTCGATGTAGAACTTTGCTCGGTGCCACTGATCCAGAGTCAGCTTTTCTCACCCCATTCTCCCAGCTATGGGGAGCTGTAACACGGAGCAATTCGGCTGCATAAGTCAGTGAATTGAGCGAGTATTACACCCTGTGTATAATTTTTTTTTTTTTTTTTTTTTTTTTTTTTATGCTGTGTGAATTAACACATGAATCAATCGCGTTTCACTCAACCGAATGTTGACCTCATTTTACGCTAAAACATGAAATGCGTATGCACGTTAGCGAGTTGATTGAGAGGCAATGTCTGTATCTAAAATGTGATCTAAAAGATGGCTCTTTTACCTGCAAGGCGGGACTTCCTTTCTACATTCGTTGACTGTTGGGTGCTAAAGCTTCTTGGTTGGGTGTTCCAATTTCTCGCATTCATTTAAACAGAAGTGACTTGTCTCTGCTAAATAGTCTCTGGCCTCACACTTTAAAGAACTACTGTGCCTATCATGCACTAAGTCTCCTCCCCGAAGTCTGCACAATTTTACTCCTGATTTCCCGCAATACAGAGACAGTAGAGGTGTACAAAAGCAACGCATTACTTTATTTAAAAATTAACTCTGATATTATGGTCTAAAATAAAAAAAATATTGTGTTACTTTACTTGTTACTCAAAAAAGTTATCTGATTATTGAAACTTTTATCGCGTTACCCCCAACACTGTTCGTCTAATGTTTGTTTACATAGAAAAACAAATGGATGGTTGCAAAAGCTTTCCGTGTGAATAGCTCCTTACAGTTGGTGGAGGTGCTTGGCCGTTGCGTCTTGATCTCTTATAAGCGTTTCTCAGATTAAGCAATACGTTTTTAAATGCTTTGTCAGGAAAGGAGTTCAACTTGGAAATGTGTGTCTCGAGATTCTCGTGTTCGGTTCCAGTCTTTTGTGTTCTGTCTGTTTGAACAGCCCCTGGCCTGTGCTCATAGTCTGAGCCACTTCAACACCGAGTTCAGCTGAATATCACTGCTATCTGGGAATATCGCTACCCTACATACAACTGTAATGAATAAAAAACGATTTGCCATTTCGCTGTTATATAGTCAGGGGTGATATACTGTGGCATCAGTGCAAGTGTAACACAATGTGGACTGCCTATTGAAGCTTCCCCCCCATTTTACTTTTGACTTAACATTTGAGAATATGGACTGACTGAAACTTTATTTATTTATTTTATGCACATGAGTTGAAAATGAAATGCTCTTTTTTTAGCAGCCTGGAATGTTCTTTGCAATAATATAATGGTGCTGTATGGTTTGTGTTTATTGCTCCCTCTTTTGGACAAAGGAAACAATGTCAACTTAAAAATCAGCTGACTTGGGGCCTGGGTAGCTCAGCGAGTAAAGACGCTGACTACCACCCCTGGAGTTCGAATCCGGGGCGTGCTGAGTGACTCCAGCCAGGTCTCCTAAGCAAACAAATTTGCCCGGTTGCTAGGGAGGGTAGATTCACATGGAGTAACCTCCTTGTGGTCACTATAATGTGGTTCGCTCTCGGTGGGGCGCATGGTGAGTTGTGCGTGGATGCCGCGGAGAATAGAGTGAAGCCTCCACACGCACTATGTCTCCGCGGTAACACACTCAACAAGCCATGTGATAAGATGCGTGGATTGACGGTCTCAGATGCGGAGGTAACTGAGATTCTTCCTCCGCCACCTGGATTGAGGCAAATCACTACGCCATCACGAGGACTTAGAGCGCATTGGGAATTGGACATTCCAAATTGGGGAGAAAAAAAAAAAAAAAATCAGCTGACTTTAAAATTAGAATATTATTCGAATTTTGAAAATATTTAAGGTAAAAATTAGAATTTAGTTACTCTGCTCAATTGACAGCCCTATAACTTATATGTTTTTGTCACATTTTGAGCATTGTCTCATGAAACAAACAGAATATGGGAAATGCCATCGTTACAAACAGCAAATGACTAAAACCAGCCCCAAAACAATGTAACAAGGTGAAGAGATGTTGAAATAATCCTCACAGAGCAACATAAGCTTGGCTCTCACTCACACAGACACACTGTGTATGCACACGCGCACTGTCGCTTGAGACTGCCCTTGTCTCTGCCTGAAGGAAAGACGCTGCAGGCAGTCAGAGAATTTCAGCTGCAAGTAAATATACCTTAACAAATTATTGCCAAACATATCAGCAGCAATTCCATTATCGGCATGATAACAATATTTTGATTTTCCCGGTTATCGGCCAATAATATATTGGCCGCCGATATATCATGCAACCCTAATAATAATTATAAAACCATTTTATTATTTTCTTGTTATTAGTAGTATTATTGCTATTTCATTGAATATGAATTTTTTCTTTACAATAGTAATATTTTCTGTTGTAATGTTTTCAATTTCACGCATCCTGTTAAACAGAGCTTTTATTTTGGTGGAACTTTGAGTTCCTCCTCTGTGGTAGTTATAATAATGTCCACATTGTATATGAAACGCTGAAATGTTTGCGAGCTGATCTCTCAGAGCTGCACTGTAGGAAACTGTGTGAGTTTTCACAGCCGCTTGTATACTAAACAATGCACTGTGCAGCACGTGCGATCTGTTTGTGTATATGTGCGTCTGTGAAGAATGACAGAGTGCACAGCGGCACCTCTCGTTCATTCTGCGTGCAGCGTGTGTAGACTGCGTATTATTTAATATATCCAATAGGGCTTGTAAGGAAAGTATGGGTTGACATTCAGCTATGTTTTTTTAACGGAGAGAGAGAGAAAGAGAGAGAGAGAGAGAGAGAAGGAAATCGTGACCCATCAAAGGCATCTTCAGCTGTCCGGCAAAACGAGGCAAGACAATTTGAATTGTTATATAAATAACATCTCTGAAAGTCTGCAGGTTTTCAAAGCGTTTTGAATGGTTTTCCCTCATCATGCTAGTGCTCCTTTTACTACTCATGTCCGTAACGAAGCCAACCCTTCTTCATTCTGTGGCTATTATTATTTCTGGATTGTGCATTCAAATTCACAGATTTTTTACAATGTTTGGTCTCCAAAAAACCTGGTCTCATGTCCATTTTTCCAATTATTCGTACAGTTTTTTGTATTTAATTATTTTAAATAAATGTAATCTCACTGTTACTTTATCTCTGTGTCTGGTTTAGAATGGCCAGAATTCTAGATCTAATGAATAATACTGTAAGTGGGATCATCCACAAATGGCTAGATGTGTGATAAATGATTCTAATGCACTTCGCGAAGCGTCGTGTGGTTCTTTGCCTCCACAATGTGCATTAACACAGTTTAAAGGACACCTAGCCGTGGATTATCCCTTACACGGCCACTGATATATACTGTTCATCCCTTCTATAGACAATCACTTTCAACCTTTCCCATAAGATCTGTTACGGCTTTCTGTGGACTGCTCTTAGTGGTATATGAGTGTGTGTTGCAGTGACAGAGCTCCAGTGTGATTCCTGCACTGAGCTGCTTTAACTCTGGCAGAAGATGAGCCAAAATGGCTGCTCATTAGACTGAGATAATGACAGCGGGGTGAGTCCAGAGGAGACCGCCCAGACGAGAATGCCCGGAGGACCCTCACAGCAACACTCACTCATTTATCCCTCAGGGTCTGATAGAGAGAGCAGAAGTGAGGGTGAAAGAACATGAATGTGAAAGAGAGTTGGTAGAGAGAGATGGGGTGGTGTGCTGAGGTAGTTCTCACGTGAGCAATAGGATTTCTGTTCAAATGTCAGTTTCAATGTGCTTGTGTTTGGAAGTACTGCAGCATGTCACTGTAGTCTTCCTCACTGTATTATGCTCGCACAGATCTCTATGAACCCTAATGTGCTCCTCATTAAGCATCTCCTCCCTGCACCATGGGGTTTATTAGTTGTATTTGTATATTAACATGTAGCAGCCAAACATATTTGGAATTATGCAAAAGTGAAATTAAAGTGAATCTGGAGCGCTTTAAACAGGGGTGCTCATACTTATGAAATGTACATACACTGGCGATGCGTGTGTCTGATTTGCTTTTTTGTTCAGAAGTTTGCGTTTTGGCGGCAACGCTGCAGCGTGATCATGTCTCGCGGAATGCGCAAATGGCGAGTTCTCACTTCTTTTCCCTCTGTCAGTCATCTGGGAGAAGTTTGTAAGAATAGTGTTGTCTATGAGAACACGCATAGGATCTCAGACCATCTCAAATAACATATAAATAATGTATGCAAATAACATGCAATGACATTGGGGCTACAGGTGAAATGTCATGTGTGTCATAATTGAGTACCGCCCCAGAAATGTTTTTTGAACAAGTTCCAGTGGTCTCAGAGCAGTTCTGTGCTCGATACACATGATTTCCAGCTCGTGTTCTGATTGTTTGTTATATACAGAACAGCTGTGCTGTGCAGTTTGTGTGCATCGCTAACGTGCACTGACTGCGTTATATTTGCATAATTCCAAATATGTTTGGCCAACGGCCATTACAAGTTTCTAAACAAATCTAAAATAACCCCATGGCACCAGGGTTGTGTGGTTGAGGAGGAGATAAGAGCATTTCACCATGATTGATTTGACAACAGTTTTGTGCTCCTCCCAAACTAAAAACAGAATCAACAACATACACATTTCCTTTAGTTTTCCATCAAAATGAAGTTTTGAGACCATATAGCAATGCCACAAGCTAAATTATTACAGAAATATATTAGGGCACTGTGGATCTGCGTCAAGGTGTTAGATGAGAGAAGATTTGATGGTTTATGTGCTGTTGAAAGCAAAGTTTGGCAATACTTGTAATATTATGATTCTTATTTAATTGTACTCTATTTATATCCGGTCCTTGTTGGATTCAATGAAACCAACAGATGAGGATCAGCTTTTATTGGTGGAAAGAAAATGCAAAGCGAACTCGGAAGCTGATCAGACCCTTATGTGTGTATGTGTCTTACATTTCTGAACATTGGCAGAGGGCATTTTATAAATGCATGTACAGTTGAAGTTTACATGCACTTAGGTTGAAGTCATTAAATCTCATTTTTTAACCACTCCACAGATTTCATATTAGCAAACTATAGTTTTGGCAAATCGCTTAGGACATTTACTTTGTGCATGACATGAGTAATTTTTCCAACAATTGTTTACAGACAGACTGTTTTACTTTTAATTGACTATATCACAATTCCAGTAGGTCAGAAGTTTACATTAAGTTAACTGTGCCTTTAAGCAGCTTAGAAAATTCCAGAAAATGATGTCAAGCCTTTAGACAATTAGCCAGTTAGCTTCTGATAGGAGGTGAACTGAATTGGAGGTGTACCTGTGGATGTATTTTAAGGCCTACCTTCAAACTCGGTGCCTCTTTGCTTGACATCATGGGAAAATCAAAAGAAATCAGCCAAGACCTCAGACAAAAAACTGTGGACCTCCACAAGTCTGGTTCTTCCTTGGGAGCAATTTCCAAATGCCTGAACCACGTTTATCTGTACAAACAATAGTATGCATGTATAAACACCATGGGACCACACAGTCATCATACCGCTCAGGAAGGAGATGCATTCTGTCTCCTAGAGATGAACATAGTTTGGTGCAAAAAGTGCAAATCAATCCCAGAACTACAGCAAAGGACCTTGTGAAGATGCTGGAGGAAACAGGTAAGTATCTATATCCACAATAAATCGAGTCCTATATCGACATAACCTGAGGCTGCTCAGCAAGGAAGAAGTCACTGCCCCAAAACCGCTATAAAAAAGCCAGACTACAGTTTGCAAGTGTACATGGGGACAAAGATCTTAATTTTTTAGAAATGTCCTCTGGTCTGATGAAACAAAAATTGAACTGTTTGGCCATAATGTCCATCGATATGCTTGAAGGAAAAAGGTTGAGGCTTGCAAGCCTAAGAACACCATCCCATCCGTGAAGCATGGGGGTGGCAGCATCATGTTGTGGGGGTGCTTTGCTGCAAGAGGGACTGGTGCACTTCACAAAATAGATGGCATCATGAGGAAAGAAAATTATGTGGATATCTCAATTACAAACCTGACTCAGTTACATCAGTTCTGTCTGGAGGAATGGGCCAAAATTCCAGCAACTTATTGTGAGAAGCTTGTGGAAGGCTATCCAAAACTTTGACCCAGGTTAAACAATTTTAAGGCAATGCTACCAAATACTAACAAAGTGTATGTAAACTTCTGTCCCACTGGAGATGTGATGAAAGAAATAAAAGCTGAAATAAATCATTCTCTCTACTATTATTCTGACATTTCACATTCTTAAAATAAAGTAGTGATCCAAACTGATCTAAGACAGGGAATGTTTTCTATGGTTAAATGTCAGGAATTCTGAAAAACTGAGTTTAAATGTATTTGGCTAAGGTGTATGTAAACTTCTGACTTCAACTTTAGGTCTACATCACCTTTTAGGCTGTTTGGAAAGTTTGGAGTCCATCTAGACTGTGAGATGTGTTTTGTAAAACAGACAATTAAGCATCATAATCTCAATTACTTGTCTGACAATTAATCTTCAGCCAGATTTCATAATTGTGAAACCCCTATGTTTTTGTGTTATCGCTCAGGTGCTATGGAGGAGCTGCACAGTCTGGACCCACGCCGGCAGGAGTTGCTGGAGGCCAGGTTTCTGGGTGGTGTCAGTGGCAACACAGTGGGCAGCACCGGCAGTGCCAGCGGCGGAACCAAAGTAAGCGACAGAGTTTCTCCCAAGACTGTTATTTTACACGCATGTCCTTTGCAAACAGTGGCTGTGTATAAAACATGAGGTAGTTGTCTTGCTGCCCATTAAATAACAGTATTTTTGTGTTAAGGCACCTCTTAAGGACACTGGTTTCAGACAGGCTTCCACAACGTCTTGCGGTTGATCTAGAACAAATTCAAGTGAGCTTTAGAGAAAACCATGCAAATATTTAATGACTGTTTAGTTCAACCAGTCGCTGCACAGAGGGTTGATGAATATCAAATTGAGGTATACATCTGGGTGATTCTCACAAAAGAAAAAATGTCCAAGTTCTACTTTACTAGAAATTATATTTTGCATTTAGAAAATGAAACCTATATTTTTAGGACATTATTTTCATGACAGATACATTTTACCCACCAATTCTCATTACCCCAGTGTGAAAAAAGGTGGTTATACACAAAAAGAAGGTGGTTATTATGATATTCTCATCACCGCTACACAAAAAAGGTAGTTTTGAAATTCTCATTACCGCTACATGAAAAAGGTGGTCATTATGATATTCTTATTACCGCTAGACAAAAAAGGTGATCATTGTGATATTCTCATGACCTCTACACGAAAAAAGGTGGTCATTGTGATATTGTCATTACTGCTACACAAAAAAAGATTGTCATAATGATATTCTCATTACTGTAATGCAAAAAATATGGTTATGATATTTTCATTACCGCACGCGAAAAAAGATTGTCATTGTGATAATCTTTTTTCGTGTGCGGTAATGAAAATATCATAACCATATTTTTTGCATTACAGTAATGAGAATATCATTATGACAACATATGTTTGTGTAGTGGTAATGAAAATATCACAATGACCACCTTTTCTCATGTAGCGGTGATGAGAATGTCATTGTGATATTCTCATCACCGCTACATGAGAAAAGATGGTTGTTGTGATATTTTCATTACCACTACACAAACATATGTTGTCATTATGATATTCTCATAATGTCTATACAAAAAAGGTTGTCATTGTGATGTTTTCATTGCCGCTACACGAAAAAAGGTGGTTATTGTGATATTTTCATTACCGCTATATGAAAAAAAGTGGTCATTTTGATGTTCTCATTACCGCTACACAAAAAACGTGGTTATTGTAATGCTTTCATTACCGCTACATGAAAAAAGGTGGTTATTGTGATATTTTCATTACTGCTACACGAAAAAAAATTGGTTATTGTGATATTTTCATTGTTGCTACATGAAAAAAGGTGGTTGTTGTGATATTTTCATAACTGCTACCAAAAAAGGTGGTCATTATGATATTCTCATTACCGCTACATGAAAAAAGGTGGTCATTATGATATTCTCATTACCGCTACATGAAAAAGGTGTTTATTGTGATATTTTCATTACTGATACATGAAAAAAGTGGTTATTGTGAGATTTTCATTACTGCTACACAACAAATTTGGTTGTTGTGATATTTTTATTACCACTGCATGAAAAAAGGTGGTTATTGTGATATTTTCATTACCGCTACACAAAAAAGGTGGTCATTTTGATATTCTCATTACCGCTACATGAAGAGAGGTGGTTATTGTGATATTTTCATTACCGCTACGTGAAAAATGGTGGTCATTATGATATTCTCATTACCACTATGTGAAAAATGGTGGGCATTATGATATTCACATTACCGCTACATGAAAATAGGAGGTTATTATGATATTCTCATTTATGCTACACGAAGAAAGGTGGTTATTTCTATATTTTTGTTACCTCTACATAAAAAAGGTGGTCATCATGATATTCTCATTACCGCTACATGAAAATAGGTGGTCATTACAATCTTATCATTACCACATAGTAGTAACATAGTAGCAATCCCTTGATACTGTCTTTCAGTCCTTGTAAAGCAGCATACATTTTTACTGTAAAATAAATTAATGTTACAGTAATGAGAATCATCATTGAAAACATTGGGAATAGTAAAAGTTTAGGATGTGTAACGGTAATGAGAATGGGGGATGAAAATTTGCTTAAAGTGATAGTTCACCCAAAAATTCTCTCATCATTTACTTACACATCTGTGATGGCATGAGGGTATGACTTTCTTCTGCAGAACACAAATAAAGAGTTTTAGAAGAATATTTCAGCTCTGTAGGTCCATTCAATGCAAGTGAATGGTGACCAGAACTCTGAAGGTCCAAATATCACATAAAGGCAGCATAAAAGTAATCCATACAACTTCAGTGGTTTAATAAATGTCTTCTGAAGCGGTTTTGGGTGAGAACAGACCAAAGTGTAACTCCTTTTTTACTATAATTCTTGACAGCAGTCTCTTTGGCGATCATGATTTCAATCTTGATTACACTTTCTAGTGCCATGCAGTGCTCTGCAAATCCATCAGGCACTAGGAAGTGTAATTGAGCTTGAAATCATGATCGTGCCTAGAGTCTGCAATGGCAAGATGTACAGTGAAAAAAAAAATTATATTTTGGTTTGTTCTCACCCAAAACCAATTGGATAGCTTCAGTAGACATTTATTAAACCACTGGAGTCATATGGATTATGTTTATGTTGCCTTTATTTGATATATTGACCTTCAGAGTTCTGGCCACCATTCACACTGTATGGACCTACAGAGCTGAAATATTCTAAAAATCTTCATTTGTGTTCTGCAGAAGAAAGAAAATCATACACATCTGGGATTGCGTGTGGGTGAGTACATGATGAGGAATTTTCATTTTTAGGTGAACTATCCCTTTAACTGTCATGAGAATAATGTCACAATGCAAAATCTTAATTATCCTTAATGTAGGCTTTATTTCTATTATGCAAAATATCATTAAAGTGTGTGTGTGTGTGTGTGTGTGTGTGTGTGTGTGTGTGTGTGTGTTGATTTTGGGGTTAAATATGACATATGGCATTGTCTTGATTGGTTTTGTGAGAATCGCCCGACTAGGCTGCCTTCAGAAATCTGCATTTGAAATGTTTCAGTCACAGACAGTTTTACAGAAGATGCTCAATGTCTTCCTCCTTTAGTAACATAGCTTGGTTTCCATCCATGTGTTTTCTATGCAAATTTTGTGATGTCGCAAAAAAAATGCTTGATGGCAACACCAAGATGCAAATAAAATTTCTAAAATGTGCATGAAAATTATACGCTTGCTTTAGGGGGATACATTTTTTATTCGGTATTTACGATGGAAACAAGTGTTGGTTTTCTTCTCTTGAACACATGAAATGGAAACGCTGCTTTATTTTACCAATTGTTTTTGCAATATTATTATTATTTTTTTTTTTTAATGCATAAAAATTATGTTTGCAGTTTGGATGGAAACCTGACAGTAACGAAAACTGTAAATACAAGTTATAAAATTGATAATTCATGACACCTGTTGCATGAATGATCGCTCATTTGCCTGTACTCTCAGCTGGCTCATTTGAAATGTATGTATAAGTAAGTTATGTGTTTCTCCTGTACAGACCTTAACAAACAACGAGTGTTCCAATCACAGTTTTGGTAGTTTGGGCTCCTCCAGTGATAAGGAGTCAGAGGTGAGTGGTGCTTCACTTCTCTCTAACTGTACAGACACTGTAAACAAAATGAATTTCATTTGACTCATTTTAGGAGTTACATTTTATACTCATTCACACACAGTATGTGTTTGTGTTGTATAAGTTGTCATGTTTAAGATAATTCACTTTGAATTCTGTATGCATTGTGTGTGTACATCATAGCAATAAGCCAATCAAATTAGGTGTGTTGCACAGTGATTTTACCATGGTTAAGGGCTGTTGTTAGACGCAAAGCAAGTCCAGTTATAAAATGGTGGCAGCTGTAATGTAGTAAAGGACCCTAATGTTTAATAAATATGTTTATAAGTGATAATAATCAGAATAAAAAACAATTCCAAGTAGCACTGACTGTATATACTTTTCTTGGCAACTGTAAACGAACACTCAAAGATCATTCTATTAATAAATTATTAACACATTAATACAGAATTTAGCTGATGTGCGGTTGTAGGTGTGTGTATATTGAATATTTTACAGTGGGTTCAAATATGGATAATCCATCAAGATTATAGAGCCGTAACTATAAAGGGTCTTCAGTGACCCAACAAATTTAATGGTGTCTAAATATATATTGTGCTTTCATAAATTTTATGATTATTTAATATCTATACAAGTTGCTATCACAGAATATATATTTGGGGACTATATTCATACAAATAACTAGTGTATTATGTTGATTTTCTGTTGAACAATGGTGAATTATCGCGTGTACACATACAGTTGTGCTCAAAAGTTTGCACACCCTTGGAGAATTGGTAATATATGTACCATTTTTAAAGAAAACATGAGTGAGCAGGCAAAACACATTTCTTTTATTTCTTATGGGATTCATATTCAACTGTAGGTTATAATAAAATGGCACAATCATAAAAAAAAAAACATGGCAACAATGAAAAAAATTAAATGATCCCTGTTCAGAAGTCTGCATACCCTTAGTTCTTAATACTGTGAATTGCCCCCTTTATCATCATTGACAGCGTGCAGTCTTTTGTAATAATTGTCTATGAGCCCCCAAATTCTTGCAGGTGGTATAGCTGCCCATTCGTCTTGGCAAAATGCCTCCAGGTCATGCAAAGTCTTTGGTCGTCTTGCATGAACCGCACATTTGAGATCTCCCCAGAGTGGCTCGATGATATTAAGGTCAGGAGACTGTGATGGCCACTCCAGAACCTTCACCTTTTTCTGCTGTAACCACTGGAGGGTCAACTTGGCCTTGTGCTTAGGGTCATTGTCGTGCTGGAAAGTCCAAGAGCGTCCCATGCGCAGCTTTCGTGCAGAAAAATGCAAATTGTCTGCCAGTATTTTCTGATAACATGCTGCATTCATCTTGCCATCAATTTTCACAAGATTCCCCGTGCCTTTAGAGCTCACACACCCCCAAAACATCAGTGAGCCACCACCATGCTTCACAGTAGGGATGGTATTCTTTTCACTGTAGGCCTTGTTGACCCCTCTCCAAACATAGCGCTTATGGTTGTGACCATAAAGCTCTATTTTGGTCTCGTCACTCCAAATTACAGGCGTGTCAAGGTGTTGTCAGGCATATTGTAACCGGGCTTTTTTGTGGCATTGGCGCAGTAAAGGCTTCTTTCTGGCAACTCGACCATGCAGCTAATTTTTGTTCAAGTATCGTCGTATTGTGCTCCTTGAAACAACCACACCGTCTTTTTCCAGAGCAGCCTGTATTTCTCCTGAGGTTACCTGTGGGTTTTTCTTTGTATCCCGAACAATTTTTCTGGCAGTTGTGGCTGAAATCTTTCTTGGTCTACCTGACCTTGGCTTGGTATCAAGAGATCCCCGAATGTTCCACTTCTTAATAAGTGATTGAACAGTACTGACTGGCATTTTCAAGGCTTTGGATATCTTTTTATATCCTTTTCCATCTTTATAAAGTTCCATTACCTTGTTACGCAGGTCTTTTGACAGTTCTTTTCTGCTCCCCATGGCTCAGTATCTAGCCTGCTCAGTGCATCCACGTGAGAGCTAACAATCTCATTGACTATTTATACACAGGCACTAATTGCAATGTAAAAAGCCACAGGTGTGGGAAATTAACCTTTAATTGCCATTTAAACCTGTGTGTGTCACCTTGTGTGTCTGTAACAAGGCCAAACATTCAAGGGTATGTAAACTTTTGATCAGGGCCATTTGGGTGATTTCTGTTATCATTATGATTTAAAAAGGAGCCAGACAACTATGTGATGATAAATGGCATCATATGATCACTATCCTTAAATAAAAGACAGTTTTTTTGCATGATCAGTCATATTTTCAAAATCGATGCCAAAATTTCACAATTTCTGCCAGGGTATGCAAACGTTTGAGCACAATTGTACATTGTTTATGCTATTTGTTCCTCAAGGTGGAGCTGATGTTTCAGTGTCTGACTTGATTTACATTTGACATTGAGATTTGAAGATGTATCAACGTGGAAGTAAACTATGGCAAGTTCAACACATGAACAGTATGATATGACTACTGTCATTTGTGTGTACAGCTGAAATTATGTAAATTGTATGTCTATCTTTAGACTCAAAGTGAAAATACAGATGTGAAGCTTATGTGTTGTGTGTAGCTCAGTATGTGTTTGACAGCCAGTTGTGTCTCATAATATTTCAGTGTGGAGTTAATGAATCCTGTTCTATGATTTGTTGCATCATCTCTTTGATTCATTAAAAAGTAAACACCAAAATATAACAGAATATATATATTTTTTGATTATTTTCTAATTGTCTTGAAAATGCTTTGAAAGTCCAAATGTAATGATACAGTATGACATACGAGGTATGTAATATTGTTTGGTGAAACACCCATACATTTAAGGGTTAAGCAATAGTGACGTTTTTTTTAAATTATTTTCTGCACTGATTTTGAAGGAAATTCTGTGATATTTCTGTGATATTCAAAATATTTTATAAACGAACACTCAAGGAGTGTGTCATGTGCAGAACTTTGTGAATAATGGGATTTTAATTCTGCAGAAATCTGTGGAGCTTTCCACAAGCTGCTGGATTTAGTGCTTCTTTTAGCCAGTGAGATTGAACTAAATCACACTTTACCTAATAAACAGATGCAAGGTTAATTATAAATAAGATATTTTGCAGGTGTACTGAAGCATTTGCTTCACACTGTAATGGACTGTGACGATTCCAATTGCTTAATGAATGCTTAATGAATGCTGTTGTTAACTCAATTCATAGTTCAGCAGAGAATTTAGATGTTCTGCTGTGTTTCCTTTGAAACAAGGGGAAATTGATGCTGGTGTGACCATTTGATTCAGAGTGATGGAAAATGTTCCCTGTAATGAAACTCTGGCTCTGAGTGTGCTCAGGGCTGTCACTCTGCCTCATAGAGGAAGGTGTGTGTGCACGCGCGCATGCGTGTGTGCGTGTTTAGTTTTTGTAGCAGACTCAAGCTGGGTTGGCATCTGTCGTAACCCCCGATAGTTAAACCATCAGCAGGCAAAGCACTTCCATGTGTGCGCCCACACAAACACACATTAAGAATCTTAGTAAAGAGCATTGTCCTCCCCTCCCCCTGCACAGCACACCTGCTGTCTGTGCCATAAATCAGAGCAGGAGAGGAGGAGAAAGCCAATGGAGCGAGTTATGAAGGGAGAGAGAAAGTGAGAAATTATACACTCCTCTTGTGTGGCTGTGAGCTGCTTCTTATGCCAGATGTCAGACACCTAGATGCTACAGAAACGCACTAGAGATCGGTCTTGAAAGTCAACAAACAGACTGGTTGTATTATTTTATATGTTTTTATTTGAACACTAATCACAGTCCACCTGCAGCCTGAAGTATTGACTCGTTTAATGGAGGATTTGCATATTCATAATTGATTTTAATATACCTGAAATAATGTATTTAAAATTAGAATATAGTTTGAAAATTGGAAATATTTCAGCGAAAGGTTTGAATTTAGATTTCAGCCCTTTTGACAGCACTAGTACCACGTAATATCAAAGTAATTTGAGCAAATAGTTCATAGAGATACAATGCTGTGAAAAAGTATTTGTCCCCATCCTGATTTCTTCTGTTTTTGTGTATTTCTCTAATTGTTTCAAAAATTCAAACTAAATCTAACATAAAACAAATGCAATCTTAGTCAACACCAAATACATTTTTTAAATGATAATGTTATTTATTGTAGCAAAAAAGTTATCCAATGCCAACTGGGTCTGTGTGAAAAAGTATTTGCCCCCTTGGTTACTAAATCCCCAAATCTATGAAACTGCATTCATTATGGGGTTCAGCTGGATTAGACACACCCAGACCTGATTACTGCCAGCCCTGTTCAATCAAATCAACACCTAAATAGAACTTTTTCAGCAGCATGAAGTTGGCTAAAAGGTCTCACTCAGTAGCACACTGTGCCAAGTTCGAAAGAAATTCCAGACATGATGAGGAAAAAGGTGATTGAAGTACATCAGTCTGGGAAGGGTTACAAAGCTATTTCAAAGGCTCTGTGATTCCAAAAAACCACTCCAAATGGAGAAAACTTGGCACAGTAGTGAACCTTCCCAGAAGTGTCCGACCTTCCAAAATTCCTCCAAGAGCACAGTGACAACTCATCCAGGAAGTCACAAAAAAGCCAAGGACAACATCCAAGGAACTGCAGGTGTCTCTCGCATCACTGTTCATGATTCCACTATCAGAAAGTCACTGGCCAAAAATGCCATCCATGGAAGTGTGGCAAGGCGAAAACCACTGCTAACCCAGAAGAACATTAAGGCTCATCTGAATTTTGCCAAACACACCTTGATGATCCTCAAACCTTTTGGGAGAATGTTCTGTGGACTGATGAGTTGAAAGTGGAACTGTTTGGATGACAGGGGTCCCGTTACATCTGGTGTAAATCAAACACAGAATTCCACAAAAAGAACCTCATTTCTATGATAAAGCATGGTGATGGTAGTGTGGTGGTGTGGGGATGCTTTGCTGCTTCAGTGCCAGGGCGACTTGCAATAATTGAGGGAAACATGAATTCTGCTCTCTACCAGAAAATTCTAAAGGAGAATGTCTGGTCATCACTCCGTGAGTTGAAGCTCAAATGCAACTGGATTATGCAGCAAGACAATGATCCAAAGCATAGGAGTGAGTCCACTTGGATTGGCCTAGTCAAAGTCCTGACTTGAACCTGATTGAAATGCTCGTTAGGGCCACTGTGACATCACTGAGGGCTAATTATAAACACCAGCTTCACTTCTGTAGTCTGCAGCCCTTGACCTGCTCGCATCTAAAATCCTCTCCTCCCATTCTCCCCTTTCCTTTTTGCCATTTTCCCTTTCTCTTTTCTCCTTTTCCCTTTCTCCTTTCCTTTCCTTTTTTAATTTCATTCCCTTTCCTTCCATTTTCCCTTTTGCTTTTCATTTCCCCTTTCCTTCCCTTTTGCCTTTCCTTCCCTTTTGCCTTTCATTTCCCCTTTCTACTTTTATTTCATTCCCTTCTCTTTCTTTTCCATTCCTTTCCTTTTTTCCCATTCCATTCCTTTCCTTCCCTTTTCCCTTTCATTTCCCCTTTACTTTAGTTTTCCCTTTTGCCTTTCATTTCTCCTCTCCTCTAATCTCCTTTCCCTTTTTTATTCCTTTCCTTGTTTCCATTCCTTTCCTTTTTGTTTCCTTTTTTCCTTTCCATTTTCCCCTTCATTTTTTCCTTTCCTTCCATTTTCCCTTTTGCCTTTCCTTTCCCCTTTCCTTTCCTTTTCCCTTTCATTACCCCTTTCTCATTTCCTTTCCTTTTCCCTTTAACTATTCTTTTCCTTTCTCAATTCCTTTCCCTTTCCTTCCTTTTCCTTTTTTCTTCTCTACTAGTCTCTCTCATCCTTTCCTTCATTTCATACTCTCATCCTTTTCCTTTTCCTTTCAATTTTTCTTTTCCTTTCATTCTCTTCTCTCAATCTCTCATCCTATTCTTTGTTTTGCAGGGATCAGATGGGAAAAGAGGATGTTCTCCTGCCTATTCAGTAAGTCTCTGTCCCTGTCATGTGAGAATTGAGAAGAGACTTAAATGATGGAGGCTCTTGGTTCAGTCACATCAGCTGTCCTCTCTTTGGAGAGACGTGACATGGTTCCAGAAACAGACTGGTCTAGCCTTCATGACAGTTTATCATTTCTACAATAATCTCACATGAATCTTTGATTTTGAGTAAATTATATGAAGCAGCTATTTATAACATGCAGTCAGTTCCTGGATGTAGTTCAACAGCCTCTACTTTGAATGCTCTCTCTCTCTCTCTCTCTTTCTCTCTCTCTCTCTCTCTCTCTCTCTCTCTCTCTCATACCTATTAAGAGATTAGCATTTTAATCATCATATATAAATGAAGCATTGTTTCTTTTAATATATACATTGTATATGTAGGACACAGCTGATCTCTTAATAGTGTTCTTGCTGGCAGACTGGAAGGTTTCAGCCCAAGCCAGTGAACGAGAACTCATCTGATCAGAATGCAAAGATGCCTTTGGCAGCACACCCCTCTTTGTCTGAAAAGAGCAGCCTATTTCTGCATCCTTTCCCCAGCAAGAAAGACAATAGAATGTGATTATTGGTGCAGGCCCCAGATCATGCACTCTGACATTATGACTATTCTTGAAGTAATTTACACTCGAAAGTCATTAAATAATGTTTGAGGACTCACAATATGACTAGTTTTACTCTGGGCTGATATTAAAAGATTGTATTATTTGCTCTTTTTGGAGACTCCAAATGTAAATGTGGTGCTCATTATGTGCTGAGACCAGCACTTTTGTGCATCAAGTGCAAAATAATACATGAATAAATGTAATGTCTGCCTTCTATAGACTCCTGAAAAGAAGCACTCTGAATCATCACGGGCCAGGAAGAGAAAGGCTGACATCCAGTCAGAGAGCAGCCAGGGTAAACACTCTCTCTCTCTCTCTCTCTCTCTCTCTCTCTCTCTCTCTCTCTCTCTCTCTCTCTCTCTCTCAGTTCAATTCAATTCAATTCAAATGGGCTTTATTGGCATGACTCTGTAGTAGGGTTTTGCGGAAAAATTTAAAACAGTACAATATCATCTTGTTGTTAATTTCGGTACCATATTAAAGTATGCTGCCATTAACTTAACGCAAAGTGAGAGTTTTGAAATGAAATCAAAGACCATTTAAAAATAATAATATAAAAGCCTCTGTATGGTCAAGTGTGATCATTAAACAGCAGAAGGATGTCATTTAATGAAATAATATAAAGTCTCATGCACTGCGTGCCACAGTATGAATAAGAGGTGCCTCTCTGCCCTGTCATTTACACACACACACACACACACACACACAAACGCAACACACACTACTAATGCTTGATTTTCATGCAGTGTGTCCAATAGTATCCATCTTCAGAGCCACAGATCAGTGTGTTGAGTGTATAAACGCTTGTGAACTCAAATGAACTCTTTCTCCATTGCAGCTCGAAGATTTCAGCTCACGAGTTGCAGGAAGCTTGATATAATGAACCCTTCAAAAATGGGAAGAACTTCAAAGATCTTTCAAAATAAAAGTTCTGCTGAAATGAGAGCTCTATTCAACTAATTGCGTGAAATTGAAGACATAACGAATGTATAAAAGTGCAATATTCAAAGTCGAAGCAGTCGCAATAATACTCAAAGTAACAATTATATAATATGAAATGGTTATATTATTAGTATTATTATCTGTAAGCAATATCACGTAAGCATGTGCAAGTGTACTGAAAATCAGCGTGTTGTGATTCAGCTATGGCAGTCATTTGCCTCAGGTAATCATATTGTTTTCATTTAATGTTTTCATTAATACTGTAAAGATCTGTTGTGCATCTTTTTTTTTTTTAAACCAAAAATTATAAATATAAATATAAAAAAATAATATATGTATTAGTTGAAAAGTATTATATTTTCATTTGATTAAAGCTGTACAGTATGTATTTGATTAAACACAATTTGATCATAACATTTAATTAAAACATTTAACATGGAATCCAGAAAAATTAAAACAGAAAAGGCATATTTTGTATCTATAAGACTTTATGCAGTTCTTTTAAACAAGTAATTTTTTGTGTAATTTCATCAAAAATCTGAGTTTTTTAAATTTGTTGCCTAAGTATCGAAGTAGTAACCAGGGTTGGTATTGTACCAAAGCAAAAATGTTGGTATCGGAGCAACCCTACTCTGTAGATTAGTACAATGAGTAGTCAGATCCATTGAGTAATAGACATATTACTTACTTAAAAAAAAAAATGTATTTTCAATAAATAATAATAATAATAAAATACAAACAAATGACAAAGTAAATACAAAGATAAAGTCTCTCTCTCCCTCTCTCTGTGTGTGTTTTCTGAAATCTTCTTTACATATTTTTATCTTTTATGCTTCACTAACCTTTGGATTTCTTATTTTTTCATTTCTTTCACAGGGAAATCTGTCATTCGGGGACCCAAAATTAGTGATTATTTTGATGTAAGTATCTTTATATTTTGATAAAAATTATAAAAAACTTTTATTTGGAATAACGTGCACTGAAGAATTGTTTTTCAAGACATTTATCAAGAAAAGTAAATGGGGTCCATTTTGATTTCATGTTGTCTTTAAAGGAATAGTTCACCTAATAGAAGTTGTGTGTATCATAATTGAAATGAGCAAAAGGCAAGATTTTGTTGGGCAAAAACTCTTTCAGCTGTTTTCTCTTTATCTTATTCCCATTTTAATTTCCACCTTTTCTGCAGTTTCAGGGTGGTAATGGGTCCAGTCCAGTAAGAGGACTGCCATCCGTTATCCGCTCACCCCAAAACTCACATTCCCACTCAACACCAGGATCCAGTGTACGTCACAAACACATGCAATCCTTTCCATATGGCATCATAATCAAACAACTAACACTGTAAATGTGCCATCTGTGAACATGTGTACATATGCATGTCAAAAGTCACAAAAAAAAACAATACATACAGTACATGATACAGTATCAGTGTCTCGATTACTGAGTCCATTCGGTATCTATGGGTGTCTGATTGACAGGCAACTGCTTTCAAATAAGCACATGCTCTGTGAAGGGTGCTTATGCTTTGCGGTAATAATATGGCTGTACATGTGAGCGATCAAAATATGTGCCTTGGCGAGGTATTAATATAAGTTGGTATAATGTCGTGAATGTGAACAGGCAAGACAAAAATAAATCAGATTTGTGTCAAATGATCAGATCTGTATATTAAGCTTTGCATTGCAAATGCAACCTAATAGACCTGCTGCTGTCTAGTTTGTCATTAATAATAATCAAATAACAACATTGACAAGAAAATGAGAACCACTGTCTGCTCTTAATTTATTAATTCGTTTATTTTATTAATGACTGTTTACTTGAATAATTAAATTGTAAATATTGAAAATTTAATAATTGTTTGAAAAAATTCAAAGCTACATGACATTGTTTTAATTTAATTTGTTAATATTTACATGAATATTTAACTTTTCAAGTAAAAGATTGTGTTCAGTAGCATATTAGTTTTTGTTGTGGCATTGAAATTGGACTACGTTTATTGAGTACTGAAATTTTGGTGTCATGACAGCCCAGGTCACAACACTCCGATATTTCCAAAATAGTTTGTTCAATTCAATACAAACATCCAGTTACATACACACACACAGGGCCGTATTAACGCACAGGCTTACCGGGGCTTAAGCCCCAGGGCCCGCAGCAGTAGGGGGGGCCCGAACCCCCGTCGACGTTCTCGGGAAGACACGCATGAAAACACATTCAGCGGAAGACGATGATGTAAACACAGAGAAGGGGTGCAACGGTTAAATCCATCCGTGTAGCGCATGGTGATATGGTAATTGAGTGCGAACGTTACCCCTCCCACCCCCACTCCCCGCTCTGACGGCTGACAGAGGCCCAGCGAAACGTTAAGCCCTGGGGCCCCGGAGCACCTTAATACGGCCCTGTACACACACCTTGTGGTACCTGATGTTCCATCAAATGTTCTTTTGATGACGTAAAGTCCTGTAATTGTGTGTTTCAGACCCGGCAGAGCAGCTCGTCTCCCACCAGTCTGTGTTTTGGGGCCTCTGTGATTTCCTCTAAACAGGTGGCAGTAAAGAGCATTCAGGTGAGACCTCACATAAATACACTTACACTCACAAAACAACAATCTCATTGGCAGTCCTTTTACAGTTAGAACTGTCAATGGATTAAAGCAATTAATCAAGATTAATCTCTTTTTTCTTTTTTTCTTTTTTTTAGTAGTACACATTTTTACGACATTTTGAGAGCAACAGTTTTTGTTGAAATGACACCACAACTGAGGGACAGTTGTAATTTGTGCAAACCTTGACATAAATTGTTTTCTCACAATAAATATTAAAATGTTTACAAAGAGTGAAATGGTTTAAGTTGTCACTGTTTTAAAAAGGTAATGACAAATTTTGTATGATGGATTTTTGTAGTGTAAGATTGAAAGCGTTGGTCTGAGACAAGACTATAATAAAATCTACTAGGGATGGGATGATATGGTTATCTCACAATTCAGTTTGATATATGTAAAAAGTATGAATAATAAAAGTTTCTCATATACCTTTCTCTATAAGAAAGGATTCAGGCTGATCAGGTGCAGAACAAGCAATAGAACTGAACAGAACCTGTCCTGAAAAAGTATGTGAAAATGTTTATTTATTTTTTTATAATTTGTTTATCATCATTATTATAATCACAATTTAACTTTTTTAAAATATAAAATTTGACATTCTGTCGATTAATATTATTTATGTCAAGGGTCTGTTGAATCCTTGATTCTGACTGGTTCATGGACAAGGTGTGCAATTATTTTTCAAGTAAACACACGGCTATGAAGTAGTTCCAGGTCTTGACCGCATAACGGTTCCATATCACTTCGCCGAATGATTTCAGTTATTTCAAAGAGCCTTACAATCTACCACAACAAAATAACCAATTAAAACAAAGACATTGGTTAAAGGAAATCCGTTAAGATCGTCAATTTCTAAAATATCCTACATTTATTTAAATTTTGATTGAAAAGTGTCCTTGGGCTCCCTCTCTTTCTTTCTCTCTCTCTCTTTCGCTCTCGTCTCACCCACACACACACACACACACACACACACACCATACATACTACCACAGCAAAATAACCATATAAACAAAAACATTGGTTAAAGTAAATCGGTTAAGATTGTCAAACAATGTCTATAATGTCCTACCTTTATTTCGTTATTTTTGGTTAAAAAGAGCCCTCATGCTCCCTCATGTCCTCCACACTTTCACACGCTCACATATATACGCACGCACACACACACACACACACACTGTGACTCGAGTCGCGACCAACAAATAGAGCCGCACCCCCGCGACTTGATCAACACAACAGTTTCTATTATCCGAAATAACTTTTAATGTTTCAATGTATTTCGCCCTAATTAGCCACACATAGCTGTAGTGGAAAGCACCGCCACCCCCCCCCCCCCCCCCACGCACACACACACACATATACACAACCTTTTTACTCCAATGCCGAAAAGCAGCACATCCTCCGTTGCTAGTTCTAAAGCGATATTTTCAAACTAGCAACGAAGGCTCGGACTGTATCAAAGCTAGATACACATGATCAATACAACATTTTCTATATTATCTGAAATATCTGTGGGTAAAACCCTCGCGCTCGACCCCCACACACTCCCACACACACACATTATATGCATTATGCACATACTTACTCGTGAGAGAAAAAACAGAGCCGTCATGTCAGCGCACTCCTGCATCTCAGTGGGTTGAAAAAAGTTGTTACGGTTTACAACGGAAATATGGCGACACTCGTTGAGAAGTGCTTAAACTTGCATCTTGGCGATTTTGAAGCGATGTTACTTCTGACGAGAGCTGCAACAAAAAGTAATCCCAGAAGAAATCTCTCTCATTTTCTGAGTTTGTCTCTTTCCATCCCTCAAACACAAACTCACACACACACACACACACACACACACACACACACACACACACAACCTTATTACTCCAGTAAGTGCTCCAGTAAAGCAGCGCAAGCCTTGCAATCCTCCATTGCTAGTTCTAGTTCTCGGACTGAATCAAAGCAAGATGCTGAATCCGTGGCGAAAGAAAGAAGTTCCTCTCATAAGAGCGTTTTAGGGACAAAAACCAGAAAATGTCTTGAGATAAAACCCTGAAAGATGTCTTAATGTGTGGTAAACATGGTATAAGTGGAATAATTTACTCCGGCTTTGGGTGTGCATTATTTTTAAACAATTCAACGGTCCGTTGTCAATTATTCTGTACATCATGAAATTGAATATATAATGATATGAGCTGTGGTGTTTCCGTTCATTTATTAACGAGAAAGAAGTCTTGGGTTTTAGCGCATCTGTGCTATTTGTGATCAAATAATAATATTTAATCATTAATATTTATTTTTACATTTTTATCTGACTGTAAAGCACAAAGGATATTAAAAGACACATTATTCAGTGAAAATGGAGTGTGTGATCTCGTACACACATTAAATGTTGAAATGGTTTGTTTTAATTTAAAGCACTTTTCAACAAAAAAAAAAGTGATTTTTCAGGTATTTCAGTACTTAAATTTCTAAAAGCTAAATTCAAGCACTTTAAGGATCTTGTGAGAACCCTGTAAACAGTGCAGTGAAAAAACACAGTAGGGGTAAAATCAAGTGATGGAGAGATTATGATGTTTGATGGGTCATTTAATTTATGATCATATGGACAGAAAACAATGTTGCAAATTTTGAAATATCGAGTTTTGCCTTAATATGGTTCCTAATTTTTTTGGTTTGCAATATATCAAAATTCCATGTATCATCCCATCCCTAAAATATACAGTATGCATATAATCTATAGAAAAGGCATTTGAAAGTAGCAAAAATATTTTCTGAATGTGTGGTATCAAGTTTCCAAGACTTAGCACAATATAATATTGATTATGTGTTTGTATTTTGTTTTTCCTGGAGACTGACCTGACAGTGGTGAAACTGGCCACTATAGAGAGCAATAAAAACCTGGACCTGGAGAAGAAGGAGGGCCGGATAGATGATTTGCTGCGGGTGAGAGGAGAGATTGAGAGAGGACGGGAAGATAGGAGGACAGAAAGGGAAAAAAGGAGAAGAAAATATAGATGAGATGACTGGAATTAGACTTAATAAATATCAGATGGTTCATGATGTTAATCTGAGAAATCTGTTTTTGCTTTTATTTCCCAGAAAATAGTAATTAAACATGAGGGCTCATTTTATATCATCATTCTTTTGGCCTATTCACACCAAATGCACATTTTTGGTTAAGCGAAAATTTTTAGTCTAAAAATCTGCACTGCAATGATCTGTTTTTTTTTTTTTTTTTTATATGCCAAAGAACCTCTTTCAAGTTTTGCATTAAAGCACGTTAGGACATTTTGCTTTAATTTAGGTATGACACTGGTTTACGTGCCTATACGTTTAGAATGATGAAAATTCAGAGTCTGTGTAAATACCTTGTAAATTGTTTGGTCACAGTAGACTTGATGTGAACAGGCCTTTACCCCCCTGAACTTTCTTTTTAAAATATTGTTCTCAAAAACCTTGTCACAATTCTTGACTCTTTCCCTCATCTCTACAGGCAAACTGTGATCTTAGAAGACAAATCGATGAACAACAAAAGCTTCTAGAGAAGTACAAAGAGCGTTTAAACAAGTGCATCACCATGAGTAAGAAACTTCTGATTGAGAAGGTGAAGAATCCTCTTGATTTTTCAGAAATCACTCAGGGATGCGATTCTTCCAGATTAATCTTGAATTCCGTTTTTTCTGACCTAAAAATGTGACCCTCATGAATTGTGTAAATCCGTAAAAAAATAAAAATGGGGGTGGGGGGTTAATATTTAATGGGGGATTCATGTTATCGAAAATGTCCTGTCTGGTGCATTCTCGCTAAGCATTTTTCACCCAAAAAATTGTCATTCAATATACAGATTAATGTACAGATTTTGCTGTTTCGGAAGGAAATTGGTACTTTAATTCACCAAAGTGACATTCAACTGATCACAAAGTATAGTCAGGACATTACTGATGTAAAAAACAGCACCATCACTATTTGAAAAAAGTCATTTTTGATCAAATCTAGACAGACCCCATTTCCAGCAGCCATCACTCCAACACCTTATCCTTGAGTAATCATGCTAATTTGATCATTTGGTACTAGAAAATCACTTGCCATTATATCAAACACAGTTGAGAGCTATTTGGTTCATTAAATGAAGCTTAACATTGTCTTTGTGTTTGTATTTGAGCTGCCAAAGTATGCAATAGAATGCCATGTATTAAGGTCAATATTAGGTCAAAAATGGCAAAAAAGAAACAGCTTTCTCTAGAAACTCATCAGTCAATCATTGTTTTGAGGAAGAATTGCAAAGAAAAAGTCACTTTTGAAACAGAAAAACAAAAAGAAAAGGTTAGAGTGGGCAAAGAAACACAGACATTGGACAATAGATAATTGGAAAAGAGTGTTATGGATCTTAACCCCATTGAGATTTTGTGGGATCAGCTAGACTGTAAGGTGTGTGAGAAGTGCCTGACAAGACAGCCACATCTATGGCAAGTGCTACAGGAAGTGTGGGGTGAAATGTCACCTGAGTATCTGGACAAACTGACAGCTAGAATGTCAAAGATCTGCAATCTGTCATTACTGCATTGCTGATTTTTTGATGAGAAGTTCTGATTTTTTTTTTTCAAATTGTACTAGTAATTTTTCATGTTATTAATGTCTTGACTATACATTGTGATCAGTTGAATGACACTTTGGTGAATAAAAGTACCAATTTCTTTCCATAAGAGCAAAATCTGTACATTATTCCAAACTTTTGGCCGCCAGTGTATCTTCACATATATTGAACCGTTTGTCTGTATAATCATAAAACCTTGCAGATACAGTGCAGACATTTGAAAATTTTAAATTTAGACACAATTTCCCCCCGTTTAGATCGGTAAATAAACTTGGGTTACGGATGTAATGAAAATGGACATGAGTTTTTAGGAGACCACTCTCTGTAAAAACTCCAGAAATAACACTAGCCATATGATGGTGAGGGGTTGGCACACCTAAGAACATGCAATATTACATTTTTATTCATTGGCATTTTCACATTAGCAGCAGCACAGAAACAGTACACGTTGAGGGAAATCTCTTTAAATTCTGTAAACGTTGACCTCTGAGACATTGGTATATGACATGATATCCGGACCATCATGGAGTGAATTAAAATTGAAATCGCATTGTAGCCTTGCATGCTATATCTGCGTTTAACAGCCTGTATTAACTGCTGCAGTCAGCACTGCATGAGCTAGTGGCCCATTCTAGCGGCTGTGTGCGGAAAACACTGAGATGACAGCATCAGTATGAGATGATCCAGTGTTTATTATATTTAAATCCAAATTGCAAAGCTTATCAAAATGATCCCTTCCCAAATGTTGGCTATAAATTTATAACTTCTGTGCTCTGTTTGGGTGGTTTTGTGCTGACCAACAATAGCTATGTGTTTGTCAAGAATTATTGGTAACACTTTACAATAAGGTTTTATTTGTTAATTTATTAAAGTATCATGAACTAACAATTAACAATATTCTACAGCATTTATTAATCTTTGTTAATGTTGGTTATATACATTTTTAATTGTTAGTTCATGTTAGTTCCTATTGCATTAACGTCTGGTTACCTAGTGTAACCTTGGTTCTCTGAAGGAAAGGAGTGAGACACAGACCACTCTATGGGGAAGGTGCACCCTCACACGTCTGCTCTTGAAGCCTTTTGAAACATGCATTTAGGCAGCAGGAATTGGCTGCTGACATCGGGAGCCCCGCCCTTAAAATCAGGCAGCATTCCTCTTCAGAATAAATAGCTCTGAAAGATGAGCTGGGATTGCGGGGCCCTCCTGGTCTGTGTCTCACTCCTTTCCTTCAGAGAACCGAGGTTACACTAGGTAACCGGACGATCTTTCAGTCAAGTCGTTTCGGCACAGACCACTCTGTGGGAGATGTTTTGAACACACCTCACAATACAGTATTCATTATATATGCCTGTTATAATTGACAAATGTGTGAGAAGAGGCCCAGCTTGCAGCTGCGCAGATAACCTCAACAGAAATACCTTTAAATAAGGCCCAGGATGATGCCACAGCCCTGGTGGAATGAGCTTGAACACGATGTGAAAGTTCTTTCCCTGCACAGTGATATGCACATATAATGGCCTCGACTATCCAGTGCAAAAGGCTCTGCTTAGATAAAGCATGGCCTTTAACCGGCTTGAAAAACATACAAATAATTGATGACAAAGTCTAAAATCCTTAGTCCTGTCCATATAAATAGGCATGTACAGGGCAAAGAGCATGCAATCTCTGGCATTTTGCAGATGAAAAGGGAGGCAGGCAGAATGACGACAGTTGAAAAGACGAACATGCATAAGCCTTAGGAACTTTAGGTATAAAAGCAGCGTTTGGGTGTAAAATGACTACAGAGCCGGCAGCACTGAACACAGTATATGACGGATGCACCGACAGTGCATGAAGTTCCCCAACACGCTTCGCTGAGGCGAGTGTGAGTAAGAGAGCTGTCTTGTAAGACAAAATCTTTATATCCACCTCATTCAATGACTTGAATGGAATTCAAAACCTCTGTCAAGTCCCATTACAGAAACACTGATTTAGGAGTCGGGCAAAGCTGATGAACCTGTTTTAAAAAAGACGACACGCAAGTGGATGTTCCCCTGGTGTTACTCCCCTCAAAGCCCACATGACAGGCTGATATAGCAGACAAATAAATCTTCAATGTGGAATACGCTTTGCCTTGTTCAAACAATTCTTGCAAACATTTTCAAATGTCCACAATGGACACTGAAATGAAATAACATTGCGTCGGTTACACCAAGAATCAAACACATTCCACTTAGCGACACATAAGGGTCTAGTGGAGAAAACCCTAGTGCTTTGAATGGTTTCAATAACATTTTGAGGTAAACCTACCTCATGCAGTTTATTCCTCTCAGGAGAAAGGCCCATAGATTCCAAACGGCTGGGTCCGGGTGAAATATCTGCCCCCTTGCCTCTGATAGGAGGTCTCTGTACATCGGGAGGCGCCAGGGTTCCCCCTCCGGCATTCAGAATATTTCCACCGGCCGTGGGCGATTGTGCCACGACGGGGCCACAAATATAATCGTTAACGCTTGTTTGTGCACCCTCGCTAAGATATGAGGAATGAGGAGGGAATGCGTAAAGTAGTACATTCGGCCAATGGTGAGCCAGCGCATCTGTCCCCAAGGGCGCATCTCGGTCGCGAATCGAGAAGAACATCTCACACTGTGCCTTTTTGCGCGATGTGAACAGATCTATGGCAGCCCAAACCATGCCCAAATCATCTCTATCACCCGAAGATGCACTGTCCATTCCTGGTTGGAAAGTGAGGTCTGTGGGCATTTCTCTGAACTTTGCCATGTTTTCAACAGACCCCTCACTACAAGAGGGGATAACTTTGAATGAGGGGAGGCAGGACAAACTATCACTGGCCTCACTCCTCAGGGGACTGCGGGGCAAGCACGTAGCTACTCTTGCTTATTTTTCATGGGATGGTTGCGTCCCTGAGGTCTCTCCGGTGCAGGAGGATGAGGTTTCCTCACCCAAGCTCCTTGTGGGGCAGCAACATTAGAAGCATGCTTGGTCGGACAGGCTGTATGCTGAGGACATTTAGGAGGTGCCCAGCGATGGGGTGGGCATGCCGAAGTACTGTGCGCGGTGGGGGGAAAGAGAAACAGCTGTTGGCGCCGGAGTTTGTTTGTGGGGCAAAAGACAGCTAAAACCTTGTTCTCTTTCTTCTAAGACTAACAGCAGGCCTGCATAGCTGCCACCGCTTGGTTGGAGCATCTTGTCGTCCTCATGACAAAGTCCATTGCAGTGCGTATTTCAGTCCATAAGTCCTTAACCGGCTTACCCTCCTCAGTAGCCCCCCACATCAGCCTGCAACTTAGCCACATACGCAAGCAGTAAAGAAACAGAGTTCTGAGCTCTAACTACAGTACTTGTGCCTGGGACTTGTAGATTTTATCAAGAAGCTTGGTTGAGACCCTTGGCTGTCTGTGGGGCAGCTGAGGCACTGAATTCAACCCCAGATTCGTCTCAGGGGCCAAATAGGCGGCTAAAGACTGTTCCGCTTTAGGGCAATCCAAAAAGCCTCAGTTTATAGCATCCTCCATGTCCAAAAACACATTAAACCCTGCAACAGGCACTCGTGCAGAAAAAGGTTTATCCCACGTTTTCGTCATGTCAGGGAGGCAGTCCTCAAATGCCGGGTCGGTAGTTTTAGAAGAGGATGAGGACTGAGGAAGAAAGTTCCCATCCAGTCTGTTGATGGCCTGTATCGGGGGAGCCGCAGGCCATTCGACACCTAAGCGGTTAGCCGCGTGACGGCAAACTGTGACAAATAGGTCGCTGTGGGAATGACTCGCATCGCTTCTGCAGGGTTTGCAAATCAAAGCGGTAGCAGTCCAGGCATGAAACCGGGTCCTGTAGCACCACACGTGCGTACTCCAGTCCAAGACACAAAGCACAAACATGATGCGAGTCTTTCCTCTCAATATTGTTCCCACACACATTTGGGCAAGGCTGCACTGTGCAACGTGCTTTATGCGCGGTAGTAATCATGTCCGTCAATTGTAAGTGTCCCTATAGACAGCACAAACTCATACATAGCGAGCTGCAAGCCGAAGTGGCCACACAACTTGCAGTTAGCGTGAGTCTGAGAGGAAACTTTCTTTTCTCCGCACGGTCCTCAGGCAAGCCGAAGCAGCCAAGGTACCTACTAGCAATGCTAGTCGCGAGATTCATAATAATTTATCCCAACAACTTGTTCTCAAGTCGCAGCGAATAAGTTGAAGGACAAGCCAACCGGAATGTGATAAAATCAACCACAGAATACCACAATGCTCACGAAGTTGAGCGCAAACTGTTCTTCATTGAGCAGTTAAATTGCAGTATTTTAGCCAATCCAAACGACAAATCCAAGTAGAGCTTGTAGAGCAAGCCTTGAAGTGTGAAATTCTGAAGAGAAATTGAGCTGCTGCTCGATTTTATTCAGTAGGGCGGGGCTCCCGATGTCAGCAGCTAATTCCTGTATTTAAAAAGGCTTCAAGAGCATTAGCACGAGGGCGCACCTGTCCCATAGAGTGTCGAAACGACTTGACTGAAAGAGAACTAATGTTAACATATACAACATTTGATTTAAAAAAAATATATTATGTTGAAATTAACATTAACAAAGGTTATAAATTCTGTAGAAGTGGTTTTATTTGTTAGTTCATGTTAACTAATTTTGATAACTGATGATGGGGGGGGGGTGTCTTCAGTGCCCCCCACTTTGCTCGGTACATTTTCCTGCTTTTTTGTGCTTAGCCGATCACATGCCTGATCACTAATTTAGCACTCAAGATACGTCTCTGGTGATCCGATCACATGTGGTCAGACGAGACACATCGCTGTTTACACCTGGTCGCTTAAATGCATCTCCTGTGACCACTTGTGTTCGGATTTCAAGGGGAGGGTTTCCATCACTATGTCTTTGTGTTACTGCATGATGATAAACTGAAAAAAAAAATAATAAAAGACAAAGAAAGCACAAATAAAAGTGCTGTTTCTCCCAGATGCAGTTGAAATTCAATCTAAGCACAAACGCAACACTTGGAGCAGAATTATGTTTCTTAGGGGAAACGCATCTTGATACCAGGTGTAAACGGGGTGTAACAAACATTTATTTCTCATGATCTAAAATAATTGTTTAACCTCAAAGGTTGCATTTTAATGTCATTATGTAACTGCAAGCCTCTGACATTGTAGTTAATAGTCAAGACAGTACAATTCAGATCTTTTAAAAGGTGTGTGTGTGTGTGTTTGTCCAGAGCACACAGGAAAAGCAGGCATGTCGAGAGAAGAGCATGCAGGATCGACTGCGTTTGGGTCATTTCACCACCGTGAGACATGGAGCCTCATTTACAGAGCAGTGGACAGATGGCTACGCCTTCCAAAACCTCGTCAAGTAAGACACATTATGACTCTGAAACACACTGCTCACATACATCTACTATCTAGTGGCAATGTATAAAGGAATAGTTCACCCAAAATTGAAAAATGCTGTTATCATGTACTCACCCTCATGTTGTTCCAAACCTGTATGATGTTCTTTCTTCAGAGGAATAAAAATGGAGAAATACAGGAGAATGTCCTGGCTGCTCTTTTCCATACAACGATAGTGAGGTGGGGAAGAAGTATGGACTAATTTTATGATTCTTTTATTTCATTTTTGAAGCTTGACAGCATCTGTACCCTTTCACTTTCTTTGTATGGAAAACAGCAGCATGAACATTTTGCTAAACGTTTGTTTTCCACAGAAGAGAGAAAGTCATATGGGTTTGGAAGAACGTGAGGGCGAGTAAAATCATTTTCATTTTTAGTTGAAGGTGGTTTATCATTGTTTTTTTTATGCAGGCAGCAAGAATGGATCATTCAACAGCGTGAAGACATCGAGAGACAGAGGAAGCTGTTAGCCAAGAGAAAACCACCGTCAGCCAGCAGCTCACAGTCCCCCAGCACAAACACTGAGCCCAAACAACGCAAGACCAAAGCCGTGAACGGATCAGAGAACGACCCTTTTCTTAAACCCAGCCTTCCTCAGCTGTGAGTACCTACATCGCTGATCACAACTTTAATTCACCTGAAATGGGACTGTTGTTTCTTGTAGAGCCATAAGGCATTACCACTTTCACAGATTAACCCTCTGGGGTCTGAGGGTGTTTTGGGCCCTGGAGAAGTTTTGACATGCCTTGACATTTGTGCTTTTTCAGTTGCTTAAAAACATATTAATGGCTAAAGTCTGATAACCCTTCGAAGAGCTGTAAAATTGCCAGATTAGCGTACCGGTAAATAAACCACATATGCTATTCACACAGAGCAATATTTAAAAGTGTATATATATTTGATTTTTTATTTTTATTTAAGTCCGGTTCACGCATTTAAGAGCCCTTCAAAAACCATCTGTCACGGGTAAAACGTTTACAATGATATAATAAAATGCTTCCAGTTTGATATGTTGCCTGGGAAAAATGTATTTCGTCAGAAAGCAGGGTTGCTTTTGAATGACCGCCAGTGAAGTAACATGCTTTTTATAATCATAATTGTGTATTTCCGGCATCTACCCGCAGGGGCTAAGTGGGTGACCATAACTAGCCAATTCCTGACTTGTTGAAGTTAATACTCATACTGTTGTCATAACAGATTTTAGTAGATTAATCTTCTGTTTGTCATTGTTGCGAAATGTATGGAGTTTCAGTTTCTTCCTGTTGCTGTTACTGTCCTGCAGGCTAACATTAGCTGAGTACCACGAGCAGGAGGAGATCTTCAAACTGAGACTTGGTCATCTCAAAAAGGTCAGTACTCCAGCTCAGTAGATCCCTTATCATTCAGATCCTGATGCATTGACAACATTTCTTATACATTATTAATTTGGGGTTGTGAAGATATTTAAGGGGCCAATAGCTTTTTTTAAACAGAGCTGCATTGAACCTACACCACACCTCTACCTCTCTGTGTCGTTCTGCAAGTGTAATTCAATAGAATTTGTAGATTATTTAGCCACTGTACACCATACTGTCTTACGTACCGTCAAAACATCATACATATCGGAAAGTTGTGCTTGTAACTTCATAATACAAAGAAACATAAACAGAATATAAATGCAGCAGATGCTCCCGATTAAAACGAGCACAAATACCAGGGCCGGAGTGGCAGTCGGGAAGATAGGGAGAATTCCCGCTGGGCCGGTCAAAAATTGGGCCGGTTAGGTCCGCATGTTGATTGACAAACTTTCATCATGCATACAGTATGTCGCATAACAATTGCCAACAGTCAGTAACATCCGGTATTTAAAGGATCAGAATTGCGTTCCATATTATAGCGGACGCAGTCTGTATTTTATCATCTCTCACCCAAACAAATTAGAGAGTAGCATGTGAGAGACGAAACTGATGTTGCGCCGCTTCACTTGACAGCGCCTGAAGGATCACAGAAGATCCATCGAGAACAGATAGGCTGCTAATAGCTGAATGGATGAACGTGCTTCAGGTACAAGATCATCACAAGTTTAATACTGACTGCAGTCTTACAATCTCAATCAATTAATCTCTGAAATCCTCTTCCCTAGCAGTGCAGAATGATAATAGTAAAATTATTTTTTGTCACAAAATAACAGAATACTTGAAGTAAATGAATACAGATGCAACAGCATGACACAGTACGAAAATAAAGTGACTTTACAGCTCTCAAAAGATTAAACTCAACTAAACAAACTGCACAGAGTGCCTTCAGTGTTGTATAATGCAATAAAACCCTCTTAAAGAGACAGTAACCATTTTGCCTTTGTCCTGAACACCATACCATTACATTCCAAGTAAAAGAAAAGTACAAATGTGTTATTTTTAGTCTTTTATTTCACTCTTATCATTGTAAAATGGCACGTTTTTGAATGGCATGTAAAAAAGTAAAAACAGTTACTCAACTTTAATTGTTTTACTGGATCTGTTGATATTTTAATTATCTAAAATACAAAGCACTGACCATTTAAAGTGTGAGCCTGTACATCTTGAAAGAGTTATAAACATTTACAGTCCTATAGTGTTATTATGTGTTATTATGTTTAATCTGTGTCTTCAGAAGCGATATGATAGTTGTGGGTGAGAAACAGATCAATATTTAAGTTTTTTTTTTTTTTTTTTTTTTACTATAAATTCTCCTCCCTGCCCAGTAGGGTGCGATATACTTATGTAAATCACCAAAAACAGAAGAAGAACTCTTAAGAGAGAAGAGTGCTTATGAAAGTGAAAGTGGAGATTTATAGTAAAAAAAATGACTTAATTATTGATCTGTTTCTCACCGCTTCTCATTTACTTGCATTGAATGGACCAACAGTTCTTCTAAACAGCTTCATTCATGTTCTGCAAAAGAAAGTCATACACATCTGGGATGGCATGAGGGTGAGGAAATTATCAAATATCCCTTTAACATTCACTTATTTTTACAACGCATACAATGATGTCTTATGACAAAATGAAAATCTTAGTGAATGCCGTATGTGGGATAATGACATGGAAAGCTTAAATACATTTCAGGTAATTACATATATTGCATATTTTTGCTGTGATCTTGTTTTATTGTTATCATCTTCACCTCCAACCCCCCTTTTGGGTGTGGGCTGACTTGGACATAACACCCCGGGCTGAATACGAATCCCACTCCGGCCCTGACAAATACTATGTGAAATGCAATGTGATGGACTTCAGAGGATGAACTGATGCCAACTCCAACTGTAAGACATGGGATACTTCATATGCCATTGCCTGAACCTTGGATTTAGGATAGCCCTCACCGAAATTACCGGCCAGGTTGAACTGCGATGCACCCAGCTGATCTCTGCCTACATCACCTCGGTCTAATGACTACACTCTTGAAATGGAATACATAGACTATCAATTAATTGCCAACAAAACCCTTCATCAGCCAACTAACAAGGACAATTGCATCTATGAACTTCTGCAGTTAATCCAGGATGGACATTAGACTTTAATCTTACAGTTCATACAAAATTTTTGTTAAAACACTGGCCCTTAACACTTACTTAGTTTACTAATCTTAAACCATGACTTGCACTATACATAAGTAATATTGGCATTAAATTCATGCTGTTAGCCAGAGGGGAAGTGGCCCCCACAGTGAGCCTGGTTTCTCCCAATTTTATTTTTCTCCATTAACCAACATTGAGTTTTGTGTTCCTTGCCACAGTCGCCTTTGGCGTGCTCACTGGGGTTCTAAATACAATTATTATTTAATTATTTAATTTTGATACACAATTTACAATCATATTTAATCAAACTACACAATTATCACTCTAAGACTTTATAGATGTTACAGTTTCATGTTTTATTAATGCATGATTTTCTGTAAAGCTGCTTTGAATAGATGTGTGCTGTGAAAAGAGCTATACAAATAAAAATAACTTGAATTTGGGGCCTGGGTAGCTCAGAAAGTAAAGACGCTGACTACCACCCCTGGAGTCGCGATTTTGAATCCAGGGCATGCTGAGTGACTCCAGCCAGGTCTCCTAAGCAACCAAATTTGCCCAGTTGCTAGGGAGGGTAGCGTTACATGGGGTAACCTCCTCGTGGTCTCTATAATGTGGTTCTCGCTCTCGGTGGGGCAAATGGTGAGTTGTGGTGGATGCCGCGGAGAATAGTGTGAAGCCTCCACATGCGCTAGGTCTCCGCGGTAACGCAGTCAACAAGCCACGTGGTAAGATGCGCGGATCTACAGTCTCAGACACGGAGGCAACTGAGATTCGTCCTCCGCCACCCAGATTGAGGCGAATCACTACGCCACCTCGAGTGCATTGGGAATTGGGCATTCCAAATTTGGGAGAAAATCAACAAAAAAAAATGACTTGAATTGACTTGACTTGATATGCTATATAGATCTTAAAATCTTGGAGAAAATGCGAACTTACCTCAGATATCTTTAATATACACTACCGGTCAAAACTTTTGAAACACTTGACTGAAATGTTTCTCATGGTCTTAAAAATCTTTTGATCTGGAGAGTCACGTGACGTAATGCTAGAAGCAGACGTGTGAGCGACTAGCTCTGTGCACTTTGCTAGTTTTTAATTATTTTCATGTTTAATCCGGTGAGATTCGATACACCCAGTTACATATTTGCTCTTTGAGGTAAACATGGCAAAGAAGTAAAAATCGTCAGACTCTGGAGACATTAAAAGACACTTATGTTCTCTAGCTGAAACCTCTGATGGGCCTGCGAACCGGGGACTCGAGTTGGAAAGCGTGACGGAAGAAGATATTCAGCGTCAACTGTCCATCATCTCGGTGATGCTGATGAAGGTTATTGCTGATTGAAGGATCTCGCTGTAATAGGTCGATCTATTACAGCGATGGAAACTAAATTCTCTGAATTGGTCACAAGAGTCGCAGATGTTGAGAAACGAATCGATTATCTGGAGTCGTCGGAAAAGGAATTATCCGCTAATCCGCCCGCGTCCAAAACAGACTTGGAAAATATTTTGGAAAAATTGGAAGATCTTGAAAATAGGAATCGAAGGAACAATATACGAATTGTTGGAATTCCTGAGCATGAAGAGGGCAGAGATGTGAAATTCCTGGACGAGCTCTTCCCGAGTCTGCTCAACATAACAGGCCATAAACTGGAAATCGAGCGAGCTCACAGAGTCCCGGCTCGGAGATCTGCTGAGGGAGACCTGATCAATCCTGGCCAAATTTCTGAGATCATCCGATAAAGATCTCATGTTGCGCCAGGCGAGGAGCAAAGGAAAGCTTTCTTGGAAGAATCACAATATTTTCTTGTTCCCGGACTTTGCGAATTCAACGAGAGAAACGTGATCTGTTCAAGGAATGTAAGGAACTCTTACATCAACGGAAGATCACTTTTGCACTGATGTTTCCGGCCAAACTGAGAATAGACACCAAAGACAGCTGCAAAGTATTTTTATGCCCCAAAAAAGCACTGTCCTTTATAGAAACTATGGGTAAGTAAACCATTGCATGTTACTTATGTGAGTGGACTGACTTGCTGTTCAGTAACTCGATTGTCTGAGGAAGCTGGGTGCCATTTTTTGTTTCTTTTTGCGTTGGCTCCTCCTAGTGGCTGGAGTTTGTTTTTTGAAATGACACTTCCTTCAAGAAACTTTGCATTGACGGAAGATCGCTTTTACACTGAAGTTCCCGGCCAGATTTAGAATGGACACTATAGATGAACGCCAAATATCCACATGTCCACACAAAGATGTCTTTTATAAAGCTGACGGACTGAGTAAGTCATGATGTATTTTTTTTTATGCGGCCTGAATTTGACTCTTGATCATCCGAGGAACCGGGATGTCTATTTTGTTTCTTTTTGTGCTGGTTTCGCCTAGCGGCTGGAGTTTGTTTTGTTGAATAACACTGCTTCGGGACAGTGTTGTTGATGAATCTGTTTGTTCTTTGTGCTTATGTCTCCTGTTGGCTGGAGTTTGTTTTTGTGGAGTATTTTTAAGGGACATTGGAATGACTACATCATTGCTGCACTCATAACAGCTGGTTCACTGAACACTTGACACACCTGTTTGTCTGTCCGAGGAAACTGAACGGCTTTATATCAGCTGGAATTTGTTTTGTGGAGGAACACACCTTCAAGACAGTTCTGTGAATGAATCTACACGTTCTTTGTTTATTCTGCCTGTTGGCTGGGGTCTGTTTTACAAAGTATTTTCTGTTATGTACTTTTGCCTAACAAAATCTGTATAGAAGCACTGGACTTGAGCAATCCGATGGCAAAGTTGTCGCGGGGGTTCTCGCATGCGTACATGGACTCTTTGAGTTTAGAGGGATTGACGCCGGTTGGCGCTGTCGTGCGCGGGGTTAATGCACACGTTTTTCTTTTTTCTGTTTGTTTTGTTCTGGGGAAAGTTCGGGGTTTGATTGTTGCATTGATGTTGAAATGTTGTCTTTGTAATCTTGTTTTTGACACAATTTATTTTTTCTATTATATCAAATGTCAAATGTTAATATGAGTGGGATATCTTTCACCACATGGAATGTGAATGGGTTGGGGCACCCCATAAAAAGAAGGAAGGTTATTTCTTTAATTAAACTTAAGAAATATGATATAGTGTTTCTTCAAGAAACACATCTTTCTCAACAGGAAGCTGAAAAATTTGGGAAGATATGCGGTGGGCATGTTTTCTTTAGTGCTGGCTCAAGTATATTTATCATTATATTGATAAATAAACATCTACAATTCAAATGTCTCAAACAGATTAAAGATAAATCAGGAAGAGTCATTGTTGTTCTAGCAGAAATTCAGGGGCAAAGGTTGATTTTGGCTTATATTTACGCACCGAACATTGATGATCAGGGCTTTTTTAAAGATCTTGAAGGGATTTTGCAAACCGCTGGTACCCCTCATGATATACTATTGAGAGGAGACTTTAATCTTTTGATGGACTCATTCCTTGATCATAGTGAAGCAAAAGTATGTAAGCCCCCTAGAGCAACATTGACACTTCACATGATGTGTAAAATCTTGGTCTTGCAGATGTTTGGCGACTTTTGAACCCATCTGGTAGAGACTATACATTTTTTTCATCAGTCCATAAGATTTATTCTAGAATAGATTTTTATATATATATATATATATATATATATATATATATATATATATATATATATATATATATATATATATATATATATATCTAAGTCCCTCATTTCATCTGTTGTCGATTGCTCAGTTGGAAACATTTTAGTCTCAGATCACGCCCTGGTGAGCTTGGTGGTGTTGCCACATACGGAGAAAAAGAAATCATACAGCTGACACTTTAATGTATCCCTTTTGCAAAATCCTGATTTCCAAAAAATGTTAGACTGAAATCAATGTCTATATGGAGACCAACTGGTCCTCAGTATCCTCTGTGGGCGTGGCTTGGGAGGCACTTAAGGCTGTTCTTAGGGGTCGGATCATACAGTATGCCTCATTCACCAAAAAATCCAAAGCACGAGAACTAGTGGAGTTGGAAGGGAATATTAAAAGTGTCGAGGCAGAGCTGAAGCGCCGAATGTTGTCTAATGGCCTCAGAGAATTGACCCATTTGAAATACAGATATAATACTATTTTGTCGTGGAAAGTGGAGTTTTGGTTATTCAGGGCAAGACAGTCATATTTTGTGTCAGGGGACAAAGCAGGGACGCTTTTTGCTAGATATATAAAGCAGAGAGAGTCTTTTTCTACCATTCCTTCAGTGAAATCTGCTGGTGGTGAATTTTTACCTCGACCATTGATATTAATTATGCCTTTAAAGACTTCTATCTTGATCACTATAGTTCCACATCTTCGTCTACTGATGATGATATTAGAAATTTTGTGGAACCATTAGAACTCCCTAAATTGACAACTGAGCAAAAAAACTCTCTTGATTCTGAGATAACCTTGGAGAAACTTGACGAGGTAATTAAGGCCTTACCTACAGGCAAGACTCCGGGGCCAGATGGCTTTGCTGCTGAATTATTTAGATCTTATGCTACAGAATTGACTCCACTTTTGTTAGAAGTTTATTCGGAATCATTAAAGAATGGAAAGCTTCCGCCAACCATGACGCAAGCCCGGATCAGCCTGATTCTTAAAGGCAAATATCCAAGCGAGTGTAAGAGTTACCGTCCAATTTCCCTGATCCAGCTAGATGTAAAAATGTTTGCTAAAATTTTGGCCAAAACGATTATGTAAAGTTATGACATCTCTTATACATATAGATCAGGTGGGGTTTATTCGGGGCCACGGCTCTTCTGATAACATTAGGCATTTCAATATCAACATCAATATCATGTGGTCAGTGGCGAATGATCAGACTCCGGTCGCTGCCATCTCACTTGACGCCGAAAAGGCGTTTGATATGATTGAATGGGATTACCTTTTTAGATTTTGGATATGTATGGGTTTGGTTTGGATCAAGTTACTTTATAGACACCCTGTAGTGGCGGTACAAACAAATGGATTAATTTCAGATTATTTTACAGATTATTGTTCTGTCTTGCCCTGGAACCATTAGCAGCCGCGATAAGAAAGGAGGATCATTTTTCAGGGGTGGTGGTGGGAGGCATGGCATATAAGCTTCTGCTTTATGCAGATGATATTATATTATTCGTCTCTGACCCTTCTAAATCTATGCCTTGCCTCCACAGAATTATTAATTTATTTTCTAAATTCTCAGGATACAAAGTCAACTGGTCTAAATCCGAAACTTTGGCTCTGACAGTGTACTGTCCAGTAACGGCCTTCCAGTGACTCAAACAGGGCATTAAGTATTTGGGTATTTTATTTCCAACAAATTGTCTGATTTAGTTTGTTAATTTTGACCCTTTAATAAAAAGGATTTCGAGCGATGTAGACAGGTGGGCTTCATTACATTTATCGATGATTGGGAAGGCTAATGTTATTAAAATGAACTGTATTCCAAAATTTAACTACCTGCTACAGTCTCTCCCAGTAGATGTCCCCCTCTCTTATTTCAAGCAATTCGAGAGCATTGTGAAGTCTTTTATTTGGAGTGGCAAATGCCCCAGATTACATTTTAGTAAGCTACATAGACCGATTAACAAAGGTGGGCAGGCCTACCCAAGATTTTGTTTTATTATTATGCGTTCGGTCTCAGACATTTGGCTCATTGTTCGCTTCCACCTGAAAGAGCCCATCCTTGGTTCTGCATTGAACAAGAAGTTATTACCCCTATTTTGCCATTGCAAAGCCTTTCTGCCAATCTAACCAGAGAAGTTAAATCACACCCCGGTATTTCACATTTGCACTCAGTATGGTCAAAAGTGTCCAGAGTGTTTACTTCAGATATTTATCTAAATGTTGCCTCGAGCCTATGGCTAAACCCCAAACTATGCATTAATAAGTCCCCTTTTTGTTGGTCAGAGTGGATTGCGAGGGGGGTTAATACACTTGGTGATCTTTATGAGAGTGGTGTGATGAGATCCTTTGAAAATTTGGTTCAATATTTTGGGATCCCCAGATCAAATTTTTTTTAGGTATCTTCAGCTACGCCACTTGTTCTGTACTATTTTTGGGAATAGCATACACCCCCCTAAAGCAGCAGATACTCTAGGAGAGGTGATTTCTGCTTTTGGAAAAGGTAATGAGGCATCAGTTTATTGCTCCCTGCTAATTCAGAGTCTGGGGGACAACCACTCTCAAGAGATTTTGGGAGAAAGATTTAAACTTAGAATTGGAGGAGGGAGAATGGGCTAGGATTTAAAAAAAAAACATAAAAACTGCACCTTGAGATGCAAGGTTGCGCCTTATACAGTTCAAGATTTTACATCGGTTCTATTGGTCTCCCTCTAAATTGTATAGGCTTGGTCTTAAAGACACACCCACCTGCTGGCGATGCCAATCAGCGAACGGATATATAACCCATGTCTTTTGGGGGTGTATTGAAATACAAAAGTTTTGGTTAAAGGTGCAGAGTCTGGTGTGTGATGTGTTAGGCATTCAGGTATCATTCTGCCCCAGACTCTGTATCTTGGGTGATGGGGCGGTCATTGACATTGAAAGTAGACACATAAAGAGTTGGGTCTTAACCAGTGTCGTGATTGCCAGGCAGATCATTTTGAGGGGTTGGAGGCTGGCTGGAGCGCCCTCATTTCAGGAGTGGTGCTCGGAGATGGGAAGGATGTTAACTTCAAAAATAATGCGATTTAATCATGATTAACTATTTTAATCTACTGACAGTTCTCCTTTTGTATGATATGACTTTAATTGTATAATTAAATTGTATAATTTATTTTAAAATACATTTAAGCTGTATGTAATATCAGCAGACTGTTCCTGTAACTTTATTTATTTTGTAATATTTCTGTGGTATTCATGTTTTGGTGTGTTTGTAGGAGGAGGCAGAGATTCAGGCGGAGCTCGAGAGGTTGGAGAGGGTACGAAATCTTCACATCCGAGAGTTGAAAAGAATAAACAATGAAGACAGTTCACAGTATGTACCAGCACTTTTGATGACATCAGCCTCTGCATTTATTTATTTTCCTTTTTTGATTAATTCATACTGAACATTGATTACTAGTGGACCTCACTATAAAACTAGAGGGTCAGTTACTATGTTTTTCCCCTGAAGGCCACTGTAATGTTAGTCATGATTTCTTGCACCAAAATTGGTCATAATTTATTTTTCACGACCGTTTTCACCCTCTTTCTGAACCTTACAATTAAATGAACTGTTTTTGCTACTGTACCTTTAAGACTTTATGTAAATGACCTCTGTTATGATTGGATAACATCTTTGCATGTGAAATGAGTAACAATACCCCATGTGGGTGGTCCTATTTGAATGATCTTGTGCATGTGATGTCATAATGGTCAGGGTGAACTGGAAGGGAGCTTTGTGTTGTGAATGTTAGTTTGTCTTCACAGTACATCAAAGTTTCATCTTAAAAGAGCATGTCATGAACCCTTGAACATTTAAAAATGAAATGTTCCTGTTGATTTTTCCAGATTCAAGGACCACCCCACTCTGAATGAACGCTATCTGCTGTTACACCTGTTGGGCAGAGGGGGTTTTAGTGAGGTCTACAAGGTATATTTAACCCTCATTCATAACAGAAAGTGATACATGCTGACTTTTGAGAGATGAATGGATCATTTACTTTACCATTCTGTTCTTCAGGCTTTTGATTTAATAGAGCAACGGTATGCTGCTGTGAAAATACATCAACTGAACAAAAACTGGAGAGAGGAGAAGAAGGAAAATTATCACAAGTATGTTCCTCCTCTTTGATTCTGTTTAAGGAATATTCTGGGTTAAATTAAAGCTGTATTCAACCCGGAATATTCCTTTAAGCTTTGATAAACTCTTGTGTTGTTAACCATTTTTATAAGCCTTTTTCATGTGGTACTCAAACAGGTTTGCATCATATTGTGGTGTTCTGTATCTCATGTGCCGTTTTGTGAGTGTATTTCCATGTCGATTGGTATTCTGCACAGCACTTGAAATGTTTGGAAATCTGGTCTCTCGTGAGTCTGGCCGCCTGGGTCTCACCTCTGTTGCCCATGGTAACCTCTGCCTCTCTCCTCCGCAGACACGCCTGTCGGGAATACCGAATACATAAACAGTTGGATCATCCCAGAATAGTCAAACTGTACGATTACTTCTCACTGGACACAGACACGTGAGTTGCAGCCACGAAAATGTCACCTACAAAATATTGAAACATATCAGTGAGGAGAATTAAAATGACATGGCATTGTCTGTCCCCTGCAGATTTTGTACAGTTTTGGAATACTGTGAAGGAAACGATTTAGATTTCTACTTGAAACAGCACAAGCTGATGTCTGAGAAAGAAGCTCGGTCGATCGTTATGCAGATCGTTAATGCATTGCGATACCTGAACGAGATCAAGCCACCCATAATACACTACGACCTCAAACCTGGTGAACACACACTCTCACAGACACTCTGTATTTCTAAGCTATCTATTGCTCAAACTCCTTTCAAACTACAAGCTTTTTCCTGTGTAATAATATAGGCAATATTAGCGTTCGTGTGTGTGGGAATCTTATTATCTATGTAATGTGGTGTGTATGAGACAATTTGTTGGTAATTTTGTGCATTGTGGATTGTAATGTTTTGGCACATGACAATTTGATGAGATTTAAATTCAGATTAGTCATTATCTGATTCCAAAACGGTTCTAGATGCATCTCAGTTTTTCACAAAAATGCAATGTTTTTGAATTATATGATATTATAATTTTTTTATTATTATTATATTATTCTAATAAGAAGTATAATATTGTTATACATTAGTATTATATTCATGTATTATTATATTTATAATTATTTCATTTTACAAATTGAATTTTTTGTTGTGGGGCCTTTAAAAGCAAATATCGATGTGATTAGTTGTGATCAATTAATTGGCAAATCATGTTATTTGATTTAAAATTTTAATCAATTGGCAGCTCTTTTTATATATATATATATATATATATATATATACATACACCAATCAGTCACAACATTAAATCCACCTGCCTAATATTGTGTAGTTCCCCCTCATGCCACCAAAACAGCGCCAACTCACATCTCAGAATAGCATTCTGGGATGCTATTCTTCTCACCACAATTGTACAGAGCAGTTATCGGAGTTACTGTAGACTTTGTCAGTTAAAACCAGTCTGGCCATTCTCTGTTGACCTCTCTCATCAACAAGACATTTCCATCCGCAGAACTGCCGCTCACTGGTTGTTTTTGTTTTTGGCACCATCTGGAGTAAATTCTAGAGACTGCTGTGTATGAAAATCCCAGGAGATCAGCAGTTACAGAAATACTCAAACCAGCCCGTCTGGCACCAACAATCATCCATGCGATTATCTAATCAGCCAATTGTGTGGCAGCAGAGCATAAAATCATGCAGATACGGGTCAGGAGCTTCAGTTAATGTTCACATCAACCATAAGAATGGGGGAAAATGTGATCTCAGTGATTTGGACCGTGGCTTGATTGTTGGTGCCAGATGGGCTGGTTTGAGTATTTCTGTAACTGCTGATCTCCTGGGATTTTCACACACAACAATCTCTAGAATTTACTCTGAATGGTGCCAAAAACAAAAAAAACATCCAGTGAGCCGCAGTTCTGTGGATGGAAATGTCTTGTTGATGAGAGAGGTCAACAGAGAATGGCCAGACTGGTTTGAACCGACAAAGTCTACAGTAACTCAGATAACCACTCTGTACAATTATGGTGAGAAGAATAACATCTCAGAATGTTATTCTGAGATGCGGGTTGGCACTGTTTTGGCGGCACGAGGGGGACCTACACAATATTAGGCATGCACATACTGGTTTTATTAACACAAACAAATACACCATAGAGCAAATATTAATATTTGAGTAAATGTGATTTATGATATTTGATAAAAAAAAATAAAAATCAGATTGATAAGTTTACGTATGTACAATATCACCTGTAGTTAGGAGAATGGGATATATTAGCCACTTTGAATAATCAGTTTATCTGTAATTGCAGTATTGGTGTATTTGTATCATATTGCTGTTTCTGTTGTTTTATAAAAGCAATATAATATTTATACACAATCCATTAAAGAGAATGTTGTGCATGTGCTTGTGTCATGATTTCTTTGTGCTTGTGTGATTTATTTATAGGGAATATTTTACTGGTAGATGGAACTGCATGTGGAGAGATTAAGATCACAGATTTCGGATTGTCTAAAATCATGGACGATGACAACTATGGAGTAGATGGAATGGACCTGACGTCACAAGGGGCGGGCACTTACTGGTAACTTACACTCACTATGAAATTTTCTCACACATTCACTATTGTGTTTTTGCCTTACAAATATGTATCAAATGTGTCTTGTGGCTGTCAGGTATTTACCCCCTGAGTGTTTTGTGGTGGGTAAAGAGCCACCAAAGATCTCCAATAAGGTTGACGTCTGGTCTGTCGGTGTCATATTTTTCCAGTGCCTCTATGGACGAAAGGTAAGGAGGAGTTCTTGGAGTAAAATTAGAAAATTCTTAATACCATTTACCATAACAGAGGCCCAGTATACGCTTGGTGTTCATGTCCATTTGAGGTGATCCGAGCACAAGTGGACAGCCGAAATCCATTAAAGATTGCCGTTTATACCTGTTAATAACATGCATCTCAAACGCGTCTCCTGTGACCACTAATGTACGGATTTTGAGAGTCTCTGATCTCATGACTGCATACATCACCCACTACATCAGGGTGTTACTGCATGTTTATAAGGCACAAAAGACGTTTAAAAAAGAAGGAAGAAAGAAATTTGCCTCTTTATTGTATCGTGCATTATGCACATTAAGCCAACTATGCGTACTATCATTGCCTTATGTTTAAATTAAAATAGACTATGACAGAAATTAGTCCATCAGAGTGACAAATTCTGATTATTTGTATATCAACCTCTGATGATGATGTGTAATATTTTCACTGGACATTGTGTCCAACATTTTTTTTTTTTTTTCAGACATTGGGAACTTTTAAATCTAAAACCAGTATTTTTAAAGTGTTCACTTTTATCAACACCTCAGTTTGAGCTGTTGAAATACTTTGCACATTTTGTAAACTGTCCTAACTGTTTTAAGTGCTCTGCACACTTTGTAACTGTGTGTAGTTATTGTGCATATCGTTCATTCTTTGCATTATGCGTAAACATTCTCCTGCTTTGCCACCCAAGATTTGCTCTCATTATTACGCTCTGTTTGGTGAAGTTACAAAGTGATTACGGTAGATTTCATTTGGTGGGATTGAATTAACCAGTGTGATTTTGTTTCTCTAGCCATTTGGCCATAATCAGTCCCAGCAGGACATCTTGCAGGAGAACACCATCCTGAAAGCCACAGAGGTTCAGTTCCCTTCCAAACCAGTTGCCAGCAATGAGGCCAAGGTCAGATTTTCTCTGATAAATAATCAGTAAATATTATGTAGTTGACATGGCATGTCACAGCAGTTTCTGCAGTCTTCTCAAACTATTGGAAACATTTCTCATTCTTTTATAATTAGGAGGCATGCAGTTTTTATGACCTCATTAAAAATTCAGACAAAAAAACTGTCCAGTTAGGGCACCCAACATATTCACTTTCCCTGATGTACATGCATATTGTTATCTGTAGTTTGAACAGTTAAACACGTGAGCTGCTGTCACTAACCCTCTGTTGACTCGGTGCTGGAGTTGCCAACATCAAGATATGGTTTAGGTTCACAGTATATTAATTCTTGAGATCATGTCAAACAGGTGGAATCTGGCACAGTCGGGTAATTCTCATGAAACTGAGCCTCATGGTAGTGAGGATTTCTGTGTAAAAATAATTTTGAAATTCTATTCTAAAACTTAAACACAACAAATATACCTGTTATTCATCTTGCACATACAGTAAATATTACAAAGCATTTCATGTTTTATTTGAGATTTTTAAGGAATTTTCTGGTTAATTTCTCATTACCGTAACGTATCCAGATTCAAAATTAGGACCGTTTAATGTATCATAAAACAGAATTTAAAAAATAAAAACATTTTAAAAAAAAGTTGTAAATAATGTATGTTGTTCCCAAGATTACCGCCCCAGAAATGGTTTTTGAACAAGTTTACTCTTTAGCCTCCATTTATATGTTTCAAGATTATCATTATAATAATAGTAATAGCTTATGGTAATATGTTACATTTTATATTCAAAAATAAGTTTAATAATAATTCATGATATAATGTATGTATTTATTTGTTGAATACAAATGGACATAATGCAGCCTTATACATGGGTTCCTTTGCACTAATTAGTCAGGTTTAACACATAACGTACAGGCAACACATTTCATCTGAATGTATCAAACCGTTCACTGAAGCACAGCAACTATCAAACAGTCATGTCATTTGAAACATTAGTGAATTAAACTGTGTACTCACTGGTCCGGTAGTGTTTAACTTCCACATCTTTCAGTTCCTTTGCAAAGCTTGAATCATACTGTGGCTGGTTCACAAACAATCCACGCTGATCTGAACTATAAACATATACAATCTATGCTGAAATGTTCTAAATAAGCAATCGTAATACAATCCGTGGTGATGTTGGGTGATTCAACAGGCCAAAGCAGAGATGCTGGTCTTCACATCTCACATCTTCCGTGTTTATATACACACAGAACAGCATGTGTTTCTCCCAGTCAGTGGCAGCAGCAGAATGAGACATGTTTTTAAAAGTTACACTTGTCCTGCTCTTAAAACGCGGCACACATCGCCGGAAATGCATCAAATAAATCTAGCACAGATGGGTGCAAAAATGGTCCAGGATGCCTTCAAAACATCAAGAAACAGTGCAGCTGAATGAAACAGATGGAGGTCTTCTATTATATAGAGTTCGAACTTGACATTGTGTCTTTGAAAAGTGGCACGAAATGTATGATAATGGTCAAAGCCGTTCATCTAGTGTAGAAAAACATTTAAATCTGGATAGGCACATGAAGGTGTCCTGTGTAAGTCCCCTTTGGATGAATCTCCCATGAAAGGCCCTCTCTCCTCTTCACCTGTGACTGACTGAGCACCAGTGGGCGGGGCCAAGGGTGAAATGACGAAAAATAGGCGTTGATGTCTTGCTGAAGAGACAGTCATTATGCACATGTATTTCGTCCTTGTGACATCACAAGTTCCACAAATTCTAAATGGCCCATTATACTGTTTACAGTGATTTCAGACAAAAAAAATAAAATAAATCAAGTGTGATCTGAATGAAATCAGTATTTCTTGAGAATTACCCAATTAGGACATCAACTACTCTTAGCAAGTGATTTGATAAATGCATGTTGACCATCCACAAACCATTGAAGTGAAGAATAATATTGAGCTCTTACACCCTGTCTACACCAGACGCGAGTGGCGCGTCACTTTGCTTCAAAAGTAATAGAACCCCATTATGATCAATGATGCTGTCTACACTGGAAGTGTCCGTTGCACAACAATAAACAGGTGTCCCGTTCCATTTTGCACTGCATGCACTGGTGCTATTACACAAGATTAAATGGTTTAGAACGTTCGTGTCGACACGTCCAGTGTATACAGCCTCAAGCCATTGCGGCACGTCGCATCAACGGACGTGCCTGGTGTAGACAGGGTGTCACAGTGTGCCAATTTAAATAATAATAATAATCATTTGATAAAGAGAAA